>NW_027362762.1:74288591-74888591 GCF_046119375.1 Phyllobates terribilis
AAGGCGGGAACCTTCTCCTGAGAAAGATTTTTCTGTTACATTTTCTTTTAGCAAAAAGACGTGGAGAGAGAGTAGAGGGAGCGCCATGTCTTATATATGGCGGTGTCTCCCTCACCGACCACACCTCCGGGGAGTTCCCAGGGGTAACACACTGACATCTTCCTAGACCTCCTGACCTTTCTATTGATTCCAGCACAGCAGGGGCAGTTTGGGGTTTCTCCTGCTGTGACCACAGTACCGGGGGGTCTTCTCTGTGTGGCGGCCCCTGCACTGTCCGGTGTTCTCCCTCAGCAGCCTCCACACACACAGCTAACCCCGCCGCCATTTCATGAGTCAGTCTCCCGTCTGGTAGCATCACGTCAGCTCGCCTCCTCTCCTCTCAGCTCCTTACACGGTCGCAGTCCCCGCACTGTGTATTATTACCTCACCTTGTCTGTCTCCCGTCAACCGGGAATGAACATGGAGGGCGGGTAATGTGACTTTTTCTCTGTTTTTCCCCCCCTGCTGACTTACCTCACACAGCAGCGCGAAATGGCGGCTCGTCTCCCTCAGGCGGTGTCTGGAGTTACACGTCACACAATGGGGGTGGATGGAGCTGTTTTTTTTTTTTTTTTTTTTGTAAATTTGTAAAATAACCAAATAATTCTAATGCATTTTATTTGTTTTTGAATGTAAGAAGTGATAAATGCAGTGGGTGATAAATAACGTGGTAAATGAGACGTGTAAGGTACACTGTGGAAAGTCCGGATGACGAGTGGAATTCCCCCTCCTTCAGGGTGAGGATGTGGCAGCAACAAAGGTAATGGTGAGCTGGCTGTAGATGAGAAATTTCAGTCTGGTCACATAGCAGTCAGTCACATTGTAAGTCCACGTTCACATGTTCAGTATTTGGTCAGTATTTTACCTCAGTATTTGTAAGAAGAAACCTGGAGTTGAACAATCAGGGGAGAAGTATAATAGAAACACGTCACCACTTCTGTATTTATCACCCACTCCTGGTTTTGGCTTACAGATACTGAGGTAAAAAACTGACCAAATACTTAACGTGTGAACGTGGCCTTATTAAGCATTTTTTTTTTTTTAAATTTGCAAAATAGTTTTTTTTTCTATCACTACATGTTTAATAATGAGAAAAATTAGCTTTACAGCCTAGGACGTATTAGTACACATCAGGCTGTCACCCCCTGTTCAGCGCGGGCTCCGGCGCTGAGCCCGCACTGAACCGGGCACATGTCAGCTGATTTATACAGCTGACATGTGCCCGCAACAGCCGCGGGTGGAATCACGATCCACCCGCGGCTGTTAACCAGTTAAATGCCGCTGTCAATCTCTGACAGCGGCATTTAACATCGCCGCGCCGGAAGCACGTCACTTACCCCCGCCCATCGGTGATCCCGTCACGTGATCGCTGGTCACTGATGGGTGGGCATGACAACCCTGGCTCTGCAGCAGACCCCAGTGGTTGTCATGTGCTGATCGCTATGAGTGCCACCTAGTGGTCGGCGCTCATAGAACAGGAGCATTTCTGCTGCATACAAGCGATCTGCTCATCACCTCTGTGTAGCAGAGGCGGTCGTACAGTTGCTGCTTCTAGTCTCCTATGGAGACTATAGAAGCAAGCAAAAAGTGTTAAAAAAATTAAAAAAAATTGTTTTTAAAAATAAAAAGTTAAAATCACCCCCCTTTTGCCCCATTTAAAATAAAATAATTAAAAAAAAAACAACACCTACACATATTTGGTATCGCCGCGTTCAGAATCGCCTGATCTATCAATATAAAAAAAGAATTAATCCGAAATGGTAAACGGCGTAACAAGAAAATAATTCTAAACACCAGAATTAAGTTTTTTGGTCGCCGCAACAGTGCAATAAAATGCAATAACGGGCGATCAAAACATTGGATCTACCCCAAAATGGTATCAATAAAAACTTCAGCTCGGCGCACAAAAAATAAGCCCTCACCCGGCCCCAGATCCCAAAAATGGAGACGCTACGGGTCTTGGAAAATGGCACCATTTTTTTTTTTAAGCAAATTTTGGAATTTTTTTCACCACCTAAATAAAAAAGAACCTATACATGCTTGGTGTCTATGAACTCGCAATGACCTGGAGAATAATAATGGCCGGTCAGTTTTAGCAATCAGTGAACGTGGTAAAAAATTTTTTTGAAAAAAACCATCTGCGGTATTGCACTTTTTTTTGCAATTTCACCGCACTTGGAATTTTTTTCCTGTTTTTCCGCACACTATATGGTAAAACCAGTAAGGTCGTTCAAAAGTACAACTCGTCCCGCAAAAATAAGTCCTCACACGGCCATATTGACCAAAAAATAAAAACGCTATGGCTCTGGGAACAAGGGGAGCAAAAAACGAAAATGCAAAAAATGGAAAATCCCAGGGTCCTTAAGGGGTTAATAATACAATGCGTTGCGGAGCCCTGAGGTGAGTACACTGGAGAGCGGCTACAAGAAGTACACAAGTGGCAAGAAAAGGCGGTATGTAATGATGAGCGAAAACTAAAATGCTCTAGTGCTAACGAATTGAACAGCTTGGACAGGCTCCACTCGAGTAATGAGTATAATGGAAGTCAATGGGAAACTCGAACATATTCCCTGGAAGACCCTAACAGGAGGGCTGGGGGACAGAAGTGGATGAAAACAGCGGTCAAATGGCCATGGACCCCTGGAAACATCTCTTACTCCCAGGTCACTGCTATAAACAATGTTGTCAGAGTATTGCGCCATTTTTTACAGACTGACAAAACATACAAAACCGAAGAGAAAATGGATTTTACAGGAACATTTTTTAAAAAAAACATTGTTTCCTGTATAATGACTTGTATATAAGGCAAAATTTAAAAAAAGGAAAAAAAAAAGACATCCTCACCCCTTAATAGCTAGGCCATCTCTCACCATATTTCCCCGTCGCCTAGGACTACAGTAGATGATATAATAGAGGGGGAAATAAAACTGCACCCACCGGTAAATGTAATTTTAACATTTTACTACCTTATCTGGGCATGTAGTGTGTGTAACAGACACATCCTGTTTAATTTATGAAGGAGGGACTCTGAAACTCACAAAGACTATGCGAACAATGCAAGAACTGCCAAAAATTAGAAGGAAGAGGAACTTTGATACACCCTGTATTAGACATAAAAGAGGGCCTCATTCACATTCTGTTAAAATTGTTAGGTAGTGGGACTCATATACCCATGAAGCCTATGCACTAAGTGCAAGGGCTGGCAAAAATTAGAAGGGAAGAACTGCTATACATCCTGGAAGACAAACATTTTGAATGAGTGCCGCATGATGACCCTCTAAAAATATGGAGAGAGTGACGCATGATGACCCTCTAAAAATATGAAGAGAGTGACGCATAATGACCCTCTAACAATATGGAGAGAGTGACGCATAATGACCCTCTAAAAATTTGGAGAGAGTGACACATAGTAACCTTCTAAAAATTGGGAGCTAGGGCTGCCTATTTACCCTATAAAGATTTTGAGTGAGGGCTGCCTGATGAACCTGTAAAAAATTTAAATAAGGGACACATGATGACCCTATTGATATGGTGGAGGAGGACAAAAAAAAAAAAAGAAACCAGAAACCGTATACCATTTTTTGGGTGGGAAGGGGTGCTTGGTAATACACCAGAAGATAAGGAACATTTGAATTGACTCCGCTGCTGTCATCCATTGGTGTTGAGAAGTCTGCGCCAATCCAGGTCGTGTTCATTTTGATAAGTGTCAGCATTTTCATTTTTGCCTATCAGATATTATGCACCCGGCGGCACTAAAAATCCGCTTTGACAAAACACTAGCGGCATGGCAGGACAGCGCCTCCAAAGCGTAGAGGGACAGTTCATGTCACGTGTCCAGCTTGGATACCCAATAGTTGTACAGCACGGAAGAATCACGAAGGACGCTAGTACAGTCGGCTAGGTACTCCACCATTTTCCAAAACTTTTCCCTCCTTGTCAGACAACCCTGCGCATTTTCATTTTCGCCTATCAGATATTTTGCCCCCGGCGGCACTAAAAATTCGCTCTGACAAAACACTAGCGGCAGGGCAGACCAGCGCCTCCAAGGCATAGAGGGACAGTCACATGTCCAGCTTGCATACCCAATAGTTGTACAGCACATAAGAATCACGAAGGAAGCTGGTACAGTCGGCTAGGTACTCCAACATTTTCCAAAACTTTTCCCTCCTTGTCAGACAACCCCTCGCATCAGGGTCTGGGAGGGTCTAATGAAACTGTCCCAGAACTTTCATAGTGTACGCCTGCCTCTGTTGACCCTGGTTTGTGTCTCCCTTGTCTCTCCTCCTTGGTTGCACAAGGATTGATGACCTCTGCCGCCAGCATTGTCAAATGGGAATTTTTTTACTAGTTGCTCGACTAGGGCCTTTTGGTATTGCACCATTTTACTAGAGCTGTCCTCCGCAGCAAGGAGAGATGGAAAGTTCTTCTTGTAGCGAGGGTCACAGGAAAGGCAGCAGTGCATAAAGTCATCCATGTGTGCCAGACTCCCAACAGGCAAGACTTCACTATCTCCACCAGAAGGATGACTCCACCCTCTCCTCCACTTCAGTCCATACAGCTAAGAAGATGGGATAAAGCTGGTATGGGTAGTACCCTCTGTAGTGCAGGCAACCATCTCCTGAGCCTCTTCTTCCTCATTATTACTCAACTAGATGGTGGCCCGATTCTAACGCATCGAGTATTCTAGAATATGTATGCGGCCGACCGGGCGCAATCAGCAGAGCGGTGTTTAAATCTGGCGCCAAAATCGCTGATTGGTCGCAGCCGGCAACCGCGACCAATCAGCAAAGCAGTGTTTAAATTTGGCGGCAATATCGGTGTTTGTTCGCGGCCGCCGCCTGCGACCAATCAGCAAACCGTGTTAGTGAGGACTGGAGAGCGTGTTTAAATTTGGCACCAAAATCGCTGATTGTTCGCGGCCGCCAACCGTGACCAATCAGCAAAGCGGTGTTAAAATTTGGCGTCTATATCGCTGATTGGTCACGGCCGGCGGTCGCGATCAATCAGCAGAGCGTTATTTAAATTTGGCGCCAATAATGCTGATTAGTTGCGACCAGCAACCGCGACCAATCAGGAGAGCGGTGTTTAAATTTGGCGCCAATATCGCTGTTTGGTTGCGGCCGGCCACCGCGACCAATCAGCAAAGCGGTGTTTAAATTTGGCACCAATAATGCTGATTGTTTGCAGGCGGCGGCCGCGACCAATCAGCGAGCCGTGTTAGTGAGGACTGGAGAGTGTGTTTAAATTTGGTGCCAAAATCGCTGATTAGTCGTGGCCGGTGGTTGCGACTAATCAGCAGAGCGGTGTTTAAATTTGGCGCCAATACTACTGATTGGTCACGGCCGTCGACCGCGACCAATCAGCAGAGCGGTGTTTACATTTTGCGCCAATATTGCTGATTGGTCGCTGCCGGCGACCAATCAGCAGAGCGGTGTTTAAATTTGGAGCCAATCTCGCTGATTGGTCGCGGTCGGCTGGCAGCGACCAATCAGCAGAGCGTTGTTTAAATTTTGCGCCAATCTCTCTGGTTGCGGTCGGCTGGCAGCGACCAATCAGCAGAGCGTTGTTTAAATTTGGCGCCAATAATGCTGATTGGTTGCGGCCGGCGACCGCGACCAATCAGCATAGCGGTGTTTAAATTTGGCGCCAATGTCGCTGATTGGTGGCAGCTGGCCACCGCGACCAATCAGCAGAGCGGTGTTTAAATTTGGCGCCAATAATGCAGATTGGTCGCGGCCGGCGGTCGTGACCAATCAGCACAGCAGTGTTTAAATGTGTCGGCAAGATCGCTGATTGGTCGCGTGCAGCGTCTGCGACCAATCAGCACAGCCGTGTTTAAATTTGTCGGCAAGATCGCTGATTGGTCGCGGGCAGCGTCCGCGACCAATCAGCACAGCCGTGTTTAAATTTGTCAGCAAGATCGCTGATTGGTCGCGGGCAGCGTCCGCGACCAGTCAGCACAGCAGTGTTTAAATGTGTCGGCAAGATCGCTGATTGGTCGCGTGCAGCGTCCGCGACCAGTCAGCACAGCAGTGTTTAAATGTGTCGGCAAGATCGCTGATTGGTCGCGTGCAGCGTCTGCGACCAGTCAGCACAGCAGTGCTTAAATGTGTCGGCAAGATCGCTGATTGGTCGAGGGCAGCGTCCGCGACCAATCAGCACAGCAGTGTTTAAATGTGGCGCCAAGATCGGTGATTGGTCGCGGCCGCTATTTAAATGTTGCACCCAAATCGGGGATTGGTCGCGGGCAGCGGCCGCGACCAATCAGTACAGCGGTGTTTAAATTTGTCGGCAAGATCGCTGATTGGGCGCGGGCAGCGTCCGCAACCAATCAGCACAGCAGTGTTTAAATGTGGCGCCAAAATCGCTGATTGGTCGCGGGCAGCGTCCGCGACCAATCAGCACAGCAGTGTTTAAATGTGGCTCCAAGATCGCTGACTGGTCGCGGGCAGCGTCCGCGACCAATCAGCACAGCAGTGTTTAAATGTGGCGCCAAGATCGTTGATTGGTCGCGGACGCTATTTAAATGTTGCGCCCAAATCGGTGATTGGTCGCGGGCAGTGTTTAAATGATTCGGCAAGATCGCTGATTGGTCGCGGACGCTGCCTGCGACCAATCAGCACAGCTGTGTTTAAATGTGGCGCCAAAATCGCTGATTGGTCGCGGGCAGCATCCGCGACCAATCAGCACAGCAGTGTTTAAATGTGTCGGCAAGATCGCTGATTGGTTGTGGGCAGCATCCGCGACCAATCAGCACAGCAGTGTTTAAATGTGGCGCTCAAATCGCTGATTGGTCTCGTGCAGCGTCCGCGACCAATCAGCACATCAGTGTTTAAATGTGGCCCCAAGATCGCTGATTGGTCGCGGACCGCTGTTTAAATGTTGCGCCCAAACCGGTGATTGGTCGCGGGCAGCGGCCGCGACCAATCAGCACAGCGGTGTTTAACTTTTGCGGCAAGATCACTGATTGGTCGCGATCTCCGGCCGCGACCAATCAGCGAATCGTATTGGTGAGGACCGGAGAGCGGAATCGTATTGGTGAGGACCGGGGAGCGCCGCTGCCTGTGCGGCTACTTCTGCTGCGAGAAGCCGGGAGATGAGCGACTGCTCGCAGCTGAAGTATCCCGACCCGCAGCGCTGCTCCCGGTCCACCCTTCCGCATGGAGGTCAGCGGCGCCGGCGGTCGAGGTCCTTCTGCTGCTATCGGCCGGTAGATGAGCGCCTCGCGCCGGTCATCTCCCGGCTGCATCTCCGTCCCGCAGATGAGCTGCTAATGGCCGCCATCTTTTTTCTGAAATCCCGCGTCTCTGATTGGCCGCTGCCGGACCAATGAGTGACGCGGGATTTCCTGGACAGACAGACAGACAGAAAGACAGACAGACGGGATAAGACGATTATATATATAGATCCTTGCTGAGAAGATGAGATGAAGCTGGACTGAGTAGTATCACCATGTGTACCTTCTTCCTTCATCTCCATCTGGTCCACATGCAAAGCTTCATCTTTAATTGTGAGCAGGGAGTGTTTGAGCAAACACAGAAGCAGGATGGTTACGCTGATTATGACATCATCGCTGCTCACCATCTTTATTTATTTACCAGGTATTGTTATATTCCTCTTATACACTATCTACCCTGCTAGTTTGGGAATCTATTGATATAGACATTTAACCCCTTAAGCCCCGCGGGTGGTTTGCACGTTAATGACCGTGCCAATTTTTACAATTCTGACCACTGTCACTTTATGAGGTAATTACTCTGGAACGCTTCAACGGATCCCCCTGATTCTGAGATTGTTTTTTCGTGACATATTGTACTTCATGATTGTGGAAAAATTTCTTCGATATCACTTGCGTTTATTTGTGAAAAAAACGGAAATTTGGCGAAAATTTTGAAAATTTTGCGATTTTCAAAATTTGAATTTTTAAGCCCTGAAATCAGAGCGATATGTCACACAAAAGAGTTAATAAATAACATTTCCCACATGTCTACTTTACATCAGCACAATTTTGGAACCAAAATTTTTTTTTGTTAGGGAGCTATAAGGGTTAAAAGTTGACCAGCGATTTCTCATTTTTCCAACAAAATTTATAAAACCATTTTTTTAGGGACCACATCACATTTGAAGTCACTTGGAGAGGTCTTTATGACAGAAAATACCCAAAAGTGCCACCATTCTAAAAACTGCACCCCTCAAGGTGCTCAAAACCACATTCAAGAACTTTATTAACCCTTCAGGTGCTTCACAGGAATTTTTTGAATGTGGAAGAAAAAAATGAACATTTAACTTTTTTCACAAAAATGTTACTTTAGACCCAATTTTTTTTATTTTCACAGGGGTAACAAGAAAAAATGGACCCCAAAATGTGTTGTGCAATTTCCCCTGGGCACGCAGATACCCAATATTTGGGGAAGAAACACTGTTTGGGCGCACGGCAGGGCTCGGAAGGGAAGGAGCGCCATTTGACTTTTTGATTGTAAAATTTGCTTGAATAATTAGTTCTGTTTGGAGAGCCCCTGTGTGCCCAAACTTTGGAGCTCCCCCACAAGTGACCCCATTTTGGAAACTAGACCCCCCAAGGCACCTTTCTAGATGCATAGTGAGCACTTGGAACCCCCAGGTGCTTCACAAATTGATTCGTAAAAATGAAAAAGTGAAAAAAAAAACACTTTTTCATTTTTACGAATCAATTTGTGAAGCACCTGGGGGTTCCAAGTGCTCACTATGCATCTAGAAAGGTGCCTTGGGGGGTCTAGTTTCCAAAATGGGGTCACTTGTGGGGGAGCTCCAAAGTTTGGGCACAGAGGGGCTCTCCAAACGCAATGTGGTGTCCGCTAACAATTTGAGCCGATTTTCCATTCAATTTGTTAGCGGATACCATGTTGCATTTGGAGAGTCCCTGTGTGCCCAAACATTGGAGCTCCCCCACAAGTGACCCCATTTTGGAAACTAGACCCCCCAAGGCACCTATCTAGATGCATAGTGAGCACTTGGAACCCCAGGTGCTTCACAAATTGATTCATAAAAATGAAAAAGTGTTTTTTTTTTCACTTTTTCATTATTACGAATTAATTTTTGAAGCACCTTGGGATTCCAAGTGCTCACTATGCATCTAGAAAGGTGCCTTGGGGGGTCTAGTTTCCAAAATGGGGTCACTTGTGGGGGAGCTCCAAAGTTTGGGCACAGAGGGGCTCTCCAAACGCAATGTGGTGTCCGCTAACAATTTGAGCCGATTTTCCATTCAATTTGTTAGCGGATACCATGTTGCATTTAGAGAGTCCCTGTGTGCCCAAACATTGGAGCTCCCCCACAAGTGACCCCATTTTGGAAACTAGACCCCCCAAGGCACCTTTCTAGATGCATAGTGAGCACTTGGAACCCCCAGGTGCTTCAAAAATTGATTTGTAATAATGAAAAAGTGAAAAAAAAAACACTTTTTCATTTTTATGAATCAATTTGTGAAGCACCTGGGGTTCCAAGTGCTCACTATGCATCTAGATAGGTGCCTTGGGGGGTCTAGTTTCCAAAATGGGGTCACTTGTGGGGGAGCTCCAATGTTTGGGCACACAGGGACTCTCCAAATGCAACATGATATCCGCTAACAATTTGAGCCGACAATTTGTTAGCGGATATCATGTTGCATTTGGAGAGTCCCTGTGTGCCCAAACATTGGAGCTCCCCCACAAGTGACCCCATTTTGGAAACTAGACCCCCCAAGGCACCTATCTAGATGCATAGTGAGCACTTGGAACCCCAGGTGCTTCACAAATTGATTCATAAAAATGAAAAAGTGTTTTTTTTTTCACTTTTTCATTATTACGAATCAATTTGTGAAGCACCTGGGGGTTCCAAGTGCTCACTATGCATCTAGAAAGGTGCTTTGGGGGGTCTAGTTTCCAAAATGGGGTCACTTGTGGGGGAGCTCCAATGTTTGGGCACACAGGGGCTCTCCAAACGCAACATGGCGTCCGCTAACAATTTGAGCCGATTTTCCATTCAATTTGTTAGCGGACACCATGTCGCGTTTGGAGAGCCCGTGATGTGCCTAAACAGTGGAGCTCCCCCACAAGTGTCCCCATTTTGGAAACTATACCCCTCAAGGATTTTATTAAGGTGTATAGTGAACATTTTGAACCCAGAGGTACGGCACAGAATTTGTTTACATTAGGTCATCATATTGAATAAGTTGTCATTATTCTTGAGCGCAAGTGCTCGCTACTTGAGTTTGCATCGGGTACTCAGGTATGCACCATGTACAGCGTGTGCTTGAGTGACATGCTCGAGTCCCTGCTCCGCATGTTTCACGGTTATTAGACACCCAAAAAAAAACATGCGGGGATCGCTCGTGCATGGCAGGCAATCCCCGTAAAGTTTTTTGGCCGCGAAGCATATGGGGCAGAGACTCGAGCATGTCACTCAAATACCCACGATACTCAATGCATACCAGAGCACCCGATGCAAACTCAAGTAGCGAGCACTTGCTCTCAACACTAGTCACCATATCGTCATCTTTTTTTCTTACTTTTGAAAAAAATGCCAACCCCAGCCCTAGCCCTAGCACAACCCTAGCCCTAGCACAACCCTAGCCCCAGCACAACCCTAGCCCCAGCACAACCCTAGCCCCAGCACAACCCTAGCCCCAGCACAACCCTAGCCCCAGCACAACCCTAGCCCCAAACCCAGCCCTAACCCTAGCCCAATCCTAACCCAAGAGTTTATTTTTGACGCCGTTCCTTGTGCGGTATAAGTGATTAGACGACTTTATTCTTCGCGTCGGTGTGATTACAGCAATGCCAGAATCATATGGGGTTTTTATGACTGACAGCTGTCACACACTAAAAGACGCATTTTTTGTAAAATCTAGTTTTTGCATCGCCATATTTTGAGAGCTATAATTTTTCCAGATATTGGCAGACAGTCATGTGACGGCTCGTTTTTTGCGGGATGACTTGACGTTGTTATTGGTGCCATTTTCAGGCACGTGACATTTTTTGATCGCTTTCTATTCCGATTTTTGGGAGGCAGAATAAACAAAAACCAACAATTCAGGAATTGTTTTTTTTTTTTTTTTTATTCTGTTCCGCGTGTGGTAAAATTGATGAGGTAGCTTTATTCTTCGGGTCAGTACGTTTACAGCGGTACCACATTTGTATCATTTTTCTATGTTTTGGCGCTTATACACAATAAAAGCTATTTTATAGAAAAAAATATTTTTTAGCATTGCTTTATTCTGAGAGCTATAACTTTTTTATTTTTCGGCTGATGGAGCTGTATGGCAGCTTGTTTTTTGCAGGACGAGATGAAGTTTTCAGCGGTATCATTTCTATTTATATGCGTCTTTTTGATCGCGTGTTATTCCACTTTTTGTTTGGCGGTATGGTGATAAAGCATTGGTTTTTGCTTCGTTTTTTTTTTTTTTTTTTACCGTGTTCACTGAAGGGGTTAACTAGTGGGACAGTTTTATAGGTCAGGTTGTTCCGGACGCGGCGATACCAAATATGTGTACTTTTATTGTTTTTTTTTTATTTTTTTTATAATAATATTTATTGATGGGTACATTATATTTTTATTTTTGGTGTATTATTTTTTTTATTTTTTTATAATATTTTTGCACATTTATTTATTTTTTTTTTCCACTTTCAGACAGTTTGTACACTTTATTACTTTGTCCCACTCTGGGACTTTCACTTTTTTTTTTCTGATCGCCTGCATGGCATAGGAATGGAGCACCATCCCTATGCCATGCAGGCTGTCAGAAGTGCACAGTGTGAAGATTGCTTGGAGATGCACTGCGCATGTCCAAGCAATCTTCCTGCTCTCTGGTGACCCGGATGTTGTCATGACGACATCGGGTCGTCATGGCAACACCCGGGAAGCCGCTGCAGACTGCGCTGGAAGCCGGAAGAGGAGGTGAGTATCGCCGATCACCTCCCCTTGCCCCCGCAATGCCGCGATCGATTTCGATCGACTTCGATCGCAGCATAGCGGGGGTTAATGTGCTGGGAGCGGTGCAGGACCGCTCCCTGCACATAGTACCGGGTGTCAGCTGTGACAATCTGCTGACACCCGGCGGCGATCGCGCCCGCACAGCCTGTGTGCGCGCGCGATCGCGATGACGTACTAATACGGGTCTGGGTCTTAAGTCCCAGGGCACAGACGCGTATTAGTACGTCAAATGTTATTAAGGGGTTAATCACACGCACTATATTTTTATAGATATCTCTACTCATCTTCAGCCTATTTGGATAGGTAATTATCCTCTTTTTTTGGTTACTCTCATACTATTACCCATGACCATTGGCCTATTTTTCTCTTCCTCTCCTGTCTTATGTTGATGTTATTATCTTTTATCTTATTTCATTTTATTTTATTTCAGTTGAGTTCTTGTGTTTTCATTTCTATTTCATTTTATTTTATTTATCTACTGTTTTTTTTATTTTTTATTTTATTTTCTTCTCTTCTCTCTCTCCGTTTCTTTACTTCCCTTTTTTCCCCTTCTTTTTCTCTTTTCTATTTTTCTTCTCCTTTCTTTCTTTTCCTTCCTTTTCTTTTTCTTCTTCTCTTCTTCTTTTCTTTCTTTCTTTCTTTCTTTCCTTTTTTCCTTCTTTCCTTCCTTCTTCCTTCTTCGTTTTCTGCTCTTTTTAATAACAGAGGACCCCTGGACCTGATAACATTCTTACCTTTACCTCTTTATTTATAGTTCCTGATCTTTTTGCAGAGCGGCTCTCACCTGGACAGGATGGCTCCTAGATCTTACCTGTTCCGTCAACATTTCTTTTGCGTTTATGCATACTTGTTATTACAACATGTGTTGTTGGATTTTGTATATACGCTGTGTGCAGAATTATTAGGCAAGTTGTATTTTAGAGGATTATTTTTATTATTGATCAACAACTATGTTCTCAATCAACCCAAAAGACTCATAAATATCCAAGCTTAATATTTTTGGAAGTTGGAGTGGGCTATTTTTAGATTTGGCTATCTTAGGAGGATATCTGTTTGTGCAGGTAACTATTACTGTGCAGAATTATTAGGCAACTTAATAAAAACCAAATATAATCCCATCTCACTTGTTTATTTTCACCAGGTAAACCAATATCAGTGCACACAATTTAGAAATAAACATTTCTGACATGAAAAAACAAAAAAATTAAGGATCAGTATAGCCACCTTTCTTTATGATGACACTCAGCAGCCTTCCATCCATAGATTCTGTCAGTTACTTGATCTGTTTTCGATCAACATTGCATGCAGCTGCCACCACAGCCTCCCAGACACTGTTCTGAGAGGTGTACTGTTTTCTCTCCCTGTAGATCTCACATTTTATGATGGACCACAGGTTCTCTATGGGGTTCAGATCAGGTGAACAAGGGGGCCATGTCATTATTTTTTCTTCTTTTAGACCTTTACTGGCCAGCCACGCTGTGGAGTAGTTGGATGCATGTGATGGAGCATTGTCCTGCATGAGTATCATGTTTTTCTTGAACGATACTGACTTCTTCCTATGCCACTGCTTGAAGAAGTTGTCTTCCAGAAACTGGCAGTACTTCTGGGAGTTGAGCTTCACTCCATCCTCAACCCGAAAAGGTCCCACAAGTTCATCTTTGATGATACCAGCCCATACCAGTACCCCACCTCCACCTTGCTGGCGTCTGAGTCGGAGTGGAGCTCTCTGGCCCATCCATCTGGCCCATCAAGAGTCACTCTCATTTCATCAGTCCATAAAACCTTTGAAAAATCAGTGTTAAGATATTTCTTGGCCCATTCTTGACATTTTATCTTATGTTTCTTGTTCAAAGGTGGTCGTTTTTCAGCCTTCCTTACCTTGGCCATGTCCCTGAGTATCGAACACCTTGTGCTTTTTTATACTCCAGTAACATTGCAGATCTGAAATATGGCAAAACTGGTGGCGAATGGCATCTTGGCAGCTTCACGCTTGATTTTCCTCAATTCATGGGCAGTTATTTTGCGCCTGTTTTGGCCAACAGGCTTCTTGCGACCCTGTTGGCTATTTGCCATGAAACGCTTGATTGTTCAGTGATCACACTTCAAAAGTTTGGAAATTTCAAAACTGCTGCATCCCTCTGCAAGACATCTCACAATTTTGGACTTTTCAGAGCCCGTCAAATCTCTCTTCTGACCCATTTTGCCAAAGGAAAGGAAGTTGCCTAATAATTAAGCACACCTTATATGGGGTGTTGATGTCATTAGTCAACACTCCTCCTCATTACAGAGATGCACATCACCAGATTTACTTAATTGGTAGTTGGCTCTCAAGCCTATGCAGCTTGGAGTAGGACGACATGTATAAAAAGTATCAAAGTGATCAAAATATGCATTTGCCTAATAATTCTGCACGCTGTGTATATTGTGCCAATTGTATTAAGTTGGATGCATCTTTCTTTCCTTTTTTTGTAACCCTTTTTGTTTTTCCCCTTTGACTTATATACTAACACTTGATAATTTGTTATATGCAGATAACCTTGATAAAGGCCTGAATAGCCGAAACGGTTTGAAATCTGTCTTATATTTTGGCATTAAATTTGGAAACGTCATAAATTATTGACTAGGTTCTATTCTAATTAGTGTATTATCATTTTGCACCCAGTTGGCACCATTTAGGAGTAGCGTATACCCTTCTGCACATTATAACTACGACTTTTTTGCCCTGAAAAACATGCCTCCAAGTAGGGGGTCGTCTTATTCGCTGGGTGCACTTTAGTTGGGATGCGCCAGGTAGATGCCGGGGCCCTGAGCAAGCGGGGGGGCCCACTTGCAGTCGGGCACCCCGCCGGGCTATGGGGGGAGAGAGCGGTGTCAGCGCCCGCCCTTCTCCCCCGCTTGCTCAGGGACCTGGCAGCCGGATACTTACCTCTCCCCGTGCCTCCGTCGATCCGCTGTCTTCCTGCTGTGTGCTCCCTGTGACGTCTCAGGTCAGAGGGTGCGGTGACGTCTTTACACCGCGCCCTCCCCTGAGCCGTCAGAGGCAGCGCAGAGCGGGTAGACGCCGGCGGCGCTGGAGTCCAGACCAGAGCAGTGGCCGCTGGTGAGGAGGATTGAGGTGAGTATTGGATTTATTTATTTTTTTAATGTATGGAGGCATGGGGCATAATATGGGGGGTAACATCCTGCATGGGGCATAATATGGGGGTGACATTCTGCATGGGGCATTATATGGGGGGTATCAGCCTGCATGGGGCATAATATGGGGGGTGACATTCTGCATGGGGCATTATATGGGGGGTATCAGCCTGCATGGGGCATAATATGGGGGGTGACATCCTGCATGGGGCATTATATGGGAGGGATGAGTATATAACAAACTCTATATTTTGAGTGGAAATGTTGGAGGGGTCGTCTTATACGCCCAGTCATCTTATACGCCGGCAAATACGGTAATGTTTTTAACCCTTTCTCAACCATGCAATTTTTCCTTTTCTTTTTTTTCGCTTTCATTTTTACCTTTCCCTTCATCCAAAAGCCACATTTTTTTTCTTTGTTCACATTTATGTTAGAGGACTTCTTTTTTTTCTTTCAGCAACAATTTTGCAACTGTTTATACAGCGTTCAATGACCAAAAATGACCCAACAATATATTTCTCAATTATGCCGATACCAAATTTGTATAGGTTGTGGGATTTTATTTGTTTTGTTTTTTTCTTAACCCCTCCCTGCTGAAGCCTGTCCTCACCTTGGCCAATTTTTACAATTCTGACCAGTGGAAAGCTTCAACGAATCCCAGTGATTCTGAGACTGTATTTCATGACACATTGTACTTTGTTAGTGGTAACTTTAGGACGATTTTTTTTGTATTTATTTGTGAAAATATCCGAAATTTAGCGAAAATTTCAGAATTTTCCAACTTTGAATTTTTATGCCATTAAACCAGAGAGTTATGTCACACAAAATAGTTAATAAATAACATTTACCACATGTATAATGTTTCTTTAGCCCCAGGACAAAATGGACCCCAAAATTTGTTCTTCAATTACTCCTGAATATGCCGATACACCATATGTGGTGAAAAACTGTTTGGGTGCACGACAAGGTTCGGAAGGGATGGAGAGACATTTTGGAGCGCAGACTTTGATGGAATTGTTTGTGGCGCCATGTGGCATTTGCAGAACTATTGAGGTGCCAAAACAGTAGAAACCCCCCACAAAGTGACCCTATATTGGAACTGATCTAATGTTTTCCTGGTATGTGAATTTTATAATGTGGTGGCATATGGGAGTTGTGTAGAGTACATCAGGTTGGCCTATGTAAGTGGTGTAGAGTACATCAGGTTAGCATATTTGAGTTGTGTAGCATACATCAGGTTGGCATATGAGTGGTGTAGAGTACATCAGTTTGGCATTAGTGATGAGCGAGCACTAAAATGCTTGAGTGCTTGAATTGAGCATGTCGCACTTGCGGACGGGCCCGACTCAAATAACAAGTATAATGGAAGTCAATGGAAAACTTGAGCATTTTTCTCAAAGACCCTAGATGCATCTCTGACTCCCAGGTCGCTGCTGGGAAATAAATAAATCATTTTTTTAGAAAAATGATGTGGGATCCACCCATAATGGAAGCGGCAATTCTAGGGTGGCTTCGGATTGGTATTTTTAGGCTTGGAAGGGGACAATATCCATAGATTTTCCCAGCCTGATAATATCAGCCCCCAGCTTTCTGCATTACCTTGACTGGTTATCAAAAATAAGGTGGGCCCACGTCGTTTTTTTTAAATTAATTATTTATTTAATAGGTTTAAAAAAAAGGCTAAAAACACCCTTTTGCGACACATAAAAGGCAATTAAGAGTGCAACTTTATAATATTTTGGGGGGAGGTGGACATATATCTAAGCTCTCCCTCCTATATCAACTCTCCCTGAATTGCTTCTAGAGGACAGTGTGGCTAGCATTGCGTCCCCAGGTCTTCTATAAACCAGATGACGTTATGCTCCCGGCCAATCACAGTAATGCCAGTAGTCAGCATGACTATGGCATTACTGTGTATGGCGGGCAATCCCCGCATGTGTATGGCAGGGGCTCGAGTACCCGCGATACCTGATCGAGTAATGAGCGTGCCCGATCACTCTCGCTCATCATTAGGTGGTATATGAGTTGTGTAGAGTACATCAGGTTGGCATATGTGAGTTGTGCAGAGTACATCAAGTCGTGCAATAAATTAAAGTAAATCAGAAACAAATTTAGTGATCTATGGTTGAGTGGTACAGTTTGAAACAGTCTTTTATGCACTGGCCAGGTTTGTCAGGGCAGGTGTTACACTGAAAAATGGTGTATTTTCTTACCCCCCTTCTGTAACACAATTTGCACCTTTTTTCTGATCTACATTTCTTTCCAGATTCGGGGACCTCATTTGGGATATATTGCCCCGGTACTATACAGGCACCTTCTGTTCCAGAAGTACTGGGGCTTTCCCCTTCCTGATTTCCAAATATTATGGCCATGATCACTATCTCCTGAAACTGAAGGAATGTGCCGATCTGGCCTGCACATTGTGATGGCACGTAAGTGTTATACATAGCCATCTGTACGATGTAAACGGCCAGCTTTTTGTACCACACTTTAGCTTTCCGCATGGCACTGTAGGGTTGGAGGACTTGATCTGAGAGATCATCTCCCCCCTTGTAATTATTGTAACCCAGGACACAGTCTGGCTTGGGGACATAGGTAGCAGTACCATGGAGAATGTTGTCGCTACATTGGGCTCTGCTGTCACCCTTTCTGAGAAGCTGCCCAATTATCATCCTAGGGAGTTCTCTCTGTTTTTTGCGCATAGTACTGCATGCTGTGGTAGCTCTATCAGAGAGGGATTTGCTAGTGTTGAAGTTATCTACATAGAGGCGATAACCCTGATCCAACAATGGTGCACCAAAGTCCCACACAATTTTCCCACTAACTCCCAGGACAGGGGAGCATTCAGGGGGTTGAATCTCGGTGTCCTTCCCTTCTTAAACCCTAAATCTGTGGGTGTACCCTGAGTTATTCTCGCACAGTTTGAACAATTTTATTCCATACCTGGCCCTCTTACTGGGCAGGTATTGCCGGAATTTTAAGCCTCCCCTTGAAGTGTATTAGGGACTCGTCTACACAAATGTCCCTTTGGGGAATGTACACCTCAGCAAATTTGTTGCTGAAGTGATCAATGACCAGCTGAATCTTAAAAAGTCGATCATTGTTGGGGTCATTTTAGAGTGGATACTGCATTATCATTGAAATGCAATAATTTGTGAATGGCCTCAAAGCGTTTCCGGTTCATAGCCATGCGGAATACTGGAGTGTTATAAAAAACGTCAAAATTTCAAAAATATTGCCAAATTACTGGCTTCTTCACTATCCCCATCTGAAGCACAAGGCCCCAAAACTTCATAATTTCTAGGGCTTCCATGGAAGTCCAGCTAGGAAATGATAAAGCAGGATTCTGTGCTAAATATTGTTGGACATACAAATTTGTCTCCAAGAGATTTACAACATTTTCAGAGAAAAAGACTTTGAAAAAGTAGATTTCTGTGAGGCTGGCGATGTCAAATTGGATTCCCGATTGGGCCACAAAATCAGGAATCTTAGGCTCATAGTCTTCGGGGGGGGGGGGTTAAGGTCCATAGGCGGTCACTAACGGTGGGTGCTGGCTCATTTACTGTTCTAGGGCGTCTGTTTCGAGGTTTATTTTATCACTGGAGGAAGAAGATGAGGTTGAGGAAAATAAAGAAAGGTGGCATCCTCTCCCTCGCTATCCATGTCTGAGGGAAGGAAGGCGTATGCCTCCTCCGCTGAATACGGTCTTTGGGAAGAGTGGTACATTTCATTTTTCAAATGGGTGTCTGTTGGTTCTTCATGTGGGTGTGTGAGTGTGTTGGATAACCAAATTTTTATTTAGTTGTGTGTTTGGTGTAAACATTGTTTTATTAAATTTTGAAAAGGAAAAAAAAGAACAGAAGAAAATAATCTAGAAATAAAAAGGAGAATATAAAAATTTGATAAAATAAAAAAAACTTCCACCTCCCGGGCTGCGCTCTCTAGATTCTGCTGTCAGAAATTGACAGAGGCATTTGAACAGCTTAACGGCAGCGGGCAGAGTTCTGCTCCATTTGCGGCTGTTGGAGGCAAAAGATGTAGGCTCAGGGGATTCATCAGATGAGGTAATACTGCATCATAAGACAGGAAGAGGTGAAAGAATTAAATGACTTTGGGTACCCGAACTCACACTGCAGACATACGGAAGGGGATGCCCCTCATCGGACTGTTCAATTTTGTATGGTCCAAACAAATTTTGGGAAGAAAAGCTGGCATCAGAGTGGTCAAACAAACCATTTTTATTGATTTCAATAAGTAACTTCTTTTTTTAAAGGGTAAATGGCTTTGGTCCCCTGATCTCACACAACAAGCACACAAATAAGGATGTCATGTGTCAAATTCAGTTCACTTCAGACTAGCCCAAATGGTTTTGGGGCACAAGAGCTAGTATCAAAGTGGGCAGACAGTCAATTACTCCAGATTTAAGTAACTAGTGTTTTTATTGAGGATTAAACAACTTTGGGGTACTAATCTCACACTGCAGAGACACAAAGGAGGATACCCTTCAGCAAAAAAACAGTCCAATTGTGTTCTGGGCATCAGATCTTGGCAAATGGCAAGTTTTTATTGATTTGAATAAATATCTGGTGTTTTTAAATAACTTTGGATCGCCCAAAGACGATAATTGATTGGGTGCACATTCTACTACCGTCTCTCCCTTCCTTATCGCTATATACACTACTGGGTCCTGGCAGACCCAGACAGCTCTGCTATGCAGGCAGAAGGCTGAATTTCCACTGTAACTGGGAATAATACTGGCCCCAGTTACGGGGAAGTAATATTTAAAAAATATATATATTTTAAATATAGAATTGCCCCTCCAATCCCCTAGGTCCTTTATGACCTTATGAAAGGCACAATACGTGAAATAAATGAAAAATAAAAAGCAGGATAAATCTTGCTTCCAATTCAAATTGCTGTTACTTGTCCTACCACCTACAAAATAATGACATACTACGTATAACGAAAAAAGATGCAAAAAATATTTGTATATCCGAATGAGAAAAAAATGTCAGCTCTTTAAACCACATGTACGGGAAAAAAACAGAAAATGAGCCTGATCATGAATAATAATAATAAATTGCTCCGTCCTGAGCTGGTTATGCGGTTAAATAACATTGGGCCACTGATCTCGCACCAGCAAGACACAGAAAGGGATGCTCTGCATTAGACTAACCCCGAAATTCTTAGATGTGGACATCTGCGGTAAGTTTTATTTTCTGCAAACTCCCTTTGAATGATCCACCATTTGCCAGCAGCACAGCCACAATATTTGTCGTTGTTTCTGCATTATCCCACTGACTTTTTGTTAGCAGGGTGAGGTCAGTGACCCAAAGACATTTAACTCTTTATCAACATGAGGTGCATATTCAAATCAGTAACAATTGGCCATTTTGCTCACTTCGATTCCAGCTGTTATGCCCAGAACCTGCTTGGGTTGGCCTGGAATTAACTGAATTTGATGCAGGGTATCATTATTTTTCTGCTGGCAGTGTGAAATCCATGGCTCAAGAAAGATTAACCCTTTATCCCCTACACACCGTGGCCCTTTTCCCTTTTTATGCTTTCGTTTTTTACTCCTCTTCTTCCCAGAGCCATAACTTTTTTCTTTTTCTGTCAATATGAAAGTGTAACGGCTTGTTTTTTGCGGGACGAGTTGTACTTTTGAATGACACTATTGGTTTTACCATATTGTGTACTGGAAAACGGGAAAAAATTCCAAGTGCGGTGAAATTGCAAAAAAGTACAATTCCACAGTTGTTTATTTATTTATTTTTTTTCGCATACTCGCTAAATGCTAAAACTGACCTGCCATTATGATTCTCCAGGTCATTATGAGTTCATAGATACCAACCATGTATAGGTTCTTCTTTATTTAAATCGTGAAAAAAATCCAAATTTTGTAAAAACAAAAACAAAAAACAAACAAAACACTCCAGTGGACGTTGCTTCTAGTCGAACACGCCCTCTGGCTGTCATTTCACTAGAAGGGGCGTGGCCTCGATCCATACAAGTGAATGGAGTGAGGCGGCGCTGAATGGCCGGGGTAGGTATAACGTATACATAGCCTCCGGTCCCGGGTGTCATACCGGCGAATCCCCGAAGCGCACAGTGCCTGCGCTGAAGGGATTCATAAGTCTGCAGTCACACAAAGTGACTGCAGACTTATCACTTTTGACCCGGACAACCCCTTTAAGAAATCATGTTATTAACTTATTCAAATCATTAAATAGTGTTCACTTACCCATTTTGATGCCTGTTGTAATGCCAGGAACAAGTTTGGGTCAGTGAACTGATTTGGATGTGAGGTATATGCATAATATCAGTGGCCCAAAGTCATTTAAAGGGGTGCACAACATTTTTTTGTCCAAGGGCCACATTGTCATACTGAACCAATCTGAAGGGCCCCAAAAACATTAAAGTGATACTTACATGAATACATCACAAGAGCCATCATCAGTACATTAATACATCATCAGAACCAAGTGTTGAGTATTTGAGAAGGATTTGGGGAGTTTTTGCTCCCAAAAAAATCAGTGTGAACACACACAAAACTTGCACTGAATTTGTGGAGCAGAAACTCAACCAAATCCACTTCATAATCTCAAAACTAAGTTTTGAGGATTTTTCAGTTTTCACGTAAAGCATTTTATGGTTTGCAACATGATCAGAACTACTGTCCGTATATGAATGCAGCTCCAGAACAACCGTCAGTACATGAATGCAGCGACAGAACCACCATCAGTACATAAATGCCGTGTCAGATCTACAGTCGGTACATAAATGCAGTGCCAGAACTACGGTCGGTACATGAGTGCAGCATCAGAACCACCGTCGGTACATGAATACATCACCAAGCTTAGTGCAGTGATCAATTGCAGCTTCAGGTCAGCGCCATATACACTTGTGTCACGTGAATCTGCAGCTCCAAGTAGGTCCTTTTCCTTTAACAATGGAAATACAGGGAGTTGTTGTTACTAGTCATCATCAGACTGTGGACCATACAGAAACCACAATACTGATAAAACGTAGCCTGTATCACAAATAAACATTTACATCCAGGTACCTTATAGGTGACATATTCTCTGACTAAAGTCATTCCCTCTTTTGTCTGCAACCCCTTTGTCATCGTACAGACGTCATGATGAGATTCCATGCCCAGAGCTCATCTCTCCAGACTTCCCTTTTTTCCGGCCTTCATCAGCACTTCCCAACATGGTGCCCTTAAAAATAAAAGTATCATTATGTTGCCCCACAAATAAAAATATCCCCCATGCTGTGCCCTGAGTAATCAATTGCCTCTAACTCTGCTACATGCATAAAATATCCCCCACCCTGCCCCTCTCCATAATATTCCCCCACTCTGCATCTCCTTGTAATGTTACCTGCCATGCTGCCCCTCTGTAATGTCCCTCACTCACTATCCTTCGCCATAATGCCCCCACAAACTGCCTCTCTCCATTATATCCCCCTACACTGCCACTCTCCGTAATGACCCACGCACTGCCTCGTCCGTAATGTCCACCCACACTGCTCCTCTCCATAATGTTCTCCACACTTTGCCCTTCTCCGTAATGTCCTTCCACACTGCCCCACTCCGTAATGTCCCCTCACACAGCCCCTTTCCATAATGTCCCCCACACTGCCACTGCCCCTCTTCGTAATGTTATCCATACTGTGCCTCCTTCACAATCCTCCCCTCCCCCTCTCGTTACTCACAGTAAAAGTAACACCAAGCCCATGTTATAACAATATGATCTCCAACTCAAGATGGACTGCTCCCTAAGCTAAGTACTGACTGTGTCTGCTCTGATTCAAAGCAGGGTAGGGCCCTCACTTCTCTTGTAACAGTTGAACTATGTGTTACTTTGTATTGTTTTTATTGTCTGTACATGTCCTCGCTTAATTGTAAACTGCTGTGGAATATATTGGTGCTACTTAAATAAAATTATTATTATGGAACCACACAAAGTGCTGGCTGACTGCTTTCACTGTGTTCATTGTTTATGCTGGCTGACTGCATTTGCTTTTTGTGCTTGCTGATTGTGTTTACTCGGTTTCAAAGATGGCACCTGCTCCTTGTGCTGACTGCTCAGATTCCAAAATAACACCAGCTCCCTCTGCTAAGTACCGGCTGTGTCGACATAGAATGTAGCCAGTGCTTCATAGATGGAATGGCGCTAGAACAGGGGGCAGGTCTTATCTTAGATTTTGGGCTCACACTTCTACACTGCTTGGAACCGGCTCTCCATACGGAGAAAGTGGAGAGCCGGTCCTTATGTTTCCAGACTTCGCGGGTCACATAAAATCTACGTCCGGATTCGACCCCTGGCCTTGAGTTTGAGTCTTTTAGCAAAGGGACTAAAAAATAAAGTGAAACAAAAAAATAAAATAAAACATTTGAATCACTTTTTTTCCCCATTAAAAATATAGAATCAAGAATATGTGGTGTATCAGTGCGACTTACTTGGGAGTTTTCTGAGGTATCACAGGAATCATTTCTACAAGGGGCTTTGTGTTCTTTTTTTGTTTCTATGGTAACGAATGTTACATCACATGAAAGCCTTATGTGTCTAATGTATGTTTTCAAAATTTTGTGTTTGTAGCTTATGGCAACAGTGATCTAGGCATGCGGGAAAACAAAATGGCGGAGCCTAAGGTGATATTCACAGCAAATGAGAGAAGAGGAGTGATAAAATTCTTGTTTCTGCAAGGAAAGTCTGCGAAGGATGTTCATGGTGATATGTCGCAGACATTGGGGGACCAATGCCCTTCATATTCTACAGTTAAGAACTGGGTTGCCAAATTTAAAACTGGCCACTTCAGCACCAATGATGAGGAACGTCCTGGACGACCAAGAGTGGTTGTTGTTCCAGAGATCGTTGATGTGTGCACAACCTCATACTGGAGAATTGGCGAATTTCAGCTAAAGGAATAGCAGAAATAATGGGGATTTCTCGTGAACATGTTTGTGTCATTATCCATGAATATTTGAACATGAAGAAGCTATCTGCAAAGTGGGTCCCCAAATGTTTGACAACAGATCAGAAAAGGATGCGAGTGAAAACTTCCCGGTCCATTTAGAGTCTGGCTAGTTTATTTCAGTCCTCATAAATCACATCACAGAAAAACTTAAATACAGCCTTTGTCCGACACCAGGTGAAACATAAAAAAAAGGTCATACAATAGTGCTGGTTAGCCCACCTGGCTTAGAGTCCAGCTTCTTAGTCCTTTAGCAAAGGAACTCAATCCAGGAGATCTGCACATCTTCAATGTCCCTTTCAGGCTTAACCAGCAAACATGGAGTTTCAACAGGGTCCCTTTCTTGCCATGGTTTGATGGGTAGCGGCACGAACCGGTCCATTACAACTTGCTCTACCATCTGCTGGGGTAGAGGACTCTGGCTGCAACCACTTTTGAACAAGGTGCAGCAGATCAAACATTTGGGAGCGAGGGGGTTTGTCACGGTGATATGCCCAGTGGTGGACCCATTATGCCCTTACAGACATTGTCACCCCCAAGTGTGTGAAAACTACCGTTTTCATGTTCCCACATTCTATGGCTTCCTGTAAGTCTAAATCATAGTAAGCCTTTTGTGGCTCCTCCATTAGAGGTTGTCCACTACTACACAAATTTGCCCCAATCGATTAAAATGGAAATACGTTTTTTTTGTAATTACGATCTGTTGAGATTGTTGCCTGTGAGCGGTGCTACTGCTGACCACTCAGCAGGCATCATATGACCTGGCTATAACCCTGCTCTGACATCCGTTGATGTCAAGTTCCGGCTGCAGACAGGCGTGACCCAGTGACGTGCCCCCCCAATTGATGGGCTGTGGGCGGAGTTTCACCACAGGTCTCAGCCCAGAATCCACTGCGCGCTTTCTTTCTCCTCTGCATTCATTGGTTGAGAACACCTCATGGTGTTCTCAGATTACATAGCAAAAACCTGCTGACATAATCCTTTTAATGGAGGGGGTTTCAACAACTATTTTTGTGCTATTACCAGTTTCCTTAGGAATAAGATTGTATATACATGACTCAAAAGTTCTGAGGTTGAAAATGACTCAAAAAATCCAGCCAGGGAATCACAGGTATGATTGTTTGGTTTTAAATGTTTCCCTAATACTAAACATTCTTCCAGAAGTTTTTTACTTTATCACAATACCACATGACATGCTTCCAAACTGCTCTTTCCTCTAAACTCTTTGAACAGAATGAGTCATCTCTTGTGTTTTTGTTGGTGTTTTTGTTGGTAGCGGATTAATCTCTGTAATGGCCAGCTGTTCAACAGTGAATATACATTTATTCAAAAACAAAGATAACACACCTTACAACTGGAATTTCTTATAGCTTAGGATATTAGCATCTTGTCTGTCAACTTGCAAAGTGAAAGTAAAATGTGCTCCAGCTACACACACAGTGAACAAGAACTTACTGTTTTTTGTTTTTTTTCAACGGCATTATTGGCAATACAACACTACTGCTGGAGACAGAAACTCGTGCACTATTAAACAGCAGTAGTTGATGCAATATATACAATAATAAGCATTATTACAACAGTTTAAGGCTACGATCACACATCATAGTTTTTTTGGCGTCACAAATCTGCAGCAAAACGATCTCTGGCAGGAAAAAAGGTGCGTCAAAAACGCAGGTTTTGCTGCGTTTTCTCAGCGTTTTTTTCTGTGTCTGTTATGCATGTACATAAAGTTCAGTGAAAAAAAAAATCTCTTTCTGGTTAAGGCACAAAAAAAGCTGGAAAAATGTTACCTGCATTTTTGGTGCGTTTTTTCAGCGTTTTTTTCACCATCCATTACTTCTTATGCTGAAAAAACGCTGAAAGAAGTGACATGCTCTATTTTCCAAAAAAGGCTGCAAAGCACAAAATACGCAACAAAAAAACATGATGTGTGAATAGAAAATTCTCATAGACTTTGCTGGTACTGAAAAAGGCAGCTGAAAATTTGCATAAAAATCTGCAGCAAAAAACGCTGAAAAAAACATGATGTGTGAACATAGCCTTACTCTGAAAGGCTGCAGCCTTTCAAAGAAATCATGCTTTCAAAAGCTGAAAGAAGACTATGGATCGCAGATCACGATTTCGAGGCTGGTGTCAGTGGTTTCTTCCAACCCTGTTACACTAGACAGGTCTTTCCCTATATGTGGGAAACCTATTCTTATGTCGGTCTAGAGGGGCAAGCTGGGAAGAACCCAGAGGTGAATCTAGGTTTTCTGCCACCCGGGGAAAGAATTCAGTTTGGCGCCCCCCACCACCATCACTCAAAGCACATAAGCGATATACACTCTTAGGCTAAGTGCCCACGATGCAGAAATTTTTCTGCATCTCCCTGGCAGAAAAAACGCATGTGGATTTTACTTGCGTTTTTTCTGCCAGGTAGAAGCGTTTGTGAAGCATTTTGAATATGCGATTTCGCATGCGGGTTGTCAAGTGCTTTTCCAAGCAATTTTAGCATCACTTGGAAAAGTGCTTGACAACTTGGTCACACTATATAAATCCATGCAACCAGCATGGATTTATGTTGTGTGAACAAGTTACGATGCAACAAATGCAGCATCAATAGTAAAAAAAAAAAAAAAAGAATAAAAATGTTGAAAAAAAAACATACTCACCTTCTGTCGCGTGATCTGTCACATGACTAAATGACGTAATGGAAAGTCCTTTTACACCACCGCGAGCAGCCGAAGAGCCAGCAGCACCGCCGGGAGCAGATAGGGGGCCATCAGAAGGTAAGTATGTGGTTTTTTTTTATTTCAATTCTTTTTTTAGCTACAGGTACTATGGTACTAAGGTCTGGAGGCGAGTCTCCTCCAGACCCGGGTACCATCCGCACATTGAATCGCATAAAATCCGCATGCATACTTGTATGCATGCGGATGTTATGCGGTTCAATGCAAGTCATTGGCGGCGATTTCGCCGCGATTCCGCCAAATTAATGGTAGTGCTGCGGATTTTTCTGCAATGATAATCCGCAGCGGAAATTTCCGCAGCATGTGCACAGCACATGCGGATTATCATTGGGAAACATGGCACACAACTTAAAATGCGTTTTTAATGCGTTTTTGCCACGGAAACACATTAAATCCGCATCATGGGCACGCAGCCTTACAGGCACATGCCGGCTAGCTGCTCTTCCTAATTATCTGTGTTCAGTGAAAACTGAGAGAAGCAGGAAGAAAAGCTAGTTGTCACGTGACCATGTGAAAATCGCATATGAGTGAAGTAGCCATGTGATGACTGCTTAAGCAGAGCTGAATCCTGACAGTGAGTATATTACATGCTGTTAGGATTGGCTACAGAGCTTTATTTTATAGTTAAAGGGCTTGTCCAGGTTTGAGAGAAAGTCTGCAGTCACCCTAGGTGACACAGCGCATGCACTGCACACTTTTTAGATTCTTGTCACGGGTGTGTCAGAGGTGACAGACAGTTGCCCTGCAGTTTGTTGCAGGAGATCTCTACGTTTGGCATTACAGACATCTTAGAGGATGTCACTAGGACCCTGCGGCTACCTCCCTCTGGCTAATTAACACCCTGGCCTGGGTGTATAAATGCCTGTTGTGTTTCAGAGGGAGTGTGCTGGCAATATTCATTACTACTTGTGAAGGCTTTTTCAAGAGCAGTACTTCGTCCTCTCTGGAGTTTGAGGACGTGTGCGCATTTGTCTGGAGTCATCTAAAGCTAAGCTAAGCAATTTCCCCCTGTTTGTTCACCCTTGTTGTCTATAGTGTTTAGTGGAGAGCGACTAGTGCTCATCTCCAGGGAAACACAGGGTGAGGCACGCGTGCGGCGATTGGTCAAGAGTCAATACAGGGACGTTAGGGGAGACAGGGTAATGCTAGATCAACCTAGGAGGTCTCCACTTCCCCCCTTTCCCTAGAGTCTGGGCTCCCTTTCCCTCTTTCTTTTGTGTTGCACAAGTCTTTCCCACACCTTGCGTGACAATTCCCCCTTGCACAAGTATGCTATCTATATACTTTTGGCCACATTATGGCTAGACTTGTCTGGCCGCACTCAGTTCATTGATTGAGGCCACGCATGTCTAGTCAGCACGTGACCACAAGTATTCAAATCGCCAGCATGAGAGAATCCTGACAGCGTGTAGTGCGCACTGTAAGAATTCAGAAGTCAGCAGTCACATGAGTGACTACAGACTCATCACAAACCTGGACAACCCCTTTAATGCTCCTAACATATATAAAAGTATGAGAATTAGTATCACAAAAAAAACATTTACATCCAGATAATTTTTTAGATGAACAACTCCAGAGACAACGTCTCTTTCTTTTCATCTTCATCTTGTCCAGACTCCATGACTTTTCTCATCCACAGCTCGTCTCTGGTACAAGCCCTCCACACTGCCCCCTTCTTTCCATACTGAGCCCCCTTTTCACACTGTCCTCTCACACTGTGTCCCCCTTGTAGGGCCCAGTCTCTATTCTATGCCCCCTCATCACACTATCCCACATTAGCATGCTGTCTCTGTCTCCTCCTGGCTGTGCCCTTACACTTTCCCCCCATGCTACCCCCGGACACTACTCAGTCTTTAATCTGTGCCCACTCACACTTTTCTTCCCATACTGTCTCCTCACAAATTCCCCCGACTCCCTATACTGTGTGTGCACCCATTGTTATGTTCTGCTACCAGAGCTAAGGAAAGAGAGGAGATCTGTCCCTACGATAGAACTCAGCTTGATCCCTACGATGTAACAGGGAACCTGATCCTGCGATCAGACCTGCTAAAGTCCTCAGCTAGTCTGTACGGAGACCTATAGATGTGGGGAAGGAATCCCTACAAGTACTAGGGACTGGGAGCAAATGGACACCTCCTAACAGAAATAGTAGCAGACAGACGAACAAACAAAATATATAGAACACAGAGGTCCGGAGACCAAGCAAACTAACAGAGATAGATACTGAGCACAGGCTAGCTAAAGAGTAGTAATACAATGAAGTCCAGCAAAGCCAGAAGGGCGGAGCAGGACTAAATAGGCCAACAAGGTCATGTGACCAGCAATAGAAAAAACCTAAGAGCAAGGTTCTAACAGTACCCCCCCTTCTAAGAGGATCCTCCGGATCCCCTAGGACCAGGCTTATCAGGAAATCTCCTGTGAAACGCTCTGATAAGTCTGGACGCGGAAACATCATCCGACCTCACCCATGAGTTATCCTCGGGTCCGAAACCTTTCCAGGCCACGAGATACTGCAAACTACCTCTATACCGTCTAGAATTAAGGATGCGAGAAATTTCATATTCCCCGTCCTCCACCACCGGAGGAACAGAGGCAGAGGCGTCACAATCCGACACAACAGCTTTTTTCAACAGAGAGACATGAAACACCGGATTAATTCTCCAGGAGGTAGGAACCTCCAACCTAACAGCAGATTGGTTGACAACCTGAAGCACCTTAAAGAGTCCTACAAACTTGGGACCCAATTTCTTAGAAGGAATCCTCAACCGCAGATTCCTAGAGGACAACCAAACCATGTCACCAACAGCGAACAAAACCTCCTGTCGTTTCCTATCAAAGTAGTCTTTAGATTTTCTGTTAGCCTCCTGAAGATTACCACGCACATCCGTCCAAACTCTCTCCAAATCGCCGGAAAAATTCTCCTCCTCAGACACGGCAGATACCAACTTGGAGAACGACCCAAACAACGGATGTCTCCCAGAACAACAAAAAAAAGGCGAACAACCAGCAGAAGAAGATGTATGATTGTTCAGAGCAAATTCAGCAAGTGGCAGAAACTCAGACCACCCCTCTTGATTGTCTGCCACAAAACAACGCAAGAACTGCTCAACATCCTGGTTTTTCCTTTCTGTCTGGCCATTAGATTCCGGAT
Source organism: Phyllobates terribilis (assembly GCF_046119375.1). Taxonomy (NCBI): domain Eukaryota; kingdom Metazoa; phylum Chordata; class Amphibia; order Anura; family Dendrobatidae; genus Phyllobates; species Phyllobates terribilis. The sequence goes on from NW_027362762.1 coordinate 74,318,574, forward strand.
GATATCCGGATGAGAACGACAAATGAACTCCCAACCTGTCACAAAAGGCGCGCCAAAAACGAGCCACGAACTGAGGTCCCCTATCAGAAACAATGTCAGTAGGAACGCCATGAAGTCTGACAATTTCCTTGACAAAGGCCTTAGCGAGAGTCTTAGCGCAGGGCAGTTTGACGAAGGGAACCAAGTGACACATCTTGCTAAAACGGTCCACGACCACCCAGATGACAGTAAAACCCTCAGATGGGGGAAGGTCAGTTATAAAGTCCATAGCCAAATGTGTCCAAGGAGCACTGGGAACCTCCAGAGGGCAAAGTAACCCCGCAGCAGGAGTATGTGAGGACTTAGATCTAGCACATATAGTACATTGACGCACCCACTTAATGACTTTCTTCTGCCATCCAGGCCACCAAAAACTGCGACCCACCAGTCTCTTGGTCTCAGAGATTCCGGGATGACCTGCCAACCGAGATTCGTGACACTCAACAAACAAATCTCTCCTAAAGGTCCCAGGCACAAACAACCTCCCATGGGGAGTGTTAGATGGGGCATTCTCCTGTGCTTTAAGAATCTCATCTTCCAAAACGGAGTCCAAAGCAGCTATCACAACACCTTCTTGTAAAATGTTCTCCTCTTTCTCAGCACCGACTATGGGAGAAAAACTGCGAGACAAGGCATCCGCCTTAACATTCTTAGTACCTGGGATGTAAGTAACGGAAAAATTAAACCGCGAGAAAAACAGTGCCCACCTAGCCTGACGGGCATTCAGGCGCTTGGCAGCATCAAGATATATCAGATTTTTATGATCCGTAAAAACCTGAACGGGAAATTCAGCACCTTCCAAGAGGTGGCGCCAGTGTTCAAATGCGAGTTTAATAGCCAATAATTCCCGATTACCAATATCGTAATTCAGTTCAGTCTCCGAAAATTTTTTTGAAAAAAAGGCACAGGGATGTACTCCATCCCCGTTATCCTGAGACAATACTGCGCCAACCCCCACAGAGGAAGCATCAACCTCAACCAAAAACGGCTTAGTCACATCAGGCTGCATAAGGATGGGAGCAGAGGTGAACCTCTCCTTGAGATACACAAAAGCTTCAATGGCCTCAGAAGTCCACTGAACCGCATCAGCACCTTTCCTGGTGAGATCGGTCAGAGGTTTGACAATAATAGAAATTTTTTTTATGAATTTTCTGTAATAATTGGCGAAACCCAAAAACCTCTGTATCGATTTCAAACCAATAGGCCTAGGCCATTCCTGCACAGCTTGAACTTTAACCGGGTCCATCTCAAAACCTTCGCTGGAGATAATGTAGCCCAAAAAACTAATTCTCTGTACAGCGAACTCACATTTCTCCAGCTTAGCAAAAAGCGAATTGTCAATTAATAACTGTAATACTTCACGTACGCTCCGCCAATGAGATTCCAGATCCGGCGAATAAATCAAAATGTCATCCAAATACACAACCACATTTTTGCCGATCAAAGGTCTAAGGATGTCATTAATAAGATTCTGAAAAAATGCAGGAGCATTAGTAAGACCAAAAGGCATAACCAAATTCTCAAAATGACCCACAGGAGTGTTAAAAGCAGTCTTCCATTCATCACCCTCCTTCATGCGCAACAGATTGTATGCCCCCCGAAGGTCAATTTTAGAGAACCACTTGGCCCCCACTAACTGGTTAAACAGATCAGGAATCAATGGCAGTGGGTAAGGATTGCGTACAGTAATTTTGTTAATCTCACGAAAATCCAGACAAGGACGTAAACCGCCGTCCTTTTTTTTTACAAAAAAAAATCCAACCGCCACAGGAGACTTAGAAGGCCTAATGTGACCGGCGGCCAAACTTGTCTGTATGTATTCCTCCAAAGCCTTTCTCTCAGGAATAGTAAGGTTAAATAAACGACTTTTAGGAAGAGTCGCTCCAGGGACAAATTCAATAGTACAATCATAGTCTCTATGGGGAGGCAAAACCTGCGATTCCTTCTCAGAAAAAACTCTCCAAAAATCCTGAATAGGAACAGGCAATTCCCCCCTATCCACAGCTGCAATACGCCCGTTACAACACTTGTCATAACATTTATGGCTCCAGGATTTAATTTCATTGGTAGACCAATCCAGTACAGGATTGTGCAATTTTAACCAGGGCAATCCCAACACCACCGGAGAAGGCAAGTTATTCAAAACTACCAAATCCAATTTCTCATGGTGAACACCATTAATAGTGAGAGGAAATTCACAGACCTTGAGAGTAACATTCTTCAAAGGGGAGCCATCCACAGAAACCACCTCAATGGGGGATGATAAAGGTTCAGGTTTTAAATTGAGTTTTTCCAAGAATCCCCCATCAATTACATTCAGAGTAGACCCACAATCGACAAACACCCGAAATTCCATTAATTTTTCCTGAGCAATCGTGGAAGCAGCTAAAAATACACCCTTGGAATTTAAACAGGCAATACGGGCATGACTGACCATTTTTTTTTCTTTCTTCATACGAAGCACACAGCTTTTAATGAAATGACCAGAATTTCCGCAATAGAAACACAAACCTTCAGAAAATCTGCGGTCCTTTTCTTGAGAGCGAGGTGCCATCGCTCCAATCTCCATCGGCTCTCCACTGTTAGTGCACACATTCTCATGACCAGAAACTGACATAGCAGAGGATTTGCTTTCATTAACCCTTGCACGCAGTCTCCTATCCACCCGTATAGCTAATTGCATAGCCTGTTGCAAATCTTCAGGTGTAGGATAAGCAATTAGCAGGTCTTTAACCCTTTCACTGAGCCCAGCAAGAAACAGACTCTTCAGAGCAGAATCGTTCCACCCTATTTGAGTAGACCACCGACGGAAATGAGTACAATATTTTTCCACATTACCTGATCCCTGTCTCAAACGTCTCAACTCAGTCTCAGCTGATGAGACACGGTCAGGATCATCATATAATAGCCCCAAAGCAGAAAAAAAAGTATCCACTGATCTAAAGCATGTATCACTAGGTTGCAAAGAAAAGGCCCACTCCTGAGGCTCTTTGCGCAAAAGTGACATTATGAACCCTATGCGCTGGGATTCATCCCCAGAGGACCTGGGTCTCAAACGAAAATACAATAAGCAAGCATTTTTAGATGAAAAAAATTCTTGGTGTTCACCAAAAAATAAATCCGGCAAACGTACCTTAGGCTCCAAGAAATGTGCTCCAGGACAGTTACTCACGTGCTGACGGAGCTCGGCCACCTCCAGAGAGAGTCCCTGCAGGCGTTGAGCCAAATCCTGAACCGACACCATGATGGAACAGAAAAATCTTTCCTTAGAGAATTTGCGGGCTGGACTTACTGTTATGTTCTGCTACCAGAGCTAAGGAAAGAGAGGAGATCTGTCCCTATGATAGAACTCAGCTTGATCCCTACGATGTAACAGGGAACCTGATCCTGCGATCAGACCTGCTAAAGTCCTCAGCTAGTCTGTACGGAGACCTATAGATGTGGGGAAGGAATCCCTACAAGTACTAGGGACTGGGAGCAAATGGACACCTCCTAACAGAAATAGTAGCAGACAGACGAACAAACAAAATATATAGAACACAGAGGTCCGGAGACCAAGCAAACTAACAGAGATAGATACTGAGCACAGGCTAGCTAAAGAGTAGTAATACAATGAAGTCCAGCAAAGCCAGAAGGGCGGAGCAGGACTAAATAGGCCAACAAGGTCATGTGACCAGCAATAGAAAAAACCTAAGAGCAAGGTTCTAACACCCATCCCCCCACTCGCTCCCCATACATTTCACTCCCCATACTGTGCACCCACACTCCCAATTCTGTGTCTGCACCAATCCCCTCACTCACCATGCTGTGTCTGCACCCATGTCTCCCAATCACCATATTATGAATGCATCCATCCCCCCATACTATTTCCTCATATATGCCCCCTATCTTCCCACTTTCTCCTCATACTATGGCTTCAAATCTCTCCTGCTCTCTATATTGTATAAACCTGTCCTTCCCTTTTTCCCCAAACTTGTGACCTCAAATCTTTCTCCCCGTTACACTAAATCTCCCCCACACAAAATATTTCCCCCCCACAGCATAAATATTGCCCCCTCACAGCGTAAATATTGCTCCCACAGCATAAATATTGCCCCACAGAGTAAATATTGCCCCCTCTCTTTTTATTGTCTTCCGGTCCAGTGTGAAGCACTTACCATCATCTTTGTGTGCAGCCGTGTCGACCAGTGACGTGAGCAGCGTGATCACATGACCTGATCACGCTGCTAACGTTGCTCTGACCCCGGCAGTCAGAGCTTCCATTGAAAGCATCTGAAAGACTCAAACACAATTGATCACTGGGAGCCGGCACGCTGCACGTTCTGTGAGCTGGGTGTCAGCTTGGCAACCTGCTCAGAGAACGGCCGAATCCCGGTCCGGGGGAGACACGCAGCCGCCGGGGGAGACACTTCTGACCGCTGCATTAGGCGGCCCGACTGCTCCCCCCCCCCGGCTGCCCCCTCATAGATACGCCTCTGGAAGAACCTGCCAGGGAAAAGGTTTGGCCTTGTTATCTGAGATGCATTGTCTCAAGCCGACGTTTCAAAACATGTCTTCTCCAAAATGTTACAGTTTTCAGAGTAAAACACATGGTTTCAATAATTCAGCCAGTGTCTGGTTGTGCCTGAGGTTCAGGCACCCTAAATCTTCTGGCAAGTTCCCTTCAATTTTAAGGAGGGATCTTTCAGAAAATAAAAAACAAAACCCTGATTTCTAATATTAAGATTTGTTTGGGGAGTGCACCAAAGCATGTCTAACATGAAAATATATTTCACAAATGGATTCAAGTTTCCATCCTTTGGTTAATCTTCAAATAACACAACCTCTCTGTTTTACCAACTTTCAAATTTGTCAGTTTTCAAAAATTCTGTAACATTGGTATTATACCAAATTGAAGTTAAAATTTTGAAAACCAAATTCAATTCCTACCCTAGATCTGCAATATCAATAATGGTCTTAAATTTTAAAAAATACTTTTTTCATCAAACCATGTACAGGTGCTTCTCACAAAATTAGAATATCATCAAAAAGTTAATTTATTTCAGTTCTTCAATACAAAAAGTGAAACTCATATATAGTCATTACAAACAGAGAGATCTATTTCAAGTGTTTATTTCTGTTAATGTTGATGATTATGGCTTACAACCAATGAAAACACAAAAGTCGTTATCTCAGTAAATTAGAATGATTAACAAAAAACACCTGTAAAGGCTTCCTATGTGTTTTATAAAGGTCCCTTAGTCTGTTTCAGTAGGCTCCACAATCATGGGGAAGACTGTTGACTTGACAGATGTCCAGAAGGCAGGCATTGACACACTCCACAAGGAGGGTAAGCCACAAAAGGTCATTGCTAAAGAAGCTGGCTGTTCACAGAGTGCTGTATCCAAGCATATTAATGGAAAGTTAAGTGGAAGGAAAAAGTGTGGTAGAAAAAGGTGCACAAGCAACCAGGATAACTGCAGCCTTGAAAGGATTGTTAAGAAAAGGCCATTCAAAAATTTGGGAAGATTCACAAGGAGTGGACTGCTGCTGGAGTCATTGCTTCAGGAGCCACCACACACAGACGTATCCAGGACATGGGCTACAAGTGTCACATTCCTTGTGTCAAGCCACTCATGCCCAATAGACAATGCCAGAAGTGTCTTACCTGGGCCAAGGAGAATAAGACCTTGACTGTTGCTCAGTGGTCCAAGGTGTTGTTTTTGGATGAAAGTAAATTTTGCATTTCATTTGGAAATCGAGGTCCCAGAGTCTGGAGGAAAAGTGGAGAGGCCACAATTCAAGCTGCTTGAGGTCTAGTGTGAAGTTTCCACAATCAGTGATGGTTTGGGGAGCCATATCATCTGCTGGTGTAGGTCCACTGTGTTTTGTCAAGACCAAAGTCAGCGCAGCGGTCTACCAGGAAATTTTAGAGCACTTCATGCTTCCCTCTGCCAACAAGCTTTTTGGAGATGGAAATGTAATTCTCCAGCAGGACTTGGCACCTGTCCACACTGCCAAAAGTACCAATACCTGATTTAAAAACAACAGTATCACTGTGCTTGATGGGCCAGCAAACTTGCCTGACCTTAACCGCATAGAGAATCTATGGGGTATGGTCAAGAGGAAGATGAGAGACACCAGACCCAACAATGCAGATGAGCTGAAGGCTGCGGATTATCATTGCGGAAAAATCCGCAGCACTACCAATTATTTTGCGGAATCGTGGCATTTTCGCCACCATTGACTTGCATTGGACCGCATGTCATCCGCATCACTGCATCTGTACATGCGAATAACATGCGTTTCAATGTGCGGATGGTACCCGGGTTTGGAGAAGAGGAGACTCTCCTCCAGACTCGGGTACCATAGTACCTGTAAAAAAAAGAATAAAATAAAAAATATACGTTATACTTACCTTCTGATGGCCCCCGGTGTCCTTGTCCTGGCTTGCCGGCAGCTCGCGGTAGACTAAAGGACCTACGGTGACGTCATTTAGTCATGTGACTGGTCACGCGACCTTTGACGTCGGTGGTCACGTGACCCGTCACATGACTAAATGACGTGACCGCAGGTCCTTTTAGTCCACGGCGAGCTGCCGGCAAGCCAGGACGGATCTCTATGGACACCGGGGGCCATCAGAAGGTAAGTATAATGTATATTTTTTACCATTCTTTCGGTCACACTATATAAATCCATGCCGTTTGCATGGATTTATATAGTGTGACCAAGTTGTCAAGCACTTTCCAAGTGATGCTAAAATCGCTTGGAAAGCGCTTGACATCCCGCATGCAGAAATGCATGTGAAAAACGCTTCCCTTTGGAAGTGCATTGAGCTGTAGGGTGGATCGCTGCTAAAAGGGAAAAAATAAAACTCTTTGAATCTTCTTCCTTAGCGAGTGTGAACGAGCTAAGTGTGACTGGAGCGTAAGTGCAAACGGAACGAGTGTGAACGAGCTGAGTGTGACCGGAGCGTAAGTGCAAACGGAACGAGTGTGAACGAGCTGTGTGTGACTGGAGCGTAAGTGCAAATGGAAGTAAGTGTGTGACTTGTTTTTCAGTGACTTGGATTCTGGGAGTTTGGAAGGGAGGAATTTGGACTGAATTGCTGTCTGTATTTTATTAATTCTTTACATTTCTTTTTACTTAACATTTCTGTCTAGTGCAATCCCCACTAGGAAATGAGCTCCATTATTCAGAATGCTATCCAGTGTACATCTTGCCACATGTATGCAATCCTTGAACAGCCGATTGTGGATGCATACTGCTGTGCGAGATGTGTGCACATTGTGCGTTTGGAAGCCCAGGTATTGGATCTAAATGAGCAGCTAACAACACTGAGATCCATTGACACTATGGAAAGGAGTCTCCTGCTCACTGAACAGCTGCTCACTGGGGTAGATGTAGGGGAGGGTGGTAGTAGGGAGCTGCAGGACAGTGAGGCATCTAGCTGGGTGACAGAAGGGGGGGTAGAGGGAAGAGTGCCAGGGAGGCTAGTCCTGATCTGGCACACCCCAATAAGTTTGCAAAATTGGCAGATGAGGGGGGGTGTCGGTACAGGGGTAGCACTGCTGCAGCAAGGCATGTCCTCTGAAAGCCAGAGTGTAACGGGTCTGGGAGGCGGAACCTCTGAGCAACTTATACAAGGGGGCGGTCCTTGTAAGGAAGCGGGTGGCGACCAGGGAAGACAGGCAGGTAGTCACAGCAGGTTACCGGGACAGTCTCTGGGTAAACGGGCAGGAGGTCACGGCAAGTGACCGGGATAGTCTCTGGGTAAACGGGCAGGAGGTCACGGCAAGTGACCGGGACAGTCTCTGGGTGAACGGGCAGGAGATCACGGCAAGTGACCGGGACAGTCTCTGGGTAAACGGGCAGGAGGTCACGGCAAGTGACCGGGACAGTCTCTGGGTAAACGGGCAGGAGGTCACGGCAAGTGACCGGGACAGTCTCTGGGTAAAGGGTAGGTTAGGCTAGCAGGCAGATGGCAGATGAGTGCTCCCAGATGAGCAGGCGAGAGTCTCTGGATAAGCAGGTGGTCACAGCATGTGACGGCGGAGCCTCCAGGTAGGCTAACAGGCAGGTAGCAGATGAGCGCTCCCAGGTGAGCGGGCAAGAGTCTCTGGACAGGCAGGTGGTCACAGCACGTGACGGCGGAGCCTCCAGGTAGGCTAACAGGCAGGTAGCAGATGAGCGCTCCCAGGTGAGCGGGCAAGAGTCTCTGGACAGGCAGGTGGTCACAGCACGTGACGGCGGAGCCTCCAGGTAGGCTAGCAGACAGGTAGCAGGTGAGCGCTCCCAGGTGAGCGGGCAAGCTGGTCCATAGACAGACTGACAGATGTCGGAAGGCAGACCGTCGGACCTCAGGCTAGCAAGCAGGTAAGCGGATAACAGGCAGGAATCAGACAGCAAACTGGCAGGAAACTGGCAGGTAACTGGCAGGTAACTGGAAACGGGACCTGAGGGCTGAAGCAGAGTAGTGAACAGTGCAACAACATTGCTCGGGCACCTCCATTTTGGAGGAGGTGCCTTATATATGGAGGGATCCTCCGGCCATTGGCCGGGGACTACTTAGGGCGGCGCGTGCGGCCCCTTTAAGAGAGGGGGAGAGCGCGCGCGCCCTAAGCACAGTGACCGGGGGAGAGCGGGCGCTGCAAGTAGAGCGGGAGGAAGCCACCGAGCACGGAGCAGAGAGGTGAGGGGAACAGCGTCCCTGACTAGCAGGAGGCAGGGACGCAGACGCTACAGTACCCCCCCCTTTAGGCCCCCCCTCTTTTAGGCCAGACAGAAATTTAGCAAGGACGAGAGGGGCATGGATGTTCTCCCGGGGCTCCCATGTTCTCTCCTCAGGACCAAACCCCTTCCAATCCACTAGAAAAAAGGTCTTTCCTCTTACCCTTTTGGTGGCCAGAATGTTCTCTACCTCAAACTCGTCTTCAGCAGAAACCGGAGCAGGGGGCGTACCTGTAGACTTGGAAAAGGAGTTAAGTACCACGGGTTTGAGAAGAGATACATGGAAGGAGTTAGGGATCCGTAAGTTGGCCGGGAGTTTCAATTTATAGGCCACCGGGTTGATCTGTTTGATAACCTCCAGTGGGCCGATGAACCGAGGCCCTAACTTATAGGAAGGAATCTTGAGCCGGACATATTTGGATGAGAGCCAGACTTTATCTCCGGGACGAAATTGTGGGGAATCCAGGCGTTTTTTGTCGGCGTGTCTCTTCATCCGCTCGGACGACTGAAGGAGTGCGGATCGGGTACTCTCCCAAATGGAGGAAAATTTGCTAACGAGAGATTCCGCGGCCGGGTTGTCCACAGAGGTGGAGACAGGAAAAGGGATCCGAGGATGCTGACCGAAGACTACAAAAAACGGGGATTTAGAGGAAGATTCGCTCTCATGATTGTTGTAAGAGAACTCGGCCCATGGTAGGAGATCCACCCAGTCTGAATGGTGGGCATTAACGAAGTGCCGGAGGTAACGGGTCAGATTCTGATTGATCCGCTCCACTTGACCATTGGACTGTGGGTGGTAAGCGGAGGAGAAGTCCAGGGTGACGTCGAGCAGTTTACATGTGGCTCTCCAGAAGCGTGAGGTGAACTGAACCCCACGATCCGACACGATGTGGAGAGGCAGACCATGGAGACGGAAGATGTGGCGGATAAAGTCTTTAGCTAGCTCGGGTGCAGACGGGAGGCCTGGCAGGGGAATGAAATGAGCCATTTTGGAAAAGCGGTCAGCGACCACCCAAATGACCGTACATCCGGCAGAGACGGGGAGATCTGTTATGAAGTCCATAGCTATATGTTGCCACGGGGCAGCAGGTACTGGCAGAGGGAGAAGGCGGCCGGCAGGCAGGTGTCTCGGAACTTTGTTGCGGGCGCAGGACACACAGGCAGAAACAAAGTCTATTACGTCCTTGTGCAGGGTAGGCCACCAGTAGTGCCGGGTAATAAGCTGGAGGGTCTTTTTCTGACTGGCGTGGCCAGCTAGTTTAGACGAGTGACCCCAGTGTAGAATCTTCTCCCGATCGGACACCGTTACGAACGTCTTACCGGGAGGGAGACGATTTAGGCCCACGGGGGCTACCTGCATTACTCTGGCGGGATCGATGATGTGTTTAGGCTCCTCCTCAAGATCAGACACCAGAAAGGATCGGGACAGAGCGTCAGCTTTGATATTTTTGTCAGCCGGGCGAAAATGAAGAATGAAATCAAAGCGAGCAAAAAACAAAGACCACCGGGCTTGGCGCGGGTTAAGTCTCTGGGCGCTCTGGAGATATGCCAAGTTCTTGTGGTCAGTGTAAATTATTACCGGGTGAAGAGCCCCCTCGAGCAGGTAACGCCACTCCTCCAGTGCCATCTTAGTGGCCAACAATTCTCGGTCTCCTATAGAATAGTTGCGCTCAGAAGAGGAGAAAAGTTTGGAGAAAAAGCCGCAGGTTACCTTTCTTCCGGAAGATGACTTTTGGGTAAGTACCGCCCCAGCTCCGGAGGAGGAGGCGTCAACTTCTAGGAAGAATTGTTTGTTGCCGTCCGGACGATGCAGCACCGAGGCGGAGGAGAAGGCCTGTTTTAAGGAAAGAAAGGCCTCCTCTGCTTCGGGCGGCCATTCTCTGGGGTTCGTACCTTTACGGGTGAGCGCAGAGATAGGGGCGGTCCGGGAAGAGAAGTGCGGAATGAACAGGCGGTAATAGTTGGCGAAGCCCAGGAACCGCTGAATAGCCTTCAACCCCTCTGGTCGGGGCCACTTCTGGATGGCAGACAGTTTCTCAGGATCCATTTGTAGACCTGTCTGAGAGATTATGTAGCCCAGAAATGGAAGAGAGGTCTGCTCAAAGATACACTTCTCATATTTAGCGTAGAGGTGGTTCTGCCTGAGCCTGAGCAGGACCTGACGAACGTCCCTCCGGTGAGTAGGAAGATCCGGAGAGAAGACCAAGATGTCGTCCAGGTACACCAGGAGTAGAGAAGATCACGGAAGATGTCATTGACCAACTCTTGAAAGACGGCAGGAGCGTTACAGAGACCGAAGGGCATCACAAGGTACTCATAGTGGCCGTCCCGGGTGTTGAATGCCGTCTTCCACTCATCCCCCTGACGGATACGGACCAGGTTATATGCCCCACGGAGATCCAGTTTGGTGAAGATTCTAGCCCCCCTCAGACGGTCGAATAATTCAGGAATGAGCGGAAGGGGGTATTTATTCTTCACAGTAATCTGGTTTAGGCCTCTATAGTCTATACATGGACGAAGTGAGCCATCCTTCTTTTTGACAAAGAAGAAGCCTGCTCCCGCCGGGGAGGTAGATTTCCGGATAAATCCCCGGGCCAGGTTCTCCTCAATATATTCATATATATGTATATATATTGGCCGGGGACTCCTTAGGGCGGCGCACGCGGCCCCTTTAAGAGAGGGGGAGCGCGCGCGCGCCCTAAGCACAGTGACCGGGGGAGAGCGGGCGCTGCAAGTAGAGCGGGAGGAAGCCGCCGAGCACGGAGCAGAGAGGTGAGGGGAACAGCGTCCCTGCCTAGCAGGAGGCAGGGACGCAGACGCTACACAGAGGAGTGTCAGCTCTAGAAAGGGAGGAAATAGGAGAGCAGGGCAGGCCAGGCTGGTGCTGGTAGTGGGGGACTCAATTATTAGGGGAACGATAGGGCAATCTGTCACAAAGACAGGGATCGTCGAACAGTGTGCTGCCTACCTGGCGCTCGAGTCCGGCAAATCGCTGATCGGGTTGACAGATTACTGGGAGGGGCTGGTGAGGACCCAGCGGTCATGGTGCACAATGGCACAAATGATAAAGCCAGAGAGGCAACGGAAGATTAGGGAGATAAATAAGTGGCTCAGGAACTGGTGTAGGAAGGAGGGGTTTGGGTTACTGGAGAACTGGGCCGACTTCTCAGTTGGCTACAGATTCTACGCTAGGGACGGGCTGCACCTCAATGGGGAGGGTGCAGCTGTGCTGGGGGAGAAAATGGCTAGAAGGTTGGAGGAGTGTTTAAACTAGGGATTGGGGGGAGGGTATTCATTTTATAGGTGGGGAAGATAGTGCAGATAGTGACCTGGGCACAAATAAAGAAATTGGGGGTGGGGTTAGAACAGTCAATATAGTAAGAAGGAATAGAGGTACAGAGAAATGCATAAAATGCATGTACACTAATGCCAGAAGCCTCACCAACAAAATGGAGGAATTAGAATTAATTTTGTTGGAAAATAATTATGACATGGTGGGGATATCTGAGACATGGCTGGAGGAGAGCCGTGACTGGGCAATTAATTTACAGGGCTATAGTCTGTTCAGAAATGACCGTACAAACAAGCAAGGGGGGTGTGTTTATATGTAAAATCATCCTTAAAACCCATTTTGCGTGAGAATATATTTGAATCTAATGAAAATGTAGAGTCCCTGTGGGTGGAGATAAGAGGAGGGGGAAAAATAATAAATTACTGATAGGGGTTTGTTATAAGTCTCCAAAAATAATGGAAGCAGCGGAGAATATCCTCATAAAGCAAATAGATGAAGCAGCGACTCAAGGAGAAGTCATTATTATGGGGGACTTCAACTACCCTGAAACTACATTGTAGTTCAAGCAAAGGTAATAGGTTTTTGACAACTATGAGAGACAATTCCCTTTCACAACTGGTTCAGGACCCAACAAGAAGGGGGGCACTGCTAGACCTAATATTAACCAACAGGCCAGACCGCATATCTAATATACCACCCTTGATTCAGGGGTGGTTGATCTCTCCCTATATCATGTATAATCTAATACTCTTGGTATTGAATCTCTGCTCTCCTGTAGCCCCTGCTCTGTATATTTGTAGTGGTGGGGCGAGCTCCTGTGGTCTGCTCATTTTAATATTTATTTTTAACATCCTTGATTTTAACTTCCATTTTTTCTCATATTCCTTCTATTTTAGTGTCTTTTCATTTGTGGTCCCTATACCGACTCTGATGTTTCCATCTTGTTGAAACTCCTTCCACTCTTTACAGAACAAAAAGAAAAGGAATGGCTGACTGACTTCTACGGACTCCGCCCCCTCGGCTGCTCACTCCCTGCCTTGGAATTTAAATTCCTAGTTCTCGTACTTAACTATATGTATTTGGATGCCTGTTATTGTTTTAGCGCTATGCACACTGATTATAATCTAGGAGACATGTACTCCCATGTGATGTGATTGTACATAAAATATGGACTTGCATCTACGATGGAAGCTGGATGCAGCCCTCTGGGCAGGCGGCGCGCATGCGCGGGGCTACTCACCCTCCTGCGATCCCGCACGTCTGTCTCCATGGTGCCGGCGCTGCTCCGGACGCTGTCTGTTTGGCACTTCCAGGGCTGCGCCGTTGTCATGACGGACGCGGCGGGGGGCGGGATGTTGTGACGGTCACCGCGCATACGCCGCATACGTCTTCCAGTCGGCGACCATCTTCTTCCGGTCACATGATCGGACATGTGACCAATTGAGCGGCATATTTAAAAAAGATGCCGGTGTTTCGAATTGCGACGCCTCTTGACAAAGCCATTCCCGTGAAACGCGCGTCGAGGCTTGCAGATCCCACACTTGCTCGCTCCTGCCCTGTTCGCCCACCCCCTCCATTCCTTCCTATCTTTCCCTCCCCCTTCCTGAGCAATCGTTGGTGACTTTATCGGTGAGTCATTGATATTTGACAATATATATACTTAGGATATTTCTAGATGTTTGATACCTGACACTTTTTGGAACTGTCTACATGTTTACATATATATTATCCATGTTGTCATCGGTCATTATAATCATTTATTGATTGCTCTTTCTCTAGTCTACTTCTTTACTATATATATATAGGCCTTTTTGGTCCTGTGCTTTGTGAGGACCCACGTATTTGCAGCTTAGATTGGGACGCTGTTCCGATTATTTATTATTATTACGGGTATTCCCTATTCCTCGCTGCAGTGAGACCATGGCCATCCTTTTATCTATCCCTGTATACTAACTTGCTCCGCAACCTGCACGTATTTGATATGTATTTTTTATTGGGATTTTTCTATTTTCAATAAAGCTTTTTCTATATATGCCTTGTACTTGGCTTTCTCCAGTGTTCGTATATCAAATATACGAGTAGGGGGTCACTTGGGTAATAGTGATCACAAAATAATAAGTTTTCATGTATCCTTTAATAAGATGTGTAGTAGAGGGGTTACAAGGACACTACACTTCAGGAAGGCAAATTTCCAATGGTTGAGAGATGATCTTAGTGCAATAAACTGGGACGATATCCTGAGACATAAAACTACACAAAGCAAATGGGAGACATTTATTAGCATCCTGAATAGCACCTGTCCACAATATATACCCTATGGGAATAAACATGCTGGAAATAGGAGGAAACCACTATGGCTAAATAGAGCTGTAAGGGGCGCAATAAGTGACAAAAAAAAGCATTGAGAGAACTAAAGCAAGTAGGTAGTGATGAGGCATTAAATAAATACAGAAAATTAAATAAATTCTGTAAAAACCAAATCAAGGCAGCAAAGATTGAGGCAAAGAGAATCATTGCCAGAGAAAGTAAAAATAATCCCAAAATATTCTTTAACTACATAAATAGTAAAAAACTAAAAAATGATAGTGTTGGCCCCCTTAAAAATAATCTGGTTGAAATGGTGGATGAGGATGAGGAAATAGCCAATATGCAAAATGATTTTTTTTCAACAGTATTTACTCAAGAAAATCGCATAACAGAAAGCATGATTAGTGATAACAAAAATTCTCCATTAAATGTCATTTGCTTAACCCAGCAGGAAGTACGGCAGCGTCTAAAAATCACTAAAGTTGACAAATCCCCGGGCCCGGATGGAATACACCCGTGAGTACTGCAGGAATTAAGTAATGTCATAGATAGACCATTATTTTTAATATTTAAAGATTCCATAATAATAGGGTCTGTACCACAGGACTGGCATATAGCAAATGTGCCAATATTCAAAAAGGGGACAAAAACTGAATTTGGAAATTATAGGCCAGTAAACCTAACCACTACTGTGGATAAAATCCTGGAGGGTTTCCTAAGAGATGCTATACTAGAGTATCTGAAGAAGAATAACCTCATGACCCAATATCAACATGGGTTTACGAGGGACCGTTCCTGTCAAACTAATCTGATCAACTTTTATGAGGAGGCAAGTTCCGGACTGGACCAAGGAAATGGAGTGGATGTTGTGTATATGGACTTTTAAAAAGCTTTTAATACGGTTCCACACAAAAGGTTGATACTTAAAATGAGAACAATGGGGATAGTGGAAATATCTGTATGTGGGTTAAGAACTGGCTCAGTGATAGGAAACAAAGAGTGTTTATTAATGGAAAACACTCAGACTGGGTCTCAGTTAACAGTGGGGTACCACAGGGGTCAGTATTGGGCCCGCTTATTTTTAACATAATTATTAATGACCTTGTAGGGGGCATACAGAGTAGTATTTCAATATTTTCAGATGACACTAAACTCTGTAGGGTAATCAATACAGAGGAGGACAATTTTATATTACAGGAGGATCTATGTAAACTAGAAACTTGGGCTAATAAATGGAAAATGAGCTTTAATGGGGATAAATGTAAGGTAATGCACTTGGGCAGAGGAAATAAAATGTATAATTATATGCTTAATTGTAAAACACTGGGCAAAACTGTCACTGAAAAAGACCTGGGTGTATTGGTGGAGACAAACTCATGTTTGGTGGCCAGTGTCAGGCAGCTGCTGTAAAGGCAAATAAAATAATGGGATGCATTAAAAGAGGCATAGATGCTCATGAGGAGAACATAATTTTACCTCTATGCAAGTCATTAGTGCGACCACACTTAGAATACTGTGTACAGTTCTGGTCTCCGGTGTATAAGAAAGACATAGTTGAACTAGAGCGGGTGCAGAGAAGAGCGACCCAGGTTATTAGAGGACTGGGGTGTCTGCAATACCAAGACAGGTTATTACACTTGGGGTTATTTACTTTGGAAAAACGAAGGCTTAGGGGTGATCTTATTACTATGTACAAGTATATGAGGGGACAGTACAAAGACCTTTCTACTGATCTTTTTACTCTGAGACGGGGACAAGGGGGAATCTTCTACGTCTGGAGGAAAGAAGGTTTCATCATAATCACTGACGCTGATTCTTTACTGTAAGAGCAGTGAGACTATGGAGCTCTCTGCCGCATGATGTTGTAATGAGTGATTCACTACTAAAATTTAACAAGGGCATGGATGGCTTTCTTGAAAAGTATAATATTACAGGTTATACATACTAGATTCCTTGATAGGGCTTTGATCCAGGAAACTAGTCTGATTGTTGCATGGAGTCAGGAAGGAATTTTTTCCTCAACGTGGAGCTTAGTGTTTGCCACATGTTTTTTTTTGCCTTCCTCTGGATCAACATGTTAGGCTATGGGTTGAACTAGATGGACTTAGTCTTCCTTCAACCTTAAAAACTATGTTAGTATGTTATGTTACTTCTGCTTGTCCCTGGCAGGAAAAACGCATGAAATATCCGCATGCGTTTTTTCTGCCAGGGAGATGCAGAAATGCTCAGGAAAAATCTCTATTCTTTTAATTCTTAGTAGTGAGGAGGGTTCGCATAAGAGTGCACAGAAACTTACGCAAAACCTTAGGTCAAGAGGTTACCCTCAGAAACTGTTAAACAAACAGGAAAAAAAAGTTAGTGGATTAAATAGGGATATTATTCTGAATAAAATGACCGAAAATAATAAGGATGATAGAATACCTATGGTATCGACATTTGGTGAGGAGAGTGAACAGGTGGCAAATATAATCAGGAGTCATTGGAAAATGTTAAATAAGTGTTTACCGGAGGTACCAGAATTTAAAAATCCCCCTTTTTTTTCTTATAGAAGAAATAAAAATATTAAAGATGTATTAGTACATTCAGATATTGGCCCCACTAAAACTGTGACTCAGACATTCATTACGGGTAGAGGAAGAAAGGGTTGTTATCCATGTCTTTCATGTGTCAACTTGCCCGTTTATGTTAAAAGGTGATCGGTTTGTTCATCCAAAAACTCAAAAAGTATAGAATATAAAAATTTTTTTACATGTGATTCCGACTATATAATATATCTGTTAGAGTGCCCCTGCTCACTTTGGTATATAGGAGAAACCACGTGCGATTTTAAAACTCGTATGAATAATCATAGACATTCCATTAGAAAAAAGAGGATGGACTTACCTGTATCAAACCATTTTGTGGAGGCGGGACATACTGTGACACAATTAAGATTTAGAATTATAGATGCGGTCCCTTTGCAAAGACGTGGTGGTGATAGAATACGATTATTAAAAAGAAAGGAACTTGAGTGGATCCATAACTTGAATACGTTGAAGCCAAATGGACTGAATGTTGAATTTAATACAGCGGGTATCACCTGAGGAGTATGTTCAGACATTAGCAGTGTATGAAATTTGGAGTATTTTAAATATAATTGGGTTTTTATATTTTAATATATTTATATATGGATATTTTTGATTTCTTGCAGATCAATCACTCTCACTATGATATTTTGTGGAGGCGACTCGACCTGCAGCAACATGCGTATAAAGAAAGGGATACTTCCTCTAGGAATGGATTTTTTTCTTAAAAAATGTTTCCTTTATATATATATATATACAGTGCCTACAAGTAGTATTCAACCCCCTGCAGATTTAGCTGGTTGACACATGCGGAATTAACTTGGCATTGTGACATTTGTACTGTAGATCAGCCTGGAAGTGGGAAATGCACTGCAGCAAATTTTGTTTTGGTTTTTTTTTTTTGTTGTTTTTTAAAACGTAAAAAGTTAATTCAGAGTGTCATTTATTATTCAACCCCTCAAACCACAAGAATTCTGTTTGGTCCCCCTAAAGTATTAAGAAGTAGCTCAGGCACCAAGAATAATGAGCTTCACATGTGTGGATTAAAGATCTCTTTTGCCAGCCTTTTCTGACTATTTAAGACCCTCCCCAAACTTGTGAACAGCACTCAGACATGGTCAACATGGGAAAGACAAAGGAGCATTCCAAGGCCATCAGAGACAAGATCGTGGAGGGTCACAAGGCTGGCAAGGGGTACAAAACCCTTTCCAAGGAGTTGGGCCTACCTGTCTCCACTGTTGAGAGCATCATCCGTAAGTGGAAGGCTTATGGAACTACTGTTAGCCTTCCACGGCCAGGACAGCCTTTGAAAGTGTCCTCCCGTGCCGAGGCCAGGCTTGTCCGAAGAGTCAAGGCTAACCCAAGGACAACAAGGAAGGAGCTCCGGGAAGATCTCATGGCAGTGGGGACATTGGTTTCAGTCAATACCATAAGTAACGTACTCCACCGCAATGGTCTCCGTTCCAGACGAGCCCGTAAGGTACCTTTACTTTCAAAGCGTCATGTCAAGGCTCGTCTACAGTTTGCTCATGATCACTTGGAGGACTCTGAGACAGACTGGTTCAAGGTTCTATGGTTTGATGAGACCAAGATCGAGATCTTTGGTGCCAACCACACACGTGACGTTTGGAGACTGGATGGCACTGCATACGACCCCAAGAATACCATCCCTACAGTCAAGCATGGTGGTGGCAGCATCATGCTGTGGGGCTGTTTCTCAGCCAAGGGGCCTGGCCATCTGGTCCGCATCCATGGGAAGATGGATAGCACGGCCTACCTGGAGATTTTGGCCAAGAACCTCCGCTTCTCCATCAAGGAACTTAAGATGGGTCGTAATTTCATCTTCCAACAAGACAACGACCCAAAGCACACAGCCAAGAAAACCAAGGCCTGGTTCAATAGGGAAAAAGTCAAGGTGTTGGAGTGGCCTAGTCAGTCTCCTGACCTTAACCCAATTGAAAACTTGTGGAAGGAGCTCAAGAATAAAGTCCACATGAGACACCCAAAGAACCTAGATAACTTGGAGAAGATCTGCATGGAGGAGTGGGCCAAGATAACTCCACAGACCTGTGCCGGCCTGATCAGGTCTTATAAAAGACAATTATTAGCTGTAATTGCAAACAAGGGTTATTCCACAAAATATTAAACATAGGGGTTGTATAATAATTGACCCACACTTTTATGTTTAAAATTTAATAAAATTCAACTGAGCAACATAACTTTTTGGTTTGTAAGATTTATGCTTCTGTTCATAAAACCTACTCTCGTTTGCAGTTTGAAGGTTCTAACTTATTTGCATCATATCAAACCAGCTAAATCTGCAGGGGGTTGAATACTACTTGTAGGCACTGTATATGTATAGTGGTTGAAAATATTCAAGTTTCCACCTAATGAAGTTATAAAAATATATTTCTACATTATGAAATGGTATTCCTATTTATGGAGAGAATTGAACCATAATGTATTCCCAATTATCGCCTGAGATTAGGAAGGGGGTGGGGACCTGATGAAGGTTCCTCCTCTGACCTTTTAATCTCACTCCATGGATGAACCTAGGGATAGGGAATTCCATGGAAGGGTGTTTGGGTTATGTATTAATATATCATCTCTCCGTTCATTTATGGACATAGGAATTACCGTATGGATACCGTCATTATAATATAAATAAATTGAAAACTGTGAATAGGATGGTGTCCCTGATAATGAGAAGTGGGCGCGTTTTTGCAGTTAATAGAGGATAGGATAAATTATATTGATTGAGCGCACATTCCGTTCATATTTGAAAATAATCTTCAGGTGGGGTTTGCCAATTAAAAAGATGGCGACCGTAGTGTTAGAAGTGTAAAGCGCATGCTTTACAACCTGAGGAAGATAGTTCACTATCGAAACGCGTTGTGGAAAGGGCTCATTAAATTTATTTTTTAGCCCTAAAAATTTTTTCATCTCTAGTGTTCATTCTTTTAGCGCCCTATAGACCGCTTTTTTATTTTATTTAATATGGCCTGCAAATAGTCCGGATCTCAATCCTTTTGAAAATCTTTGGTGGAAGTTGAAGAAAATGGTCCATGACAAGGCTCCAACCTGCAAAGCTGATCTGGCAACAGCAATCAGAGAAAGTTGGAGCCAGATTGATGAAGAGTACTGTTTGTCACTCATTAAGTCCATGCCTCAGAGACTGCAAACTGTTATTAAAGCCAGAGGTGGTGCAACAAATTACTAGTGATGTATTGGAGTGTTCTTTTGTGTGTTTGCTTTTCATGATTCCATAATTTTTTCCTTAGAATTGAGTGATTCCATAATTTTTTCCCTCTGCTTGGTCTGAAAAAAATTACCCTTACTGAGTACCACATTTTTAATCTTGATTTCTTGTAGTGTTTCTTAAAGCCCTAAAGTTGCCATTTGAAATGACTTTAGTTTTGTGCCATGTCTGTGATCTGCTTTTTTTCAACAACATTAAACAACAGAATGAACATCCTCCAAGCCCGGTGATTCCATAATTTTTGCCAGGGGTTGTATATTTATTACAGCAGTATTTACTATTTATTATATTTTTTGTATTACATATCATCTATTACACTATTTTAGTAATTAATTATTTCTCTTACTCCACCTGCATGGTTTTGGCATATGATACACATGTACAGTACAGACCAAAAGTTTGGACACACCTTCTCATTTAAAGATTTTTCTGTATTTTCTTGACTATGAAAATTGTACATTCACACTGAAGGCATCAAAACTATGAATTAACACATGTGGAATTATATACTTAACAAAAAAGTGTGAAACAACTGAAAATATGTCTTATATTCTAGGTTCTTCAAAGTAGCCACCTTTTGCTTTGATGACTGCTTTGCACACTCTTGGCATTCTCTTGATGAGCTTCAAGAGGTAGTCACCGGAAATGGTCTTCCAACAATCCTGAAGGAGTTCCCAGAGATGCTTAGCACTTGTTGGCCCTTTTGCCTTCACTCTGCGGTCCAGCTCACCCCAAACCATCTCGATTGAGTTCAGGTCTGGTGACTGTGGAGGCCAGGTCATCTAGCGTAGCACCCATCACTCTCCTTCTTGGTCAAATAGCCCTTACACAGCCTGGAGGTGTGTTTCGGGTCATTGTTCTGTTGAAAAATAAATGATGGTCCAACTAAACGCAAACCGGATGGAATAGCATGCCGCTGCAAGATGCTGTGATAGCCATGCTGGTTCAGTATGCCTTCAATTTTGAATAAATCCCCAACAGTGTCACCAGCAAAGCACCCCCACACCATCACACCTCCTCCTCCATGCTTCACGGTGGGAACCAGGCATGTAGAGTCCATCCGTTCACCTTTTCTGCGTCGCACAGAGACACGGTGGTTGGAACCAAAGATCTCTAATTTGGATTCATCAGACCAAAGCACAGATTTCCACTGGTCTAATGTCCATTCCTTGTGTTCTTTAGCCCAAACAAGTCTCTTCTGCTTGTTGCCTGTCCTTAGCAGTGGTTTCCTAGCAGCTATTTTACCATGAAGGCCTGCTGCACAAAGTCTCCTCTTAACAGTTGTTGAAGAGATGTGTCTGCTGCTAGAACTCTGTGTGGCATTGACCTGGTCTCTAATCTGAGCTGCTGTTAACCTGAGATTTCTGAGGCTGGTGACTCGGATAAACTTATCCTCAGAAGCAGAGGTGACTCTTGGTCTTCCTTTCCTGGGGCGGTCCTCATGTGAGCCATTTCTTTGTAGCGCTTGATGGTTTTTGCAACTGCACTTGGGGACACTTTCAAAGTTTGCCCATTTTTTCGGACTGACTGACCTTCATTTCTTAAAGTAATGATGGCCACTCGTATTTCTTTACTTAGCTGCTTTTTTCTTGCCATAATACAAATTCTAACAGTCTATTCAGTAGGAGTATCAGCTGTGTATCCACCAGACTTCTGCACAACACAACTGATGGTCCCAAAACCATTTATAAGGCAAGAAATCTCACTTATTAAGCCTGACAGGGCACACCTGTGAAGTGAAAACCATTTCCGGTGACTACCTCTTGAAGCTCATCAAGAGAATGCCAAGAGTGTGCAAAGCAGTCATCAAAGCAAAAGGTGGCTACTTTGAAGAACCTAGAATATAAGACATATTTTCAGTTGTTTAACACTTTTTTGTTAAGTATATAATTCCACATGTGTTAATTCATAGTTTTGATGCCTTCAGTGTGAATGTTCAATTTTCATAGTCAAGAAAATACAGAAAAATCTTTAAATGAGAAGGTGTATCCAAACTTTTGGTCTGTACTGTATATTATATTTTATCATGTTTTGCATATGTGACGGTTATATTTTGCTGTCCATTGATTGGCTGTTCCCATCATGATTTTCCATACAATTCCCGGATATGCGCCCCTGTTTTTAGATGCTTTTAGTGTATTTATTTTATAATTTCTTGACATTGTTTTGTTATCCATTGTTGTCACCTGTAATAAATAAAACTTATTTTTTCCACTGCACATGACGTTTTGGGACTCTATGGTCAAACTGTTTTCCTTCTTCTTCTTTCGTTTTTCCGACTGTCCTTTGGTTTTCGTTAGTCCGGATTCCTGTTTAGAGAATACTATATACCACTAGGGTATGAAATTTCTTTTATCTCCCAGAAATCTAATTTCTTGTTTACCCTTGTTTTGTTTTATTATTCTTACTCTGGAATGCAGCAGTGTTTCAGGGAAAGCTTTGAAAAACCAGCCAGGCCCAAGGCTGGTTCCAGGCAACTTTTCACCACACTACACTGTGTTCCAAATTATTATGCAAATAATATTTTCTCAGATTTTCCCAAATTACCTATATGAATTGCAGTCATTGTAATTTTCCAGTCAAATAACTATTAGAGTACAATTGAAAGGTTTTTGTACAAACTGCCTATGATAACAGTATATTTTTAAAAAAATAAAAAACTCAAACTGCACTCAAAATGCATGTTCCAAATTATTATGCACAGCAGAGTTTTCAACCTTTTCATTTTAATAAAGAGCAAAAAAATGGTCATTTTTGAAATTATAAGCATTAGCAGGTTATTACATGCTGAAATCAAACAGTTTTCAACTCAAAACTTTATTCTAGGTGATGTTACATTTGCACATAGGACCGCTTGTTCGAAAGGAGCTTCTGAACTCTCTCGTCCATTGAATTGGTCAGGTTTTGGATGGTTTCTGCTTCAATTGTTTTGCATGAGGACAGAATACCCTCCCAGAGCTGTTGCTTAGATGTGAACTGCCTCCTGCCATCATAGACACTCCTTTTGATGATGCTCCAGAGGTTCTCAATGGGGTTGAGGTCAGGGGAGCATGGGTGCCACACCATAAGTTTGTCCCCTTTTATGCCCATAGCAGCCAGAGATGCAGATGTGTTATGTGCAGCATGAGACGGGGCATTATCATGCATGAAAATGATCTTGCTGCGGAATGCACGGTTCTTCTTCTTGAACCATGGAAGGAAGTGCTGTTTGAGAAACTCAACATATGTTATGGAGTTCATCTTTACCCCTTCAGGGATCCTAAAAGGGCCGACAATCTCTTTATTTGTTTATGTTGCTTATATTGAGCTAACATAATACGCAGTGCAGTATCAAGGTTGTTTTCAGTAGCAGAATGCATTCTTTAAGGACCTAGCTGCCGACTGTTAGGCTCATTGGGTGAGATGGATCCTCAAAGCCCAAGGTCCAGGTGTAGGCGGTGGTGTAGCAGACAGTTGAGGCACAGAGAGCAGACAGGAAACCTTTAGCAGAGAAACTTGAAGCCATAGGTAGCTGAGGTACTGGAAGGTGAGGCAGACACGAGATGTCCTAAAGACCGTAGACATGTTGCAGAGGTACTGGAAGCCACAGGAGATGTCAGACTGATAGCAGAGATACTGCAGCCAGATAACAGAAACAGAAGTCCTGGAAGCCGCAGGTAGACAGGAGTAGAGATGAGCGTTGTTCGACTCGAACTGTTCGCCAATCTCAAATTCGAGCTGTTTTGGGCGGTGTTCGAGCCGTTCGGCGAACACGAGCGATTTGAGAAAAATTCGGCTGTTCAAGGTTATGTTCGATAACTGTTCGTGCACCAAAATCATAACTGGATTTTTTCTCAGTAATGATGAAAATTAATGTTAATACGCAGTTTGAGTGTACAGCGGGGTGGGGGGAGGGGCAGGGGATGGATCTCTGCAGGAATAATGAAGATCTCCATTTTTTTTTCTCTTTCGCATTTACAGTGGGGAGGTGCAATCTGTCAGCCTATCAGCAGCGCACACACGGAGCGAAGTGCTTTTTTTCACACAAGCAAGGGCATGTGTCATTGGCAGTGTATGTCACATGTCCTTGCCCTATAAGACCAAGCCATTTTCCCCGTCGCCACCATTTTCTCACTGCTGCAGCTGCGTGTTAGACGGCACCGCTGTTGCTGTGTGCGCTATACCTTGTTAATTTCAAGCCAATTTTCGCACAAATCTACAGATAGCTTGGGAGTAGGGAATAGTTGTGATTGCAGTCCTTTTAAGGACTAGGTTACAGCATTTCCTACGACTTTTATCAGGCAGGTCTGTGCTCTTAAATAGATAGATTGTGGGAGTAAAGACTAATTGTAATTGCAGTCCTTTTCAGGACTAGGTTACATCAGTTCCTATCAGTTTTTGCCAGGCAGGTCTGAGATAGTCCTGTGCAAGTTTTTTTCACAGCATTTGGCTGAATCTAGCAAAGCTAATCCTTTTTGGCCTATTGCAGAGTGTGTTAGTCAGTGGAGTAGCCTATCTGTGTTGCAAGATATACCACCTGTGTATAGAATACCAATTTTTTTTACTGCACCTAGTGAAGTAAAATCTTTTGGGCATAGCATCATTCTATTAGTCCATCTATACTGACCTCCATCAGGTTGCAAATTGAATATAATATTTTTCTGCATCTAGCTCTGAAAAAATATTTGGGCTTCTAGCAGTGTGTGAGACTTGTTCTATTAGTCCATCTATACTGACCTCCATCAGGTTGCAAACTGAATATAATTTTTTTCTGCATCTAGCTCTGAAAAAATATTTGGCTTCTAGCAGTGTGTGGGACTTGTTCTATTAGTCCATCTATACTGACCTCCATCACGCTGCAAATTCAAAATAATTTTTTGTCTGCATCTAGCTCTGAAAAAATATTTGGCCTTCTAGCAGTGTGTGGGACTTTCTCTATTAGTCCATCTATACTGACCTCCATCAGGTTGCAAATTAAAAATAATTTTTATCTGCATCTACCTCTTAAAAAATATTTGGGCTTCTAGCTGTGTGTGGGACTTGTTCTATTAGTCCATCTATACTGACCTCCATCAGGTTGCAAACTGAATATAATTTTTTTCTGCATCTAGCTCTGAAAAAATATTTGGCCTTCTAGCAGTGTGTGGGACTTTCTCTATTAGTCCATCTATACTGACCTCCACCTGGTTGCAAATTAAAAATAATTTCTATCTGCATCTAGCTCTGAAAAAATATTTGGCCTTCTAGCAGTGTGTGGGACTTTCTCTATTAGTCCATCTATACTGACCTCCATCAGGTTGCAAATTAAAAATAATTTTTATCTGCATCTAGCTCTGAAAAAATATTTGGCCTTCTAGCAGTGTGTGGGACTTTCTCTATTAGTCCATCTATACTGACCTCCATCAGGTTGCAAATTAAAAATATTTTTTTGTCTGCATCTAGCTCTGAAAAAATATTTGGCCTTCTAGCAGTGTGTGGGACTTTCTCTATTAGTCCATCTATACTGACCTCCATCAGGTTGCAAACTGAATATATTTTTTTTCTGCATCTACCTCTGAAAAAATATTGGGCTTCTAGCTGTGTGTGGGACTTGTTCTATTAATCCATCTATACAGACCTCCATCAGGTTGCAAACTGAATATAATTTTTTTCTGCATCTACCTCTGAAAAAATATTTGGGCTTCTAGCTGTGTGTGGGACTTGTTCTATTAGTCCATCTATACTGACCTCCATCAGGTTGCAAACTGAATATAATTTTTTTCTGCATCTAGCTCTGAAAAAATATTTGGCCTTCTAGCAGTGTGTGGGACTTGTTCTATTAGTCCACCTATACTGACCTCCATCAGGTTGCAAATTCAAAATATTTTTTGTCTGCATCTAGCTCTGAAAAAATATTTGGCCTTCTAGCAGTGTGTGGGACTTTCTCTATTAGTCCATCTATACTGACCTCCATCAGGTTGCAAATTAAAAATAATTTCTTGTCTGCATCTAGCTCTGAAAAAATATTTGGCCTTCTAGCAGTGTGTGGGACTTTCTCTATTAGTCCATCTATACTGACCTCCATCAGGTTGTAAACTGAATATATTTTTTTCTGCATCTACCTCTGAAAAAATATTGGGCTTCTAGCTGTCTGGGGGACTTGTTCTATTAATCCATCTATACAGACCTCCATCAGGTTGCAAACTGAATATAATTTTTTTCTGCATCTACCTCTGAAAAAATATTTGGGCTTCTAGCAGTGTGTGGGACTTGTTCTATTAATCCATCTATACAGACCTCCATCACGTTGCAAACTGAATATAATTTTTTGTCTGCATCTAGCTCTGAAAAAATATTTGGCCTTCTAGCAGTGTGTGGGACTTTCTCTATTAGTCCATCTATACTGACCTCCATCAGGTTGTAAACTGAATATATTTTTTTCTGCATCTACCTCTGAAAAAATATTGGGCTTCTAGCTGTCTGGGGAACTTGTTCTATTAATCCATCTATACAGACCTCCATCAGGTTGCAAACTGAATATAATTTTTTTCTGCATCTACCTCTGAAAAAATATTTGGGCTTCTAGCAGTGTGTGGGACTTGTTCTATTAATCCATCTATACTGACCTCCATCAGGTAGCAAATTAAAAATAATTTTTTGTCTGCATCTAGCTCTGAAAAAATATTTGGCCTTCTAGCAGTGTGTGGGACTTTCTCTATTAGTCCATCTATACTGACCTCCATCAGGTTGTAAACTGAATATATTTTTTTCTGCATCTACCTATGAAAAAATATTGGGCTTCTAGCTGTCTGGGGGACTTGTTCTATTAATCCATCTATACAGACCTCCATCAGGTTGCAAACTGAATATAATTTTTTTCTGCATCTACCTCTGAAAAAATATTTGGGCTTCTAGCAGTGTGTGGGACTTGTTCTATTAATCCATCTATACAGACCTCCATCAGGTTGCAAACTGAATATAATTTTTTGTCTGCATCTAGCTCTGAAAAAATATTTGGCCTTCTAGCAGTGTGTGGGACTTTCTCTATTAGTCCATCTATACTGACCTCCATCAGGTTGTAAACTGAATATATTTTTTTCTGCATCTACCTCTGAAAAAATATTGGGCTTCTAGCTGTCTGGGGGACTTGTTCTATTAATCCATCTATACAGACCTCCATCAGGTTGCAAACTGAATATAATTTTTTTCTGCATCTACCTCTGAAAAAATATTTGGGCTTCTAGCAGTGTGTGGGACTTGTTCTATTAATCCATCTATACAGACCTTCATCAGGTTGCAAACTGAATATATTTTTTTTCTGCATCTACCTCTGAAAAAATATTTGGGCTTCTAGCTGTGTGTGGGACTTGTTCTATTAGTCCATCTATACTGACCTCCATCAGGTTGCAAATTGAATATAATTTTTTTCTGCATCTACCTCTGAAAAAATATTGGGCCAGCCAATAGTTTTGGCCTAATACCACAGTTTGGCCACTCAGCTCTGCTCGGTTCCCATCCATTGTTTTTTTGTGCAAATAACTCCAGAGTTGTGAATTAGTTAACCACCAAAATGAGTGGAAAAAGGCCTTCTGCTGGTGGAAAGGGGAATAGGCGTGTTGGGAAGGGGAAAAAAGGTTGTGTCCGTGGGGTAGGTGTTAAAGCAACAGTAACATCTGCAGAAGAAAGACCATCTTCCAGCCAAACTAAAATGTCTACTTCTTTTAGCGGACAATGTGATAAGATCCCTTTCTTACGGACACGTCAA
Organism: Phyllobates terribilis; assembly: GCF_046119375.1. Lineage (NCBI taxonomy): Eukaryota > Metazoa > Chordata > Amphibia > Anura > Dendrobatidae > Phyllobates > Phyllobates terribilis. The sequence continues at coordinate 74,346,467 of NW_027362762.1, forward strand.
TCGCTACAAATTCCAGATGAGGCACAAAAACAGCAGGTGCTTCAACGGATATCAAGTGCTCCTTTAAGTGGGCTCTCCTCCACATCAACTTCAACATCACAAATACTCCAGTCCTCAAAGGTGTCACCCCAATCGCACTTGCTTCCTCACAGCTCCCAAATCTCCAGCTGCCCGTCTGAGTATGAGGTAGAACAGATGGTTGAGTCTGCAGAGCTGTTTACTCATACTATAGCCTGGGAATCAGAGTTCGACTCCAGCGCTTCTGTGAGTCCAGACGAGGAAATGATCTGCATTGATGCCCAGAATCTTTATGAGTCGGATCCAGGACCAGACGCAGAAGGTTCTGACCATAATGTAGACCCTCATTCCAAAACTGTAACTCCTGTTGGTGGAGACAATGAGGAAGACGATGATGAGACTCAAATACCTGATTGGAGCGACAACTTTAGTTTTTTGTCAGGGCAGGAACAGGTTGGCTCTGAGGACGACGGGTGTGATAACGCACAGGGTGATGATGATGAGGTTGGAGATCCCACTTACTGTCAACCCACAGTCAGCCAAGAGATGAGGTCAGCAGAGGAGGTGGAGGAAGATGCTAGTGACGACGAGGTCAGGTTGCGCCTTCCTGGACAGAGACGTAGTACTGGAAGCACGTCAACAACTGCATCCTCAAACACAACTCTGCCTCTCACCACAAGTCGTGGTGACTCTTCAGGTCGCATGGGTGCTAAGCCTTGCATAGCCTGGGCATTTTTTCAGATCGATAAAGATGACCCAACTCGTGTTATCTGTAACATTTGTCAGCAAAAGCTAAGTAGAGGCCAAAAAATACATAGTTTGAGTACTTCATGCATGAACCGGCACATGGACATGAAGCATAAGTTGCAGTGGGAAGCTCAGTGTGCTACAATGCGGCCTAGCCGGCCGGGCCAACCACCATCTGCCATATCTTGTGCATCCGCGGCCTCTTCATCCTCTGTGAAAGGGGGGACAGCAGTCACACCTGTTTTGGGGCGCAGACCTGCCACCTCTTTACCCGCAACAGCCAGCGTGATTGGCAGGTCATCATTTTCTTTGGAGGTGGTAACCCCAGCTGGTGTTGAGCGCTGTCCGACATCGATAGCACCACCTTTGGATCAAGGCAACCTAACATGTCCGCCTGCATCTTCCTCACAGACCGGCAGTTTGCCGGGGACACCCTTATCAACCCCATCTAAGCACAATAGCCAGCCCTCGGTCCCTCAAATGTGGACAAGTAAAAGACCATTTCTTCCTAGCCATGAGAAAGCTAAGAGGTTGAATTTCACCATCTGCAAGCTCTTGGCTACAGAAATGCTGCCTTTCCGCCTGGTGGACACAGAGGATTTTCGAGACCTTATGTCCGTCGCAGTGCCCCAGTACCAGATGCCCAGTCGGCACTACTTCTCAAAGAAAGGTGTGCCTGCGCTCCACCAGCATGTCGCACACAACATCACCGCTTCTTTGAGAAACTCTGTGTGTGACAGGGTGCATTTCACCACAGACACTTGGACGAGTAGGCATGGACAGGGGCGTTACATGTCGCTGACTGGGCACTGGGTAACTATGGTGACAGCAGGACAAGGGGCTGCTGTCCAAGTCTTGCCGTCCCCACGAGTTGTGCGTCAATCCTCTTTATGTCAAAGTTCCTCCACTGCTTCTGCCTCCTCAACCTCCTCTCGGTCTTCCACCTGCACCCAAAGCCTGTCTGGTCATGCCACAAGCTTTCTAACTGCGCAGAAGGGATCCTGCACACCTCCTTACTATGCTGGCAGTAGGGCTCAACGTCATCAGGCGGTTTTTACTTTGAAATGTCTGGGAAATGTGAGTCACACAGCTGAGGAGTTGTGGTCAGCTCTGGAGAACCAATTTCATGAATGGTTGTCTCCACTGGACCTGAAATCAGGGAAGGCCGTGTGCGACAATGCTGCAAACCTGGGTGCGGCCCTTCGCCGGGGCAATGTCACACACGTGCCTTGTATGGCTCACGTGTTGAACCTGGTTGTCCAGCAATTTTTAGCCCACTATCCCAGACTAGATGGCCTTCTGCAGAGGGCACGGTCGCTGTGTGCTCACTTCCGCCGTTCGCATTCCGCAGCTCAGCGACTTACATCTCTACAGAAGTCGTTGGGCCTGCCACTTCACCGGCTAAAATGCGATGTGCCTACCCGGTGGAATTCAACTCTGCACATGTTGCAGCGACTGTGGCAGCACCGACAAGCCCTGGTGCAATACGTTCTGACGTATAGCCTGGGCCAACGAGATTCAGAGGTGGGGCAAATCACGCTGGAGGAGTGGTCTCAGATCAGGGACCTATGCACCCTTCTGCACAGTTTTGAAATGGCGACGAAGATGTTTAGTGCTGACGATGCCATTATCAGCATGACTATTCCGGTGATTTACATGCTGGAGCACATGTTAAACAGAATTCGGAGTCAGGTGGTGGCTCAAGAGGAGGTGGAGGAAGTAGAGGAGGAGGAGTTGTATGCGGAAGGGCTAACATCTGCAAGGTCCAGACGGTCGGCAGCACCAAGGCGGCAGGCATGTGAGGGTGGGGGAGATGGTTTTACCAGGGCGCATGGTAGCAGCCAAACTAGTGAGGAAGGTGCAGGAGCCCAGGAAGAAGTGGAGGACGAACTGATGGAAGACTCATCAGATGAGGGAGACCTTGATCACATTTCTGTTGTGCGAGGTTGGGGGGAGAGGACAGAGGAAGGAAGCATGATTGTTACCTCGCCACCAACACAACAGGGACTTGGTGCTCCTGGATGCGCAACACACATGAGTGCCTTCTTGCTGCACTACCTGCAACATGACCCTCGAATTGTGAGAATTAGAAATAATCCTGACTACTGGGTTGCCACACTGTTACATCCCCGGTACAAAAGTAAATTTGCAGAAATTATTCCTGCCATAGAAAGGGATGCACGCATGCAGGAGTATCAGCAGAGACTGTTGCAGAATCTTACATGTGCTTTTCCACAAAACACCAGTGGTGCACGTAGTGAATCTCACAGTTCCAACTTGCCAACCGTGGGACCGTCAAGTGTTCAGCACACAAACCGTAACAGAACCACAGTATCTGCTGGTAACATCAATTTTGCGGAATCATTTCACCACTTTTTTAGCCCATCCTTTGCAAGGCCACAGGAGACAAGAAGTCTGACACATAGTCAACGCCTAGAGACGATGGTACAGGAGTATCTCCAAGTAAACATTGAAGCCATGACTGTGTCACTGGACCCTTGCTCTTTTTGGGCTTCCAATCTGGATAAATGGCCGGAGCTAGCCACTTACGCCTTGGAGATCTTGTCATGCCCCGCAGCCAGCGTTCTGTCTGAACGTGTGTTCAGCGCTGCTGGTGGTGTGCTGACAGATAAGCGCACGCGGCTCTCCACTGATAATGTAGACAGACTCACGTTCATAAAGATGAACAAATCATGGATCCGAAACGACTTTTCTACCCCTGTGTCATCCTGGGGAGAGTAAAAGCTTGATGATTGGTTAAAATCACCCTACCAACCGTTTTAAGCTTTCAAATTACTAATCATGTTTATCTGTATCTTGGCTGGAAAATAATTTGGGCTTTGTAGCAGTGTGCAGCACTGATTCTATTAGGCCATCTATAATAAGCTCCACCAGATTTAAAATTACTAATCATGTTTATCTGTATCTTGACTGGAAAATAATTTGGGCTTTGTAGCAGTGTGCAGCACTGATCCTTTAAGGCCATCTATACTAAGCTCCACCAGATTTAAAATTAATAATAATTTTTAGCTGCATCTAGCCCGGAAAATAATTTTGGGGCTCCGAGATGCGCAAGACACATAAGTGCCTTCTTGCTGCACTACCTGCAGCATGACCCTCATATTGTCAGAATTCGAAGTAATCATGACTACTGGGTGGCCACACTCTTAGATCCCCCAAACTTTTCGATCAACCTTTTCATTTTAACCCCTTAATAACATCTGACGTACTAATACGCGTCTGTGCCCTGGGACTTAAGAGCCAGACCCGTATTAGTACGTCATCGCGATCGCGCCCGCACACAAGCTGTGCGGGCGCGATCGCCGCCGGGTGTCAGCTGATTGTCACAGCTGACACCCGGTACTATGTGCAGGGAGCGGTCACACACCGCTCCCAGCACATTAACCCCCGCGATGCTGCGATCGAAGTCGATCGCGGCATTGCGGGGGCAAGGGGAGGTGATCGGCGATACTCACCTCCTCTTCCGGCTTCCAGCGCAGTCTGCAAAGGCTTCCCGGGTGTTGCCATGACGACCCGATGTCGTCATGACAACATCCGGGTCACCAGAGAGCAGGAAGATTGCTTGGACATGCGCAGTGCATCTCCAAGCAATCTTCACACTGTGCACTTCTGACAGCCTTCATGGCATAGGGATGGTGCTCCATTCCTGTGCCATGCAGGCGATCAGAAAAAAAAAAGTGAAAGTCCCAGAGTGGGACAAAGTAATAAAGTGTATAAACTGTGTGAAAGTGGAAAAAAAAAAAAAAAAAAGTGCAAAAATATTATAAAAAAATAAAAAAAATAATACACCAAAAATAAAAATATAATGTACCCATCAATAAATATTATTATAAAAAAAATAAAAAAAAACCAATAAAAGTACACATATTTGGTATCGCCGCGTCCGGAACAACCTGACCTATAAAACTGTCCCACTAGTTAACCCCTTCAGTGAACACGGTAAAGAAAAAAAAAAAAAAACCAAGCAAAAAACAATGCTTTATCACCATACCGCCAAACAAAAAGTGGAATAACACGCGATCAAAAAGACGCATATAAATAAAAATGATACCGCTGAAAACGTCATCTCGTCCCGCAAAAAACAAGCCGCCATATAGCTCCATCAGCCGAAAAATAAAAAAGTTATAGCTCTCAGAATAAAGCGATACTAAAAAATATTTTTTTCTATAAAATAGCTTTTATTGTGTATAAGCGCCAAAACATAGAAAAATGATACAAATGTGGTACCGCTGTAAACGTACTGACCCGAAGAGTAAAGCTGCCTCATCAATTTTACCACACGCGGAACAGAATAAAAAAAAAAAAAAAAAACAATTCCTGAATTGTTGGTTTTTGTTTATTCTGCCTCCCAAAAATCGGAATAGAAAGCGATCAAAAAATGTCACGTGCCTGAAAATGGCACCAATAACAACGTCAAGTCATCCCGCAAAAAACGAGCCGTCACATGACTGTCTGCCAAAATCTGGAAAAATTATAGCTCTCAAAATATGGCGATGCAAAAACTAGATTTTACAAAAAATGCGTCTTTTAGTGTGTGACAGCTGTCAGTCATAAAAACCCCATATGATTCTGGCATTGCTGTAATCACACCGACCCGAAGAATAAAGTCGTCTAATCACTTATACCGCACAAGGAACGGCGTCAAAAATAAACTCTTGAGTTAGGATTGGGCTAGGGTTAGGGCTGGGTTTGGGGCTAGGGTTGTGCTGGGGCTAGGGTTGTGCTGGGGCTAGGGTTATGCTGGGGCTAGGGTTGTGCTGGGGCTAGGGTTGTGCTGGGGCTAGGGTTGTGCTAGGGTTAGGGCTGGGGTTGGGATTTTTTTCAAAAGTAAGAAAAAAAGATGACGATATGGCGACTAGTGTTGAGAGCAAGTGCTCGCTACTTGAGTTTGCATCGGGTGCTCTGGTATGCATTTAGTATCGTGGGTATTTGAGTGACATGCTCGAGTCTCTGCCCCATATGCTTCGCGGCCAAAAAACTTTACGGGGATTGCCTGCCATGCACGAGCGATCCCCGCATGTTTTTTTTTGGGTGTCTAATAACCGTGAAACATGCGGAGCAGGGACTCGAGCATGTCACTCGAGCACACGCTGTACATGGTGCATACCTGAGTACCCGATGCAAACTCAAGTAGCGAGCACTTGCGCTCAAGAATAATGAAAACTTATTCAATATGATGACCTAATGTAAACAAATAATGTGCCGTACCTCTGGGTTCAAAATGTTCACTATACACCTTAATAAAATCTTTGAGGGGTATAGTTTCCAAAATGGGGACACTTGTGGGGGAGCTCCACTGTTTAGGCACATCACGGGCTCTCCAAACGCGACATGGTGTCCGCTAACAAATTGAATGGAAAATCGGCTCAAATTGTTAGCGGACGCCATGTTGCGTTTGGAGAGCCCCTGTGTGTCCAAACATTGGAGCTCCCCCACAAGTGACCCCATTTTGGAAACTAGACACCCCAAGGCACCTATCTAGATGCATAGTGAGCACTTAGAACCCCCAGGTGCTTCACAAATTGATTCGTAAAAATGAAAAAGTGAAAATAAAACACTTTTTCATTTTTATGAATCAATTTGTGAAGCACCTGGGGTTCCAAGTGCTCACTATGAATCTAGATAGGTGCCTTGGGGGGTCTAGTTTCCAAAATGGGGTCACTTGTGGGGGAGCTCCAATGTTTGGGCACACAGGGACTCTCCAAATGCAACATGATATCCGCTAACAAATTGTCGGCTCAAATTGTTAGCGGATATCATGTTGCATTTGGAGAGTCCCTGTGTGCCCAAACATTGGAGCTCCTCCACAAGTGACCCCATTTTGGAAACTAGACCCCCCAAGGCACCTATCTAGATGCATAGTGAGCACTTGGAACCCCTAGGTGCTTCACAAATTAATTCGTAAAAATGAAAAAGTGTTTTTTTTTTCACTTTTTCATTATTACGAATCAATTTGTGAAGCACCTGGGGGTTCCAAGTGCTCACTATGCATCTAGAAAGGTGCCTTGGGGGGTCTAGTTTCCAAAATGGGGTCACTTGTGGGGGAGCTCCAAAGTTTGGCACAGAGAAGCTCTCCAAACGCAATGTGGTGTCCGCTAACAATTTGAGCCGATTTTCCATTCAATTTGTTAGCGGATACCATGTTGCATTTAGAGAGTCCCTGTGTGCCCAAACATTGGAGCTCTCCCACAAGTGACCCCACTTTGGAAACTAGACCCCCCAAGGCACCTATCTAGATGCATTGTGAGCACTTGGAACACTCAGGTGCTTCACAAATTGATTCATAAAAATGAAAAAGTGTTTTTTTTTTCACTTTTTCATTGTTACGAATCAATTTGTGAAGCACCTGGGAGTTCCAAGTGCTCACTATGCATCTAGAAAGGTGCCTTGGGGGGTCTAGTTTCCAAAATGGGGTCACTTGTGGGGGAGCTCCAAAGTTTGGGCACACATGGTCTCTCCAAACACAACATGGCGTCCGCTAATTATTCAAGCAAATTTTACAATCAAAAAGTCAAATAGCGCTCCTTCCCTTCCGAGCCCTGCCGTGCGCCCAAACAGTATTTTTTCCCCAAATATTGGGTATCTGCGTGCCCAGGGGAAATTGCACAACAAATTTTGGGGTCCATTTTTTCTTGTTACCCCTGTGAAAATAAAAAAAATTGGGTCTAAATTAAAATTTTTGTGAAAAAAGTTAAATGTTCATTTTTTTCTTCCACATTCAAAAAATTCCTGTGAAGCACCTGAAGGGTTAATAAAGTTCTTGAATGTGGTTTTGAGCACCTTGAGGGGTGCAGTTTTTAGAATGGTGTCACTTTTGGGTATTTTCTGTCATAAAGACCTCTCAAAGTGACTTCAAATGTGATGTGGTCCCTAAAAAAATGGTTTTGTAAATTTTGTTGGAAAAATGAGAAATCGCTGGTCAACTTTTAACCCTTATAGCTCCCTAACAAAAAAAAATTTTGGTTCCAAAATTGTGCTGATGTAAAGTAGACATGTGGGAAATGTTATTTATTAACTCTTTTGTGTGACATATCGCTCTGATTTCAGGGCTTAAAAATTCAAATTTTGAAAATTGCAAAATTTTCAAAATTTTCGCCAAATTTCCGTTTTTTTCACAAATAAACGCAAGTGATATCGAAGAAATTTTTCCACAATCATGAAGTACAATATGTCACGAAAAAACAGTCTCAGAATCAGGGGGATCCGTTGAAGCGTTCGAGAGTAATTACCTCATAAAGTGACAGTGGTCAGAATTGCAAAAATTGGCCCGGTCATTAACGTGCAAACCACCCGCGGGGCTTAAGGGGTTAATAAAGACCAAAAAAATGGTCATTTTTGAAATTATAAGCATTAGCAGGTTATTAGAAACTGAAATCAAACAGTTTTCAACTCAAAACTTTATTCTAGGTGATGTTACATTTTCACATAGGACCCCTTGTTCGAAAGGAGCTTCTGAACTCTCTCGTCCATTGAATTTGTCAGGTTTTGGATGGTTTCTGCTTCAATTGTTTTGCATGAGGACAGAATACCCTCCCAGAGCTGTTGCTTAGATGTGAACTGCCTCCCGCCATCATAGACACTCCTTTTAATGATGCTCCAAAGGTTCTGAATGGGGTAGAGGTCAGGGGAGCATGGGGGTCACACCATAAGTTTGTCCCCTTTTATGCCCATATCAGCCAGAGATGCAGATGTTTTATGTGCAGCATGAGATGGTGCATTATCATGCAAAAAAATGATCTTGCTGTGAAATACACGGTTCTTCTTCTTGAACCATGGCAGGAAGTGCTGTTTGAGAAAATCCACATACATTATGGAGTTCATCTTTAGCGCCTTCAGGGATCCTAAAGGGGCCGACAATCTCTCTCCCCATGATTCCAGCCCAAAACATTACTCCACCTCCTCCTTGTTGGCGCTGTAGTCGTGTTTGCGTGGGGTGTCCATCAACCAGCCATCCTCCACTCCATCCATCTGGACCATCGAGCGCTGCACGGCACTCATCCGTGAACAAAACAGTTTTGAAATCAGTCTTCATGTAATGTTTGGCCCACTGGAGCCGTTTCTGCTTGTGTGAAGTGGATAGAGGAGGTCGACAGGATGGCGTATGCACAGCTGCAAACCTCTGAAGGACCCTGCATCTTGTTGTTCGGGGGACGTTGGAGGCACCAGCAGCTTCAAAAACTTGTCTGCTGCTATGACAAGGCTTTTTTGCCGCTGCTCTTTTAACCTGACGTAATTGCCTGTAGTAAAGAGTCATCAATTTGCCCTTACCAGCACGCACACATGTGTACTGTGAATCAGCTACATACTTCTTGATTGCCAAGACACTTCATCCTGATCATCGCACAATGTTGATTGTAGTCAGGCCTTGACCTAAACACTCCACAATTTGTTGCTTCTCAGCAGCCGACACATCCTTTTTCTTTCCCATTTTGGCAGAAAATGTAGGCTGCTTAATAATGTGAGACAGCCTTCTTAAGTAGTCTTGCCTTTCATTGGACACACCTGCCAAACTAATTAGCACAGGAGTCTGCAATTGCTTACAGTGATATAAAGAGCCCTGACACACATCACCATCAATGAGTTTAACTGACAAACAAACAAATTCTTCCCTTATCACTCCTAAACACTTTTTGCATAATAATTTGGAACACAGTGTACATGTGCTTTTCCACAAAACACCAGTGGTTCACGTAGTGAATCTTACAGTTCTAACTTGCCAACCGTGGTCTGTATGGAGTTGTTCAATAAAGGGCCCAAAATTAAGATAACATAGATGGGAGAGGTCTCTATGAATAGGAATTCCTAAGTATTTGATACCCTGTGAGGGCCAGGCAAAGGGAAAGTTGGACTGGATGGAATCCTATATGGATTTGGGGAGGGAGACATCGAGGGCCTCAGACTTCGCTGCATTGATTTTAAAATTTGACCATGTAACAAAGTGATCTATTTCAGCCATAACAGCATGGATGGATATATGTGATTGAGTGATATATACTAGGACATCATCAGCAAATAGAGAGCACTTGTACTCGGTGCCTCCCACCTCAATCCACCTAATATTGGGGTTATGGCAAATTGATGAGAGCAGGTGCTCTGTCACTAGGATGTATAAGAGAGGGGACAGAGGACATCCCTGCCTTGTCCCATTGGTGATTGTGAAAGGTGATGAAAATGTTCTGATGCACCCCCTGGGCCTTGGGACACCCGGAGCCGGACCCTTTTTGGTGGATGCTGGTGGTTGTAGTCTTCGTGGCGGCGACCCGGTTCCGTGGCTCAGGGTGGTCAAACCAGTGGCGGAACTATTTATGTGGTTTTGATGTTTAAATGTCCGACTACGCCACCCGTGGATTGCGGTCAGAGTGAACCGCCGCTGCAGGGCAGACCGCTGAGGCTGGTGTTGTGGGTGCAGCAGAGCGTAGCATAACTCCCCACGGGAGGAGTATAGCCTCAGGGCAGTGTATGCGGAGGATGGGGGTGATGGTGCAGGGCAGCAGCAGTAACGACACGGAGTCAGTGATGCAGTCCAGGGCCTTTACTCACAGTTCTTATTATCCAGACCACGTCTGCAGGTAACGGCTGCCCATGTCGTACTGTGCTCACCAGGTGAGGGGCTCAGACAACTCCCAGATAACTTTGGAGCGCTTCACAGGACCCCCTTTGTGTGTCCTTTGTCTGGCCTTTCTTACCAACCCTGTCCGGCTGCCTCGGGCCTCCTCTTGGTAAACTTGGCGCCAGTTTCCCTGACCCTATGTGGTGCCTTCCTAGCGGGTGTAGCGAGGGACTGCGCCACATAAAATGTCACAGCCTCCGGTTTCTAGCTGAGGGTCGTTTCCTGCCTCCACTAGTTTCGGGGACCGGTCTCCCCCTTTGGCCTGACCCCTCCACGCAGGTGGATTCGGGCGTGCGGTGGCGACTCGCCCGTCCGCACCCCTGGGATCCCTTCATTCCTCGTTCCTGGAGCCTTCTCCGCTCCTCTTCCTTCCTTCTCCCTCTTCCAGGCCTGGGCCTCTGTTACTAGGCCTGCCTCCGGAGCAGAGCTCATGCAGAGCCCCTGCTCCCTGCCACTTCTGCTCAGACTTCTCTGCACTGAACTAAGATGGTGCCCACCTTTTATACTCCCTTCTCAATGCACCCAGGAACTGCTTCCTCCCTGCTCCTGCACTACAGGGTTCCCCTTCCTCAGTGTTCCCTCCCCCCACTCCAGCCAGGGACAGTGACTGTTGTGCCCATCTCAGAGGCATATTGGTCGCCCTGCCCCATGGCAATGTGGTGTAATGCATGCAGGTGTCGGGTCCTGATCCACACTCCATCCTTACCTGAGAGTGAGATATCACACCTCTGGGTGAGGTGCAATACCTCTGTAGCAACCGAGCCCTCAGGGTGCTACAGTTCCATTTATCTTCAGCCTAGGTGACGTATTGTGATACAGGGCCGTGATTTTGGCTATAAAAGGGTCCCCTAGACCCCTACCCCAAGCTTTTTAAGAGAATCATATATGGCGTGCCAGGAGACTCTATGGAATGCTTTCTCAGCATCCAACGAGAGTATCTAATTACAAATTTTTAACTGCATCTAGCCCAGGAAATACTTTGTGCCTAGTAGCAGTGTCTGCTAGTCAGCGGATTATCCCGGCTGTTAAGCAAGCTACACCACCTGTAGTTTGGACACTTAATTTTTTCAAAGGAAATGCTTCGGGACCACGGGATACTCAGTGAAGAGCATCAGGAGGCACCCCAAGGCATAGGGGCTGGGACTGGCAGTAGGATGCCTTGCGGTGGACAGCCGAGCTCCTTATAAAAGCTTTTTAACTGCAGCAGCTTTAGTGGACGCTACTGGAGCTGGAATTACGCGGCTGCTGGCATGAGACTTGCCCTCCAATAGATCCTTGTAAATGGATTTAAAGTGTATTCATTCAAATTAGAGAGACAATTTAAATTAAAAAGCTTAGAGCTGCCTCCACCACAGGGGGGCTCTCTCGACCCACCAGCGGACAGGCACCAGTATTGGGAGAGGGGGGCTGGCCGTCAGGGTTCACCGCAGCTCTGGCACAAACCCGGCGACACGGAGGTGGCACGGGCAGGAGCGGACTGAACGTGTCGGCTTCTCACTTTTTGGATTTTAGAAGGGCATCACATGCCTATATTTGTGTCTCCCCCTCCTTTTACTCCTCCACCGCTTTTCTTTTCGCATGACTATATGTACAGTACTTGTCACTTTTCCATGTGTTAGTTGTGTCTTCTGAGCAGTTTGTCAGCTTTTGGACACCTTTGAAGGTGTTTTCTATGTGTTTTTGTTTGCCTGCCATTGGTTTTAACGGTGTTCGAAGGTGTTCGACGAACACACGGGTGTTCGACGAACCGAACCGAACTCGAACACTACGGGGGTGGCTCAACACTAGACAGGAGATGTCCTGGAGACCACATAGAGGTAGCAGAGATACTGCAGCGGTCCTGGAAGCCACAGGCAGACAGGAGACCACAGACAGATAGGACACAGGTGTGTGTCTTTATGAGCCTTATATAGACCCAGGCAGATAATCCATAGCTCCCAACCGACCCGTTTTCAGCAGGACTGTCCCACTTTGAGGGCTCAGTCCCGTGTCTCATCACAACTCAGCTCAGCTGTTCTCCCAGCTTGTATACTTATCTCTCTCTCCTCCTCTTCGGGGGGCAGGGCCAATCATCTCTTCTTAGTGCATAGATTAAATATTTACCTTCTTCTCACTCATGTTATCGGGTCTCACCCGGGACTTGAACTCACAATCACAGTGTTAATGTGCTCTAACCACGGAGCTACAGCTCATAATAATAAGGATAGGAGATTTTGGTTATCTTGACTCTACATTGCAATGAATCCAGTAGCAGAGTATACATCTCCATAGAAATACATGGTATATATAACAATGTATTTTTATGGTGGCTGTCTACTGAGGTGAAGAAAAAATATTTATCTTGTTCCTATAAGGCTATAAGCCCACGCTCCATAATGGCAGTGTTTTGGACACAGCTCACCTGCACTGCTTCCAAAACTCTGTGTTCTATATAACAAGCACAGTGGATAGGTTTTAGTCTCCACTATAAAATTTCCACAATAGAATGTCATTAGATGCGGTAACTCCACATGGTTCAGTGAACACATGCGGATTTACCTGCATGATTATGATGCACCGTTTTGGACGCAGCGAGAATACACTGCGTCCAAAGCGCTGCTGTTCCTGATCGTGGTAATGTAGCCTAAAAGTATTGAAAATAACAAGCTATTACATTTTTTTTTTATTAGTGTCTACTCAGGTTTTGAACTCACAACCTTCACACATTACAGATAGATGAGAGCTTTAGTGTGCTGAGCCTCAAATTCTAGTTGTGTAATGAAAAGAATTTCATGTACTTGATCTGTACTGCAGAATCTGACCAGGCTGATAGAAATACACTGCTGTTTGTACAATATATGTATTTTTATTCTACAGGGAGAATCAGGGAATGTGCCCACAATGTGTACCAGCCTGCGGACCCAACGCTGCGGAATAGCCGCCACCGGCTTCCGCTCAATATGCAAATGAGCGGCGACATATATATATATTTTTTCACCTGCGGACTTTCCTTATAGAGGTTAGGTCTACGAGGAAAGCCCGCATGCGGACACGCAAGAGAAATTGATATGCTGCGGTCTGGAAAGACGGGCTGCATGTCAGTTTCCGCAGGTGATCCGCAGGTGCACGGAGACATATAGTGGACATGAGATTTCTAGAAATCCATTCACTATGCTGTAACATCTGGTTTGATGCTGCATAAGCACACAGCGTCAAACCCGCAGCAGCTCCGGATCAAGTGCACATACCCTAAGAGATTTTTTCATTTTATAACATTACTAAAAAAATAATAGTGAAAAACACTTGATAATGGAAAAAAAATGTTATTTTTAATGCTTATTATTTTTAAATAATAAGCATCACAAATTGGCAAATAACATGGACATATTTGGTGTCCCTGTAATTGTAACGATCCGCACAACATAGCGATCAGATTATTTACAGGGATCGGTAAAGGACGTAAAAAAAAATGGCGTAACTTATATTCTTCTCTACTAAACCCATAAAAAGTAATATAACTGTAACGTTGAGGCTGTGTTCACACGTAGCGTAAATGCTGCGTTCTTTCTGCTGCTTTTTTTCTGCAGCACCACACGACACAGTAACAATCTTCTCTGATTACGGTGTTTTTGCTGCGTTTTTTTTATGCGTTTTCCTGCTTATTTGATGCGATTTTGGGGCAGATATGAAGCAGAGTTTTTAACGCTTTTAAAGGGTATGTACCCACGTAGCGTTTTTCAAGCATATATGCTGCGAAAATTCCGCAGCGTAAACGCTTGTGAAACGCTGTGTAATCCGCCCCCCATGGTCCCCAAGGGGATTCCGCAAGTTTAATTCCCATGCTGCGGATTTTTCCGCAGTGTTTATGATGCGGTAAAAATCTGCAGCATGTCAATTAATTTTGCGTTTCCGCAAGAGGAATTGCCTTTGCAATGCAAGAAAAAACGCAAGGCAATTCCGCATGCGTTTATCTGGGAGAGGACAAGCAGAAATGAAGCAGAAATTTTCTGCTTCATTTCCGCAGCGTGGGCACATAGCCTTACAGTACAGAAAAACTTTGATTCTTATTGTGGAGTTTGGTGCTGCTGACATCTACAGAAAACAAAAAACAGTATTTCTGCAGCATGTGAACACAGCCTTACAGACACAAAAAAGCCAGATGTCATACAGTGAAGCTACATAAAGATGAGAAAGTTCTGGCGGCTCCAACAGTGAATGAGGAAACAAAAAATAATCCATAGGTCCAGGGGCGGACACAGACTGTAGTGGGCCCCTGTGCAAGAAATTTTTGGGGGCCCCCCTGCCCTTCATAAGGCAACAAAGTTATGTAAACATAACCCCCCCATGTGCATCTCTCACCCCCCCATGTGCAGCTCACCCCCCCGTGCATCTCTCACCCCCCCATGCATATCTCTCATCCCCCCCGTGCATCTCTCATCCCCCCCGTGCATCTCTCACCCCCCCCCGTGCATCTCTCACCCCACCGTGCATCTCTCACCCCCCCGTGCATCTCTCATCCCCCCCGTGCATCTCTCACCCCCCCGTGCATCTCTCACCCCCCCGTGCATCTCTCATCTCCCCCATGCATCTCTCATCCCCCCCGTGCATCTCTCACCCCCCCGTGCATCTCTCACCCCACCGTGCATCTCTCACCCCCCCCGTGCATCTCTCATCCCCCCCGTGCATCTCTCACCCCCCCGTGCATCTCTCACCCCCCGTGCATCTCTCATCTCCCCCATGCATCTCTCATCCCCCCCATGTGCATCTCTCATCCCCCCCATGTGCATCTCTCATCCCCCCCGTGCATCTCTGATTCCCCCCACTCCTAGTTAATTAATTGTATTTAAAAAAAATAAAACTTGTTATACTTACCCCTATGCGATCCCTGCAGAATCCTGGCGCTTGTCCACTTCGCTGCCACCAGGTTCTCCTGACGTTCGGCCATGTGACGGCGCCACATACATAGCCATCAGCTTTTGTTTTGGCCAAAAGATTTTTAAAGCCGCCACCACGATAAGGTAGACTCTTCTGGCCGGGCCCTACTCTAACCTATTAAAATTTTCTTAAAATATCCAATACTATTTTTAGATATATTTTTATTTAGTTTTCTTTAAGGGAATGTGTCATATACATTTTTTTTTTAAATGACCAATAATACCACATACAGGGAATACCGCCACACCATGACCAGACCACATATTACCACAACATAGTGACCGAATAATACCACACAGAAGGGAGAAAAACTGCCACACCATTACCAGACTACATATTACCATCACATTACTAATATTACCACCACATTACTAATATTACCATAAGTGTCATTATACACGGGAGCTCTATACATGGTATGTATAATGTAAGTGTCCAGGTAATCTAGTGATCACCAGTGAAATTATACACAGGAGCTCTGTATATAGTGTCAGTGTACAGGTAATACAGTGATCACCAGTGACATTATACACAGGAGCTCTGTATATAGTGTACAGGTAATACAGTGATCACCAGTGACATTATACACAGGAGCCCGGTACATAGTATATAGTGTAAGTGTACATGTAATACACTGACTCACTGGTGACGTCTCTAGGTGAAGTCCTTTAGCTACGCTTTTCTCCTTCATCCAGCACAGACCGCCATCACGTCTTCCAGCCAGGACTCGTCTCTGCATAAAATAACACAGTTATCTAGAGCACATTCCCCAACTTCTACATTACGCAGCTGAATACAGACGTGCATCCACCATCAATATATGGTTAGTTATTATGCAACCTACCATTCCAAATATAAATTGTAATCCACCACGGTGCCCCCATTAACTGTAAATAGGCACTTAATATATAATTTAATTAGAACCTCTACTCTTTCCGCCAATTTGTTACCAGTTACACTCCTGCATCCGCAACGCTCCCTACTCTATACTTCCTGCTCCCCGCATTCATTATTTACATGCACCCCCTGCCCCAATTCATTATATCATGTCCATGCTCTCCCCACCCCATCATCATTTATCATTTACTCTCCCCCACCCCACATTCATTATGTGCAGCTTATTATCCCCCTACTCCCAATTCCCCCATGTGCAGCTCATTTTCTCCCAATTCCCCCATGTGCAGCTTTCACCCCCCCCATGTGCAGCTCTCAAACCCCCCCATGTGCAGCTCTCAAACCCCCCCATGTGCAGCTCTCAAACCCCCCCCATGTGCAGCTCTCAAACCGCCCCATGTGCAGCTCTCAAACCCCCCCCTGTGCAGCTCTCAAACCCCTCCCATGTGCAGCTCTCACCCCCCCATGTGCAGCTCTCACCACCCCCCCCCATGTGCACATCTCTCATCCCCCCCATGTGCAGCTCTCACCACCCCCCCATGTGACGTCGTGCTGCCCGGGGGTGATCAAATGATGCAGGGGACGCCGAAAGATAAGAGATTCATGGCCTCCTGTTGAGCTGCCAGGTAACACTAACATGGATGCTGGACCAGAGACCCGGGAATCAATCCGCTCATCTCTAGTCCCAAATGTCCCAGATACAGAGGACAGTCCTGGATTTTGGTCTACGCCCTGCAGTCTATGGAGTCTGCTGAATGCCCCTCATTACCAGCGCCCCCCTGACAACTCCTCCGGCCAGGGGAGAAAGAAATAGTAAATGGGAATGGATTGGGGTGTGGCCAGGGGTATGGCCAAAATTTGCCGCATGCCGCATGATGTGTCCGCCTTTCTGTTCTTCAAAAGTTGGGAGGTATGGATAATCACATTACAGCATGCCGGGCAACTTGCAAAGCTTGACATGGAGCACAGCAGAGTTCAGCGGCCCCGGTGAGGGGAGCAGGGCCCTGACCTCGGACAGGTGTGTAGCACAGACTTGTCATTGTCACTTTCCGGCGCCTGCGCAATGGAAACCTGCGGCGCAGAGCACAGGTAGACGGTGCCGGGATGAAGCAGAGCGCACTCTATGTGAGCGGCGCTTTGCACATGCCCGGAAGTCAGGGAGCACAGTGCACGTCACAGGGCCCTGTGACGTGCAGGGGAGGGGGGATATGATAATTAAGCAGAGAGGCGGGGATTTAGGGGAATAATAAGCAGATAGGCGTCCCACGGACGCCAAGTCTGTGGAAAAAATTGATTAAAGTGCTTTTCTCTGCATTCAGATCTCTGCTATGGGCCATACAGGTGTAATGCACACGCCCGGGCTGAGCGGCGTGTGCGTGTGATTCCACTGGACCGTGCCGGAGAGTGAATGCCTGGAGGGGCGTAACTAGGTATTCACCCGATCCGACCAGGGTCGCACGACGGCATACGACGCCAGTGCACCAAGGAGGAACCGAGCAGAGGGACCAGGTGCTACTCCAGGACAGACCCCGGACACGGCTGTTGACCCACACAGGGGAATACAGGAACAGACTGGTTAGGCTGGCACACAGACTGGTGGGTATAGGCAGGCACGACTGGTATGCAGGCAGGCGGGTATGCAGGCAGGGGGGTACAGGCAAGCACGGCTAGAGTGCAGAAAGGGAGGCACTAGCAGGTAGGAACACAGGCGGGATAGGACCCAGAACACACTGAGACTCAGGAACAGAACCACAGATGTGGCGGACAAACACAGCAGAGTGAGGCCGCCCAGAGAGGTGAGCGAGAGCAGGGCAGAACAAGACCGCCTGGAGCGGTGAACAAGAGTAGAGCAGGACAAAGCCGCCAGGAGCGGTGAGCAAAGGGTCAGAGCTGAGCGAGACTGCCGGAGCAGTGAGCAAGGAGTCAGAGCAGGACGAGGCCGTCTGGAGCAGTGAGCAAGGAGTCAGAGCAGGACGAGGCCGCCTGGAGCGGTGAGCAAGAGTAGAGCAGGACGAGGCCGCCTGGAGCGGTGAGCAAGAGTAAAGCAGGACGAGGCCGCCTGGAGCGGTGAGCAAGAGTAGAGCAGGACGAGGCCGCCTGGAGCGGTGAGCAAGAGTAGAGCAGGACGAGGCCGCCTGGAGCGGTGAGCAAGAGTAGAGCAAGACTGCCGGAGCAGTGAGCAAAAGGATAAGAGCGGAGCGAGACTGTCGGAGCAGTGAGCAAAAGGGTCAGAGCGGAGCAAGGCTGCCGGAGCAGCGAGCAAAGGAGTCAGAGCAGGCTAGAACCGCCGGAGCGGTGAGCAAAGGAGTCAGAGCAGGCTAGAACCGCCGGAGCGGTGAGCAAAGGAGTCAGAGCAGGCTAGAACCGCCGGAGCGGTGAGCAAACGAGTCAGAGCAGGCTAGAACCGCCGGAGCGGTGCGCAAAGGAGTCAGAGCAGGCTAGAACCGCCGGAGCAGTGAGCAAAGGAGTCAGAGCAGGCTAGAACCGCCGAAGCGGTGAGCAAAGGAGTCAGAGCAGGCTAGAACCGCCGGGGCGGTGAGCAAAGGCAGAGCAGGGGGGACAGGGCTCTGTCCACACGGAACAGACAGGAAGGGAAAGACAGAGCCAGATACCCACAGGGTACTTGCAGTGAAGTAGCGAGTGGACCACAAACTCACAAACGGGAGTACAGAGTCAACAAGCAGGAGTTAGGTACGAGTACAGACTCTGCAGAAAAAGGAAGGGAACGGACATAGAGGCAAAACAGGTAAAGGATAGGAGAGAATTCAGACTGGAACTGAGTGTACGGAGGAGACCGACACCTCAGCGGAATACAGGAGCGAGTCTGGGAATACGGCCCCCAGAGAGGCGGGACGAACAGGCAAGGAGCGTGTTCAAACAGGACAGACAAGATACAGGAGCGGGTCTAGGTAATCGGCCCCTAGAAGGTGGGAGGAACAGTCTAAGAGCGTGTTCAGACAGGACAGGCAAGATACTGGAGCGGGTCTAGGTAATCGGCCCCTAGAAGGCGGGAGGAACAGGCTAGGAGCGTGTTCAGACAGGACAGACAAGATACAGGAGCAGGTCTAGGTAATCGGCCCCTAGAAGGCAGGAGGAACAGGCTAGGAGCGTGTTCAGACAGGACAGACAAGATACAGGAGCGGGTCTAGGTAATCGGCCCCTAGAAGGCAGGAGGAACAGGCTAGGAGCGTGTTCAGACAGGCCTGGAAATACAGCCTCCAGGATAGGCAGACAAGAGAACACAGAACGGGACCTGGCACCTTCAGAGTGCAAGCACACACTGAATGAAACACAATGCTCAGGCAGGGATTGATTGGAGCAGCTGAGCTATATACCAGGTGACAGACAGCAATAGGCTGAGGACGCACAAGGGGTGTGACCCACAGCAGGTACAAAAAGCAGGAAGTGATCGGGCGCCGCCCTTAAGCAGCAGAAACAGACACAAACAGACAGCATGGAGGGAAGCCAGAGAGACATTCTGGACTGGAGATCAAGTGCGCGCTCTTGTACAGTGGGAGATGGACCACTATGCAAGGACGCCGCCAGGTATGTTACAGTACCCCCCCCCTTATGCCCCCTCTTCTTCAGGCCTGCCAGAATCTTCCGCAGGGAATTCGAGGACCAATCCTTCACTTCAAGGAGATCACTTCCACTGTCCACAGGAAAAACTGATCTCATCTGGTTAGTTAGGATGCTACCTCCTATCCAGCCATCCTCAGCAACAGACTAAACGGGTGGAGTACCAGGAACAGCACACAAGGAAGTCTCTCTCCACATATTTTCAGGTGGCACCCCAGAGGGTACAGGAGACAACTGGAAATCCTCCACCGGGTTGGAGGGGGACAGAGACTTGGGAGTAATCTCTGCTTCGAGGTACATCTTGTCAAGCTCACAGGAAGAAATAGACGGGTTATCAGGTACATAATGAGGAAAAGCCACTGTCTCTTTGTTATCTGGTGGTACCCCGGAGGATTCAGGAAACAACTGGAGGTCCTCCGCCGGGTCAGAAGAGTGCAGAGGCTCAGAGAAAACATCTGCTTCAGAGTACACTAGGTCGGACTCACTGGACGAAGCAGGCGAGGTATCGGGTACCGAGTATAGGAAAGTCTCTGTCCATTCACCACCAGGTGGCACCCCGAAGGGTTCTGGAGACAACTGGAGGTCCTCCGCCTGGTCAGAGGGGTGTAGAGACTCATGGGTAACCTCTGCTTCAGAGTACACTAGGTCGGACTCACTGGACGAAGCAAGCGAGGTATCAGATCCAGGATATAGGAAAGTCTCTGTCCATTCACCACCAGGTGGCACCCCGAAGGGTTCTGGAGACAAGTGGAGGACCTCCGCCTGGTCAGAGGGGTGTAGAGACTCAATGGTAACCTCTGCTTCAGAGTACACTAGGTCGGACTCACTGGACGAAGCAAGCAAGGTATCAGATCCAGGATATAGGAAAGTCTCTGTCCATTCACCACCAGGTGGCACCCCGAAGGGTTCTGGAGACAACTGGAGGTCCTCCGCATGGTCGGAGGGGTGTAGAGACTCGGGAGTAACCTCTGCTTCGAAGTACACTAGGTTGGACTCAGTGGACGAAGCGAGCGAGGTATCAGGTACAGAGTATAGGAGAGTCTCTGTCCTTTCGCTACCAGGTAGCACCCCGAAGGGTTCTGGAGACAACTGGAGGTACTCCGCCTGGTCGGAGGGGTGTAGAGACTCGGGAGTAACCTCTGCTTCGAAGTACACTAGGTTGGACTCAGTGGACGAAGCGAGCGAGGTATCAGGTACAGAGTATAGGAGAGTCTCTGTCCTTTCGCTACCAGGTAGCACCCCGAAGGGTTCTGGAGACAACTGGAGGTCCTCCGCCTGGTCGGAGGGGTGTAGAGACTCGGGGGTAACTACCACTTTGGGGTACTCATTGTCAGGCTCACAGGACGAAGCGGACAAAGTATCGAGTACCGGGTGTAGAGAAGTCTCTCTCCATTTGTCATCGAGTGGTATCCCGGAGGATTCAGGAGGCAACAGAGGGTCCTCCGCCAGGTAGTAGAGATGCACAGACTCTGAGGTAACCACAGCTTTGGAGCATCCTTGGACATGCACACCGGTTAAAGTGGGTGAAGCATCTGATGCCGGGTGCAGGAAGTTCTCCTGTGTGGAGTCTGGATGGGCAGAAGTCTCTTCGGGCAGGAGAACTGGTGCACTACCCACGCACATTACCCGTTGAGGCTTCTCCGGGATACAGGGAGATGAAGCTTCAGTAGGGACTTCAAGGTTGGGGTCAGGAGGTCTCAGGGAGGACAGACCCTGGCGTGACGGCTTGCCTCTACGTCTAGCACGTCTGGACTGCCTCTTGAGGTTGGGAGAAGTATTCCGGAAAGCGTTGTCACCCTGTGAGGATTCTGGGTGGGCAGTAGTCTCATTGGGCTGGAGGACTATTGCGCTACCCACACACATTACCCATCGGGGCTGCTCCGGGATATTGGGAAGTGAAGCTTCAGCAGGAGCCTCCGGGTTAGGATCATCGAAGACCATTAGAAAGGCCAACAGGAAGGCCATTAGGTCCAGGAGGATCGGATCCTGTGTTTCCCATAGGGGGTTGATCCATTCCAAGGCATCACCCGCTAGGTTAGACATAATGAATCCCACCTTAACCCGATCGGTGGGAAAACAAAGAGGGTAGAACTTGAAGTGTAGCATGCATTGCTCCACAAATGCACGTCACTGTCTTGGATCCCCATAGTAACGTGGCGGATCCGCAGGAACGAGAGCAGATAGATCCATCTGGACGGGTGCGTAATTCGCCTGGAACTCAGCTAAGGAAAAAAAAATTTATTTATTTATTTTTAATGCATGTATTCACTAGAAAACGTCTCAGAGAGCGAAGGCCGTGGGGCTCAACGGGAACCATGGCCTGAGCATGCTGTAATGCACACGCCCGGGCTGAGCGGCGTGTGCGTGTGATTCCACTGGACCGTGCCGGAGAGTGAATGCCTGGAGGGGCGTAACTAGGTATTCACCCGATCCGACCAGGGTCGCACGACGGCATACGACGCCAGTGCACGAAGGAGGAACCGAGCAGAGGGACCAGGTGCTACTCCAGGACAGACCCCGGACACGGCTGTTGACCCACACAGGGGAATACAGGAACAGACTGGTTAGGCTGGCACACAGACTGGTGGGTATAGGCAGGCACGACTGGTATGCAGGCAGGCGGGTATGCAGGCAGGGGGGTACAGGCAAGCACGGCTAGAGTGCAGACAGGGAGGCACTAGCAGGTAGGAACAAAGGCGGGATAGGACCCAGAACACACTGGGACTCAGGAACAGAACCACAGATGTGGCGGACAAACACAGCAGAGTGAGGCCGCCCAGAGAGGTGAGCGAGAGCAGGGCAGGACAAGACCGCCTGGAGCGGTGAACAAGAGTAGAGCAGGACAAGGCCGCCAGGAGCGGTGAGTAAAGGGTCAGAGCTGAGCGAGACTGCCGGAGCAGTGAGCAAGGAGTCAGAGCAGGACGAGGCCGCCTGGAGCAGTGAGCAAGGAGTCAGAGCAGGACGAGGCCGCCTGGAGCGGTGAGCAAGAGTAGAGCAGGACGAGGCCGCCTGGAGCGGTGAGCAAGAGTAAAGCAGGACGAGGCAGCCTGGAGCGGTGAGCAAGAGTAGAGCAGGACGAGGCCGCCTGGAGCGGTGAGCAAGAGTAGAGCAAGACTGCCGGAGCAGTGAGCAAAAGGATAAGAGCGGAGCGAGACTGCCGGAGCAGTGAGCAAAAGGGTCAGAGCGGAGCAAGGCTGCCGGAGCAGCGAGCAAAGGAGTCAGAGCAGGCTAGAACCGCCGGAGCGGTGAGCAAAGGAGTCAGAGCAGGCTAGAACCGCCGGAGCGGTGCGCAAAGGAGTCAGAGCAGGCTAGAACCGCCGGAGCGGTGAGCAAAGGAGTCAGAGCAGGCTAGAACCGCCGGAGCGGTGAGCAAAGGAGTCAGAGCAGGCTAGAACCGCTTGAGCGGTGAGCAAAGGAGTCAGAGCAGGCTAGAACCGCCGGGGCGGTGAGCAAAGGCAGAGCAGGGGGGACAGGGCTCTGTTCACACGGAACAGACAGGAAGGGAAAGACAGAGCCAGATACCCACAGGGTACTTGCAGTGAAGTAGCGAGTGGACCACAAACTCACAAACGGGAGTACAGAGACAACAAGCAGGAGTTAGGTACGAGTACAGACTAAACCAAGCAATGTGAACTGAGGTCTAAGATGGTAGACATGCAAGAAATAGGAGCATGTTCACACTAGCAAAAAGAAGCAAAACCTACAAAAGACAAAAAATATATCTCTCATACCCTACCATCATTATATATAAATGTAAAGCAAAGTTGCATAATAAATATAGGGTACTTAGTGAACTATTTTTGATCAAAAAAAGTATACAAGCCGTCCCACCAGCGGCAAGGTGACCCTAAATTGGGACGGTACCTATACTGTCTATATTAAAAACCTTACTGTATATCAAAGTTGAAGTAATGCATATAAAAGGGTAGACAAATAGGACCGGGTCCCAACTCCAGACCACCTAGGCCCGTGGTAAGCTACATATATACTAATCAGCTCAACAAAGGGGATGCCACACCCTTAAATTGCACAGAATGCAAACAAGACAAAAAACCAAGCAATGTGAACTGAGGTCTAAGATGGTAGACATGCAAGAAATAGGAGCATGTTCACACTAGCAAAAAGAAGCAAAACCTACAAAGACAAAAAATATATCTCTCATACCCTACCATCATTATATATAAATGTAAAGCAAAGTTGCATAATAAATATAGGGTACTTAGTGAACTATTTTTGATCAAAAAAAGTATACAAGCCGTCCCACCAGCGGCAAGGTGACCCTAAATTGGGACGGTACCTATACTGTCTATATTAAAAACCTTACTGTATGTCAAAGTTGAAGTAATGCATATAAAAGGGTAGACAAATAGGACCGGGTCCAAACTCCAGACCACCTAGGCCCATGGTAAGCTACATATATACTAATCAGCTCAACAAAGGGGATGCCACACCCTTAAATTGCACAGAATGCAAACAAGACAAAAAACCAAGCAATGTGAACTGAGGTCTAAGATGGTAGACATGCAAGAAATAGGAGCATGTTCACACTAGCAAAAAGAAGCAAAACCTACAAAAGACAAAAAATATATCTCTCATACCCTACCATCATTATATATAAATGTAAAGCAAAGTTGCATAATAAATATAGGGTACTTAGTGAACTATTTTTGATCAAAAAAAGTATACAAGCCGTCCCACCAGCGGCAAGGTGACCCTAAATTGGGACGGTACCTATACTGTCTATATTAAAAACCTTAC
The DNA here is from genome assembly GCF_046119375.1 of Phyllobates terribilis. NCBI lineage: Eukaryota > Metazoa > Chordata > Amphibia > Anura > Dendrobatidae > Phyllobates > Phyllobates terribilis. The sequence goes on from NW_027362762.1 coordinate 74,371,008, forward strand.
TGTATATCAAAGTTGAAGTAATGCATATAAAAGGGTAGACAAATAGGAACGGGTCCCAACTCCAGACCACCTAGGCCCGTGGTAAGCTACATATATACTAATCAGCTCAACAAAGGGGATGCCACACCCTTAAATTGCACAGAATGCAAACAAGACAAAAAACCAAGCCATGTGAACTGAGGTCTAAGATGGTAGACATGCAAGAAATAGGAGCATGTTCACACTAGCAAAAAGAAGCAAAACCTACAAAAGACAAAAAATATATCTCTCATACCCTACCATCATTATATATAAATGTAAAGCAAAGTTGCATAATAAATATAGGGTACTTAGTGAACTATTTTTGATCAAAAAAAGTATACAAGCCGTACCACCAGCGGCAAGGTGACCCTAAATTGGGACGGTACCTATACTGTCTATATTAAAAACCTTACTGTATATCAAGTCCTATTTGTCTACCCTTTTATATGCATTACTTCAACTTTGATATACAGTAAGGTTTTTAATATAGACAGTATAGGTACCGTCCCAATTTAGGGTCACCTTGCCGCTGGTGGGACGGCTTGTATACTTTTTTTGATCAAAAATAGTTCACTAAGTACCCTATATTTATTATGCAACTTTGCTTTACATTTATATATAATGATGGTAGGGTATGAGAGATATATTTTTTGTCTTTTGTAGGTTTTGCTTCTTTTTGCTAGTGTGAACATGCTCCTATTTCTTGCATGTCTACCATCTTAGACCTCAGTTCACATTGCTTGGTTTTTTGTCTTGTTTACATTCTGTGCAATTTAAGGGTGTGGCATCCCCTTTGTTGAGCTGATTAGTATATATGTAGCTTACCACGGGCCTAGGTGGTCTGGAGTTTGGACCCGGTCCTATTTGTCTACCCTTTTATATGCATTACTTCAACTTTGATATACAGTAAGGTTTTTAATATAGACAGTATAGGTACCGTCCCAATTTAGGGTCACCTTGCCGCTGGTGGGACGGCTTGTATACTTTTTTTGATCAAAAATAGTTCACTAAGTACCCTATATTTATTATGCAACTTTGCTTTACATTTATATATAATGATGGTAGGGTATGAGAGATATATTTTTTGTCTTTTGTAGGTTCTGCAGAAAAAGGAAGGGAATGGACATAGAGGCAAAACAGGTAAAGGATAGAAGAGAATTCAGACTGGAACTGAGTGTACGGAGGAGACCGACACTGCAGCGGAATACAGGAGCGGGTCTGGGAATACGGCCCCCAGAGAGGCGGGACGAACAGGCAAGGAGCGTGTTCAAACAGGACAGACAAGATACAGGAGCGGGTCTAGGTAATCGGCCCCTAGAAGGCGGGAGGAACAGGCTAGGAGCGTGTTCAGACAGGACAGGCAAGATACTGGAGCGGGTCTAGGTAATCGGCCCCTAGAAGGCAGGAGGAACAGGCTAGGAGCGTGTTCAGACAGGACAGACAAGATACAGGAGCGGGTCTAGGTAATCGGCCCCTAGAAGGCAGGAGGAACAGGCTAGGAGCGTGTTCAGACAGGCCTGGAAATACAGCCTCCAGGATAGGCAGACAAGAGAACACAGAACGGGACCTGGCACCTTCAGAGTGCAAGCACACACTGAATGAAACACAATGCTCAGGCAGGGATTGATTGGAGCAGCTGAGCTATATACCAGGTGACAGACAGCAATAGGCTGAGGACGCACAAGGGGTGTGACCCACGGCAGGTACAAAAAGCAGGAAGTGATCGGGCGCCGCCCTTAAGCAGCAGAAACAGACACAAACAGACAGCATGGAGGGAAGCCAGAGAGACATTCTGGACTGGAGATCAAGTGCGCGCTCTTGCACAGTGGGAGATGGACCACTATGCAAGGATGCCGCCAGGTATGTTACAACAGGTATGTATAGATTTACTTTTCTATCACCTGTATGGCCATAGTAGAGGTCTGATATCGCCCAGGGGGTGACAGATTCCCTTTAAACGATGCTGTTAGAGATTGCAGCAATTGACAACAGCATTTAAGGTTTTAAGAGCAGCAGAGCTCCTCCAGCTTCTATTACAGGCAGACACTGGCTGTGTTACACAGCCTTTATCTGCTGGGAATGATGGAAGCTCAACTTCTGAGCCTGCATCAAAGATGGGGACCTGACATATGATGTAACGGTACATCATATATAGGGATGGGGTTATTGGTCTACACCTGTACTACAAAAGATTAAAATTAGGAGTACTCCATGGTCAACAAATAGCAAGCCTTCAGGAATACTTAAAGTGACAGCTGATACATGCTGCACAATCTGTGTGCAGTGTTTATCAGGCACTGGGTGTATTATCTCAGCCATGTATATAGTTGCGGTGTTTCATAGAAAAACATACACTGCTCAAAAAAATAAAGGGAACACTTAAACAACAGAATATAACTCCAATTAAATCAAACTTCTGTGAAATCAAACTGTCCACTTAGGAAGCAACACTGATTGACAATCAATTTCACATGCTGTTGTGCAAATGGAATAGACAATAGATGGAAATTACTGGCAATTATCAAGACACCCTCAATAAAGGAGTGGTTCTGCAGGTGGGGACCACAGACCACATCTCAGTACCAATGCTTTCTGGCTTATGTTTTGGTCACTTTTGAATGCTGGTTGTGCTTTCATACTTGTGGTAGCATAAGACGGACTCTACAACCCACAGTAGTTGCTCAGATAGTGCAGCTCATCCAGGATGGCACATCATGCGAGCTGTGGCAAGAAGGTTTGCTGTGTGTGTCAGTGTAGTGTCCAGAGGCTGGAGGCGCTACCAGAAGACAGGCCACTACACCAGGAGACGTGGAGGGGGCCGTAGGAAGGCAACAACCCAGCAGCAGGACCGCTACCTCCGCCTTTGTGCAAGGAGGAGCACTGCCAGAACCCTGCAAAATGACCTCCAGCAGGCCACAAATGTGCATGTGTCTGCACAAACGGTTAGAAACCGACTCCATGAGGGTGGTATGAGGGCCCGACGTCCACAGATGGGGGTTGTGCTCACAGCCCAACACCATGCAGGACGCTTGGCATTTGCCACAGAACACCAGGATTGGCAAAGTCGCCACTGGGGCCCTGTGCTCTTCACAGATGAAAGCAGGTTCACACTGAGCACATGTGACAGACGTGACAGAGTCTGGAGATGCCGTGGAGAGCGATCTGCTGCCTGCAACATCCTTCAGCATGACCGGTTTGGCAGTGGGTCAGTAATGGTGTGGGGTGGCATTTCTGTGGAGGGCTGCACAGCCCTCCATGTGCTCACCAGAGGTAGCCTGACTGCCACTAGGTACCGAGATGAGATCCTCAGACCCCTTGTGAGACCATATGCTGGTGCGGTTGGCCCTGGGTTCCTCCTAATGCAGGACAATGCCAGACCTCATGTGGCTGGAGTGTGTCAGCAGTTCCTGCAAGATGAAGGCATTGAAGCTATGGACTGGCCCGCCCGTTCCCCAGACCTGAATCCAATTGAGCATATCTGGGACATCATATCTCGCTCCATCCACCAACGTCACGTTGCACCACAGACTGTCCAGGAGTTGGCGGATGCTTTAGTCCAGGTCTGGGAGGAGATCCCACAGGAGACCATCCGCAACCTCATCAGGAGCATGCCCAGGCGTTGTAGGGAGGTCATACAGGCACGTGGAGGCCACACACAATACTGAGCCTCATTTTGACTTGTTTTAAGGACATTACATCAAAGTTGGATCAGCCTGTAGTGTGTTTTTCCACTTTAATTTTGGGGGTTACTCTAAATCCAGGCCTCCATTGGTTAATAAATTTGATTTCCATTGATGATTTTTGTGTGATTTTGTTGTCAGCACATTCAACTTAGTACAGAACAAAGTATTCAATAAGAATATTTCATTCATTCAGATCTAGGATGTGTTATTTGAGTGTTCCCTTTATTTTTTTGAGCAGTGTACTTTAAAAGCCACTGGGAACCTGAGACCTTGCTATATACTAACCAGACAGGCGGGTCCCCAGCGGCATATCCCCAGGTAAACACATACTTAAGATGAAGTTACTGCAGCCAAAACCCCGAACACTTCCAGACAGCCAATTAAATAGATGAGTGGGCGGGTTTCTTTCAGGTGGTCGAGGTTACATCCTCTGGAACCATTAATTTTACGCCCAGTGAAAAACATTCAGAGAATTTAGTGGCTCTCACAAGGTTCCCGACTCTGTGTCTCAGTTCGGTCGCAAGCGACCTATCATTATACTGTGCAGCTGTCCCCCTGTACTAAATGTACTTTATATACTGCTGTCTACCTGTACCAGACTCTGTCAAAGCTTCTGTCCTCAAAAGAAAAAGTGATGTACTAGCTTCCAGCAGCTCTTTGACTTTTTTTGTGTAAAGAATTTGTTTAATCTTTATTCAGTCTTATGTATTTCTTATATTGGATGACTATTTTTCCAAGTTTATTCTCAAATTTCAATATTTTCAACTTACAAAGGACGGTCCGAAACTGGTTAATATTGAAAAATGACAGAGCACTGGTTAATGTTATTTTCTGTGATGTTTTTTTTTCCACGAAGTCTGCTTATGTATGACAGCTTTTCAAACTTAGTTTGTTCTTTCCAATCATTTATTTTTCCCAGAACTTGTTTTATCAAGCCAAAACAGAGGTTACAGATAACTTTTTTCTAATTACTTACTCAGCAGACATATTTCTCAGTAATGCAATTCACAGTTTGTTTTCAAGGTTGAAGATAGACACGAGTCCATTGAGTGCAACCTATAGTTTAACACAGAGGTCCCCAACCTTTCTGAGCTTGAAAGCCACATTTTAGCTATGAAAGAGGGTCACGAGCCACATCCAGCTTTGAGAGAGGGTAGTGAGGCACATCCAGCTCCTGTCCCACTCACGATAGTGACACCCAGAGCTCCTATTACCGATATGACAGCCAAAGCTTTTGCACTGGTATACTGCCTTTGTGTGATTTCAATCTCCAGGGTTTCCTATCTACCCCCATTCAGGTCTGCTCTTCTGTGCAGGGCTACACACAAAAGTCACCATCTAGAGATCTACTCTTAATAGCTGTTTGTGAGACCTGGTGCTAATACCCCAAGCTGGCAGACAGACGCGAGCCAAAAATCATGGGCACGCGAGCCACATGTGGCTCTCGAGCTACAGGTTGGTCTAACATGTTGATCCAGAGGAAGGCAAAAATCCCAAGAAGCATGTGATAATTGCCCCATATTAGGGGAAAAATTCCTTCCCGACTCCACATATGGCAATCAGACTGTAGCATCGGTGTCTCTGCCCCCTGCCAGGCAGAGACGCCGTCCCCCCTACCGCCGCGATCCTGCTCCAGTCTCTTCCGGCCTCCCTGCTGCTACTGCTGGTGCACGCAGCTTCCCTGGCACTGTGCTTAGGGCGCGCGCTCCCTCCCTCTTAAAGGGGCCGCGCGCCGTCCTAAAAAGTCCCCGGCCAATAGACGGAGGACTTTCTCTATAAAAGGCACCTCCTCCAATATGGAGGTGCCCGTGCAAGGTTGTTGCTCTGTTATACTTACTTTGCTTCAGCCCTCAGGTCTTCTGCAAGTCAATCCTGTCCGCCAGTCTGCTCTTCAGTCCAGTCTGCCAGTCTGACTACTTTTCAGCCCGTCAGTCTGCCTACAGTCCAGTCCGCCAGTCTGTCTATGGGCTCTGCCCGCCTGCTTACCTGGAAGCACCTGCATGTTACCTGCCGTGCCCGCCCGCCTGCTTACCTGGAAGCACCTGCCTGTTACCTGCCATGCCCGCTTACCTGGAAGCACCTGCCTTTTACCTGCCGTGCCCACTTGCCTGCTTACCTGGAAGCACCTGCCTTTAACCTGCCGTGCCCGCCAGCCTGCTTACCTGGAAGCACCTGCCTGTTACCTGTTGTGCCCGCCATCTTGCCTACCCGGAGCACCTGTCTGGCTATCAGTCGAATCAGCCTGCTTGTCTAACCGGACCACCCGTCAGCCTGCCTGCCATGCTCTTCCGCTGTACCGGTCAGTTCCTGCCTTCTGACCCGTGGGAGTCACCTGCTCTCATACTAGGTCGGTCCCAGAGTGGCACCTGGTCCCTCTGTTCGGTCCCTCCCTTTTTCACAAAGTCGACTGAGCCGCTGTGCGACCTTAGTCAGGCCGAGTAGATACTTAGTCACGCCCCTCTGGTCCCTCCTTGCACCGCAGCACAGAGGTTCCACCACCTGGATGCATGGGCCATAGAACCCAGTGGCTCCCAGGCTCCTTCACTTTCTGACCTGTACCAGGAGGTTTCTCGTCAGAGATCCCAACAGGAAACTATCCTGACCTACCTGCGGTCTGTCAACTCCCGCCTGGACATTCTGTCCATCCCACCTGTGTGCGTCTCGAGCCGAGCGGCACCCGCTCTGGCAGCACCTCAGCCTACCAGTGTCATGGCATCCGGCCCTGGTCCCCGGCTCTCTGCGCCTCCACGTTTTGGTGGTGACCCCGTCTTATGTCGGGGTTTTCTAAACCAGTGCAAGCTGCACTTTGAACTCTTGACACATCAGTTTTCCTCTGACCAGGCCAAGGTGGCGTTCATCATGTCTCACCTCACCAGGGAAGCATTGGCATGGCTAAACCCTCTATGGGAGAGAGGGGATCCCCTGGTGTCCAATCTTCCGGCTTTCCTCACTGCCTTCTGGAAGGTCTTTGATGAGCCCGGACAAAAAGGAGTCTGACTGTGGGCCAGTATGCCATACAGTTCCGTACCCTCGCATCTGAGCTTGCCTGGAACAACGAGGCCCTGGTATCCACCTTCTGGGAGGGTCTTTCCGGACAGATCAAGGATGAGCTAGCCGGTCGTGACATCCCTTCCACCCTGGACGATCTGGTGTCACTAGCTACCCGGATTGACATCCGTTTCTTGGAACGAGTTAAGGAGACTACCCGGGAGAGAAGATTTCCTCGTCTCTCTCCTGTATTCCAGAAACCTGCCTCCCAACCAACAATTTCCCATGCAAATTGACCAGACCAAGATGGTCAAGTCTCACCAAGAGACGCGCCAAGCCGGGGAGAGCTGCTTCTACTGTGGCAGTAAGGAGCATCTGATCCGTTCCTGTCCGGTGAAGCCGGGAAACTCCAGTGTCTAGGACCGCTCGGAGAGGTCGTCCTAGGCAAGAGTAAATCCTCTCCGTCCTTGACTCTATCCGTTTCTATTTCCAGTGGTGAGACCTGCTTCTTTGAGACCGCCCACCTGGATTCCGGAGCTGCTGGGAATATCATTTCTCAGGCCCTTGTGGAGCGGTATCAGATTCCTACCAAACGTCTGGCCGAACCATTGGCAGTCACTTCCGTGGATGGGAGACTCCTTCCGGAGACCATCTTGCTCGTCACAGAACCAGTAACCTTTCAGGTGGGAATGCTGCACTAGGAGAGGATCTCCTTTCATGTGCTATCCGGACTCTCTCACTCCCTATTGCTAGGTCTACCCTGGCTACAGAGACATGATCCCGTCCTGAATTGGCGATCTGGTGAGGTGCTCCACTGGGGTCAGGATTGCCATGAGACCTGCCTGGTTCCGGTTCGTCCGGCTTGACCCCCGTCTTCTCTGGCTAATCTACCTGGTCTGCCGGCACCCTACTGGTCCTATGCGGACGTCTTCGACAAGAGGGAAGCTGAGACACTACCACCTCATAGGCCGTAAAATTGCCAACCGACCTGGTACCCGGTGCTTCTTCTCCCTGCGGGCGTATCTACCCTTTGTCGCTGGCTGAGACCCGGGCGATGTCTGAGTACATTGAGGAGAATCTTGCACAGGGGATTCATTCAAAAATCTACTTCCCCGGCTATAGCAGGATTCTTCTTCGTTAAAAAGAAAAACGGCTCACTACTGCCGTGTATCGACTACAGGGGCCTTAACCAGACTACCATCACAAATAAGTACCCCCTGCCTCTCATCTCGGAGCTGTTCGACCGCCTTAAAGGCGCAAGAATCTTCACCAAGCTCGATCTTCGTGGGGTGTACAATTTGGTCCGGATCCTCCAGGGAGACGAGTGGAAGACGGCATTCAACACCCGGGATGGTCACTATGAATAACGCGTGATGCCCTTTGGTCTCTGTAATGCTCCAGCCGTCTTCCAGGAGCTGGTTAACGACATCTTCCGAGATCTCTTGTATTCTTGCGTAGTGGTGTACCTGGACGATATCTTTGTCTTCTCTCCAGATCTGCCCACACACAGGAGGAATGTTCGTCAGGTTCTACTAAGGCTCCGGCAGAATCGTCTCTACGCAAAATTTGAGAAATATCTCTTCTAGCAGACTTCACTTCCGTTCCTGGGATATATTATCTCCAAGACTGGTCTTCGGATGGACCCCGAGAAGGTTTCTGCCGTCTTAAAATGGCCCCGACTGGAGGGATTGAAGGCGATTCAGGGATTCCTGGGCTTCGCAAATTATTACCGCCTCTTCATCCCTCATTTCTCTTCCCGGACCGCTCCCATCTCCGCGTTCACCCGTAAGGGGGCAAATCCCAAGGAATGGACTTCCGAAGTGGAGGAGGCCTTCGTCTCCCTAAAACAAGCCTTCCCCTCCGCCCCTGTGCTGCACCGTCCGGATTGCAACAAGCAGTTCTTCCTGGAGGTTGATGCTTCCTCCTCTGGAGCCGGAGCAGTACTCACCCAGAAATCCCCTTCCGGGAGAATGGTAACCTGCGGCTTCTTCTCCAAGCTCTTCTCATCCGAGCGCAACTACTCCATAGGAGATCGTGAGCTGCTTGCCATTAAATTGGCCCTGGAGGAGTGGCGCTACCTGCTGGAAGGGACTCTGCACCCGGTAATCATCTACACAGACCACAAAAATCTGGCCTATTTACAAAACGCCCAGAGACTCAATCCACGTCAGGCCTGGTGGTCTCTGTTCTTTGCCCAATTCTGCTTTACTCGACATTATCGCCCTGCGGACAAGAACATTAAAGCCGACGCTCTATCCCGCTCATTCTTGTCCTCCGACCAAGAGGGGGAGCCTCTGCATATCATCGACCCCTCCAGAGTAATGACTGTGGCCCTGTTTGACCTGTCTCGTCTTCCTCCCGGTAAGACTTTTGTAGCTGTTCCGGATCGTAAGAAGGTTCTTCTCTGGGGTCATTCGTCCAAACTAGCCGGCCATTCAGGCCAGAGGAAGACCTTCCTGCTCGTCGCCCAGCATTACTGGTGGCCCTCTCTACGCAAGGATGTTGCGGATTTTGTCACGGCTTGTTCCTCCTGTGCGCATAAAAAAGTTCCCAGGCATCTTCCCGCCGGCCGTCTCCTGCCTCTACCCGTACCTTCTGCCCCGTGGCAACACATAGCTATGGACTTTATTACGGATCTCCCTGTTTCTGCCGGTTGTACTGTCATTTGGGTGGTCACTGACCGCTTTTTTACAATGGCCCACTTCATCCCTCTGCCTGGTCTCCCGTTCGCATCTGTGCTGGCTAAGGACTTCATCCATCACATCTTTCATCTCCACGGCCTTCCCCTCCTCATTGTGTCTGATCGCGGGGTTCAGTTCCCTTCGCGCTTCTGGAGAGCTACGTGTAAGCTGCTGGATGTCACCCTAGATTTCTCCTCTGCTTATCATCCTCAGTCCAATGGTCAAGTGGAACGTATCAACCAGGACCCTACCAGCTTTCTCTGCCATTTCGTCAATGCTCACCATAACGATTGGGTTGAGCTCCTGCCCTGGGCCGAGTTCTCCTATAATAACCATGAGAATGAGTCTTCTTCCAAATCTCGTTCTTTGTGGTCTACGGTCAACACCCACAGATTCCATTTCCCGTCTCCGCTTCTGTGGACAATCCTGCCGCGGAGTCTCTGGTCAGCGAATTTTCTACTATTTGGGAAAACACTAGATCCACACTTCTTCTGTCCTCTGAGTGGATAAAGAAACATGCTGATAAGAGATGTCTGGATCCACCTCAATTACGTTCGGGAGACAGGGTCTGGCTCTCCTCCAAACATGTTCGACTCAAAATACCATTGTATAAGTTGGGTCCGCCGGTCATCGGCCCGTTTGAGGTTCTCAAGCAAATCAATCCCGTGGCTTACAAGCTAAAACTCCCGGCCACCTTACGGATTTCCAACTCCTTCCACGTATCTCTCCTCAAACCAGTTGTTCTTAATTATTTTTCTGATGATCCAGGTACCACTCCAGCTCCAGTCTCCGCTAAGGACGACTATGAGGTAGAGAACATTTTGGCCACCAAAAGGGTAAGAGGAAAAAACATTTTTCTGGTGAATTGGAAGTGGTTTGTCCCGGAGGAGAGGTCTTGGGAACCCAGGGAGAACATCCATGCCCCTCTTCTTCTTAAAGAATTTCTTGCTGGCCTAAAAAAGAGGGGGTGTAAAGGGGGGGTACTGTAGCATCGGCATCTCTGCCCCCTGCCAGGCAGAGACGTCGAGCCCCCTACCGCCGCAGTCCTGCTCTGGCGTCTTCCGGCCTCCCTGCTGCTGCTGCTGGTGCACGCAGCTTCAATGGCACTGTGCTTAGGGCGCGCGCGCGCTCCCTCCCTCTTAAAGGGGCCACGCACGCCATCCTAAAAAGTCCCCGGCCAATAGCCGGAGGACTTTCTCTATAAAAGGCACCTCCTCCAATATGGAGGTGCCCGTGCAAGGTTGTTGCTCTGTTATACTTACTTTGCTTCAGCCCTCAGGTCCTCTGCAAGTCAGTCATGTCCAGTCTGTTTTTCAGTCCAGTCTGCCAGTCTGACTACTTTCCAGCCCGACAGTCTGCCCACAGTCCAGTCCGCCAGTCTGTCTATGGGCTCTGCCCGCCAGTCTGACTACTTTCCAGCCCGACAGTCTGCCTACAGTCCAGTCCGCCAGTCTGTCTATGGGCTCTGCCCGCCTGCTTACCTGGAAGCACCTGCCTGTTACCTGCCGTGCCCGCCCGCCTGCTTACCTGGAAGCACATGCCTTTTACCTGTCGTGCCCGCTTGCCTGCTTACCTGGAAGCACCTGCATTTTACCTGCTGTGCCCGATTGCCTGCTTACCTGGAAGCACCTGCCTGTTACCTGCTGTGCCCGCCAGCCTGCTTACCTGGAAGCACCTGCCTGTTACCTGTTGTACCTGCCAGCTTGCCTACCCGGAGCACCTGTCTGGCTATCAGCCGAATCAGCCTACTTGTCTACCCGGACCACCCGTCAGCCTGCCTGCCGTGTACTTCTGCTGTACCGGTCAGTTCCTGCCTTCTGACCCGTGCGAGTCACCTGCTCTTGACGCACCCCTGGGCCTGTGTCGCGCTGCGTTGCGCACGCGGGAGCTTACCCGGAGCCGGATCTCTTGAGGGTTGTAGTCTCGTGGCGGTGATCCGGTCCGTGTCCAGGGAGTCAGACTAAGTGGCGCTGTATCAGCGGTAGATGTTGGACGACTACGCCACCCGTTGAGTACAGCTAAGGAGCTGCTGCTGCAGGGCAGACCGCTGAGGCCGGTGGTAGAATTGTGCAGCGTGATAATATAACCCCCAACGGGAGGGGTATGGCCTCAGGGCAGCCGACGTGGATGATGGGGGTAGCAGGAACCACTCGGAGACGGTACGGTGTAGTTCAGGGTCTTTACTGGTGACAAAGATAGACCCTCCCGGAGTACTGGCTAGCGATTGGGGCCTGGTCAGTCCTTGAGCAGATGGGATCTCCCCTGGCCAGGCGGAGTTGTAGGCCTCCCAAACTAACTGTACTCTTCTGGCTACCTTGCTAGAGGCGGGTATAAGTAGCCCACGTCCCTGAGTGTACCGTGTGGTGCTCACCCGTATGGCCGGTGACTCGGGGCCTTCTAGTAGCTTCCGCTCCACGACGGCGGTGCTGGTCCCATGCGTGTGACCGTGCCTTCGGGTTTCTTGGCCAGAGGACCTGGAATCCCCTGCCTGACGGATTCTGCTGCTGGGTAGGAGTTAGTCCCCACAGCCTCGGACTCCGGGTCCGGTAAGAAATCTTCTCAGTCAGGGCGAGCTCTGCAGCTGCCAGCCCCTGACTCCTTGTAACACTGCTCCCACAGAGCTCCTGTTGTTTCTTCCCATAGCTGCTTCTCTTCTCTGTCTCTACTTCTGGCATGGCCCAGGAGCTGGGCCCAGCCGGAGCCACAGCTCCCTGTCAGCCCTCCTGGCTGAACTCTCCCTCTGAACTCTCTAACCCTGCCTCAGCCCTAGGTTTATATAGGGGAAGTTCTTCCCCTCCCAGGACTGGGCAGGAGGTGTGGCATGCACAGGATCCCTGACCAAGAGACCTCCCACCTGCGCTCAGACATAACATTGCTGTTACTGTGGGAACCAGACCCCTGGGGTGCCACATTCCCCCCTAGTGAAATTTAGTACTCCGGGACTAAACATATTTTTAGAAAAACATAACAAGGTATAAACAATAATAATACAATAAGAAAAACACATAAAGATGGTTACGGCGTGTCCGCAACCGGGTGCAGTCTTTGAAGAAAAGCAAGGTGTCCATTTCACCAAAACAGGGAGACGTAACCAGGTAGGGGTCTGTCCTGCCCCGAGTCCTTAACAGTCTTTAGTCCGTCCTGGGTTACGCTCCAACTATGTACAAAGGATTCCCGGTAAATCCACCAAAGACTCCCATAAATTACTAGAAACACATAATTATTTACAGGATATGGCCGCTCTCAGTCCTCGGCCAGTGGGGATAAGGAATGGCTGCTCACAGTCCTCAGCCTGGTTTAAGATAGGGGCACATGGGGAACAATTCACTAATCCAAACGGGGACCATATTTTAATTAGCAGCAGTCCTTGTACCCTTACGGGTAACTATTTACAGCTCTTTATTCACGCTACTTCCCTTCAGTAGCTATGTCCTCTTTGTGCTCCCTCCTGAGGGTAGTCCTCAGACCCGTCCGGGTCCTCTTGGCTTTCCTCGTATTGGTAGTACTGCAGCTCCTCCTCGGTTAGCTGGGTTAGTATCTCTGCGACAGTCCTCCTCCCAGGTGGCCAGGACTTTACCCCCCTTTGGGCTGCCCCGGTTAATTGGGCCACCAGGATGCTCACTTTTTGCTCCTCTGTAAGGGGGTACACCTGGAAGAGGCTATCCAGCTTTTCTCTAAAGTCATGCAGGGTATGTGACTCCCCTGAGTACTGGGGTAGCCAGGCTGCCCCCGGGATATAGGGCATGGTGAAAGGCATGACCGCAACAGCGGTGGCGCTGGCGGGGGTTGAAGCGGTGAAGCTCTCCTCCGTATCCGACATCCTTCTCCCCCCTAGTGGACCGTGGCCTACCTTGCGATGATCCTCTTCCGTAGGCCGCGGCTCCGCAGTGGATCGTCAGGGTTGAGGACCTTCCGTCGCGCTCCTGTGACGTCGGCGTCTGCTGGGCTCCTTCCAGGACCTTACGCAACGTCCGGACGTGAGGCGGGGCTTCAGTTCTCGCGCGCTTTCGGAGTCCACGCCCCTCTTCTTCCCGCGCGACATCCTCAAGATGGCGTCCAACGGCGGGAAAACTCCACGGAAGGCGGGAAGAAGGCTGAAAATGGCGCCGGATGGCGGGAATCTTCACCGATGGTGGGAAGAAGGCTGAAGATGGCGCCGGATGGCGGGAATCTTCACCACTGGTAAGTTTGAACAGTCTTTTTCAGGCACGCAGTACCCGGTGGTTGCGGGCACGAAATCCTGCCGACTACGCCAAAAGTTGACGCACCCCTGGGCCTGTGTCGCGCTGCGTTGCGCACGCGGGAGCTTACCCGGAGCCGGATCTCTTGAGGGTTGTAGTCTCGTGGCGGTGATCCGGTCCGTGTCCAGGGAGTCAGACTAAGTGGCGCTGTATCAGCGGTAGATGTTGGACGACTACGCCACCCGTTGAGTACAGCTAAGGAGCTGCTGCTGCAGGGCAGACCGCTGAGGCCGGTGGTAGAATTGTGCAGCGTGATAATATAACCCCCAACGGGAGGGGTATGGCCTCAGGGCAGCCGACGTGGATGATGGGGGTAGCAGGAACCACTCGGAGACGGTACGGTGTAGTTCAGGGTCTTTACTGGTGACAAAGATAGACCCTCCCGGAGTACTGGCTAGCGATTGGGGCCTGGTCAGTCCTTGAGCAGATGGGATCTCCCCTGGCCAGGCGGAGTTGTAGGCCTCCCAAACTAACTGTACTCTTCTGGCTACCTTGCTAGAGGCGGGTATAAGTAGCCCACGTCCCTGAGTGTACCGTGTGGTGCTCACCCGTATGGCCGGTGACTCGGGGCCTTCTAGTAGCTTCCGCTCCACGACGGCGGTGCTGGTCCCATGCGTGTGACCGTGCCTTCGGGTTTCTTGGCCAGAGGACCTGGAATCCCCTGCCTGACGGATTCTGCTGCTGGGTAGGAGTTAGTCCCCACAGCCTCGGACTCCGGGTCCGGTAAGAAATCTTCTCAGTCAGGGCGAGCTCTGCAGCTGCCAGCCCCTGACTCCTTGTAACACTGCTCCCACAGAGCTCCTGTTGTTTCTTCCCATAGCTGCTTCTCTTCTCTGTCTCTACTTCTGGCATGGCCCAGGAGCTGGGCCCAGCCGGAGCCACAGCTCCCTGTCAGCCCTCCTGGCTGAACTCTCCCTCTGAACTCTCTAACCCTTCCTCAGCCCCAGGTTTATATAGGGGAAGTTCTTCCCCTCCCAGGACTGGGCAGGAGGTGTGGCATGCACAGGATCCCTGACCAAGAGACCTCCCACCTGCTCTCAGACATAACATTGCTGTTACTGTGGAAACCAGACCCCTGGGGTGCCACACTCTCATACTAGGTCAGTCCCATAGTGGCACCTGGTCCCTCTGCTCGGTCCCTCCCTGGTTCACGGAGTCGACTGAGCCGCCGTGCGACCTTGGTCAGGCCGAGTAGATACTTAGTCACGCCCCTCTGGTCCTTCCTTGCACCGCAGCACAGAGGTACCACCACTCGGATCCGTAACACAGACTAGTTCCCTATATCAATGTCTCATCACAGAATCTAGTACCCATAACCTGTAATGTTATATTTCTCAAGAAAAGCATCTGGTCTCCTTGTACTTTAGTAGTGAATCAACCATTACAACATGTAGCAGAGAATTACATAATATCACTGCTCTTACAGTAAAAAAATAGCTGTTTTTGATTATGATTAAACTCTCTTTCCTCTAGTCTTAGTGTAAAGGATTTCCCCTTGTCACCGTCGTAGGTCTGGGTGTAAAAAGTTCTTAAAAAAAATCATAAAAACTCTGCTGGCTGGTAATATTGTCTATTGGTTTTCTTTTTATCTTATCTTTTTTAACCATTCCTATTAATGTAAATGATAGGTGTGATTCATGTATGACTTGGTAATCAGTCAGAGAGGGAGGCAGCTCTTTCTATTTCTTTTTAAAGCAATATCAGTGCTTTGCACAATTTTATGGGACAAACCAGGCCCTAAAAAAAGCAGTCTATAACCTGTATGCCCATATTAATAGATCAGATCGCTCAAATGTGGTGACCGATTCCATTTAAGGACCTATGGGATTATGAAAGTATGTTCCCTGGGAACTTTTCCCAGCGGATATTTGTGGGTAAGTGTACTACGCTAAAAGAAATGAGAAATTCACAACATGTGGACAAAACTAAAGAGAGTCCTGGGAATAGGAAGAGTAAGTCAGTGGTGATGTAAAGTGAGAACTCCGAGCAGCTTTTCCAGTAATTAAGTGTGTGAGCATTTCATGCTACTTATAGTTAGTGCAATCTAGGACAGTTTGTTCTCCTTTTTAATATACCGTTCCCCAATCTGCTGGTCTTCAGTTATTCCAAAGCTAAAACTACTGTTAAGGTTTGACAGTCAGCAGAGCTACAGGATGGAGAACACTGCTCTAATCTAAGACATGTTTCAAAAATAGCTCCCAGACCCCCACAAGCAGCGCTTGGCACAATACATTTAACACCTTAGTGACTGAGACAATTTTTTGACCTTAATGACCAAGCCAAATACAATTCTGACCACTGTCACTTTATGTGGTATTAACTCTGGGACGCTTCAACGGATCCCAGTGATTCTGAGATTTTTTTGTGGGACATATTATACATTGCTCAAAAAATAAAGGGAACACTTAAACAACACAATGTAACTCCAAGTCAATAACACTTCTGTGACATCTACCTGTCCAGTTATGAAGCAACACTGATTGTGAATCAATTTCTCCTGCTGTTGTGCAAATGGAACAGACAACTGGTAGAAATGATAGGCAATTAGCAAGACACCCCCTATAAAGAAGTGGTTCTGCAGGTGGTGACCACAGACCATTTCTCTGTTCTCATCCTTTTTGGCTGTTGTTTTGGTCACTTTTTCATTTTGCCATTGCTCTCACCCCTAGAGGTACAGTAGCATGAGGCGGTGTCTACAGTACAACCCACAGAAGTTGCTCAGGTAGTGCAGTTCATCCAGGATGGCACATCAGTGCGAGCTGTGGCAAGAAGGGTAGCTGTGTCTGTCAGCTTAGTGTCCAGAGCATGGAGCAGATACCAGGAGATGTGGAGGGAGCGATAGGAGGGCAACAACCCAGTAGCAGGACCGTTACCTCCTCCATTGTGCAAGGAGGAACAGGAGGAGCACTGCCAGAGCCCTGCAAAATGACCTCCAGCAGGCCAAAAATGTGAATGTGTCTGCACAAACGGTTAGAAACCGACTCCATGAGGGTGGTATGAGGGCCCGACGTCCACGGATGGGGCTTGTGCTCACAGCCCAACACCGTGCAGGACGCTTGGCATTTGCCACAGAACACCAGGATTGGCAAAGTCGCCACTGGCGCCCTGTGCTCTTCACAGATGAAACCAAGTTCACACTGAGCACATGTGACAGACGTGACAGAGTCTGGAGACGCAGTGGAGAACAGTCTGCTGCCTGCAACATCCTTCAGCATGACCGGTTTGGCAGTGGGTCAGTAATGGTGTGGGGTGACATTTCCTTGGAGGGCCGCACAGCCCTCCATGTGCTCGCCAGAGGTAGCCTGACTGCCATTAGGTGCCGAGATGAGATCCTCAGACCCCTTGTGAGACCATATGCTGGTGCGGTTGGCCCTGGGTTCCTCCTAATGCAGGACAATGCCAGACCTCATGTGGCTGCAATGTGTCAGCAGTTCCTGCAAGATGAAGGCATTGAAGCTATGGACTGGCCCGCCCGTTCCCCAGACCTGAATCCGATTGAGCATATCTGGGACATCATGTCTCGCTCCATCCACCAACGTCACGTTGCACCACAGACTGCCCAGGAGCTGGCGGATGCTTTAGTCCAGATCTGGGAGGAGATCCCACAGGAAACCATCCACAACCTCATCAGGAGCATGCCCAGGCATTGTAGGGAGGTCAGACAGGCACGTGGAGGCCACACACAATACTGGGCCTCATTTTGACTTGTTTACATCAAAGTTGGATCAGCCTGTAGTGTGTTTTTCCACTTTAATTTTGGGGTTTACTCCAAATCCAGGCCTCCATTGGTTAATAAATTTGATTTCCATTGATGATTTTTGTGTGATTTTGTTGTCAGCACATTCAACTTTGTACAGAACAAAGTATTCAATGAGAATATTTCATTCATTCAGATCTAGGATGTGTTATTTGAGTGTTCCCTTTATTTTTTTTGAGCAGTGTACTTCATGTTAGTGGTAAAATTTGTTCCATATGACTTGCGTTTATTTGTGAAAAAAAAAGCGGAAATTCGGTGAAAATTTGGAAAATTTCACAATTTTCAAACTTTTCATTTTTATGCCCTTTAAGCAGAGAGTTATGTCATATAAAATAATTAATAAATAACATTTCATACATGTCTACTTTACATCAGCACAATTTTTGAAGCATAATTTTTTTTTGTTAGCAAGTTATAAGGGTTAAAAGTTGACCAGCGATTTCTAATTTTTCCAACAAAATTTACAAAACAATTTTTTTAGGGACGATATCACATTTGAAGTGACCTTGAGGGGCATATATGACAGAAAATACCCAAAAGTGACACCATTCTAAAAACTGCTCAAAACCACATTCTGGAAGTTTATTAAAGGGGTATTCCCATCTCCAAGATGCTCTCGCAATATGTAGTAGGTGTAATATGAATAATATTAGCAAATACCTCTAATCAGAAATGTAGTATAGTTTTTCTGATTCTCTATGTCTTTCCTCACGTGCAGGCATTGCATTACTTAGGTATCCATGGTTACGACCACTGATATAGTGACAGTTAGCTATTTGCTAGTGGTCGTAACCATGGATACCTAAGGTCCTGCAATTCCTGCACGAGGAAAGAGACATAGCGAATCAGAAAAACTATACTACATTTCTAATTGGAGGTATTTACTAATATTATTATTATTACACTTACTAAATATTGAGATAGGATCAAGGAGATGGAAGTACCCCTTTAACCTTCAGGTGCTTCACAGGAACTAAACCAATGTGGAAGAAAAATATGAACATTTTAACTTTTTTTCACAAAAATTTTAGTTTAGACCTAAACTTTTTTAATTTGACAAGGGTAACAAGAGAAAATGGACCACAAAATTTGTTGTGGAATTTCTCCTGAGCATGCCGATACCCCATATGCAGGGGAAAACTACTTTTTGGGCGCACGGAAGGGCTCAGAAGGAGAGGAGCACCGTTTGACTTTTTAAACACAAAATTGGCTCGAATGGAGAGCAGGCACCATGTCGCATTTGGAGAGCCCATGATGTGCTTAAACAGTGGAAACCCCTCAAGGATTTTATCCAGGGGTATAGTGAGCATTTTGAACCCACAGGTACGACACAGAATTTGATAACTTTAGGTCGTCATATAAAATACGTCATCATTAGTGTTCAGTACAAGTGCTTGCTACTTGAGTTTGCATTGGGTACTCGGGTATGCACTGAGTATGAAGACGCCCCCAGACAGAAGCTGAACCAGCGCCCCCCATTACTGACCCCATATGGACCTCGCCCCCCAAAAATTGTGAGCCGTTGATTCATGATTTTGTGGCGCAATCAGGAATCATGTTTGACACCATCGGCCTCACAGAAATAGACTTTTTCAAAGTCTTTTTCTCTGAGGATTTTTTAAACCTCATGATGGGCCAAACTAATTGTACACTCAGCAATGTTTGGCACAAAACCGCTCATCATTTTCTAACTGGACTCCTGTAGATGCAGTAGAAATGATGAAGTTTTGGGGCCTGGTCCTTCACATGGGGATACTGAAGAAGCCAAAAGTTCGGCAATATTGGAGTGTTGACATTTGTATAACACTCCAGTGTTTTGAATGGTCATGACCCGGACATGTTTTGAGGCCATCCACAAATTCTTGCATTATAATGACTCTTGCACAGTGTCCTCAACAAAATGACTCCAACTTTGATCGTCTTTTCAAAGTTCGGCCGGTCATCGACCACTTCAACAACAAGTTTGCTGAATTGTACGTGCCCCAAAGGGATATCTGCATGGATGAGTCCCTAATCCATTTTAAGGGGAGACTGAAATTGCAGTGGTACATGCCCAGTAAGAGCACCAGGTATGAAATTAAGCTGTACAAACTATGTAAGAGTACCTCAAGGTACACCCACAAGTTTAGGGTTTATGAAGGGAAGGACTCCTGGATTGAACCCCCTGAATGCCTCCCCTGTCCTGGAAGTGAGTGGGAAAATTGTGTGGGATTTGGTGCACTGACTGCTGGATCAAGGTTATCACCTCTACGTGGATAACCTTTATACCAGTATCCCACTCAAGTCCCTCTCTGCATGAGGTACCGCAGCCTGCAGTACTGTCCGCAAAAATCAGAGAGGCCTCCTGAAGACCATAATTGGGCAGGTGCTCAGAAGGGGTGACAGCAGAGCCCAATGTAGCGACCACCTGCTGGTGGTCAAGTACAAGGACAAGCGGGATGTCCTTTCTTGACCACCATACATGGTGATAGTAGCACCCCCAGAACTGTACGAGGTACCTCTACACAGGTCTTCAAACCAGACTGTTCACTGGGGTACAACAAAAACATGGTTGGAGTTGGTCTCTCTGATCAAGTCCTCCAGCCATACTGTGCCTTGAGAAAGGCCAAGGTGTGGTACAAGAAGCTAGCCGTGCACATCGCACAGATGGCAATGCACAACGCTTTCCTGCTATCACGATGGGCAGGCCAGATCTCTACTTCGTGGTGAAGGAGCGGGCCCCAGTACTTTCGGAACTGAAGGTGCTCGTATTGTACCGGACCAACATTTCCCCGGGGAGGTCCCTCAAAGTGGAAAAAAAGGTAAGTCACAAAAGAGGTGCCGAGTGTGTTACAGAAGGGGGATACACAAGGACACCATTTATCAATGCGACACCTGCCCCAACATACCTGGCCTGTGTATGAAAGAATGCTTCAGACTGTACCAAATGAAATTAATTTCTGACTTGCACAACTGACTTATGACAACCTGACGAACACTACTCAACTGACATATAACAACCTGACGAACGCTACACAACTGACGTATGACACTACATTGTAAAATTCACATGAAAGGAAACAGTAGATCAGTTCCAAAAAGGGGGCATTTGTTGGGCATTTCCACTGTTGAGGCACATCAGGGACTCTGCAAATGTGACATGATGCCCACAGACCATTCCTTTAAAGTCTGCATTCCTAAACATCACTCCTTCCCTTCCGGGCCCTGACATGGGCTCAAACAGTAGTTTTCTTCCACATATCGGGTATCAGCGTACTCAGGAGAAATTGCACAACAGATTTTGAGGTCAAATTTCTCCAGTTACCCTTGTGAAAATTATTTTTTTTCTAAAACAACATTTTTGTGGAAAAAAAATTATTTTTTATTAGATTAGATAGATAGAAACATGTCAGTCACACATATAAGAAGCACAGTGACAGTGTTGGTTACTGTACTTGTCATTTAGTGTAAAGGATTTATTTAAAAAAATAATAGTGTTTTCGTGCAACGTCTCTTTAAAAAAGCCGGCCGGCAATTCAGCATCTGTACCCGACAATTTATAACAGACAGAATAGAGCTTCACACATAGATTAGATAGATAGAAACATGTCAGTCACACATATAAGAAGCACAGTGACAGTGTTGGTTACTGTACTTGTCATTTAGTGTAAAGGATTTATTTAAAAAAATAATAGTGTTTTCGTGCACCGTCTCTTTAAAAAAGCCGGCCGGCAATTCAGCATCTGTACCCGACAATTTATAACAGACAGAATAGAGCTTCACACATAGATTAGATAGATAGAAACATGTCAGTCACACATATAAGAAGCACAGTGACAGTGTTGGTTACTGTACTTGTCATTTAGTGTAAAGGATTTATTTAAAAAAATAATAGTGTTTTCGTGCACCGTCTCTTTAAAAAAGCCGGCCGGCAATTCAGCATCTGTACCCGACAATTTATAACAGACAGAATAGAGCATCACACATAGATTAGATAGATAGAAACATGTCAGTCACACATATAAGAAGCACAGTGACAGTGTTGCTTACTGTACTTGTCATTTAGTGTAAAGGATTTATTTAAAAAAATAATAGTGTTTTCGTGCACCGTCTCTTTAAGAAAGCCGGCCGGCAATTCAGCATCTGTACCCGACAATTTAGAATAGAAGGAATAGAGAATCATACATAGATTAGATAGATAGAAACATGTCAGTCACATATATATGAAGTACAGTGACAGTGTTGATTACTGTACTTGTCATTTAGTGTTAAAATAAAGGATTTATTTAAAAAAAAATTGGCGTGGGGTTCCCCTTAATTTTAGTCTCTAGCGGAGGTTAAGCAGACGGCTGGGGCAGATGTTTGAAGCCTGGGAAGGGGGTAATACCCACGGAGCTTCCCAGGCTACTAATATCAGCCCCCAGCTGAATACCTAGCCCTTACTAGCTAATAAAATGGGGGACCCCCCCAAAAAAATGACGTGGGGTCCCCCCTATTTTAATAGCTAGCAAAGGCTAGGCAGACAGCTGGGGGCTGATATTAATAGCCTAGGAAGGGAGCCATGAATATTGGCCCCCTCCCAGGCTAGAAACACCAGCCGTCAGCCGCCCCAGAAATGGCGCATCCATAGGATGCACCAATTCTGGCACTTAGCCTCGCTCTTCCCACTGCCCTGTAGCGGTGGCAGTGGGGTAATAGGGCTGGGGTTGATGTCAGCTTATAATGCCAGCTGACATCAAGCCCAGGTTAGTAATGGAGAGGCGTCTATAAGACACCCCCATTACTAACCCCATAGTGAAAGTTAAAAAAAAACCACAAACACCCAGAATAAAGTCCTTTAATTGAAATAAACACACAATTCTTTATTGTTCTAAATTAAACCATACTTACCGTCACGCCCATTCCAGCTGAAGCCAACGATCTCCTGCAATAAAAGAAAAATAATAAAGCAACCTCATCCTTACCTTTCCATGATTCCCACGACGGCTCCAGCTCTGCTACATTGACATGACAGGCTGGACCGCAGCAGAACACTGCCATCCAGCCTGTCATCCCGCGGACACTGAGAAGCGCAGGCATGCTTACGCTCCTCAGTGTCTCTCTGTGACGGCATCCAGATGAGCCGACAATGAACTCGGCTCACCTCATGCACGTCACTGACAGCGTGGGAGAATTCTCACGCTGAAGCGCTGAGTGCAGGAGAATTTTCCCACGCTGTCAGTGACGTGCATGAGGTGAGCTGAGTTCATTGGACATGAACTCGGCTCATCTTTATGCCGTCACAGAGAGACGCTGAGGAGCGCAAGCATGCCTGCGCTTCTCAGTGTCTGCGGGATGACAGGCTGGATGGCAGCGTTCTGCTGCGGTCCAGCCTGTCATCTCGATGTAGCAGAGCTGAAGCCATCGTGGGATCCATGGGAAGGTAAGGATGAGGTTGGTTTATTATTTTTCTTTTATTGCAGGAGATCGTTGGCTTCAGCTGGAATGGGCATGACGGTAAGTATGGTTTAATTTAGAACAATAAAGAATTGTGTCTTTATTTCAATTAAAGGACTTTTTCTGGGTGTTGTGTTTTTTTTAAATACTTTACTAGAAATTCATGGTGGTCATGGCTAATATTGGCGTGACCCCATGAATTTCGGGCTTAGGGCCAGCTGATAATGCCAAGCTGGCCTTAACCCCTTTATTACCCAGTGAGCCACCGCACCAGGGCCCTGGATGAGTTGGGTACAGCGCGAGAAGATGACGCTTCTATGAACGCGCCATTTTCCGGGGTGGCTGCGGACTGCAATTTGCAGCGGGTGGGGCCCAGAAAGCTTGGGCCTCCCTGCGCTGCGGATTCCAGCCCCCAGCTGCCTAGTTGTACCTGGCTGGACACAAAAATAGGGCGAAGCTCCACGTATTCTTTTTTTAAATTATTTCATGTAATTCATGAAATAATTAAGAAAAAAAGGGCTTCCCTATATTGTTGTGTCCGGCCAGGTACAAACAGGCAGCTGGTGGTTGGGGGCAGCCCGTTCCTGCCTGCTGTACCTGGCTGGACCCAACTATAGTGCGAAGCTCCACGTCAATTTTTTTAAAATTATTTCATGAAATAATTTTTTAAAAAAGGGCTTCCCTATATTGTTGTGTCCGGCCAGGTACAAATAGGCAGCTGGTGGTTGGGGGCAGCCCGTTCCTGCTGGACACAAATATAGGACGAAGCCCCACATCAATTTTTTTTAAATTATTTCATGAATTTCCTGAAATAATTTAAAAAAAATTGACGTGGGGCTTTGCACTATATTTGTGTCCAGCCAGGTACAGCAGGCAGGAACGGGCTGCCCCCAACCACCAGCTGCCTATTTGTACCTGGCCGGACACAACAATATAGGGAAGCCCTTTTTTTCTTAATTATTTCATGAATTTCATGAAATAATTAAAAAAAAAAATACGTGGAGCTTCGCCCTATTTTTGTGTCCAGCCAGATACAACTAGGCAGCTGGGGGCTGGAATCCGCAGCGCAGGGAGGCCCAAGCTTTCTGGGCCCCACCCGCTGCAAATTGCAGTCCGCAGCCGCCCCGGAAAATGGCGCATTCATAGAAGCTGGATGCTGTACCTGGCTGGCATACAAAAATATGGCAAAGCCCACGTCAAAATTTTTGGGAAAAATTAATTAAAAAATAAATAATAATTTAGGGACTGCATCTTTATGAACTCCTCAAATGTCATTTAGTGTTAAAATAAAGGATTTATTTAAAAAAAAAATTGGCGTGGGATCCCCCATAATTTTAGTCTCTAGCGGAGGTTAAGCAGACGGCTGGGGAAGATGTTTGAAGCCTGGGAAGGGGGTAATACCCACGGAAGCTTCCCAGACTACTAATATCAGCCCCCAGCTGAATACCTAGCCTTTACTAGCTATTAAAATGGGGGACCCCCCCCCAAAAAAATGACGTGGGGTCCCCCCTATTTTAATAGCTAGCAAAGGCTAGGCAGACAGCTGGGGGCTGATATTAATAGCCCAGGAAGGGTGCCATGAATATTGGCCCCCTCCCAGGCTAGAAACACCAGCCGTCAGCCGCCCCAGAAATGGCGCATCCATAGGATGCGCCAACTCTGGCACTTAGCCTCGCTCTTCCACGCTGCCCTGGTGCGGTGGCAGGGGGTAATAGGGCTGGGGTTCATGTCAGCGCCAGCTGCCATGAAGCCCAGGTTAGTAATGATGGGCGTCTATAAGACCCCCCTATTACTAACCTACAAAGTGTTAAAAAGAAAAAACACACTACACCCAGAAAAAAATAATTTATTTGAAATAAAACACACCATTTTATTTAATTCTTAGTTTACTAAAAAAAAATAGTTACCTGTCCACGTTCCTGCGCTGATCTCCCATGCACAGCTGTCACATCTGGAGATGTGACAGCTGTCATGGCTGCTGTAAGCTCACACTGCCGGGAACACGTCCGCTCCCAGCAGCGTGAGCCCTGACTGAGGTCACCGGAGTGCATTCAGTCAGCGCTGCTCCGGAGACCTCCTTTACGGCACTGCTGTACCGTGGGAATTTCTCACGATACAGCAGGGCCGTAAAGCAGCTGACCGGAGCAGCGCTGCCTGAACTCCGGTGAACCCGCTTATGCAATGACGGGGCTGCTTTACGGCCCCGTCATTCTAGCGGCGGCAGCGGTTCAGAGCGGTCACATTCTATGTGGCTGCTCTGAACTGGAGATCTTCGTGGGACACTCGTGGACTACTACGGAGGGGTAAGGATAAGGTTGTGGTTTATTATTTTATATTTTATTACAGGAGATCGATGGCTTCGGGGAATTAGGTGTCTAGGTGAGTATAGGTGTAGTTTTTTATTTTTTACTTTATTTTAGGTGGCGATCGGCGGGGACAGGTAATGTATGAACTAATTTATTGTAGGTAACCACTGGCCACCAATGACATGTATTTAAAATTTATTGGGGACACAGTAGGGCAATTTAAATAGCAGGATCAGGCTGATGGGAACTACTGCTCCCATCGAGCTGATCCTGCTGGCATGAGTGGACGGGGGACAGACATAGGCCGATGGGAGTAGTAGTGTCACATCGGCCTATGTCTGCCTGCACGCACTCACCCGCACACATCGCACAGACACCGCACACACCCGCAGACACCCCCAGACATCGCACAGACACCGCACACACCCGCACACACCGCGCACACCGCGCACACCCGCACACATCGCACAGACACCCGCACACATCGCACAGACACCCGCACACACTAATCATGACGGGTCTGGGAGGTGAGGCTGACCTGTGCGACCATGGGAAAGTTCATGTGAGTTCATGCAATGCAGTCAAGCATGAACTCACATGAACCCTCTGAGGGCACCGCGGCTACTTCAAATGAACAGCTGATCGGCATCACCTGATACCTCAGCTGTTCATTTGAAATAACCGGCGGGAGACCGCAGCACAGAACGGGAAAGCCGGCGGTGAAGTCTTTTCACTGCCGGCTTCCCCGCCCGGGTCCTTCGCTCCCCGCTCCTTGGTACTGCGCTCCCCGCCCGGTCCTAACTTACGATCGGGTTGGGAGGTGGCGAGGGGAGCGGAGGATCGGGGTGGGAGGCTGCGGGGAAGCAGTATGGGGCTGTGTGATTGTTTAAAAGCCGGCGGCTTTTTACCGCCCGCCGGCTTTTAAACAATCAGGAGAATTCTCTCACGCTAGGATGGCATTCTGATGACAGGCTGGATCTCAGCTGAGCGCTGCCATCCAGCTTGTCATCGTTCAGAGACACTGCAGAGCGCAGCATTATGGGAACTTCCGATTCCGGTATTCGATATTGTAAAAGTATCGGAATTAAGTATCGGAATTCCGATACCGCGAATTTCGGCCGATACCCGATATTTCAGTATCGGAATGCTCAACACTAGTCACGAAAAAACAATCTCGGAATCAGTGGGATCCGTTAAGCGTTACAGAGTTATTACCTCATAAAGTGACAGTCGACAGAATTGTAAAAATTGGCTTGGTCATTAATGTGCAAACAGCTTTCGGAGATAAAGGGGTTAAAAGGTACCGGGGATCAAGCTGCAGGAGAGGCTAGTCGGAAAGTCAAGTCCCAGGCAGTTTCTCCCCGCCCTCTCCCCTGGAGTGACAGATATCTCCCTATACAAGCAGGCAGAGAAAGACCTGTCACCTCACAGTAGTGGGCGGGAGGAGCCGTCGGGGAACTGCCTGTTGGACAAGTTGATGGAGCAATCCAAATCCTTAGTTTTTAGAGTGGGTTTCCTTGATCGGGTCTCCATAAATTAGCCTAAATGGAGAGGAGTTACAAATAGTTTTGATCTGGGGGAGCATCACATGGCATTTGAGGGACAGTACTATGCTATGTGTCCTAAAACTGAGTGGCAAAATGCCTCACACTTTGTTATTGTTTTACAGCAAGTGTGACACGCCCCCTGGGCCAGTGTTGTTTGGGGGATACCCGGAGCCGGATCAGATGGGGGTTGTAGTCTCCGAGTGGCGGTGACCCGGTCCGTGCCCAGGGTGTCAAGCTCAGTGTGTGGCAGTCCTACAGATGTTGCTGGATGTTCTTTAATGTCGACTACGCCACCCGTTGATTTGCGGTCACTACGGCCGCCGCTGCAGCAGGGTCCGCTGAGGTTGGTGGTGTGTGTGCAGCTCAGGTAGTATAACCCCCAACGGGAGGGGTATAGCCTCAGGGGGTCAGTTTTAGAGGGTGGTGGTTGTGGTGGTGCAGTGAGAGTGGTAATAAGACTCCGAGTCGGGCTGTGCAGTTCAGGGTTTTACTTACTGCTTTTGTGTTGGTCACTCCGGCCTTGAGTGACCACCCGAGCCGTGCTGCGTCCACCAGGTCCTGGACTCGGCCAACCCCCAGGTGATTCTGGAGCGTGGTCCTGAGCTCCCTTTCTGACTTGTCCTTCTCTCTGGCCTTCCCCACCAGGGATCCACCTAAGTCCGGCTCCCTCGGGCCTCTTGTTGGTAAACCCTTGTCTCTGGGTTCCCTGACCCTATTCTTGGTGTGCCTTCCGGGTGGATTTAGTGGGTGGTCGTGGCAGATCCTGCCCACGACCTCCGGTCTCTGGCTAAGGATTAGGGCCCTCCACCAGCTTGGGATCCGGTACCCTTGTGCCAACTCTTCACCCTCTGGTCTAATTTTGGGTTCTTGGAGTTCCCTCTTCTCCCCCTCTGGGTCCTTCTTTCTCCTCTCTCTCTCTCTCTTGGCCTTGGAGCTGGCTGAGCTGTTCTGCTTGTCTGACCAAACCTTTACAAAAGACCCTGTTCTAAGATGGTTCCCACCTTATATACTCCCTCTATGTGTGAGCTCAGGTGACCAGCACCCAATGAGCTCCTAGCATTACCCAGACTGCTCCCCCTATCTGCCCCTACACTACTGGGATGTTCCACCCCCCTCCCACTCCAGCCAGGGACAGACGCTGTCGTACCTGCACATTTCTCTAGTGGGAGTACCATTGGTCTGTCCCCCGGAAATGGGATGTATGTAGTGCATGCAGCCTACTGAGCTCAGTTCCACACTCCATCCTTACCCGGGAGTGGAATACCACACCTCTGGCTTGAGGTGTAATACCCCTGTAGCAGCCGAATCCTCAGGGTTCTACATTCCCCCCTGGTAAATCACAGCACGTCCTCGGGCTGTAAGATATAAAAAACATCCAAAACATACAATTTTTTTTCATAAACATAAACATATAAAACATCACATAAAACTTTTCATAAAAACTCTTCATAAATAACGTCCTTGTAAACACTCTTGCTCCTCCGGCCACGGTGCAGCTTGTGACCGGGAAAAGCGCGACAGTCTCTTTAAGAAAAACAACAGTTTACTATAAAACCGGTAGGGGGCGCCTTAGGAAGCGCAACTATATACAAGGGGAATATGGCCGCTCTCAGTCCTCGGCCAGGTAATGGGAACAGGGACACACGGGTTAACAGTTCACTCTTGTCCCAACGGGGACTTATTTAAAGCAGCAACAGTTCACTGTACCCCGATAGGTAACTAATTACAGTCTCTTTACCGTACTTTAACGACGGCGTCCTCCTGCTCCTTCTTTGGATTCAGACCCGTCCGGGTCCTCCTGCTCCTCCTCACACCGCAGCTCCTCCTCCGTCAGGCGATGTACATGGAGGGCGTAGGGTCCTTTGGCACACTTGTGCCGGGTGAAGGTGACCTCGTCCCCTATGTACAGGTCACGACCTCTGTGTCCCTCCGGCAGATGGCTTTCTACGTCTCTGCGTGTGACAAAGACGTCGCCGGGGGTATGATGGTCTTTTATGAAGCCCCACCCATGCTGCAGGTTGAATTTAATCACAGTCCCGGTTGTACGGGGACCATGAGCTGCACGGGGGTTCCTCCTGGTCCGGCTCTTCTGCTCCGCGCTCCTTATCTGTGCCTGCTGTTCCCGGACCCGCCTCTCTCTCCGCTCCTTCTCGAAGACCTCGAGCTGCTGGCGGCAGCACTCTGCACGCTCCGCTGCGGCCGCCCGAGTCTCCTGAGTGAACCCCATGAGGTCTCCTCCGGTGGGGTCCCACTCAAACTGTGCCTCCTCTAGCGGGGGCTGGGTCCTCCTGACGGGCTTCGGAACCGGAATCAGGGGTTCATCTAGGGGTCTTTCTTTCCGGAGTCGGGGATGGTGAAACTCCGGTGGCCATATGAAGGGCTGCCCATCCGGGCACGTATGCTGGGCGAACAGGTCCTCACCCAGGTGCGGTACTTTAGGTGTTATGGGCGCTGTGGTGGTAGCGGCGCCCGGGTTGACCAGGCCTTGCGACCAGGCTTGGGGCACGCTAAAGGAAAAGGGCACCGTAAGAACGGCGGCGCCCGTGGTTACTCGGCCCTGCGACCAGGCTGGTGGCTCCGCGGAGGTAGGGGGCGCTGTTGGAATGGCGGCGCCCGGGTGTACTAGGCCTTGCGACCAGGCCGATGGTATTTCCTGCTTTGCCGCGCTCAGGGTCGAAGCGCGTGACGTCACAGGGGTCGCGGCCGCGGTTTCCGGTTGAGGCCTAGTCTGCGGCGGTGACGATGCAGCGACGGGCACGGCAGGGGGAATTTCGGGCTCTGCGACGGGGAGCTGGGGCAGGTACACGGTTTCCCGGCTCGGGGTAGAGACGTCCCCTTTACCTGCCTCCGTCCGTTCAGCTCCCTTCTCGGCGCCGTCTCCGGCCTTGAGTCCTCCTGCACCATCCTCAGAGGCGGTCTGTCTCCTCGTCTCGGGTGGCGTGCTCCGCTGACGGGTTTCGGTCCGCTGGGCCATCTCTCGGCTCCACTCCGCCAACGTCTCTCGCTGCACCCGGGCCATCCTCTGTGCGAGGCCCTCCAGCGCAGTCTGTGCACACTCCCGGTCTCGGGGGAGCTGTGCCAGGACCTCCACTAGGCCTAGTGGGGTTGTGGCTTGTAGCAGGCTCCTGACCACTGGGTCGGTGCTGCCTGACTCTCCCTCCATCTCCGGGTAGGCTCTCTCTGGACTCCTCTCCAGACTTCTTGTCTCCGGGTGCGCTCTCTCCAGACTGCTCCAGGCGACACCCATCTTTGCTCTCTTGTTCTGTCTCTGCCCACATTGAGGGTGGTCCCGGGGCAACTTTGTGATTGTCAGTTCCAGGGGCAGTTCTCTTACGCTGATGGACACTTCCAGCATCACAGTCTCTGTTGGTGGGCGCGGTTTCCGCTTTTGGCGCCATTCTTCGACCTGGCCCACGATGGGAGGTGACCTCTTGCCACCCTCTGGCACGCCCATAATGGCGTCCGCTCTTCCAAGGCGGGAAATCTTTGGAAATGGCGGGAATCGTCTCCCAGTGGCGGGAAACTCCATGGATGGCGGGAAAAAGCTGCAAATGGCGGACAACCGGCGGGAAACGACCTGTGATGGGGTCCGTTGGCGGGGACCCTCCGGAACCGGCGGGAGACTTCTTTTTAAGGTAACGGTGAACTTTTCTTCAGGCACGCAGTACCCGGTTGTTGCGGGCACGTAATCCTGCCGACTACGCCAAAGTTGACGCGCCCCCTTGGCCAGTGTTGTTTGGGGGATACCCGGAGCCGGATCAGATGGGGGTTGTAGTCTCCGAGTGGCAGTGACCCGGTCCGTGCCCAGGGTGTCAAGCTCAGTGTGTGGCAGTCCTACAGATGTTGCTGGATGTTCTTTAATGTCGACTACGCCACCCGTTGATTTGCGGTCACTACGGCCGCCGCTGCAGCAGGGTCCGCTGAGGCTGGTGGTGTGTGTGCAGCTCAGGTAGTATAACCCCCAACGGGAGGGGTATAGCCTCAGGGGGTCAGTTGTAGAGGGTGGTGGTTGTGGTGGTGCAGTGAGAGTGGTAATAAGACTCCGAGTCGGGCTGTGCAGTTCAGGGTTTTACTTACTGCTTTTGTGTTGGTCACTCCGGCCTTGAGTGACCACCCGAGCCGTGCTGCGTCCACCAGGTCCTGGACTCGGCCAACCCCCAGGTGATTCTGGAGCGTGGTCCTGAGCTCCCTTTCTGACTTGTCCTTCTCTCTGGCCTTCCCCACCAGGGATCCACCTAAGTCCGGCTCCCTCGGGCCTCTTGTTGGTAAACCCTTGTCTCTGGGTTCCCTGACCCTATTCTTGGTGTGCCTTCCGGGTGGATTTAGTGGGTGGTCGTGGCAGATCCTGCCCACGACCTCCGGTCTCTGGCTAAGGATTAGGGCCCTCCACCAGCTTGGGATCCGGTACCCTTGTGCCAACTCTTCACCCTCTGGTCTAATTTTGGGTTCTTGGAGTTCCCTCTTCTCCCCCTCTGGGTCCTTCTTTCTCCTCTCTCTCTCTCTCTTGGCCTTGGAGCTGGCTGAGATGTTCTGCTTGTCTGACCAAACCTCTACAAAAGACCCTGTTCTAAGATGGTTCCCACCTTATATACTCCCTCTATGTGTGAGCTCAGGTGACCAGCACCCAATGAGCTCCTAGCATTACCCAGACTGCTCCCCCTATCTGCCCCTACACTACTGGGATGTTCCACCCCCCTCCCACTCCAGCCAGGGACAGACGCTGTCGTACCTGCACATTTCTCTAGTGGGAGTACCATTGGTCTGTCCCCCGGAAATGGGATGTATGTAGTGCATGCAGCCTACTGAGCTCAGTTCCACACTCCATCCTTACCCGGGAGTGGAATACCACACCTCTGGCTTGAGGTGTAATACCCCTGTAGCAGCCGAATCCTCAGGGTGCTACAAGTGCATGATCTTCATTGGGACTTGCTGCAAATTGGAGGTGGTTTTACTGATTGGTTCTTGGACATAAATGTAAAGCCAGCTTTATATGGACAGCCCATTGAATTTACCAGCACCTGTGGTGGAGCTGCAGGACATTTGAACATTTGGTGCCTCATTCTCCTGTAGATACTTGGGGGTCCCAGCTGCTGGATGATGTGTGATCAGCCTATTGTCAGAGTATTTTACTAATAAAAAAGGCTTGTAAAATAGCAAACAACCTTTTTAATAGAAACCATATGTTTGGTCAAAACTAAAAAACCTACTATTTCTTTATATGATCAACCTGGGATTGTCCCGTTAATTTAGAGCGTCAGGTTCATATACTGTACTTTCATTTCACTTTATAAAGGAAAGGATCAAAAGTGTAGAGCCGATCGATACTGCTGATTTTACTAATATAAAACTAACTTCACTGAAAAGTGGGTAAGATTACTACCAAGATTGCTAATAAACTACCAAGGTAAAAAAGCCTTGAACCATTATTTACTGTTCTGCATTAAAACTGGTAAATCCAATGTTGGGTCCCTGTTTTTTAAGCAGGTTCAGGAGCTCAGTCTGCATTATTGCTGGCAGATGATAGTTGTGTTATAGAGCCATCATCTGCCTCTAATGCTAAATTCCCACAATGAGTATTTGATCGGATTTTTTGCAGTATTTCTGCACCTATTAGGTCACTTGCTTTTTTTTTTTGAGTTGTTTGGTTCATTTTTTTTTTACATATGTTTTTATCAGTGTATTTGACACTGCGGTTTTTGTCTTTTTTTTTGGAATGTTATGTTTTAAATAAAGCTGCTTTTGGTTTTGAAATGCTGTGACGAGTGGTGACATGAGTAAAGTTACTGCAGTTCACAACCGCCGGGTCACACAGAGGGCAGTGTGAGAGCCGGAATGATGAGAGGTGATGTCACTGCTCATCATTTTGGCTCTTGTGCTGCGCAGCGTGAAACCTGGCAGCTGTGAACTGCGGTAACCTTACTGACGTCACCTCTCGTCACAGCAGCCGGGTTCTTGCGAAGTGCAGCGTGAGAACAGATAGTGGCTGCTGCTCAAGTTTATGGAGCTTCAGTCTATGAATGGGGCTCCATACAATAGACAAAGAAGACAGAGATCGTCGTGGGACCTCCATTTGGATTACGGCGGACTGTTGTGTTTTTTCTTTAGTAAATAGGTGAAAGAGGAAAATTGTCGGGGAGTGAATTTAAAAATAAACGACTTTTGTGTGTGTTTACTTCTTTTGACTACAGGGTTAGTAATAGGGGTGTCTGACAGAGACCTCTCCATTACAAACCTCAGGGCTTGATGTCAGCCCCAGTTGCTGATATCAGACCCACAATCCTATTACCCCGATTGCCACCGCACCAGGCCAATCAGGAAGAGCCAAGGCTAAGCGCCAGAATTGGCGCATCTAATGGGCAGTACGATGGCTCAGTGGTTAGCATTGCAGCCGTGCAGCGCTGGGGTCCTGAGTTCAAATTCCACCAAGGACAACATCTGCAAGGAGATACCCAATAACAATTATTCTAAATTAAGCACATACCAAAAGATAAAATTATTTAAATCTTTATTAAACATCTCATTAAAAAACACACAATAAAGTCAGACAGTGAAAAAAAGCAAGAAAAAAGTGTATTAAAAATAGTCATAACTACTAGATCCGTGGAGAGGGATGGATGCGCCAACATTACTATTAGTATCGGGGTACACAAAATACATGATTTTAAATCAATTACATTAGTTTTATCAGGGGCATCATACAATCATTCTGAACAAAAATAATTAATTAAAGTGCACCTGTGCATTTCAACTATAACATTTTATACTTTTTAATTCATTTATACTGAGCTAATTACTGCTAGCCAATCAAAATGCAACATAGTATCTACATGAGATCATATAGAAATAGCAGTATAGATTGAAGTGCACATGTGCATAACAGCTTAATCCTTTCAATGGGGATATACTGTATCTAGTATGGCAAGTTTTAATGCAATGTTCATATAAATATGACATGCACATGTACAGAAAGAACCAAAGGAATTTTATTGTCCCCTAAGATAAGTCTGCTAATGAAGTGGCAGAATTAAACCACTTCATACACATTTACTACCAATTTGGCAAAGGTTCAGCCCCAAAGACATAGTAAATGAGAGCCCCTATACCGGTGAAATACCAACCTGTGTGGCACACCACATCCCTCTCATCCTACTCCAATGCTCGTTTCGTTTCCACTTCGTAAAGGATTGATTTAAAATCGTGTATTTTGTGTAGCCCGATGCTAATAGTAATGGTGGCGCATCCATCCCTCTCCACGGATCTAGTAGTTATGAGTATTTTTAATAGACTTTTTTCTTGCTTTTTTCACTGTCTGATTTTGTGTGTTTTTTAATGAGATGTTTAATAAAGATTTAAATAATTTTATCTTTCGGTATGTGCTTAATTTAGAATAATTGTTATTGGGTATCTATTTGATTTATTCGGAAGCTTTTGATATTCTATGGTTGATTTATCAGTATTTCCTTCGGTGTAGGTTATTTAACATCTGCTAGGAGTTTGTATGTTCTCCCCGTGTTCCCGTGGGTTTCCTCCGGGTTCTCCGGTTTCCTCCCACACTCCAAAGACATACTCATAGGAAATGCAGATTGTGAGCCCCAATGGGGACAGTGATAATGTCTGTAAAGCGCTGTGGAATTAATGTCGCTATATAAGTGAGTAAAATAAATAAATAAAATCTAAATGGATGCACCATTTCTGGGGCAGCTGAGGGCTGGTCTTATTAAGCTGGAAAGGTGCCAATATCCATGTGCCTTCCCAGCATATTGATATCAGCCCGCAGCTATCTGCTTAGTCTTTGCTGATTATTAAAAAAAGGGGGACTCCACTCCATTTTTTTCATTTATTTATTTAATTTTTAGCTAAATATATGTACAGTAAAATGCAAGACACTTATTATACATCTTACGGATATCTATCTATCTATCTATCTATCTATCTATCCCATATCTATCTATCTATCTATCATCTATCAATCTATCTATCTATCTATCTATCTATCTATCTATCTATCTATCTATCTATCTCATATCTACAGTTGAAACCAGAAGTTTACATGCATTATATAAGAAGACACATCTGCAGGTTTTTCTCAATATCTGACATGAAATCAAAATAAACCTTTCCTGTTTTAGGTCAATTGCCTTTTCAGCTTTGCCCATACATTTTCAATAGGATTGAGATCAGGGCTTTGTGATGGCCACTCCAAAACATTGACTTTGTTACCCTTAAGCCACTTTGTTACCATTTTGGCAGTATGCTTCGAGTCATTGTCCATTTGGAAGACCCATTTCCACCCAAGCTTTAACTTCCTGGCTGATGTCTTGAGATGTTGCTTCAGTATTGCCACATAATCTTCTTTTTCCATGATGCCATCTATTTTGTGAAGTGCACCAGTCCCTCCTGCAACAACCCCACAACATGATGCTGCCACCCCCCGTGTTTCACAGTTGGGATGGTGTTCTTAGGCTTCCAAGCTTCTCCCTTTTTCCTCCAAACGTAGTGATGGTCATTATGCCCAAAAAGTTCAATTTTGTTTTGTTTTGTTTCATCAGACCACAGGACAGGTCTCCAAAAATTAAGATCTTTATTCCCGTGTGCATTTTCAAACATTAATCTGGCTTTTTTATGTTTCTTTTGGAGTCATGGCTTGTTCCTGGCAGAGTGGCCTTTCAGCCCATGTTGATACAGTACTCGTTTCACTTTGGATATTGACACAATCTTACTAGTTTCCGCCATTATCTTCACAAGGTCTTTTGTCCTTGGGTTCATATGCACATGTCGGACCAAAGCACGTTCATCTCTGGGACACAAAACCCGTCTCCTTCCTGAGCTGCATGATGGCTGGACATTCCCATCTTGTTTGCACTTGCATATAATTTTTTGTACAGATGAATGAGGCACCTTCAGGTATCTTGAAATTGCAACCAAGGCTGAGCCAGACTTGTGCAAGTCCACAATTCTCTTCCTGATATCTTGGCTGATTTCTTTAGACTTTCCCATGATGCTACACAAAGAAGCAGTGTGTTTCAGGTGTGCATTAAAATACATCCACAGGCGTGTTTCTAACTCAGATGTTGCCCAAAAACCTATCAAAGATTCCAAACACATGACATCATCATATGGGCAGTCCAGAATTGTTTAAAGAGCACCTGTCAGCAGGATTGAGCTTAGTAAACTACATACACTGTCAGGTGGGCGCCATTACACTGATTAAAATGATACCTTGGTTGATGAAATCTGTCCTGTGGTTCTTGTTTAATCTTTACTTTCAATTTGGAGATAATGATATGCTCATGCTTCGGGGTGACCTGTGGGGGGCACTCTATCTGGTGCTCTGCTTATATATTAATCTATATGCTCTTATGACAGATCACTGATTGTTTAGTGACCTGCCTCCTATTTTACATAACCCCATACTACTAGATGCATGTAAAATAGTAGGCAGGTCACTGAACAATCAGTGACCTGTCATAAGAGCAAATAGCTGAATATGTAAGCAGAGCGCCAGATAGAGCCCACCTCACAGGTCGGCCCCGAAGCAAGGGCATATCATTATCTCCAAACTGAAAATAAAGATTACACAAGAGCCACAAGACGTATTTCATCAACCAAGGTATAATGTTAATCAGTGTAACGGCACCCACCTGACAGTGTACAGTATGTAGTTTACTGAGCAGAATCCTGCTGACAAGTGCACTTTAAAGGTATAGTAATCTTAGTGTATGTAAACTTTTGACTTTGCAATAAGTAATAAAAATGTCTTAAAACATTCTCTCTCTCTCATTATTCTGGCATTTGGCAAATATTAAAAATGAATCCTAATTGACCTAAAACGGGAAAGGTTTATTCTGATTTCATGTCAGATATTGAGGAAAACATGCAGATGTGTCTTTTTATATAGTGTATGTAAACTTCTGGTTTCAACTGTATCTATCTTGATCTTTGCACATCTAACACCTAAACATCTGTCATTTCTATTCTGCATTCTATTCCAGACATGTGCGCAACCCCATAGATTTAAAGGGGTGTACATGTGTAAGTGTCTCCAGTACGTGTGTAACCTGTCACCACACAAATAGGACACACTGACATGTGAAGGAGGCCTAAAATGGTATCAATAAAAGCTTCAGCTCAGGGCACAAAAAACAAGCACTAACCCACTTGCATCAAGTAAAAAATGTAAAGGTTACAGGGTCTCGGAACATGGCGCCACAAGTAGTGATGGGTGAACCCGTGGATGTTTGGGTCCGGCCGAACTTTTAAAAAAAGTTTGGTTCGGGTACCAGAATGGTACCCAAACCCAGACCCCATTCAAATAAATGGGGGCACCGAACATCCAGTGTTTCCCATCTGTGTGACAGTGCGAGAAACACCGGCTCTGATCGACGGTAAGTTTGTTCAATAATGTTGTACAATAGGGCAGATGAGAGGACCTTTTTTTTTCTATATGGACCAAGTAACCACGTGAAAAAAATCTCAGCATGCACTAGTTTATTCCGAATGTAGAATGAGGCTTGCCTATTCGTCTATGGGCATGCAAAAAAAAAAATCAGATCCCATATGGATCATCCATAAAGCATCTGATTTTTACGGATACATTGCAGTTCTTTTGCATAAGAAACTGCACTTGGTCTTATAAATGTTATTCACTGCTGATGTATAAAAACAAATGCCGTGCAGCTGACAATACAGATGAAAGGATGTCCGATTTTCATCTAGAAAGCATGGACGCTTTCTCAGCTTACTGATTGTTTTATACACGCGTGAACTAAAAATATATACACTGGAATACTGATATATGTAAAGAAAGGCACAAACCTATACAGTTATCAAAATTACACAGATCTAGAAATCTAAGATGGGGAGCTACCATGTATATTATCAACAGTATAGTGCTAATGCATCTAATGAGGGAGCATGCCAAATACAGACATCTTAATCTCAAGTGTATTGCTGCTTACCCATAGTGTGATGTGAGGACCACCACGACCACTCCAATATGCATGTCGCACACAGTGCTTTCTCAAAGGGAATATCCCTGTCATGATTCCACCACTCACGGCTATTTAGCTGGCTGGCAATGATCGGAATATTGCCAGTTGTAGCCTTGCTCTGAGGTGTGTTTGCTCTGTGCGCTGATTTTCTGATCTTTGTTGCCGGACCTTGGATTTGCCTTTTGACTACCATTTGAATTACCCCTTTTTTGCCTTTGACGCACTCTGACTTTAGTTACCTGACCCTGAACTTTGCCTCTTACTATCCGTTTGTATTATCCCTTTGTCTTTGACGTACCCTCCTGGCTTTTGACCTCGTACTCCTTGACTTCCCTGCCTCACGGCTTGCCCATGAAAAGTGACTCAGCGACACAATCCCCCTTGAGAAAGCACCATGTGCGAAACGTGCGTTGGAGTGGTCGTGGTGATCACATCATACTATGGGTAGCAGCAATACACTTCAGATTAAGACATCTGTGTTTGGCCATGCTCCCTCATTATATGCATATCTTTTTTTATATTTGTGTGATTCTGACACCTGTTTTGTGCCTTTCTTTACAAATATCAGTATTCCCCTGTATATACAGTATATTTAAGAGCAGTTTTTATATACTTTATGGTTGTCTGACTGAATTTTGCGTATTGTTATGTATTTTGATTACAGCTTTAGATTGGATTTAGATTTAGATTGCATATATATGGAAGTTGTTTTCCCACATTTTGTAGCTGTTAATATTGGTCTGTGGACACACCCCCATTGTCTACTTGAATTTCCTCTGAAACTTTTTGTATATTTTGTATTATATGCTTTTAATAATGTTCAATATAATTGATTTGTACTTTATACTTGTGTGAATGTTTCCGTAAATACTTTAGGTATTCATATATAGGCATAAATATTAGAGTACTTGTGGCGCCCCAGAGGGTTCGGTCGCCACAGGGGTACTGCATCTCTTCAATGAGGTGTGGTATCTCTCCTTCGAGGTAAGGATGGTGTAACTGTCAGGACCCCACCTCTGCATCCAACACTACATCTCTCCCACCTGTGGGGGGGCTTATTGGCACCAGGGTGCTGCCCCAGCCAGGATAAGTCGAGATGGGGGAACCAAAAGTAAGGGGGAACCTAGTAGTGGGTGAGGGTGGAGGACGCACACTTAAGTTACACAACAAAAATTCATATTTAATAGCCAGCCATCTTGGGCTCAAAGTCTTTGATTGTGATCTTCATCACTGAACGTGGCTTTCTGTGTGAACCTGCAGTTGATGGGGACACAGTCCTTGTACTCTGGGCTTGAGTCGAGGAGCGGGCAAGAGTTAACGGCTGTGTCTACCCGGTCAAGGTTCCTACCCAAGAAGGCCTGGAGGGGAGCAGAGTAGTCAAGCTCCACAGGCAAAAGGATCCCAGGGGGATACAGACGGAGCGGTATACGCCACCTGTCCTCATTGTTCTGGCCTAGTCAGAGGGATTCCAGCTGCAAGAGGCTATTATGTCACTAGCCTGAAATATTACCCGTGTATGTTTTTTGAATACCTGTGTGGTCATAGAATGATCGTCAGCCTGTCTGAACACTCAGGCTAGTAAACAATCAGTAATCAGCTTTCCTTTATGTTCGGAAATTAGATAAGATTATTTTTAAGTATGTCTAAAGATATTCGTCCTCGGCAGCACATTGTCCTGTGTAAACCTGCGATGTGCTTCCAATAACATGATATTCTATGCACACAAAACAATTGTATTAATGATAGTTCTGTGCACATTTAATTCCAGTCTGCCGATTGCCTTGCACATAACCGGTTGACGGTCGTTTATTGGCCCTGATCCTGCAGTGTACATGTGCCCTTATTGCATAATTGGGTTAAGCGCTCTGACAATAATTAATTACAGTAAAGTTAGACTGTATGTAAATTTAAAGCAGTGGATTTTCCACTTTAATCACTAGTTGTAGGTGGGGATTTTCAAGCAGAAACTTTTCAAGTATTTTTAAAGCAATGTTTCAGGTAATCAAGGGGATCTTTCATCTGTCTTAATTTATCTACTGTGTTATGCAAAGCATCCATAATTAATAGTACGGGAACATTACTCCATTTAATACACACTGCAGATGCTGAAGAACTTCTACATGTCAGTCAATGGTTCACACAGGAGAAGGAACTGTCTGTAAAATCGACAATAGATTGTTCCTGAAGGAAGAGAATAGACTGAAACTCCTGTACCCAGCTGTAAAAATTGCACCCCCTTTAATGGCACTATTCATAGTAATTTTGCATAGATAAAATTAATTAGAGGTTTTTTATTTGTTTTATTGCATATAAAAATACAGCACAGCTCAGTACTGTGCTGCGCCTAGTAGTATCAATGGCTGGCTCCAAATTAAGTCTTTGAGTCTTATAGCTTAAAGAGGCCTTATCACCAGGTCAAAAAGGGCCAGTTTTTGTTGTTAATTCCCGCTGCTCCTCTCATATTAATTTCTTGATTTTATTTATTTGTTTATTCATTTTAAGTCCATGTTACTGTTCCAGAGTTCTGGGTCTTTTTATTTGGTGCTAATTTTTATGGTCTTTGTGAAAAGGGTTTGTCCCACAGGATCCTCTGGGATGGGGTGTGTGTTCAGGCTGTTCTATATTATTACCCTGTGAGCACACGCCCTCTTGATAAATAATATGAAATTAGCAATAAATAAAATGTCTCATATCTCTCGAACTGAACGGTGGGTTAAAAATAAATAAACAAATACTCAGGGGTACAGCGAGAATAAAATAAGAGCAAAAACTGCCCACTTTTGACCCGGTGTCAGGTCCTCTTTAAGAATAATGTGCTAGCAAAAACACACTAATTCGGCACTTTGGGCGGAAGCATTTATAATAATAGTGAAATGGCACTGAAGAAGCTGGATGTGAATCATTACGCCGCTTAACGGACTTCCCTAAATATCATAGTGCAGTGGACATAATACATATTCTATGGAAATTCTAGGTAATATACAGTACAGACCAAAAGTTTGGACACACCTTCTCATTTAAAGATTTTTCTGTATTTTCATGACTATGAAAATTGTACATTCACACTGAAGGCATCAAAACTATGAATTAACACATGTGGAATTATATACTTAACAAAAAAGTGTGAAACAACTGAAAATATGTCTTATATTCTAGGTTCTTCAAAGTAGCCACCTTTTGCTTTGATGACTGCTTTGCACACTCTTGGCATTCTCTTGATGAGCTTCAAGAGGTAGTCACCGGAAATGGTCTTCCAACAATCTTGAAGGAGTTCCCAGAGATGCTTAGCACTTGTTGGCCCTTTTGCCTTCACTCTGCGGTCCAGCTCACCCCAAACCATCTCGATTGGGTTCAGGTCTGGCGACTGTGGAGGCCAGCTCATCTTTCGTAGCACCCCATCACTCTCCTTCTTGGTCAAATAGCCCTTACACAGCCTGGAGGTGTGTTTGGGGTCATTGTCCTGTTGAAAAATAAATGATGGTCCAACTAAGCGCAAACTGGATGGAATAGCATGCCGCTGCAAGATGCTGTGGTAGCCATGCTGGTTCAGTATGCCTTCAATTTTGAATAAATCCCCAACAGTGTCACCAGCAAAGCACCCCCACACCATTACACCTCCTCCTCCATGCTTCACGGTGGGAACCAGGCAAGTAGAGTCCATCCGTTCACCTTTTCTGCGTCGCACAAAGACACGGTGGTTGGATCCATTCCTTGTGTTCTTTAGCCCAAACAAGTCTCTTCTGCTTGTTGCCTGTCCTTAGCAGTGGTTTCCTAGCAGCTATTTTACAATGAAGGCCTGCTGCACAAAGTCTCCTCTTAACAGTTGTTGTAGAGATGTGTCTGCTGCTAGAACTCTGTGTGGCATTGACCTGGTCTCTAATCTGAGCTGCTGTTAACCTGCGATTTCTGAGGCTGGTGACTCAGATAAACTTCTCCTCAGAAGCAGAGGTGACTCTTGGTCTTCCTTTCCTGGGGCGGTCCTCATGTGAGCCAGTTTCTTTGTAGCGCTTGATGGTTTTTGCAACTGCACTTGGGGACACTTTCAAAGTTTGCCCAATTTTTTTGACTGACTGACCTTCATTTCTTAAAGTAATGATGGCCACTCGTTTTTCTTTACTTAGCTGCCTTTTTCTTGCCAAAATACAAATTCTAACAGTCTATTCAGTAGGACTATCAGCTGTGTATCCACCTGACTTCTGCACAACACAACTGATGGTCCCAACCCCATTTATAAGGCAAGAAATCCCACTTATTAAACCTGACAAGGCACACCTGTGAAGTGAAAACCATTTCCGGTGACTGCCTCTTGAAGCTCATCAAGAGAATGCCAAGAGTGTGCAAAGCAGTCATCAAAGCAAAAGGTGGCTACTTTGAAGAACCTAGAATATAAGACATATTTACAGAAAAATCTTTAAATGAGAAGGTGTGTCCAAACTTTTGGTCTGTACTGTATATATTTCACCATTTGATGTATAATATACATATCAGGTATAGGGGTTTGTACTCACTGAGCCACGTTGGAGGTAGACACAGGTTCACACAGTGATGCAGTCCGCGGGTTCAAACAAACTGGTGGTTTATTTAGTGTCCATACACCAGTGAGGAAACAAAAGTAACAGCCTTTTCCTGGCACAAAAAAAGGAATAACGGAACAAAGCTCAAAATGACAAGTCCATGCAGCACGGCCTCAGCCGTTTAAACAAAAGTGCTTTTCTCTGCCTCCTGCAGAGACTATGCAGCACATGCAAGGTCTGCTCACCTTGCCCAACACACACAGACAGACTGAGACAGGCGCAGCTGTCTTAAATCAGCCTTCCAAGACCTGGACTGGAGGTAAGTAAGCAGCTTTTCCCCCCCAGCTCTTTCAGCTGCTCGTAAAATCCGGCCCTGTAATCCGGGCCCATTAAATTCCTCTCAGCACTATGTGTGCTGGAGCCTGCTTCTCTGTGTCCTACATCACCAAAGCTTGGCACTTTGGGGACACATACCTCCCATCCACGACCTGTCCGGCAGCCACCTTACACGGGGTACAGCCCCTTGTTTGTTAAAAGATCCACTTGGGTTTGTTTAATCATTGACTAGTGAGACTCTCAAAATTTGTACATTGCTGTATTAAAGAGGTTGTCTAAGTAGTCCTCATATTTGACATATTTGACCCTGTTAAAGTAAAAACATCTACAGTATACTCACCTCCCGTGCCGTCACTCTTCCATAAATGTCAGCATTCGCTCTCCCGAGACTCATGTGAGGTTGTGTCGAGCCCTGCGCCCAATCAGCGCCTGCTTCACTGGTCCCGCCTTTGGACAAACCGAACAGTAAGAGGAAGTGAAAGAGCAACCGCAGCCCTGACTTCCTGTTGATATTCAATACATCAGAAGGTGGGGACAATGAAGCCAGCACTGATTGGGCGCAGGGCTCGCGTGATGTAACAACCTCACGTGTGCTCCAGGAACGCGAGTGCTGACACCGCTGGAACAGCGCCAGTAAGGGAAGTGGGTATAAGTGTTTTTAATTTAATGAGGCCAAACATGAGGATTGAGAAGGGGTTGTCCACATAGTGGTCAACCCCTTTAATAGAGTGAGGTTTCTACTGTTCATTTTTGGTATACAAAGGTGACACAGTATATCCCACAGACAACTCTGTCAAGTATGGTTTTTACAGTGTGCTGATGTTAAGGAATAATTCTGTACATTCCATAGACAATTGGATTATTCCGGCATCCTGATGAAACCGAGACAGCGAAACGCATTGAGACATATTAATTTTACAATACTTTATCAATAGTATCATAAACACTTAGTCTGAGTAGAATAGTCTGTGTCCATCACCTTAAGTGTCCATTGCTTAAATGTGTGAAACATGAATTAATCCTGAATAATATGATGCATGCAGACTGTACCTTACCTGCCACCACCGCACTCTAATCAGCATCTCTGTTTATCCATTCCTCTTACAGGTACGTAACTCAGCTTTCCCATCCTGTCTTCCATGCAGACTTCTCTATACCTTTCTGCTCCTATTTACTAATGGTACGTGACTCAGCTTTCCCATCCTGACTTCCATGCAGACTTCTCTATACCTCTCTGCTCCTATTTACTAATGGTACGTTCTTCAAGTTACACCAGCTACCCCCCACTTTCATTTATGACCTTGTTTACTTAGCCTTTGACTATCCAGCATCTGGTTCAGCCTTAATCAGCTGATCAAGATGAGCCCTCTGGTTCACAGCTGAATGCATTATGTTACAAATATATTGTGGGCCAGGAGTCTGTTAGACTTTAGTCTGTGTCCATCACCTTTGGTGTCCATTGCTTAAGTGTGTGAAACATGAATTAATCCTGAATAATACCTGAAGTGAACTGAAGGCAACTGGATACTAAGTCACAGTAAACAATGTCTTTGTTTTCACTCTCACCCCCTTAATCCTTCACCTTTTCCAACCACCCCTAATCCCTACACCTAGTAATGAACTCTTCATCTCTCCCTCCATTCTCCCCACCCATCTCACCTCCTCTTCAGAGCTATTCCTCAACATACAATCCTTTGTCTCCAAACACAGACAGCCACCTCATGCCCTCTCCTGCTCCCACCTAATAACACTTTCTCTGCTCCTCCTTACTGCCGGCGACATCTCTCCAAATCCCGGCCCTCCTCACCACATCCCTACAATCACTTCCACCTCCTACCCACGATCTATCCCAAACTCTCATAACCCTTCTAACCTTATACCCATCCGCCCAGCCCCCGCTTCCCCAATGGAGTTCTATGGAACGCTCGCTCCGTCTGCAACAAACTTTCCTACATTCACGACCTCTGCATCACTAACAAGCTTTCCTTCCTCGGCATCACTGAAACCTGGCTTCCCTCTGACACTGCCGCTCCTGCTGTACTTTCGTACGGTGGATTCCACCTCTCCCATACCCCCCGCCCCACCGGCAACCACGGTGGAGGAATAGGTTTCCTCTTCTCAGATAACTGCTCCTTCACCCATATCCCACTGCCGCCCTCAATTACTCTCCTCTCTTTTGAAGTGCACTGTGGGAGCATCTACTCCCCCTCCAAC
Organism: Phyllobates terribilis; assembly: GCF_046119375.1. Taxonomy (NCBI): domain Eukaryota; kingdom Metazoa; phylum Chordata; class Amphibia; order Anura; family Dendrobatidae; genus Phyllobates; species Phyllobates terribilis. Next base: position 74,415,702 of record NW_027362762.1, read on the forward strand.
CTCCAACTGGCTGTCATTTACCGCCCCCCAGGATCAACCACCACTTTCTTTGACCACTTCACCACTTGGCTACTTCATTTCCTCTCCGTTGAAAATCCCCACTATCCTCGTGGGCGACTTTAACATCCCCATTGACACTTCCCTCTCAGCTGCCTCTAAGCTTCTATCCCTCACTTCCTCCTTCGGTCTTACTCAGTGGTCTTCCGCACCCACCCACAAAGAAGGCCACACACTGGTCCTCATCTTCACCCGCCTCTGTTCCCTATCTAACCTCTCTAACTCACCTCTCCCTCTCTCTGACCACAGCCTACTTACATTCTCTACCCTCTCCTCTCCAGGGCAACAATCCCCACTCCACAAACTTGCATACCCTCGCAGAAATCTCAAACACCTTTAACTACACTCACTCTCTGAATCCCTTCTCCCTCTTACAGACTTTAGTTCCTTATGATGCAGATGTTGCTGCCACTTTATACAACACCACAACAGCTGCAGCTCTCGATTCGGTCACCCCCCTCACACATGCCAAAGCTTGCACAATCAACAGACAACCCTGGCACACCAGCCTAAATAAAGAACTGCGACAGGCCTCCAGGGTTGCTGAGCGTAGATGCAAAAAGGTCCCACTCCAATGAGCACTTCATCGCATTCAAACAGTCCCTCACTATCTTCAAGTCCACACTCACTGCAGCAAAACAAACATACTTCGCATCTCTCATATCCTCCCTGTCTCACAACCCCAAACAACTATTCAACACATTCAATTCTCTCCTCCGTCCCCCAATGCCTCCTCCCTCTCCTCTTATTTCAGCCGAAGACTTTGCCTCATTCTTCAAGCAGAAGACTGACACCATCAGACAAAGCTTTTGACTAAAGCCCCCACAGCCCCTCCCCACACCTACTCAACCCTCCTCCTCCAAAACCACCTTCTCCACCATTACGGAAGATCAACTTTCCTCTTTACTCTCCAAATCACACCTCACCACCTGTAAACTTGACCCAATCCCATCCCACCTCTTCCCAAACCTTACCACTATCTTCATCCCAGCCCTAGCCCACCTCTTCAACCTGTCATTAACAACTGGTGTCTTCCCCTCATGCTTCAAACATGCCTCAATCACACCCATCCTCGAAAAGCCCTCCCTTGACCCATCCTCTCTGACTGCCTATCGCCCCATATCACTTCTCCCCTATGCCTCAAAACTACTGGAACAACACGTCCATTCTGAGCTGTCCTCCCACCTCTCCTCCTGCTCCCCCTTCGACCGCCTACAATCTGGTTTCCGACCGCACCATTCTACTGAAACTGCACTGACTAAAGTCACCAACGACCTACTAACCCACAAATCTAAGCGACACTACTCTGTCCTCCTCCTCCTAGACCTGTCATCTGCCTTCGAAACAGTGGACCATTCCCTCTTACTACAAACTCTCTCATCTCTCGGCATCACAGACTTGGCCCTATCCTGGATGTCCTCGTACCTAACAGACAGGACATTCAGTGTCTCCCACTCACACACCACCTCCTCATCTCGCCCCCTATCTGTCGGTGTCCCCCAAGGTTCAGTTCTAGGACCCCTGGTCTTCTCCATCTACACCTTCGGCCTGGGACAGCTCATAGAGTCTCATGGCTTTCATTATCACCTCTATGCTGATGACACACAGATCTACTTCTCTGGACCCGATATCACCTCCTTACTAACCAAAATCCCACAATGTCTGTCTGCTATTTCATCCTTCTTCTCTGCTAGATTTCTAAAACTTAACATGGACAAAACAGAATTCATCATCTTTTCGCCATCTCATTCACCCCCCCAACTGACCTATCTATCAATGTCAATGGCTGTCCACTCTCCCCAGTCCATCAATCTTGCTGCCTTGTGGTAACCCTGGATTCTGAACTCTCCTTCAAACCACATATCCAAGCCCTTTCCATTTACTGCTGACTCCAACTCAAAAATATCTCCCGGATCCGTACATTCCTCAACCATGAATCTGCAAAAACACTAGTGCACACCCTCATCATCTCCCGCCTTGACTACTGCAACCTCCTGCTCTGTGGCCTCCCTTCCAACACTCTTGCACCCCTCCAATCCATCCTAAACTCTGCTGCCCGACTAATCCACCAGTCCCCCTGCTATTCCCCGGCCTCTCCTCTCTGTCAATCTCTTCACTGGCTCCCCATTGCTGAGAAACTCCAGTTCAAAACCCTAACCATGACATACAAAGCCATTCACAACCTATCTCCTCCATATATCTCTGACCTAGTCTCCCGTTACATACCCGCACGCAACCTCTGATCCTCACAAGATCTCCTTCTCTACTCCCCTCTAATCTCCTCCTCCCACAATTGCATACAAGATTTCTCCCGTGCTTCCCCCCCTGCTCAGGAACTCTCTACCCCAACACGTCAGACTCTCGCCTACCGTGGAAACCTTCAAAAGGAGCCTGAAGACCCACCTCTTCCGACAAGCCTACAACCTGCAGTAACCACTGCTCCACCATACCGCTGCACGACCAGCTCTACCCTCACCTACTGTATCCTCACCCATCCCTTGTAGATTGTGAGCCCTCGCGGGCAGGGTCCTCGCTCCTCCAGTACCAGTCGCTGTCACATTGTGTTCAAGATTAGTGTAATTGTTCTTGTATGTATACCCCTTTTTCACATGTAAAGTGCCATGGAATAAATGGAGCTATAATAATAAATAATAATAATAATAATATTAAGATAGCATGACAGATTTCATTGTTGGATGTCTGATGATTCTGGTTCTTATTTTAGTGAACCATTACAAGGAAATGAGATATGGGGATTTTTGTGTTTCTATTCCTAAAATAAATCGCCAACTTAGATGTGTCTCATCGCCCTCTTTTTACTGTAAGGTACTAGAGGCTATACTCCTTCAGCAGTGACAATGTAATGTAACATGCAGCCCCCCCCATTTAATTGTATATATTTGTCCCTAATTTGTATATTTTTGTACCTAAGCACCCTGAGTGTTATATGTGTATATTTTAATTAATTGAAATCAAGTTTATATTCTAGAACACTCCTTATCCCCTTCTCTTCACAGCCCTTTTTAGTTTTTGCCTTTTTCTTCCCTATTTTTCTGAGAGCCATAACTTTTATTTTTCCATCCGCATGGCTGCATGACGACTTCTTTTTTGCTGGACAAGTTGAAGATTTGAATTACGCTATCGAGTTTCTAATCGTATTGAAATTGTGAAAAAAAAAATAATTATGCCATGGTTATTTAGCTTTATTTTTTACAGCATACATTCTGTGGTAATGGTTTCTCAGAGTCATAATTCTCCAGGTCAGCACTATTATGCAAATGTATAGATTGTTTTCTATTATTTAACTTGAGTGGAGAAATAAAATTCAGAAATTTTGAAAAAAAAATAAAAAATTGGGGGTTTGTATTGCGATATTTCAAGATCTGCAACATATTTGTTTTTTCTGTGAACTGAAGATAGGTGAGGGCTTTTTTTGCGTAATGAGCTCACGGTTTTATTACTACCATTTTTGGCTATATATGAAATTTTGATCTGTTTTTATCGCATTTTTTAAAGGGAATCTATCACCCCCCTGGGACATATATAACCTATTAATATGGGCATAGAGGTGATAGAAATGTTAAACTAGACCTACCTGTATGTATCATATTAATGATCTTGTGTTGAAATCGTATTTTATATCTTTATGTTAATGAGTCCTTCCAGGCCCCGGGGCGTAGGGGGCCTGGAAGGAATCCCTACCTCCTCTCTTCATTATAATACCACCCCCATCCCCTGACCTATGACATGCAGTTGCGACGCTGGAGTCCCGCGCATGTGCCCTGCACTCCCTCCACAATCTGTAACCCTTCCTGTCTTCTATGTGAGGAAGTCGCCGGCACCTGCGCAGAAGATCACTGAATAGTGTACGGATCGTGGACGGAGTCTAGGGCACAGGCGCAGGAATCCAGCGACGCAACTGCACGTCAGAGGGCACTGTAACATGTAGGGGTGGGGGATGGTATTATAATGAAGAGAGGAGGCGGGGCCTGAAATGACTCATTAGCATAAAGATATAAAATGTATAACCCTGCCCACACAACTGATTGACACCACTGATTGTATACTGTGCGTAGGCAGAAAGCTACCAATCACTGATGGGGGTTGGGTTATACAGAGCTCATTAATATGGAGGACTACCTAGCAGCAGTTTTACTAGTCCTATAGTGATAATATCCTGCTGATAAAACTGTGATTTTATCAAAACTACAGCAAGCAGCCCACCAAGATTCACTGGAATCATGTTTTTTGGGTGAGAAAATTGCAGCTTTTGCTGATCGTTGGTCTGCATAAATATTATTTGCAGCCTCCACTGAATGGGTCCGCAAGATAAAAAATGAACAGCACACAGATGCCATCTAAGTTGCATCCATGTGTTGTCCATTTTTTATTGCCTGGCTTGTAGGAGAGGGTTGTTTTGTACATACAAGAAAATTGGATGACATATGGATTATAAAGAAGTACAACACTGGCCAAAAACTGAGAAATAATGGATTCAGCACGCTGATAAAAATTGGTTCAGTTTTTGTGCACATGAAAAATCAATGACGTTTCAATAAGGGCTTAGACTGAGAGGCTGATATTGTGCTACAAAGTTTTTTTTGTTACAGAAATTATATTAATTTACAATAGGGGAAAAAAGAAATAAAAAGCGGCAGATTTCCTGACTTGTTTTCTATGTTTAAGAGGGGTTATGGATTAGATAAATAAAAATCCGATATCACTGAACACTTGGCGGCATCTCCTCCATGAGTCATAATTAATTTAGCAAGGAGACAGCCAATCTACAGTGAGACTTTAGGCTCTCTACAAGTTTCCTCACTAGCATATAGGTGTTAAAATATGCAGGCTGAGATAATTGCTCCTAAGGTAGACTGGTAGTCGCTAGTCCATACCAGGGACATCACATAGCAATGGAAATGCTATACTTATAATAATCTGATACCAACACAATTCACAGATATATCTGGGATATTAGAATTATGTCCTGGCATACAATTAGCCATCATCCTTTCACTTGTCCAGGAAGAAAGGGTTGTGGATAAGAACCTTTAAAATATCTCATCCAGAAAAACTGAATGTTAGATTCCAGTAGAGACATTGTAGAATTGTAGATCTGTCCAAATTTCTTTGCAAATCTGTAAGAGCCTTCTTTATTTGTCCATTTTGTTTTACATTGTTTTTGCCTTTTATGTACAGTACAGACCAAAGATTTTTCTGTATTTTCATGACTATGAAAATTGTACATTCACACTGAAGGCATCAAAACTATGAATTAACACATGTGGAATGATATACTTAACCAAAAAGTGTGAAACAACTGAAAATATGTCTCATATTCTAGGTTCTTCAAAGTAGCCACCTTTTGCTTTGATGACTGCTTTGCACACTCTTGGCATTCTCTTGATGAGCTTCAAGAGGTAGTCACCGGAAATGGTCTTCCAACAATCTTGAAGGAGTTCCCAGAGATGCTTAGCACTTGTTGGCCCTTTTGCCTTCACCGTTTCCCGCCATCGGGTGCCATCTTCGGGACGCCGCGCAGGAAGAAGAGGGGCGTGGACGTCAAAACCGCGCGAGACCTGAAGCCCCGCCCTACGCTGAGACGCTGCGCAAGGTCCTGGAAGGAGATCCAGCGGACGCCGACGTCATCACCGAGCGACGCAAGGTCCTCGCCCAGAGCATCGCGAGTGGAGCCGCGGCCTACAGAAGAGGATCGCCGGAAGGTAGGCCATGGTTAACTAGGGGGGAGGAAGATGTCGGACGCGGAGGGACCTTCTATCACCAGCGTGGCTGCAGCAGCGGTGATGCCGTTCTCCATGCCCTACATTCCCGGAGCGGCCTGGCTGCCCCAATACTCAGGGGAATCCCATACATTAACTGACTTTAAGGAAAGACTGCACAGTTTATTTAAAGTTTATCCCCTGACAGAAGAACAGAAAGTAAGCATACTGATAGGGCAGTTAACTGGTGCGGCCCAGCGGGAGGTAAAGTCTTGGACAGCTGAGGAGAAAAGGACTGTAAAGGACATTCTGACCCGGCTGCGGGGTACCTTTGACACCCCTACCTCAGCAGAGATCAAAATGTGATTCTATGGCTGTAAGCAGCGAGCCCAAGATAGTATCAGAGACTATGCCTTGAACCTGCAAGAAGCTCTGGGAGCAATCAAACAAGCTGACCCTGGCAGCGTGCAGGATACCGATAAACTGTTGACTGATCAGTTCATAGAAGGTCTGCTGTCCAGCACCCACAGAACTCATTTGCGCCTCATGGCCCTACAGAACCCCGATTTGACTTTTGCACAGTTCAAAGATAGGGCCATCCGGGTGCTCCGAGAACCCGCACCAGGTGGCGCTGTAGTTTCCCGGCGCCCTGCCATCACTTACCACCAGGAAGCAGCACCCTACCCTGCAGACCTTGTGGGGGCTGATGCACAGGCCCTAAAACCCATCCCTGCCTGCAAACCTGCACCATCAGGTCCAGGAACAAACAAAGAGTGTTGCTGCATTGACCAGGACCGTACAGTCGTTACAGATGGACCCGTCAGGACCAATCAAGCTGGCTTCCAGTCCGGAGGATGTCCCGTGGCGTCGACGGAGGACGATCCCGTCGTTCAGAAGGAGGCCCGCCGATCGTTACACTGAGGATGGACAGCCGATTTGCCGCCGTTGCAGCCAGCCGGGACACGTAGCCAGGTACTGTACTTTAAATGGGTCCGACCTGGTTCAGAGGGCCAACCCCCAGGCATAAGGTCACCAGGCCCATCTAAGTGGCGTGATAAGTACGTAGGGGGACGCCCGGTTTTACCCCTAGTGCTAGATGGTATCCCCATGAGTGCACTGCTGGACACCGGGTCCCAAGTGACTACCATCCCCTATGTACTTTTCAAGCAGTACTGGAGTGACACTGACATAACCCGCTATCTAGACAGTGACTTGAGCATCATCGCCAGCAATGGCCAGCCCGTGCCGCAGGTGGGGTTCAGAGAGATGACCATTAAGATTGGTAAAGTTGAACTGCCGGCACAGGGAGTGATCATTGTGGACATTGACCGTCGAGAAAGTCACCCTAAAATAACCTTGGGTACTAACGTGATTGAAAATTGTCTTTCAGAAGTAATTGTAATTTTGCAGCAGGTGGCGATGAATGCTAGCTCCAGCCAACAGAGGGTCCTCCAGAAAGAGATAAGAGCCCTGATGAGACGGCAACAGGTAGAACTGTCTGGTGGTGAGATCGGTAGCGTGAGGATGAGCGACCCTTTCCCCATTGCCATGGCTCCCAAAAGTGAAATGATGATCTGGTGTCGGACTGCAATCGGGTTAAGAGGGAGAGACTACCAAGCCATGGTAGAACCCGTGTACTCAGACAGCAGGCCCACCATTTTGACAGCCCGGGGGGTGGTTGATGTCCGCCATGGAAGGGTGCCCGGATCTTAAACATTGGGGAAAGGGAAGTACACTTTCCCCGGTACGCTACATTAGCCAAATTGTTTGCGGTCGAACACAATGCTCTCAGGGTCGTGGAACCCTTGCCTCCACCGGTGGAGGATAATGGCTCCCAGAAACACAAGGAGGACTGGTGCCAGAAACTCCGCGTAGGTGCTGACTCCACTCCCTCGCACCAAAAGCAAGGAGTCTACCGGGTGGTTCAGGAGTACGAAAGAATCTTTAGTAAGCACCCGCTAGACTTCGGCAGGGTGAAAGGGGTAGAACACCACATCTCCACGGGGAGCCACCCACCAATAAAAGAGAGATACAGACTGTACCCCCTGCATATTATCAGAATGCAAAGGGCATGCTGAGAGAAATGAAAGAAGCCGGGGTCATTAGAGACAGCTGTAGCCCCTGGGCAGCCCCCTTGGTTCTGGTAGAAAAGAAAGACGGTACCATGAGAATGTGCGTGGACTATAGACAAATCAATAGTATCACCCATAAAGACGCGTACCCGTTACCTAGGATAGAGGAGTCTTTAGCCGCACTAAAATCAGCTAACTTCTTCTCTACTTTGGATCTTACTAGCGGGTACTGGCAGGTTCCTGTGGCAGAGGCTGACAAGGAGAAGACCGCCTTCACCACCCCGATGGGATTGAGTGAATTTAACTGTATGCCATTCGGGCTCTGCAATGCACCCGGGACCTTCCAGAGGCTGATGGAATGCTGTCTAGGGCACCGAAACTTCGAGACGGTCCTACTTTATCTGGACGATGTGATTGTCTATTCAAAGACTTACGAGGACCATCTAAAGCACCTGGCCGAGGTGTTCGAAGCCCTGGCAGGCTATGGCCTGAAAGTGAAGCCCTCAAAGTGTCACCTGTTAAAACTGAAGATACAGTACCTAGGGCATGTGGTGAGTGCTTAAGGAGTAGCCCCCGACCTCGACAAGGTTACAGCCATCAAGAGCTGGCCAAGCCCCTCTAACATCAAAGAAGTGAGGCAATTCCTCGGGTTGGTAGGCTACTACCGAAGGTTCATCCCCAGGTTCACTAAGATGGCAGCTCTAATGCAGGACCTCCTGATAGGTCAGTCTAAATCCAGAAGTCACAAGCCACCCTTCAAGTGGGACAAGCCGGAAGAGGAGTCCTTCCGCCAGTTGAAGATGACCCTCACGGGGGATGAGATCCTGGCCTACCCCTATTATGGCCAGCCTTTTATCCTCCACACAGACGCCAGTAATGTGGGGCTAGGAGCCGTACTGTCCCAAAACCAACAGGGCAGAGAAAGGGTGATCGCGTACGCAGCCGGAAGCTGAGGCCCACTGAAAGGAACCCGGAGAATTACAGCTCCTTCAAGCTAGAATTCTTGGCAGTGGTGTGGGCCGTCACAGAACGGTTTAAACATTACCTGGCCTCCGCAAAGTTCACTGTGTACACGGACAACAACCCGTTGACACACCTGGACAATGCAAGACTTGGTGCCCTTGAACAGCGGTGGATGGCCCGGCTATCAAATTATGACTTCACAATCAAATACCGGGCAGGCAGAACCAACGCCAACACAGACGCTCTATCAAGAATGCCCCACCTACCCGAAGGAGAAGAAGACTCGGAAGAGCTGGAGGAAGTAGAGCTCCCTGCGTTCCACCGGTATGGGGCCGCTCAGTATTCTCACCGGGTAAGAGACAAAGACCTAACCACCGTCATGTTCAACCCCTTACCCCACCACGGCTGGGCTGAAACGCAAGATAGTGACCCTGCAGTTCGCCTGGTGAAAGACCTGTTAACCCAGGCAGACGCTAGCCCTGGCCCGGATACTCCAGAGGAAGCCAAGCAGTTATGGAAGGAGAAAAGCAGGCTATTCCTCTACGAGGGTAAGCTGTGCAGAAGGCTTGTCAACCACCGGACGCACGAGCTGAGCTGGCAGATAGTAGTCCCAAGGCGAGATGCAGCAATGGTCCTGGAGGCCTACCATGACAGAGCGGGACACTTCGGGTGGAAGAAACTGGAGTTCCTACTGAGAGAGCGGTTCTACTGGATTGGTATGAGAGGGGCCATAGAGAAGTGGAGCAGGGACTGCGGCCCATGCCACCTCAGAAGGAAGGACCGTACCAGCCAGAAGACGCCCTTGAGGCCCATCGTCACCAGGCAGCCTCTTGAGCTGGTAGCTCTGGACCATGTGAAGTTGGCTCCAAGCTGGTCCGGCTACATCTATGCCCTCACGATTGTGGACCATTACTCCCGGTTCCTGGTGGTGGTTCCTGTTAAAGACCTGACAGCCCAAACAGCGGCCAGATCCTTCCAGCAACACTTCTGCCGTCCACACGGGTATCCGGAACAGGTCTTGACAGATAAAGGTCCAGCGTTTGAGGCTGAAGTATTCCAGGAGTTGTGCAACCTCTACGGCTGTAGGAAGATTCGGACAATGCCTTACCACCCGCAAACCAACGGGCTGTGCGAGAAAATGAACAATATCGTCATTGATCTCCTCAAGACTTTGCCCCTGGAAGAACGCAGCCTGTGGCCGGAGAAGCTGCCAGACCTGATTGACTTGTACAACCATATCCCGGTGAATGCTACAAATTGCACCCCGGCTTACCTGATGCGCGCAAGAACAGGTAAGCTGCCGATAGACCTGGAGATGGGAGTCCTGACACCCGAGGACACTTCCCCAGACGCGGACTGGGATACGGAACGGCGGCTACAGTACAAGAAGGTACAGGAGAGTGTGGAGAGGAGTCTGGCTCAAGCGAGAGAAAAGCAAGAGAGGCTCTTCAACCAACAAGCCCCTGCTGGTCCCCTGGAACCTGGTGAGCAGGTCCTGAAGCGGAAGAGAAGGCTTCACAAGCTTGACGACCAGTGGGAGAGAGACCCTTACACAGTACTGCTGTCCGACCACAACAACCCGAAGGTATGTGTGATTACCAAGGATGGAGGAGAAACCACTAGCACTGTCTCCAGAGACCACCTAAAATGGTGCCCCGAGCAACTGCAGAGTCCAAGTGAAGATCAAGATGACCTTGAGCCCGCAGAGGACAAGGAAGAAATGATCAGCACAGTTCTCGGAGAGTTCCCCCGCACCTGGACTCGAATAAACGATGCCATAGTGGTACCCGTCCTACACTTCCTTCAACCTACCCAGCAGGAGCCTACAGAAGAACAAGAAGAACAAGCAGCCCCAGAGGCAGAAGAACCCTTGCCAGCAGCCCAGGAGAGTCAACCCTCTGTTGACAGTGAGCCTGCCATGCCTGCGGTAAGCCAAAGGACCCGCAGACAGCTGCCTGCCCTGCCTGTAAACCCAGCTAGTAGCTGTACCCTAAATGCTAGTAGGGAAAGCCAGGTTAGACCACCACCAGACAGTGGGTTACGCAGGTCAACCCGGAGCACTAGGGGTCAAATACCAGCTCGCTGGAAGATCTAAATGTATAATGTATATATTTAATGTGTTATGTTTGTACTCTGGTTATTAATAATGTTTCTCCAGTTTTCCTAGATGCAATGGACTAACAGGTTATGGACAGTGAATAACCGGAACTACCATGTAGATAGTTGCACCTGGTGCCCTCTTTTGAAGATGACCATAGAAAAAAAACATGTCCGGCGTGGCCCTCTTGTGGTCCAAAGTAGGTAGCTCAGCCTTGCCGCCACGCCCAAGGCCAGGAACTTGGGGTTTATAGGGACAGGTCCACACATCGCTCAAAAACTTCGCCTTATTAGGTGAAATGGACACCCGGTCACGGATCATACTGTGACTCTCTTCTTTTGTTGGTGATATGGACACCCGGTCACAGACCACACTGTGACCTAAAGAACGCAATATGTGGTGTTGTTTGTTATTTCTTTCCCTGTTGTGTTTATGGTCATGCATTTATACCCTGTATTTGTGTTTCTTGTTTAGTCCCGGAGTACTAAAATTTACTAGGGGGGAATGTGTCACCCCAGGCCTGGATGCCACAAATATTAATGGCTGTGTCTGAAAGCAGGAGGGAGGTTCCCTGGTCAGGGACCATTAGCATGCAGCACCTCCTGTCCCAGGCCAGTAGGGGGAGCAGGCTGCCCCTATAAAAGCTGGAACTGAGGGCAGGGTTAGAGAGACCAGGACCCACTTCTGAAGCATCCAGAAGGGTTCCCAGAGGAAAGGGACAGGTCAGCAGCAGCTGAGGAGTCCAGGAGGCAGAGGAGCAGCAGTGAGCCAGGGACAGAGGCGACGAGAGCCGGTCCTGGCTGAGAGAGAACTACACAACCGGACACTGGGGTCCGAGGCTGTCAGGGTTGTAAGCCCTGCAGCAGACTACCAACCCGCAAGGGATTTCAGGTTCCTTGGCCTAAGAAGCCTGGAGGCTCCGCCACACAGAGGGACCGGTACAGCACGGAGAAGCAACAGGTACCTAAGGCCCGAGTCGCAAGCCATACAGGCGTAGTACACGGCCAGCTCAGGGACGTGGGCTATCACACCACAAAAAGGGGGATAGTCAGCAAGGGCAGAGAGAGAAAGGTAGGCCTACCCACTCACCCTGACCAGTGGGGCTCGCCCGAATGCTCTCAGACACCCAGGCCCATTCCTACCCTGTACTCCTGTTGGGTCATTAGTACTACCTACAATAAAGACCCTGGACTGTTTGAAGCAGACTCTGAACCCTTATTATTGCGGCCTGCGCCATCACCCCCAGCATCCTATTACACTGCCCTGAGGCTACACTCTTCCCGTGGGGAGTTATCCTATCCCTGTGCTGCATACCAACATCAGCCTCAGCGGTCTGCCTTGCAGCGGCGGTCATCCCTGACCGCAATCCACGGGTGGCGTAGTCGGACATTCAAAACCCTACAAATAAACCGCCACAGCATTTGGTCTGACCACCCTGAGCCACGGGATCGGGTTGCCACTACTACCCCCAACATTGCACTGAAGCCCGGTTCCGGGTGCCCCACGGCCCAGGGGGCGAGTCATAAGGAAATCCTGAAAACATGACATGTTGGGGGCAGCGAGGACTGGAGTTTGGGAAACACTGGTGTAGAGAATAATTTGCATTGCTATTCTGCCTTAATGTTATTTAGTTCATTGTGGATTTACATTATCACTCAGAAATACTGTAAATTACTATTGTATTTCAACAGAATTATATCGTTCATTGGCTGTTCTTGCCTTGTGTCCTCTGTGAGTTGCATCCCGCTACCTGCATTACGCATCTATAGATTAGATCTCAGCTTCGGGTCACTGCTATGGTTGAACTACTCTATGTATTTTCCTGGTTCCCTGAGATTTCATCAGTATATATCTTATCTCATGCTTCAGGACGCCTCTTCTCTGCTGATGCTAAAGAACACATGTCCGGGCAATGACTATGCTCAGTATGTGTTTGTTATAGTGTTGCAAAGTCTAAGGGACCATTTTACACAAGTTATTTCCCAATTATTGTCCCATAAGAATGCTTGTTCCCAATTATCAGCCGGTGTAATCATGCCAGTGATCACGTGACAAAAAGGCAAAACAATTCGAGTGGTCAGACTGTTTATCTGTGTATGTGATGCGCACATTTCCACTTGTCCTTTTGTGCTGGTGGCTGGTGTGGACAGATAATGCTGGAAAGTGGCAGGGTGAGTACATACAGTGTATACTTACTTTTCTCATTACATCTATGTTACAATAACAATTGATTAATGTGATGACATTATGATATTTTTTATTTACTTCCTAGGGCAGCAGAGATCCCAAGATGGACCACAGGAAGTGGGGAGAATATTTTGCCTTTTTGTTCTTTCCCTTTTGCATAAGTTGGACTTTCAGTTCCTGGAAGACAAGCCATTGAACAGTGAAAGTCCCAGCATCTATAGTGTTGGCAGAATGCTGCTGAAGAGCTGCCCACTCAGAAAGAGAGCATGGCAATTTGGACGGTAGTGCATGAGAATTGGGACAGTTCTTTGACATGGTAGAAATTTGTGTGCACCTAAAGCAGTTTTTTCTTTCTTCCTGTTGTAGAGAATGCACAGTTAAACCATACTTTTCTGCAGGTTTTCTGTAAAAGGGACAGGGACACTTAAAGAGTAACTGTACTCAGTGGCGTGCTACCGATGGCGGCAGGCCACGCCACTGCTATGAGGCCCTTGAGCCAGGGGGGGCTTGGTGTCAGTGTGAGCGATGATGATGGAGGAGGGAGAGTCAGCAGACTCTTCTTCACCCATTATTCTTCCTTGGCGTCTGACATGTCAGAGCAGCGGGTGTGATGACGTTATTACAGTGTAACCACTCTTATGAGATGTGCCGCTCTTCACACCACACACTCAGCAGACCGGAGCATCAGATGGAACAAGGAGGGGTGAGTATTGTATTTATTTTTTTAAATCAGTGACTGGTGTCCATAATATTGTATGGAGGACCATGGTTGTACATTTTATTGCATAGAGGACCATGGAGGGTGCATTATATTATATGGAGGACCATGGCGACTGCATTATATTGTATGGAGGACCATGGTTGTACATTTTATTGTATAGGGGACCATGGGGGGTGCATTATATTTTATGGAGGACCATGGCGACTGCATTATATTGTATTGAGGACCAGGGGGGTGCATTATATTGTATGGAGGACCATGGGGATGCATTATATTGTATGGAGGACCATGGGGTGCATTGAAAAATGGCTCCTGGGACACTTTGAGAAATAGCCGTACCGCTGGTTCCACAACCAAATCAATGTAACACTAAGGTGTTAATGCACCTGGAATGAAGACTAGAGAGGTTCAGTTACCATACATTAAGTCACACTACACAATGAACCCGGGAGTAGGACCAGTGTGACCTTCCCTTGTGAAGGCCTCGTGCTCGATACTGAATAAATGGAGATGTTTTGAAAATGTTGCTTCCGCTTTTTTGTCATTTGCAGGTCAGGAGCATGTCTATCCATCCTGTGATTTCCATAACTCCATGATTCTTCCTTCTTGGTGTTGTGATTTCAATGTTGAAGAGAGTATAAATCATGTAAAGGCATTTTGTTTATTGCAAATGTAAGAGGAAGCAGCAATACCCCTCAAGAGCCCTTGCAGGATGTGACAGTAGTGGAGAAAGACTGCCATCTTCTGGCCAGGTGAAATCAGGTGGAACCAATGTGTACCGGAAGATTTGCAAGGGGAGCAACTTCGTGTGATGGACCTGATCAGGTGACCCGCATGATAGACTTCATTGGTATAAAAGCCCTGCACTCCAAACCGCAGGCAGATTTGGCGCCAGGAAGAAGAGCAGAGCAGACACAGTCATGGGATGGCGCCGAAGCCAGTGTGACAGGCCTGAGCAGTAAGTCTACGCCACCAAGGTGCCGGTCACCGCCTGGCAAAGCTCAGATTACCCTCAGAATGACCCAGATTTCTGATTACGCCGGTCAGGGCCAGTATCCGCGCCTTATGCCGGTCAAGCCCCAAAGGTCCAGCGTCGTCTGTCAAAAGCCAGGGCCTAGTCTTTTCCTCCCTAAGCCAAAGAGACTTACGTTAATGGTCAAGCCAAGAAGTTCCGCTAGGAGACAATGATGGAAGAGGCACACCTGCTACTGCAGAGGGACAGCGTGAGTGAGCTGGGCCATCACCTCCAGCTCTAACAGACGGTACAGAGGTTGATCGGGATTAGGTCAACAGGTTGGGAGGAGGCCGGTTGGTACGTGGGAGGCTCAACGTGCTTTAATAGACTAAGTCAGGAAGACTTGTGGCCTAGCGGGAAAAAAACAGGTGACCTCCGCTAGGGCCAGTACCACAGGAATGACATATGATAATCCCTGGGAATGGGCGTATCACCTCTGTAGAAGGGATATTATTTATAGTATAGAGAATAATTTGCATTGCCATTTCTGCCTTATCGTTATTTAGCTCATTGTGGATTTACATTATCACTCAGAAATACTGTAAATTACTATTGTATTTCAATAGAATTATATCGTTCATTGGCTGTTCTTGCCTTGTGTCCTCTGTGAGTTGCATCCCGCTACCTGCATTACGCATCTATAGATTAGATCTCAGCTTCGGGTCACTGCTATGGTTGAACTACTCTATGTATTTTACTGGTTCCCTGAGATTTCATCAGTATATATCTTATCTCATGCTTCAGGACGCCTCTTCTCTGCTGATGCTAAAGAACACATGTCCGGGCAATGACTATGCTCAGTATGTGTTTGTTATAGTGTTGCAAAGTCTAAGGGACCATTTTACACAAGTTATTTCCCAATTATTGTCCCATAAGAATGCTTGTTCCCAATTATCAGCCGGTGTAATCATGCCAGTGATCACGTGACAAAAAGGCAAAACAATTCGAGTGGTCAGACTGTTTATCTGTGTATGTGATGCGCACATTTCCACTTGTCCTTTTGTGCTGGTGGCTGGTGTGGACAGATAATGCTGGAAAGTGGCAGGGTGAGTAGATACAGTGTATACTTACTTTTCTCATTACATCTATGTTACAATAACAATTGATTAATGTGATGACATTATGATATTTTTTATTTACTTCCTAGGGCAGCAGAGATCCCAAGATGGACCACAGGAAGTGGGGAGAATATTTTGCCTTTTTGTTCTTTCCCTTTTGCATAAGTTTCAGTTCCTGGAAGACAAGCCATTGAACAGTGACAGGCACAATACCTGCTGAGAAGTGAGGTGGAAGAAAGTCCCAGCATCTATAGTGTTGGCAGAATGCTGCTGAAGAGCTGCCCACTCAGAAACAGAGCATGGCAATTTGGATGGTAGAGCATGAGAATTGGGACAGTTCTTTGACATGGCAGAAATTTGTGTGCACCTGACTCGCCCCCTGGGCCGTGGGGCACTCGGATCCGGGCAATAGGGGAATGATGGGAGTAGTAGTGGCAACCCGGTTCCGTGGCTCAGGGTGGTCAGGCCAGTGGTAGTCTGCTATGTGCTGTTGATAACGCCCGACTACGCCACCCGTGGATTTGCGGTCATTAGGAACAGCCGCTGTTGGGCAGACCGCTGGGGCTGATGGTGTATGCAGCTGAGGTGGTGTGACTCCCCACGGGAAGAGTGCAGCCCCAGGGCAGTGTAGTGGATGGTGGGAGTGATGGTGGTGAGAGTCCCAGTGCTGATAGTGCTGGAGAAGCAAGGAGCACACAGACAACAGGTTGCAGTCCAGGGTCTTTACTAGAGCAGGTAAACGGACCCACAAACAGTCCCGGCTAGGAGGGGACCTGGATGTCTGAGAGCAATTGGGAAATTGGCCCTGGTCAGGGTGAGGGTGTAGGCCTACTGTGCTTTCTGCGCTCCTTATGGCTATCTCCTCCTTATAGGGTAACAGCCCACGGTCCGAGCTCTCCGTGTATTCTCGCCTGTATGGCCTGCAACGTGGGTTCCTTTCTGCTCCCGGCCTGGTACGGCTTTGCTGGTCCCTTCTGTTGTGGCAGAGCCTCCGGGCTTGTTAGGCCAAGGAATATACAGTCCCCTGCGGACTGGTTATCTGCTGCAGGACGTGGAATCCTCACAGCCTCAGACACCAAAGTCTGGTAAAATTGAGTTCTTTTTCTGCCAAGACAGGCTCACTTCACCTCTTGTCTCTGGCTTGTGGCTCTCCTACTGCCACACTTCCTCTTAGGGTGCAATATAACTGTCCCTCTCTGCTCTGGGACCTCTCAGTCCTGAGACAGGTCGTCCAGCTCTCTCTAACCCTGCCCCCAGTTCCAGCTTTTATAGGGGCAGCCTGCTCCCCCTACTGCCCTGTGCAGGAGGTATTGCATGCTAATGTTCCCCTGACTAGAGAACCCCCCCCTTGCTCTCAGACACAGCTTTATTATACTTGTGGCATCCAGGCCAGGGTGACACACACCTAAAGCAGTTTTTTCTTTCTTCCTGTTGTAGAGAATGCACAGTTAAACCATACTTTTCTGCAAAAAGGACAGGGACACTTAAAGAGTAACTGTACTCAGTGGCATGCTACTGATTACAGTAGGCTGTTAGGCATGTGCTGGATCTGAAATTGGGTCAGAATCATCAGTGGATTCTGTGGGCTCCCATTCTGGTCCAGCCAGGGCAGATACTGCTCAGCATTGCCATCGGTCTCAATGCCTAACTAGTGCACAAGATGTACAGGCTGTCTCTTGGGTCTTTGTTCCTAGTAGCATTAAGCATCGGCTGCGGGAAGGAACAGGGCTGCTACATCCTAAGTCCAGGGTGCACTGCACTGAGCATGCCCGTGACATGGCGGACCGTGATTGGTGGTTTGGTGTCAGCTGATCCGGTGACCTGGCAACGCCTGATTGGTCGCGGGTGACGTCATCAGTAGTGCGACCAATAATGCGATTATGGGCAGGGCTTAGTCTTTAAATAGCCCGCCCACAAGCATGGCGGCGCGCTCTGATCATTGAGCTAAGGTTGTGTTCATGTGTGGATGCTTGTCTGTTTGGGCTCCATGTGCTCTCTTGTTGCTCTAGCTTCGGACAGGCAGGTTTACCTGGGGATAGGCAGTCTTAGCTGGAGGGAGGCAGGTTGTTCCGTTTAACAGTCTGGCTCCGAAAAGGGGGTCGCTATACACCCCGAGCAGACTGCGGACTCCGTATTCCTGGTACCGCCTGTTAGCCACGTGGAGAGTTACTCCGCAGTCCGGTCGCACACCGGCTGGGAGCACGTATACGCCGGCGTGAGTCACACACACTTCCTAGCGCCTGCTGCGTAGCCTCTGTGCTGTTAACAGGGCTACGGCTACGTTATTTATCACACATCTCTTGTGCAGTTAATGGAGATAGTGCAAATCCCTTTTCCCGTCTCGGTGTGCAGTAACACTGGAGGGATTTATATATTAGTTGGTTGTTTTACCTTCTTACCCGGAAGGTGTACGGCCGCAGTCTTCCAGGCTGCATCGCGGACCCCGGGTTCGGTTGTTTTCCATTATTAATAAAGTTGTTTGCAACCATCCCCATAACAGTATCAGAGCGCCAGGGTCTAGCCTAACATGGCTGACAACCAGCAATTGCAGCACTATATACAGCAACTTGAGGCCAGAGTTAGGACTCTGGAACAAACTGTCCCGGTTGCTGATATCACTGCAGTAGCTACCCAGGCAGCTTCACAGGCTGCTAATCTTGTTAACACAGCTGCGGTGAATGCTGCGGCAGCTGCTATTGCTCCATTACCCCGTTTTGCTCTCCCAGAAAAAATTTCTGGCAACAGCAGATCCTGCAGAGGTTTTATTAATCTGTGCTCCATTCAGTTAGAGATGATGGAAGCACGGTTCCCCTCTGAAAGGGCCAAAGTGGGTTTCGTCATCTTGTTACTTTCTCACAGGGCCTTGGAGTGGGCTATCCCTCTGTGGGAGCGGAGTGACCCGGTAGTGGCTAATGCGAGTCTCTTTCTTGGAGCCCTAAAGAGTGTTTTCCTATGTCCTCAGGTCACGCATGATACGGCTCTTAAGCTTCTTGCGTTGGTCCAGGGTTAGGCCACCGCCAGCCACTGTGCCATCCAATTCAGAACCTTAGCGGCTGAATTGGATTGGTCTGAGCGGTCGTTAATCCCGGTGTTCTGGAAGGGTCTGGCTGGGCATATTAAAAATGCTCTATCTACCAGAGAGATTCCAACCTCCCTGGAAGAGTTCATCTCTCTCGCTAACCGAATAGATTTGCGTCATGCAGAACACAAGTTAGAGCTGGAGGTCTCCAGACCTCAGTTTCGGTTGGCACCTTCATTCTCTAGACCCATTTCCAAACCCGCGGCTCCCGACCCGGAGCCTGAGGCTATAGATATATCCCGGACTGAATCTAGCCCCACTCGTCTACGACCTGCACATCTCTTGGAGTACCCCATTAATAAGGGTTCCAAGCGGTCGGGAAAACGAGTGTGTCTAACCGCCGTTGGAGGAGGTGTGTTAGATTCTGGGGCTTCTTCCTACAAATTATTGTATGAGGTAACGTTGCTCTTCGGAACAACCACGGTTACTGCCAAGGCGTGGGTGGATTCTGGCGCAGATGGCAATTTTTTGCCATCTACGTTTGCCCAGAAGCACGCCATTCCTATGGAGTTACTGCCAAAGCCAATGAACATTAGGGTAGTCAACGGTTCACTGCTGGACACGCAAATCACTCACCAGTCGATTCCCCTCACCATATCGTTTCCTCAGGGTCACCGGGAGGTTATCTAATTTCTTATTATTCCCGGTGGATTGGATGAGGTGCTTTTGGGTCTTCCATGGTTACGTTGTCACACTCCACACATTAACTGGAATACGGGGAGAATTTCTTTCTGGGGTGAGAATTGTGTGTCTCAGTGTTTGGTTACAGCCGCCCGGAGGGTAGTCTCTGAGCCTTCTACCGACTTGGCCGCTTCCCCTGTGCAATATCAGAGTTTTGCGGATGTCTTTTCCAAAAAGGCTGCAGAGATTTTACCTCTCCGCCGACCGTATGACTGTCCTATTGATTTGGTCCCCGGCACGGAGTCTCCTCGCGGTAGGGTTTATGCTCCTTCTGTCCCCGAGACCCAGGATGCTATATTGGCCTCCAAGAATCGGATGAGAGAGTCGGCTGACACGCTTCGTTGCCCAGCCCCCGTATTCTCTCCGGGCGACAGAGTGTGGCTCGCGGCTCGTAATATCAGAGTACGTGGGGAATCTGCCAAGTTTGCCCCCCCGCTTTATTGGTCCTTTCAAAATTTTGGCCCAAGTAAACCCCATAGTGTACCGTTTACAGTTACCATGACACCTGAGGATTCACAACACTTTTCATGTGTCGCTCCTAAAGCCTGTTCACCTGACAAAATTCTCTGAACCCCACCTGCTTCAGACACCAGGGGTGATGATCTCGAGGTACAGGCGATTGTGGGGTCTAAGATGGTTTGTGGGAAAAAATATTACCTGGTACACTGGAGGGGACATGGATCTAAGGATTGCTCCTGGGAACCATATTCATGCTTCCCTGCTCATTGAGGAATATGAGTGTCAAGTGGAGGGGGAGATGTTAGAAGGGGGGATAATGTTAGGCATGTGCTGGATCTGAAATTGGGTCAGAATCATCAGTGGATTCTGTGGGCTCCCATTCTGGTCCAGCCAGGGCAGACACTGCTCAGCATCACCATTAGTCTCAATGCCTAACTAGTGCACAAGATGTACAGGCAGTCTCTCAGGTCTTTGTTCCTAGTAGCATTAAGCATTGGCTGCGGGAAGGAACAGGGCTGCTACAGCCTAAGTCCAGGGTGCACTGCACTGAGCATGCCCGTGACATGGCGGACCGTGATTGGTGGTTTGATGTCAGCTGTTCCGGTGACCTGGCACCGCCTGATTGGTAACGTGTGACGTCATCAGTAGTGCGACCAATAATGCGATTATGGGCAGGGCTTAGTCTTTAAATAGCCCTCCCACAAGCATGGCAGCGCGCTCTGATCATTGAGCTAAGGTTGTGTTCATGTGTGGGCGCTTGTCTGTTTGGGCTCCACGTGCTCTCTTGCTGCTCTAGCTTCGGACAGGCAGGTTTACCTGGGGATAGGCAGTCTTACCTGGAGGGAGGCAGGTAGTTCCGTTTGACAGTCTGGCACCGACAAAGGGGTCGCTATACACCCCGAGCAGACTGCGGACTTCTTATTCCTGGCACCGCCTGTTAGCCACGTGGAGAGTTACTCCGCAGTGCGGTCCCACTCCGGCTGGGAGCACGTATACGCTGGCGTGAGTCACACACACTTCCTAGCGCCTGCTGCATAACCTCTGTGCTGTTAACGGGGCTACGGCTACGTTATTTAACACACATCTCTCGTGCAGTTAACAGCGATAGTGTGAATCCCTTTTCCCGTCCCGGGGTGCAGTAACACTGGAGGGATTTATATATTAGTTGGTTGCTTTACTTTCTTACCCGGAAGGTGGTCGGCCGCAGTCTTCTAGGCTGCATCGCGGACCCCGGGTTCGGTTGCTTTCCATTATTAATAAAGTTGTTTGCAACCGTCCCTATAACATAGGCCACGCCACTGCTATGAGGCCCTTGAGCCGGAGGGGGGAGGGGGGCCTGGTGTCAGTGTGAGCGACGATGATGGAGGAGGTAGAGACAGCAGATGCTTCCTCACCCATTATTCTTCCTTGGCGTCTGACGTCTCAGAGCAGCGGGCGTGATGACGTTATTACAGTGTAACCACTCTTATGAGATGTGCCGCTCTTCACACCACACACTCAGCAGACCGGAGCATCAGATGGAACAAGGAGGGGTGAGTATTGTATTTATTTTTTTAAATCAGTGACTGGTGTCCATAATATTGTATGGAGGACCATGGTTGTACATTTTATTGTATAGAGGACCATGGGGGGGTGCATTATATTATATGGAGGACCATGGCGAGTGCATTATATTGTATGGAGGACCATGGGGATGCATTATATTGTATGGAGGACCATGAGGAGTGCATTATATTGTATGGAGGACTATGGGGATGCATTATATTGTATGGAGTACTATGGGGAGAGCATTATATTGTATGGCGGACCATGGGGGTGCATTATATTGTATGTAGGACCATGGGAAGTGCATTATATTCTATGGAGGAACATGGGGAGTGCATTATACTGTATGGAGGATTATGGGAGGCGCATTATAATATTTTGAGGGCTTTTTGGGGGCCATTATACTGTATGCAAGTAATTAAACTGTGTGAAGGTTTGTGTGGGTTCCTTCATACTGTGTGCAGGGGTGTGCGGGGGTCATCATACTGTTTGGAGGGCTACAGTGGGCCATTATACAGTGTGGTGAGATGTGGGAACATTATACTTTATGTAGGCCCATTATACTGCATGGAGAGCTGTGTGGGGGTCACAGTTGGGGGATCATACTGTGTTTGGGTCACCATACTTTGGCTTTAGAGTTGAGGGGTGGGGTACGATAGGGTCATTATACTGTGCATGTTGAGGCTAATGTGGAGGAATTCACCATGGGGGTATCATACTGTGTTTGGGGGTCACTTTTGTTGGCATCATAACTTTATCTTTTTTTTTGGGGGGGGGGGTATGCTATGGGGCCCCATGATTTCTATGTATGCCCCTTATTGTACTTCTAACTTTTTTACTATCACAGTGTAGTATAAGGCTGTGTGCCCGCTATGCGTTTTTTAAGTATTTCTGCAGCGGCAATTCCGCCGCGGAAACGCTTAAAAAACACTTGGTAGAAGGTCTGCAATGGTCCCCAATGATAATCTGCATGTGCTGTGCACATGCTGTGGAAATTTCCGCTGCGGATTATCATTGCAGAAAAATCCACAGCATGTCCATTAATTTTGCGGAAACGCGGAGTAATTGCCGCCATTGACTTGCATTGGAAAGCTTAATATCCGCATGACTACATGTACACAAGCAGATATTAAGCGATTCAATGCGCGGATGGTTCCCGGGTCTGGAGAAGAGGATGCCATGCGTAGCCATTGGACGATTCCCTGTCATACAGAGAAATAGAAGAAAGCATAGAGGAAGAAGGAGTGCAGGGATGCATCAGTGAGTGTTGTAAATAATGGACGTAAAACTTGGGAAGGGATTCCCTCTAATTGCTTTATTTCATCTGTACTTGCAGTGGATTCCCACAGAGGTGAAACGGAGCAATTAGCAATCCTCCAAGCTAATTGATGCTCGGTCGCATCATGCATGGCACCCTAAAACTACTGGCAGGTAAGGACAATAACTTTTTTTACGTGTCCACAAATGACACATGCCAAAGGATAGGGACGTATCAGGCATCCCATACGGATCATCTGTATTGCACTGAAAATAAAAAATACGGTAAATTCCACAATAGTTTTTTTTCGTTTTGTTTTACGGACTTCACTGTGCAGTAAAAATGACCATGCAACATGATTCTCCAAATACCAAATTTGTCCATTTTTTTTAAAATTATTATTGTCTTAGTGGTGAAAAAAATGATGTTCTCTGTAGAAAAAAAAATGTTTGCGTCTCCATTCTTTGAGACCTATAACTGTTTTTATTTTCTTGTTGTCCATCGAGCTGTGTGAAGGTTTGAGCCCCCCTGAGCTGACCTTTTTATTAATACCATTTGGGGGTTAAGATGAAATTTTAATTGTTTTTACTGAGTTTTTTTTTGTTTTTTTTTAAGGGGGGGGAGGGTGTAGCGACCAAAAAATGGCAATTGTGGTGTTTTTTTTTCCTTTGAGCATTTAACATACGGTTTAATTTTATATTTTGATAGATTTGACTTTATTGGTCACGACTATCAAAAATGCTTTTTTTATTATTTTCTAAATGTTTTTATTTTTCATGAGAAAGAAATGGGAGATTCAAATTTTTATATTTTTTAAAAAAAATATGTTTAAAATTTTTCCTTTTATTTTCTTTTAATCTTCCCAGGGAACTTCAATCAGTATTGCGGTATATAGAGAAATTGCTGTTCTATGAAGTCCAAGCTTCCGGCTGCCATGTTAATCCCTCGGTTCCCGGTGATTATGTCATTGGGGATCAATGGTGGCAGGTGCACACTGGCAATAAATTAATTTTAATGCAGCTTGATGCATGTCAGAGATTGACAGCAAATATTCATGTGGTTAAACTGTAGCGATGAGCGCAAGCTCTGGTCGCTGAAGTTGCAGGCAGATGCCAGCTATGTGACACAGCTGGCTTCTACCTACTATGGTGCAGGTTCAGCTCCTGAGCCGGCTTCATACTTTCCTTTGCAACCTGTGATGAACATGCATAGATCGTTAAGGGTTTTTAATGGTTATTACCAAAATAACAAGTTATCTTTTATCCACAGGAGAAATTTGCTGATTGATTGGGCTCAGTCAGATTGCTCGGACCAGGAACATAACTATTAACATTGGTGCAAATTGACTGAGATGATCTGGACCATTGGCCATGTCAGTAAATCTGCAGTTGCTGGGCAGAAGCGTTGATAACTGCATCTTACATTATCGGCATCTGTTACACGTACGCCACTAGGTTTAGATAGAGGCTATGTAGATTGTAAGCTCTTATGAGCAGGGTCATCATTATTTTTGCTTTAATTATTGTATTATCTTTAGCTATGTTACTTATGACTGTTGTATATGAACCTCCAAATTGTAAAGCGCTGCAGAATAGGTTGGTGCTATATAAATAAAGATTATTATTATTTATTATTATACAGTTTCCATGAATTCGTGGAATCCTGGGGGAACTGTTACTCAGGGTGACCATTGATTGTTGTTTTCTCAGTCATAAGATGCATTGACTTTCTGGCACAAACACGCTGACAGAGTCTTTAGGAACAGTTCAACAACAGTATTTAATGCAGATGCACGGCCAGCACATAACATCAGCTCTTTGAAGCAACAGGCTTTCCATAAACAACAGCAGACAGTCCTTCACCAAGGCACAGAACTCTTTAACCTGCAATGAGATGGAGGGGAAGGGGGATTTTGGTGAGAGAGATGATTCCTGTGAGACAATTACTCCCAAGCTCTTATCTTCCTGTCAAAAAATAGGATTCCAGCTTCACCCTCTACTTGAATCTTGTTCACTTCACTTCACTTGCCTGGATTTCTGTGAGATACAGATAACACAGGACTGATCCTTCCACTGCTCCTAGACAATAAAAACTTCCCCACAATCCCCCTGGGGCTCTGCTAACCACTTCCTGTCTCCTGTGACTGTGTTAACCCCTCTGTTAGAACCTTGCTCTTAGGTTTTTTCCTTTGCTGGTCACATGACCTTGTTGGCCTATTTAATCCTGCTCCGCCCTTCTGGCTTTGCTGGACTTCATTGTATAACTACTTTCTAGCTAGCCTGTGCTCTGTATCTAACTCTGTTAGTTTGCTTGGTCTACGGACCTCTATGTTCTATATATTTTGTTTGTTCATCTGTCTGCTACTATTTCTGTTAGGAGGTGTCCCATTTTCCTCCCAGTCCTTAGTACTTGTAGGGATTCCTTCCCCACATCTATAGGTCTCCGTACAGACTAGCTTAGGACTTTAGCAGGTCTGATCGCAGGATCAGGTTCCCTGTTACATCGTAGGGATTCAGCTGAGTTCTATCGTAGGGACAGATCTCCTCTCTTTCCTTAGCTCTGGTAGCAGAACATAACACCCTCTAGTTACTGGATGCTTCTGAAGCAAACCACTTCCTGTCTCCTGTGGTTGTGTTAACCCTTCAAGTTGCTGGATGCTTTTAAAGCAACAGCACTACTTCTGCCTGTCACACATCCATGAGTTTTCTTTCAATTAGCCAGTCTGGAACATTGTCATCATTTCAGCATGATGCATGATGCACATGTGACGTTGCGCCATGCTGGCCAATCAAAAGATAAGCTGTGCATGGCATCAAATAGGCATTCCTTGTGGCTTCTATCCAGCAGCCACAGATTACTGACGTGGCATATGGACTCGGTTGTGCAAATCGATTTTCACCAACTCTAGTAACAATAATCGGTGTACCAATTGTAGTTATTCCTCGGCCTTGCAAGGGTTCCAAATAATCCCTTTGGACCATATTAGAAGACTAATGCCGTTAAAGTCCCTTGATAGTTGAGGTCACTGTTGAAGGTTTTGTATTGGAGCACACAAGCTTCAATTTACACCTCTAGCAAAAATTGGGCTCTCTAATCCCTTCTTGAATGGATTGGAGGTACAGATGTTCAACCTCCGCTCCATTAATTGACCTTGACACTGCTGGAAAAAGCAAAGCACTGTATTCCACTTTCTCTGGAAGTCCCATTGGCAATGGAAGGAGCGGAGGCAGAGAATGTGCATTTCCGCCCCATTCAAGATGGGGCAGCAGAGCCCTATTTGGGCTTTCTAGAGCCTATATTTCAGGATTGCTAGGGGTCCCAGCGGTCTTTTGTGAAAAGTTGTTTTTTTGTGAATAGCCCTTTATTTTATTTGAAACTTTGTACTTATAAGGCTTTCACCTGAAGCAAAAATGACACACATAGCCACTTGCACATAGGTGTAATGCTGCTGAATCCACCACCACCATGCAGTTGGGAGCATGTAAGGACTCATCTCAGCCTATGAGGCATTACCCTTATCCGTTTCATAATCAGATGACATGTAGGCTATTCGCTTCTACACTTGATCTGCTTCCAAGCATTGTAGAGTTATAGGTGTAAAGTAATAAAAGCCGCGGCCTAAGTTATATTTGATTTGTCTTCTTACTTCCAAGGAAATGAGTCATTCTTATGGAATGCCATTAAGACATTTTCTGAACATATCAGATTTGATACATCGGTCAATTACTGAGCTGAACTACATCAATATCCATGGATGAATGCCATCTGGCCCTGGGGACTTGTCAATATATAATTTGCTCGCACGCAGGTGTACTTCTTGTGTTAACCCCTTCGCCAACTTGCGTTTTTCCGTTGTTGCGTTTTCATTCTTTCCTCCCCTTCTTCCCAGAGCCATAAGTTTTTCATTTTTCCATCAATATAGCCCTATGAGGGCTTGTTTTTTGCAGGACGAGTTGTACTCTTGAATGACACCATTCATTTTCGCATATAGTGTACTGGAAAATGAGCAAAAAATTCCAAGTGCAGTGAAACTGCAAAAAAAGTGCAATTGTTTTCAGGGTTTTTTATTTACGATGTTCACTAAATGCTAAAACTGATCTGCCAATATGATTCTTCAGGTCAGTACGAGTTCACGGATACCAAACATGTATAGGTTCTTTTTAATTTAAGTGTTGAAAAATCCAAAGTTTGTAAGAAAAAAAAAAGTTCCGAGACAAAGTAGCGTCTCCGTTTTCCATGATCTGGGCCTCGGTGAGAGCTTATTTTTTGTGCACCAAGCTGACATTTTTATTGATACCATTTTGGTGTAGATACAATGTTTTAATCGCCCGTTTTTTGCATTTTATTGCAGTGCTGTGGTGACCAAAAAAATATAATTCTGGCGTTGTGATTTTTTTCTTGTTACGCCATTTACCGATCTGATTAATTTACTTTATATTTTGATAGATCGGATATTTATGAAAGCAGTGATACCAAATATGTGTATTTTTTATTTATTTATTAATTTTTTTATTGTTTTATTTTGAATGGGGCTAAAGGGGGGGTGATTTGAACTTTTATGTTTTTTTAGTTTTTTTAATATTTTTTAAAACATTTTTTTTTTTACTGGCTTCAATATGCGCCTTAGGAGACTTGAAGCTGCAATCATTCGATCGCCTGTACTATACATAGCAAGGCTTCAGTCCTCTTTGTGTATCATAAATCATGATCTCCTATGAGATTGAGATTGACAGCGGCAAGCAACTTGTTAACATCCGCGGGTGGATAAAGGATCAGATCAGCTGTCACTTGCAGGAAAAAATGCGGGCTCTACGCCGGAGCCCGCATCAAATGCAGTGATACAACCTTGGATGTACCTGTGCATCCAATGTCGTAAAGGGTTTAAACTAGTTATATCAGGTCGTGAACTCTGATTTTTGCATTGTTGAATGATCTCTGGAACAGTCAGTTCATTGGTGAACATGGATGAACAGTGCCTGTTTAATATCTCAGACTTTTCTATGTTCTCTATTATTATCTTGTTATGACCATCTTTGAAGGGGCCGATACCATCCGTTGTTTTCTTTTTGGCATTAATATATTTATAATTTTTGGGGGGATTTATTTCAGTGTCTCTGGCAATTTGTTTCTCTGTAGATAACTTTGCTAGCTTGATTTATTTTTTCTATTTCTTATTGAGATCTTTATACTCCTGAAATGCTATTTCTAATTTCTTAACCTTCAAGGTTTTGAATACCCTTTGTTTTATCTTATTATGCTATGTACTGTTTTATTTATCCATAACGGTTTCTTTTTATTCCTGGACATTTTATTACCAGAGGGTATAATTTTTTTACATGATTCTAGTAGCATATCTTTAAACACACCCCATTTATGTTTGGTATTCCCAGTTACCAGAACATGATCACAGTCTACAAGATTAATCTCTTCCCATAATTTATTGATTGACTGACAGATGATGGCCTCTTCCTCTGTCAAACACTTTCAATGATATGGTCAATATTGAACGTGTCTTTTAAAGGGTTAAGTTATAGGTGGAGTCTGGCTGTCCTTTACAGCTGAACTTCAGCCGTGACCTTGCGGGTAGACTGGGTAGTATGCATGACGGATAGATCAGTCGTGGTGTATGATAGCACTCGTTCATGACGGATATATCCATCATGGGATGTTAAGGAGTTAATATGTAAAAGTTTAATAATAGTGTTTTGTACTAAATATTGTTTAATAAAAATAATTTGAAAACCAAAAATCTGCCTTAGTTATATGATGATTAGACTGGTCCAGGGTAAAGCTAAAAACTGCCCATACATTTTTGGACAGTCCATAAAAATAGGCAAAAATGAAGGTTCCTTTGAGTAATGGTAAGCTGAAATGTTAAAAAAAAGAATGGGAAATTATTTTTACAAAAAGTATATTGGAAAAGCAGACCATTTTTCATTTTAGGAACAATGACATTTACTTCCTGAAACCGGAGTATCTGCTTATAGAAGAATGACTTATTGAGTTCTTACTCCTATCCATATTACTGGCAAAGAATTGTATACTGTTACAATGAGTAATGTGGATTTAATATCTTGTTTGTTTAAGTAATATTGATTTACATTCAATGACATTTCCTTTTCTAGAGAATTTTTCTTGTACAAACTAGGTCACAAATGATAATAATGAGCCATAACTTACATACGTTACATTTTTTTCTTAGTCATTTTTATTGTTACATCCTGGAATGAACTTCGTGCTACCACCTATCAGCATATGCTGGAATGAGTCACAGGAACCCATGAAATTTGGCATAACTGTAAGAATATGGACATGCTGCCCGTGTTTCCCTCTGAAGAAACAAGTTTTAGGGTTCGCTTACATCAGCGTATTAAAAGTTGCTCCGATCTTTATCCCGAAAAGTTGGATAAGTGGAATCTCTATGGGTTACCTTTTGTCATGCGTGTGCTATACGAATGTGCGATTTTTCTCGCCTAGCATCCATATGACATCCGTATTCAATGTGTTTTTAACATAATCTTTTACATACTATAATGCTCCGTGTAACTTAAAGATAGTTGTAAAAACTAATAAAGTAATCTTATATAAAGATAGAGATAGATATTAGAAAGATAGATATTACAAAGACAGCTATTAGATAGATAGATAAACAAATAGATAGATATCCTGCAGATATATAATTTCATAAGCCCCATATGTATTATAAACTTGCACCCTTACTGCCTTTCATGTGGAGTTTATTGTTGAGCTTTTTGGGCTTGTTTAATCTAGTAAATGCGTGAAAAAATAATGACTTGGGGTTCTCCCTATTTTTGCTAACCAGCAAAGGTAAAGCAGACAGCTGTGAGCTGATATTATCAGGATGGGAAGATCTCTGGTTATTGGGCCCTTCCCAGCCTAAAAATATCAGCCCACAGCCACCCCAGAAGTGGTGCATCACATTAGATGTGCCAAGTCTGGTGCTTAGCCTTTGCCCTTCCCAATTGTCTTGGTGCGTTGGAAATCGTGGTAATGGTGCTTGAGGCTGATATCAGCTGTGAATTGTCAAAAATCACAGCTGGCATCAAGCCCTGGTGTTAGCAATGGAGAAGTGTCTATCAGACCCCCCCATTACTAACCCATTAATAAAAATATAAAAAAAACGCACACACAAAAAAATACTTTATTACCAATTTATAAAAAAAAAAAAAAACAACCATGCAGGTCCGATAGGCAAATATGCCCTGTGCAATGCACATTCCCGGGCTGAGTGGCGTGTGCGTGTATATGTAGTGATTCCACTGGACCGTGCCGGAGAGTGAATGCTTGGAGGGGCATAACTAAGTATCAACCCGATCTGACCAGGGTCGCACGATGGCATACGACGCCGTGCACCAAGGAGGAACCGAGCAGAGGGACCAGGTGCTACTCCAGGACAGACCCCGGACACGGCTGTTGACCCACACAGGGGAATACAGGAACAGGCAGGTTAGGCTGGCACACAGACTGCTGGGTATAGGCAGACACGGCTGGTATGCAGACTGGCGGATGCTGGTAAGCAGGACTGGTATGCAGGCAGGGAGGTACTGGCAGGTACGACAGGTTGGAGCACCGAGTGGATAGGACCCAGTGCAGACTGGGACTCAGGAACAGAACCGCAGATGCGGTGGACAAACTGCAGAGTGAGGCCGCCCAGAGCGGCGAGCAAGAGCAGAACAAGACGAGGCCACCTGGAGCGGTGAGTGAGAGAAGAGCAGGACAAGGCCGCCTGGAACGGTGAGCGAGAGAGGAGCGGGACGAGACTGCCGAAGCAGCGAGCAAAAGGTCAGAGCAGAGCGAGACTGCCGGAGCAGCGAGCAAAGGGTCAGAGCAGAGCGAGACTGCCGGAGCAGCGAGCAATGGGTCAGAGCAGAGCGGGACTGCCGGAGCAGCGAGCAAAGGGTCAGAGCAGAGAGAGACTGCCGGAGCAGCGAGCAAAGGGTCAGAGCAGAGCGAGACTGCCGAAGCAGCGAGCAAAGGGTCAGAGCAGAGAGAGACTGCCGGAGCAGCGAGCAAAGGGTCAGAGCAGAGCGAGACTGCCGGAGCAGCGAGCAAAGGGTCAGAGCAGAGCGAGACTGCCGGGGCAGCGAGCAAAGCAGAGCAGAGGGGACAGGGCTCTGTTCACACGGAACAGACTGGAAGGGAAAGGCAGAACCAGGTACACACATGATACTTGCAATGAAGTAGCGAGTGGACTCTAAACTCACAAACGGTAGTACAGGGACAACGAGTAGGAGTTAGGTACGGGATCAGATTCTGCAGGAAAAGGGAAGGTACGGACATAGAGAAAAACAGGTAACAGGCTAGGAGAGTATTCAGACTAGAACAGACACAGCAACAAGATACAGGAGCGGGTCTAGGTATGCGGCCCCTAGAAGGCGGAACGAAAAGGCTAGGAGCGTGTTCAGACAGGAACAGGCAAGATACAGGAACAGGTCTAGGTATGCGGCCCCTAGAAGGCGGAAAGAACAGGCTAGGAGCTAGTTCAGACAGGACACAGTTCAGACACGGGAACTGATACCGCAAGGCAGGAAGCATAGACAGGACTTGGCACATCATTGACAGGAAGCCAACTGACAGAACACAATGCTCAGGCATGGATTCCAGGGAGGAGCTGGGTTAAATACCATGTGACAGACAGCAATAGGCTGAGGACGCACAAGGGGTGGGCCTGCAGCAGCTACAAGAAGCAGGAAGTGATCGGGCGCCGCCCTTAAGCAGCAGAAACAGAGGCAAGCAGACAGCATGGAGGGAAGCCAGGCTAGCAGACTGGACTGGAGATCAAGTGCGCGCTCTTGCACAGTGGGAGATGGACCACTATGCAAGGACACCGCCAGGTATGTTACACCCTGGAGTGCATAATGAGTGGTGACACTAAGTGAGAGTAATCCAAAGAAAAGGGAAAGCAAGATCTGGAGCATAAGTGACTAAGAGACCTAGCCACGAGACCCCGAGCTTATAACGCTGAATGCAACAAGCCTAAAGCAGGACTGAGTACGAGCAAAGTGTCCTAGGCAGGAGTTCCAGAGCCAGAGCGTCAGCGCACCTTAAAGGAATGTAGGAAGTGGAACCGCAGAACAAGTAGATGACACTTGTTAATCAGGACTTAAGTGGTAAAGCTGGGTTGTCGTGAAGTAGTGAGAAACAGTGGCCATAGAGGGCACTGTAGACTACAGGAAGGAAACTGTATGGAAAATGCTTCAAGTTGTAAAGGAAACCTTCATAAGACTGCGTACTCGCTATCCCTTGTATATAACCTTTATCAAGTTGCCGTTCAGTAAAGAGTTTGTTTTTGAATGGTGGTCTCCCTCATTGAATTGTGAAACATCTGGTCCTGGCAAACCCGCAACATCGGTTACATGTGGCCTGCACGCGCCTAGCACCCTCACAGCACAAGTCCACACACCCCCACTTATGTAACATGCTGGGGCCCCACAGATGAGTGCCTCGCCCACAGCTACTGGCGCCACGCCATGTTACAGAACTACTTTACTGGAGATTACCCTTAAAGATCCCTATACACATTAGACTAATCTAATGTGCATGGGAAGGCTGACCAACTGATGGTCGGGAGAGATAAGCTGCCAGCTGATGTGTCAACCAGCTGCTTTCTCATAAAGAACCCAGGAGCACTTGGAAGAGCGAGCGCTCCTGTGTATGGAACAGTCGGGATATGGCTTTAAGCCGAACAAATGGCCAAAGCATCGTTGTTCGACAGCCATCTAATATGTATGTGGGCCTTAAGTCACAGACCATAGCCTTCTAAGGTGGTAGCTGGTATTCACCCAACGTATGAGCGGTTTGCTTGTTCATCTGGCGATTTCTGCCATGTTTACAAGAGCCAATGATCGAACATCCCTACAAACACTGGTACAACAATTATTGGCTTGTCTACAGATAAGATTGATATACAAAGTGTAGCAAAACCTCTAGATAAGGCCAACTAGGTCACATATGGATGTGGCACCAGATTAAACCAAGTTTTCCTCCCTTAACCCTGAAACAGTGGGTAGACTATCCCAAAGATTTTTCCCAGGTTGCTACCTCTGAAGTAGTTTCCGCATATGAGAAATCGATTACTTGGACAATGTACCTAAATTGCACTCAGGAACTGTAGTCAAGATAGTTTGAGGAACACAGAATTTGGTCCCAGATGTTGAGTTCCATCAGATTAAATCAAATCTGGACTATTCATCTCTGGGTTAGTCAGATCAATTGTGGACATGTTTGATAGTATTGTGGAGCTCTTAAAAGAAGCATAATGGTGGACACAGTCTGAATAAGAGGAGCTGGAATAAAATGTGGCAGGGGATGTGTAAGGTACCCAACTTTTTCCTTCTTCTAGATCATCAAAGACTCAGGCAATTGAATACTGAATCTGGACTAATACATGTGCTGCAATATGCCACACATACATTCTGGCATTTAGATGTGCCTAGATCAAGTATATTGATCAAGGAGACAGTGGGCACCCTTTTTTATATA
The DNA here is from genome assembly GCF_046119375.1 of Phyllobates terribilis. Lineage (NCBI taxonomy): Eukaryota > Metazoa > Chordata > Amphibia > Anura > Dendrobatidae > Phyllobates > Phyllobates terribilis. The sequence goes on from NW_027362762.1 coordinate 74,449,118, forward strand.
ATAGAGAGCATGTACAGTGTATTGAATATAATTTATGTGTAGTACAGTAGTGGTACAACAAATTAAAAGATGACTATACTCTTAATCCAGCTGAGAAATGGATACAATTATGTATACAATAAATGCAATCTATCTGATACATCATAGAAAAGTAATCAGCAAAAAAACTCATGATGCCATTGGTTACAAATTTCAGATAATCTTGGACCAAATACGTGGCAACACATTGTCAAGCCACCACAAGCATATCAGCGCCTCGACAATCAGGGCTGCCACCAGGAATTTCAGGTCCCCATACTGGCAAAATTTTCGGGCCCCCTTGAGACCCCGCCCAGGCTCCACCCCTGCTCCGCCTCCACCCCTCAAACCTTCCACAGTCCCACCGCCCATTCTTGGAAAAACTCCACTTCTGCACCATGTCCTCACCAATCACACATTAACAATTCCCACTGAACCATATCATAAACATAGCCAGCAGCTTTTGTTTTGGCTTGGCCAAATGACTTTTTAAGCCATCACCACAACAAGGTAGACTCTTCTGGCCGGGCCCTACTCTCACCTATTAAACATTTCTTATAATACCCAATACTCTTTTTAGGTATATTTTTATTTATTTTTCTTTAAAGGAATGTGTCACATACATTTTTTAAAATGACTAATATTACCACATACAAGGAACAAATACCGCCACACCACGACAAGATCATATATTACCACCATATAGTGACCGAATAATACCACATACAAGGAACAAATACCGCCACACCATGACAAGACCACATATTACCACCACATAGTGACCGAATACTACAATACTGATCATTAATAAAAAACACAATACTAATATTACCATAAGTGTTATTATACATGGGAGCTCTGTATATAGTATACAGTGTATAGTGTAAGTGTACAAGTAATACAGTGATCACCAGTGACATTATACACAGGAGCCCTGTATATAGTTTCAGTGTACAGGTAATACAGTGATCACCAGTGACATTATACACAGGAGCTCTGTATATAGTTTCTGTGTACAGGTAATACAGTGATCACCAGTGACATTATACACAGTAAATCTGTATATAGTTTCAGTGTACAGGTAATACAGTGATCACCAGTGACATTATACAAAGGAGCTGTGTATATAGTGTCAGCGTACAGGTAATACAGTGATCACCAGTGAAATTATACACAGGAGCTCTGTACATAGTATATAGTGTCAATGTACAGATAACACACTGACTCACCAGTGATGTCTCTAGTTGAAGATATTCATCTTCGCTTTTCCCCTTCATACAGCGCAGACCACCATCAATTCTTCCAGCCAGGACTCTTCTCCGCATAAAATAACACACAGTTATCAAGAGTACATTCCCCAACTTCTACACCACGTAGCTGAATACAAATGTGCACCCACCATTAATATATAATTAGTTATTTTGCAACCCACCATTCCAAATATAAATTGTAATCCTCCACTGCGCCCCCACTAATTATAAATAGCCACTTTCCCCACCTAATAAATATATAAATGAATTAGCACCTGTACTTTTTCCCCCAATTTATTACCAGTCACACTCCTGCATCCACAACGCCCCCCACTCTGTACCTCCTGCTCCCCCGATTCATTATATTTACATGCCCCCTCAACTCCAATACATTATGTCATGTCCGTGCTCTCCCCACTCGCACCCTCTATTCATCATCATTTACTCTCTCCTACTCCCAATTCATCATTTTCTCTCCCCACCCAACACTCCCAATTCACAATTTGCTCTCCCCACCCCCAATTCACCATTTGCTCTCCTGACCCCAATTTACCATGTGCACTCCCCACCCCCCCACTCCCAATTCATCATGTGCTCCCCCCTCCCAATTTATCATTTGCTCTCCCCACTCTCAATTCATCATGTGCTCTCCCCACCCCCAATCCCAATTCATCATGTGCTCTCCACACACCCCACTCCTAGTTCATCACGTTCTCTCCACACCCCCCACTCCAATTCATCATATGCTCTCCCCACTCCCAATTCATCATGTGCTCTCCCCACTCCCAATTCATCATGCGCTCTCCCCACTCCCAATACATCACATGCTCTCCTCACCCCCCACTCCCAATTCTCCATGTGCTCTCCTGACCCCCCACTCCAAGTTCTCCATGTGCTCTCCTGACCCCCCACTCAAAATTCTCCATGGGCTCTCCCCACCCCCCACTCCCAAGTCACCATGTGCTGTCCCCACCCCCCACTCCCAATTCTCCATGTGCTCTCCCCACTCCCAATTCTCCATATGCTCTCCCCATCCCCCGCTCTGAATTCACCATGTGCTCTCCCCAAACTTAAAGACTATTTAATAAATTCTATTAAAAAAAATAAAGTTTTCATACTTACCTCTCATATGATCCCCTGCAGCTGTAATTATAATAAATTATAATCTTTTTATTTATATAGCGCCAACATATTCTGCAGCGCTTTACAATTTAGACAATTTACAGACATTATCGGCACTCAGTATGTCATTGGAATGTGGGAGGAAACCGGAGAACCCGGAGGAAACCCACGCAAACACGGGGAGAACATACAAACTTCTTGCAGATGTTGTCCTTGGTGGGATTTGAACCCAGGATCCCAGCGCTGAATGGCTGCAGTGCTAACTACTGAGGCACTGTGCTGCCCTGTACTGTACTGGCATCCTGGCACTCTATGCAGGAGTGTACGCGATGACGTCATCGCATACGCACCTTCACGAGCGCGTCACTGAAGGGGAGGAGGCTCCCTGCACAGAGGACATGTACGCCACTGCCGCTGGGGCCTGATGAGCAGTAGCACAAGAGGGGGGGCCCAGGACTGGGCCCGGGCCCCTGCTCTTTACTTCTGGTCACCGGGCCCCATCCAGCAGTAAAGGCAGTAATGCCCTGATTGCGGTCTTGTCAACAATACAGGCTAATATAAAATTACTATTCTTTATTTCCTTATTTTTTATTGTCTATTCTGTTGTTCAAAAGACCATTGATATTTTTGAATGCACTGACTGCAACCCACTATTTGACAAATATTTATTATAATTTACAAACTCCATATTTCATTGGTGATTCATAGGGATCTTCAAACCATGATCATGCTCTCCCCTGCATGTATATCAGAGCAGTGCTGCTGATTGGTTGTCAGTGCAGTGAGTATACCATAATAGTATTTGAGGGATCTATTAAATAGGGTCATATGTGCCTCTACTTTCCCTGAATTAGACAGGGTCATTAGGTACAAATGCCGCTGGAATCAGTGGGATCTTCATCATAGCACAGCTGAACTGTGCTGCACCATGGCAGTTAGATATTTTGTTAGACAGGGTCAAAAATGCATCTGAGCAGGGTCCACCAACAGCATTAGAACTACTAAAGAATTGTAAAGAGAGCCTGGGGAAGGAGGAGGGGGTTGGTAAGTAAAATAATTAGGGTAGTGATTAGTGAAGAGCGAGCACTAAAATACTCGGATACTTGGTGCTTGGGTCGAGTGAATTGAAATGCTCGAGTGCTTGGTCCGAGTAACGAGCCCAATGTAAGTCTATGGGAAACTCGAGCATTTTTCCGATGCCCCACTCCCCCCGACGGGCTGCAGGGGGCCTAAAAATTGCCGAAATCAATGGGAAAAGTGCTCAAATGACTTGGGAACAGCATGGGAAAGACCCCTGGAAGCATCTCTGACTCCCAGGTCACTGCTGTCAACAACGTTGTCAGAGGCATTACGCCACTTTTACGGACTCACAATAAAACATACAAAAACAAAATGGGGCGTGGCCTGGACTCCGTGTGGCTACTACTATAAATCTACTTTTACGCTACCAGTGGAGGATAAATTTATGAAAATACCTTTGAAGATCTTAGGAAATTCATCTGACATATTTTGATACCATTTTTGAGGTAATTGGACAATTTTTCACCATTTTGAGCTTTTCTGACAGTCAGCACGAGCTGACGAAATCTGGAAAATATCTTACCTCAAGGTAATTATTTTAAGAAAAGATCTATAATCCCTAATATTGGTTCTGGGATCGGACTAAAACTGTTTATAAAAGACATTTCTTCTGAGTCAAGTTTCTTGAAGACCAATTTGCTTCATGAAGGTGACGCCATCAATCTGAGGTAATCATTTCAATTAAGAAGCGCGAGCGCAGGACGGAGGGACCAGTTCAGTCTATATCTACTGCTGGGAAGTCTGTCTTGCTATACTATATTTATTGTTTTAGTAATATTGTATTGTTAAATACTGTTATATTTGAAGGTGTATTCTATATAATATAATTGCAATAATTGCAGTTACTTGAGGATTAATAGACCTTAACGAATTTAATTAATAGATAGAAAATCTATTTATATAGATCATATAAATTGGTTCACAGAATACTTTGACCACATATACAACACTAATAATAACAATAATATTCTTCTCTCACAAATATTCATTAATACTATAAAAGATTTCAGGTTGATCTTAAATAAAATTTGCAATTAAAACGAAATTAAATTAACTATATATAATAGACCAATCCAAATATAATATTTCGTTTAAGAATATATTTCTTAGTTTGTGTGGACCAAATAGTATTTAAATTATATAACCTAATTTCTGCTAAAAGTCACTAAACTTGAAGTTTAACGGTTTCTTTATATTTCTATTTCTATTATATAACAAATTTAACTATTCTATACATTTCCTATTGATTTTGGTCATCTATATATACAGTACAGACCAGAAAATATTTCCTAACGAAAAATTCAATTCCAAATACTCAGATAAGTAAAAGTACTTTCAATTCGTTATAGTTATAAATTCTATATAAGTCGTTTCTATATTAGAAACCTATAATACTTATATAAGAAACAAATAATAGGTGAATTAAAAGTTGGATATAGAGTCAAAAATTTTACGTACAGTAAAGACCAAAAGTTTGGACACACCTTCTCATTTAAAGATTTTCCTGTATTTTCATGACTATGAAAATTGTACATTCACACTGAAGGCATCAAAACTATGAATTACCACATGTGGAATTATATACTTAACAAAAAAGTGTGAAACAACTGAAATATGTCTTATATTCTAGGTTCTTCAAAGTAGCCACCTTTTGCTTTGATGACTGCTTTGCACACTCTTGGCATTCTCTTGATGAGCTTCAAGAGGTAGTCACCGGAAATGGTCTTCCAACAATCTTGAAGGAGTTCCCAGAGATGCTTAGCACTTGTTGGCCCTTTTGCCTTCACTCTGCGGTCCAGCTCACCCCAAACCATCTCGATTGGGTTCAGGTCTGGTGACTGTGGAGACGAGGTCATCTGGCGTAGCCCCCCATTACTCTCCTTCTTGGTCCAATAGCCCTTACACAGCCTGGAGGTGTGTTTGGGGTCATTGTCCTGTTGAAAAATAAATGATGGTCCAACTAAACGCAAACCGGATGGAAGAGCATGCCGCTGCAAGATGCTGTGGTAGCCATGCTGGTTCAGTATGCCTTCAATTTTGAATAAATTCCCAACAGTGTCACCAGCAAAGCCCCCCCCCCACACCATCACACCTCCTCCTCCATGCTTCACGGTGGGAACCAGGCATGTAGAGTCCATCCGTTCACCTTTTCTGTGTCGCACAAAGACACGGTGGTTGGAACCAAAGATCTCAAATTTGGACTCATCAGACCAAAGCACAGATTTCCACTGGTCTAATGTCCATTCCTTGTGTTCTTTAGCCCAAACAAGTCTCTTTTGCTTGTTGCCTGTCCTTAGCAGTGGTTTCCCAGCAGCTATTTTACCATGAAGGCCAGCTGCACAAAGTCTCCTCTTAACAGTTGTTGTAGAGATGTGTCTGCTGCTAGAACTCTGTGTGGCATTGACCTGGTCTCTAATCTGAGCTGCTGTTAACCTGCGATTTCTGAGGCTGGTGACTCGGATAAACTTATCCTCAGAAGCAGAGGTGACTCTTGGTCTTCCTTTCCTGGGGCGGTCCTCATGTGAGCCAGTTTCTTTGTAGCGCTTGATGGTTTTTGCAACTTCACTTGGGGACACTTTCAAAGTTTGCCCAATTTTTCAGACTAACTGACCTTAATTTCTTAAAGTAATGATGGCTACTCGTTTTTCTTTACTTAGCTGCTTTTTTCTTGCCATAATACAAATTATAACAGTCTATTCAGTAGGACTATCAGCTGTGTATCCACCTGACTTCTGCACAACGCAACTGATGGTCCCAACCTCATTTATAAGGCAAGAAATTCCACTTATTAAACCTGACTGGGCACACCTGTGAAGTAAAAACCATTTCCGGTGACTACCTCTTGAAGCTCATCAAGAGAATGCCAAGAGTGTGCAAAGCAGTCATCAAAGCAAAAAGGAGGCTACTTTGAAGAACCTAGAATATAAGACATATTTTCAGTTGTTTCACACTTTTTTGTTAAGTATATAATTCCACATGTGTTAATTCATAGTTTTGATGCCTTCAGTGTGAATGTACAATTTTCATAGTCATGAAAATACAGAAAAATCTTTAAATGAGAACGTGTGTCCAAACTTTTGGTCTTTACTGTACGTAAAATTTTTGACTCTATATCCAACTTTTAATTCACCTATTATTTGTTTCTTATATAAGTATTATAGGTTTCTAATATAGAAACGACTTATATAGAATTTATAACTATAACGAATTGAAAGTACTTTTACTTATCTGAGTATTTGGAATTGAATTTTTCGTTAGGAAATATTTTTCTTTATCTGTGTTGACCAGAATTATTAAAGATTAATTATTCTTATTTTCACTAAACAGTTATAGATCTTGAAATTTGGTGATTTCATTATCACCTCTCTCTTTATAAAACATAAAATGAGTAAAACAGGGGAAATTTCAAAAACCATTATTCCTACTTCCAGTAAAACTGCCAAACCACAAAGGGAGAAATTGAGTTCTCAACACTCGTGTTTTAACTCTAATGCTGATGTTCCCAACCTTGTAAGCCCAATGAAGTCCAGATCTCCTATTAAGAAGGAAATTGATAATTCAGATCTTAATAAAAAAAACATAAATTTGACACATGGTAAAGGTAATAAAAACTTTGAAAAAGTTAAATTTCTGCCTAACACAAAAGATCCATTGTCTAAAAACATGGAAAAAGAAGATTTATTTAAATCTACTTCTAACACCATAACAGTAGATGATATGGATCTTTCGGTTCTTTCTAAAAGGAAAGAACCTGCAGACTGGGGCCACAGATTTTCTGCTGATAATTCAACAGAATCTAATGCAGACATTTCACCAAGTCTGAGTCCAGAGAGGAATCGTTCTAGAAGAGATGTTGAACTTCATCTATCCTCAAGCATTTTGAAGGAAAATCCTTCAAATACATCTGAATCTCCTGTCTTTGACAAAAATATGATGGAAATATATATGAATAATCTAGCAGAGAAAATTAATACTAATATGACATTAGCTTTCGAACGCCAAACAAAAATATTTCAATCTACTTTCGATCTTTTTGGCAAAAGATTGGAGGAACATGAAAATAGATTGGTGAAAGTGGAAGAAACAACTACAAAATTCTCTGAAACCAAACAGGAGTTTAATCAAGAAATACACAAACTAAAAATCAAAATTGCGGACTTGAAAGATAGGGGTTGTAGGAATAACATCAAAATAAGAGGCATACCTGAGGATGTTACTTCTGGAGAGCTATCTAATTACGTTAAGTCAGTATTCAAAATAGCAATTCCTGCTTTATCTAACCTAGACTTAAGTATTGATAGGATCCACAGACTTCCCCGTCCCACAGTCTTATCCCCAGATATCCCTAGAGACACAATTGTTCGGATTCATTTCTTCAATACAAAAATAAAAGTCCAGAATTTTATTAGAGAAAACAAATATTTTCCGGAACCATTTAATAAACTAAAAATATTTGTAGATTTATCAAAGGAAACCATTAATGGTAGGAAAACTTTCTCAGACACTACAACAATTTTAAGAAATAGAGGGATCTCCTACAAATGGGGGTTTCCTCTGAAGCTCATCATTTTCTTTAAAGGTAAAGCTTCCGTTATACACACACCTGAAGAAGGGCAAAACTTCATTACATCGATTAAAGATGTCTCACCAATGAAGAACAAGCCTCCTTCTAAGGATAATCGCTGAAACTTTTCATCCATATCTCTTTTATCCTTCTGTCGAATGTAGTGGCTACTACGGATCTCTTCCATGAACTATCCCCACAAAAAAAGGAAAATCAGTTATAAAGTGGATTTCCTTTTGGAAGACTTTGGTTTATATTTGTTCATTTTATCTTACCTTTATTGTATTTTTGGACTGTTTATTAAATTTTGAACTGCAGGTTGTTCAATTGGAAGTTGATATTGCTTTTGCTGAAACTTTTAATAGAGTGTCAAATATATCACTTTCGAGAATTTATTGATATATAATCAATTTTATAGCATCCCATTTGGAAGTTGTTATCTTGATAGTCAGGTTTCTATTGAAGAGTCAAGTACACCACTTTGTTAGTATGTACTAATATATATCTAATTCTATCGGCTTCTACTATTTATCTAATACTATGAGTATTAGTTTGATGTCCTACAATGTCAGAGGACTTAATAAAAGGTTTTCATTATGGAGGGAGGTAATCAATTCTAAAGCGGATATCGTTTGTCTACAGGCAACAAAATGTATATATCAAAATCGTCCCAAATTCCAGCACCAATATTTCCCACATATCTACAAATCCTTAAACACTAGGAAAAAGGCGGGTGATGCAACTTTAATTAAAAATACTGTTTCTTTTAATTTTATTGAGGAATATAAAGACATAGAGGGGAGATATCATATATTGGTTTGCCAAATAAACTCTCAATTTTGCACGATTGTAAATTTATACGCACCAAATAGGGGCCAAATAATTTTCCTTAATAAATTATTAAAAAAAGTAATGTCAATTAAAAAAGGAGAATTCATTTTACTTGGTGATTTTAATATAGTCCCAGATCCCTACCTAGATTCGTCATCAAATAATCGCCACTTCCCTAAACAATTGGATTTATAGAAATTAATTATTTGATGTCTTTAGATGTTTGAACACCTCTTCAAAAGAATATACTCATTTTTCTGATGCCCATTGTTCAGCTTCAAGAATTGATTTGATAATTACTGACGTATTTACTTTATCAAAATTTAATAAGGTTACTATCAGAGACAAATCAATTTCAGATCATTCTCCGGTGGTAGGAGAAATATTTCTTGGCACACCAATTAAAAATGATTTTCTTTGGAAGTGTAATTGTTATGCATACGCCCGGACTGACTTGCGTATGCGTGATTAGTGATCCCACTGTGCCATGAACCGGAGAACACCTGGAGTAGCGTAACTAAGTATCAACCTGATCCGACCCAGGTCGCACGCCGGCTACGACGCCGTGCACCAGGGAGGAACCGAGCAGAGGGACCAGGTGCCACTCCAGATCAGACACCGGACACGGCTGTTGACCCACACCGGGGAATACAGGAACAGGCAGGTTAGAGCACAGGCTGGGTAGGGTACAGTACAGACTGGGAGACGGGTCCAAAGCCGCAGATGCGTTAATCAAGCAGAGTAAAGCGAAACCGCAGGAGCGGTGGACAAGGCTGAGCAGAGCGAAACCGCAGGTGCGGTGGACAGGGCTGAGCAGAGCGAAACCGCAGGTGCGGTGGACAGGGCTGAGTAGAGCGAAACCGCAGATGTGGAGGACAAGGCTAAGCAAAGTGAAACCGCAGATGCGGTGGACAAGGCTGAGCAGAGCGAAACCGCAGATGCGGTGGACAAAGCTGAGCAAAGCGAAACCGCAGATGTGGTAGACAAGGCAGAGCAGAGCGAAACCGCAGATGCGGTGGACAAAGCCGAGCAGAGCAAAACCGCAGATGCGGTGAACAAGGCAGAGCAGAGCAAAACCGCAGATGCAGTGGACAAGGCCGAGCAGAGCGAAACCGCAGATGCGGTGGACAAGGCAGAGCGGGCGAAACCGCAGATGCGGTGGACAAGGCAGAGCGGGCAGGAACCGCCGAGGCGGTAAGCAAAGCAGAGCAGAGATAAACCGCCAAAGCGGTGAGCAAGGACAGAGCAGAGGGGACAGGGCTCTGTTCACACGGAACAGACTGGACGGGAAAGGCAGAACCAGATACACACGAGGTACTTGCAAAGAAGTAGCGAGTGGGCTCCAAACTCACAAACGGAAGTACAGCGACAACGAGTAGGAGTTAGGTGCAGGTTCAAACTCTGCAGAAAAAGAGAGGAAACGGACAAAACAGGTAACAGGTTATGAGACAGTTCAGACAGGAACTGTTACTGCAACGAAATACAGGAACGAGCCTAGGTATAGCCAAGTGCTGGTTCAGACACTGCAGCAAAAGGTAAGAAACGGACATGGAGGAAAACAGGTAACAGACTAGGAGAGTGTTCAGACAGGAACTCACACTGCAGCGAGATACAGGAGCGAGTCTGGGTATGCGGCCCCCAGAAGGCGGGACGAACAGGCTAAGAGCGTGTTCAGACTGGCCTGGAAATACAGCCTTCAGGAAGGCGGACAGGCAAGAAAAAACAGAACAGGACCTGGCGCCTCAGAGGCAAAAAGCCCTCTGAGGATAAACGTTGCTCAGGCACCAGCTACCAGGTGAAGCTGGTTTAAATATCCAGTGACAGACAGCAATAGGCTGGGGACGCATTAGGGGTGTGCCCACAGCAGCTACAAGAAACAGAAAGTAACCGGGCCGCCGCCCTAAACAGTCAGAACAGAGACAAACAGACAGCATGAATAGAAGCCAGGCTAGCAGACTGGACTGAAGATCAAGTTTGCGATCTTGCATAGTGAGAGATGGTGCACCATGCAAGCCCGCCACCAGGTATGTTACAGTAATTCCTTTTTGCTGCAGGATCCCAAATATAAATTGGAGATTGAAACGGCCTTAAGGAATTATTTTTTAGAAAATTGTTCTGATTCTGTTAGTCCCTTTGTTTGTTGGAACGCACACAAGGCGTATATGAGGGGAATTTTAATGCAGATCTTCTCTAGAAATAAAAAAGAAAGTAGATTAAAGGTAATTGAAATTCAGACTCAAATTAAAGATAAAGAACAGCTACAAATTACTCTTCCTTATCCATCAAACATAATCCAACAAGATATTCGTAGGTTGAGACAAGCTCTTAAAAATGAAATTTTCTCCACTTATGATAATATGGTCAAAAATACTAAATTTAAGTGCTATTCATCAATTAATAAACCTACGAAGTTTATGATGAATCGCATTAAGCAAAAAAGAACACGTAATAGAATTGATAAGATTATTTCAGATGATGGCACTCTTTTCTCACACCCTAAAGACATAGCGAATGCGTTCGCTAAATTTTATCATAATTTATACAATATTGATGGTCAATCCTCATTTATACAACCTGAAAAAAGTGCCATAAGAAAATTTCTAGATTCTATTAACCTCCCAAAAATTAAATCAGGTGATTTAATTACTTTTAATTCTCCTTTTTTACATACAGAAATTGAAAATGTTATACAAAATTTAAAATCTTTTAAATCCCCAGGACCGGATGGTTTCAGTAGTGAATATTACAAGAATTTTAATGACATTTTAACCCCGCATTTGTCCAATATGTTTAATCTGGCATCCCATCAAGGTTTTTTCCCTAAAGAAATGCTTGAAGCAACGATAATATTAATCTCAAAACCTAATTGTGATCTTGAGAAAGTTAAAAATTATAGGCCCATATCTCTAATAAATTCAGATATTAAAATTTACTCTAAATTAATAGCTAACAGATTAAGCGAAATAATCCCCTATTTGGTAAATAATGACCAAATTGGCTTTGTCAAGGGCAGACAATCTACGGATGGAATAAGAAGGGTTCTCAACACTATAAAATTTATTAATGCTTCTAAAATACCCTCCATCCTAGGAACCCTAGTCGCGGAAAAAGCCTTTGACAGACTAAATTGGGATTTTTTAAGGCAAACCATATTAAAATTTGGCTTTGATAATCATTTTTTATCTTATATTAGTGCTTTATATTCGAATCCTAGTGCTAAGATTTATAGCAATAATCATTTATCGAGTTCTTTTCAAATTTCAAATGGCACTAGGCAAGGTTGTCCCCTCTCTCCCCTTCTTTTTATTTTGGCCATTGAACCTTTAGCACAAAAAATTTGAGAAAATTACAAAATAGCTGGAATATCTACCCCTTCCCGTCATTTTAAGGTTAGTTTATTTTCAGATGATCTTTTATTGTCTCTTTCAGACCCCTTAAATTCCATTAAAGAATTAATTAATATATTATGTTCATTTTCAGATATTTCCTATTTCAAAGTAAATAAAGATAAATCCAAAATACTTTACTTTAATATAAAAAAAGAAATAGCAGATGAAATAGAAAACATTTCATCTTTTAGCAAGGCCGGTAAAGATTTTGTTTATTTAGGAATTATAATTACAAAAAATATTGATAATATTATCACATCTACAGTGGTGGCCAAAAGTATTGGCACCCCTGCAATTCTATATTAACACCAATATTAATCAGCAAAAATTGGCTGTGCAGACACAAAATAATAATCCCCTACAACTAGAATGCACAGCACACAGTAATGAAGATCAAATAAACTTTATTAAATAAAAGAGACAAAATAAAGAAAAATAAAATAAAAATACAGAATCCGACAGGTGATATAATACGGGATACAGTGCCAAAACAAAATAGATAGGTAAATGTACAAAATCCTGGGAAATAGACTAAATAATATAAGTAACAAATAATACTCAAAATTAAATAAACCCAAGAGAAATGAAAAAAGATAATCTAATAAATGGTAGGTATAAGCGAATATAATCACAGTAGAAAAAATCTCTCAATCAGCTCAAAAAGTAGATAGGTGGATAAAACACTTATCAAAATGTACATATATCACAAAATTGTAAAATTTGTATATAAATATATATTTGTGATTATTCCCATAATAATGGAATAAAGTGACAGTGCTAATAATAGTGCAAATATGCAGCGATAAGTGCAAAAAAGATAGTTCAACATTTGAAGTGTAATATCCACAGATCAAGCAGACAGTCGTTCATATACTATAAAAGGGAGCAGATATAGAGAGCAGTAGAGTGAACATGCTTACCACCAGTATATAGGCACTGAGCCCCACATATCCCGACGCGCGTTTCGCCTTGCTGGCTTTAACGAGGGATAGTAAGGCTATGGGTACATGGTCCTTTAATAAAATCCATTGGCCAATGGAATGCGATAGGTAATTATGGACCCCCGCGACAGGTGATCGTGCGGGGCCGTCCACAAATCACAGCGCCACCTCCGCAACATGTGACGCGACCCAGGGGTCGCGGCACAGGAGCGGACATGACGTCTGGATGCGTTCCACCGTGGGACGCACGGCGCCATCCCCACCTCATGCGGCGCAACCAAAGGTCGCGACACAGAAGCGGAAATGACGTCAAGGTGCGCTCCACCATGGAACGCAAAGTGCGCTTCACCTTGGAATGCATGTGGAAAATAGCGGGGATAATAGGGAAGGATGTGATAAAACATAAAAATATATATTCCTATGAGAATAATAAGGTATATAAATAGTCTAATACACAGACGGACCCGCACGATCACCTGTCGCGGGGGTCCATAATTACCTATCGCATTCCATTGGCCATTGTGGACGGCCCCGCACGATCACCTGTCGCGGGGGTCCATAATTACCTATCGCATTCCATTGGCCAATGGATTTTATTAAAGGACCATGTACCCATAGCCTTACTATCCCTCGTTAAAGCCAGCAAGGCGAAACACGCGTCGGGATATGCGGGGCTCAGTGCCTATATACTGGTGGTAAGCATGTTCACTCTACTGCTCTCTATATCTGCTCCCTTTTATAGTATATGAACGACTGTCTGCTTGATCTGTGGATATTACACTTCAAATGTTGAACTATCTTTTTTGCACTTATCGCTGCATATTTGCACTATTATTAGCACTGTCACTTTGTTCCATTATTATGGGAATAATCACAAATATATATTTATATGCAAATTTTACAATTTTGTGATATGTGTACATTTTGATAAGTGTTTTATCCACCTATCTACTTTTTGAGCTGATTGAGAGATTTTTTCTACTGTGATTATATTCGCTTATACCTACCATTTATTAGATTGATATCTTTTTTCATTTCTCTTGGGTTTATTTAATTTTGAGTATTATTTGTTACTTATATTATTTAGTCTATTTCCCAGGATTTTGTACATTTACCTATCTATTTTGTTTTGGCACTGTATCCCGTATTATATCACCTGTCGGATTCTGTATTTTTATTTTATTTTTCTTTATTTTGTCTCTTTTATTTAATAAAGTTTATTTGATCTTCATTACTGTGTGCTGTGCATTCTAGTTGTAGGGGATTATTATTTTGTGTCTGCACAGCCAATTTTTGCTGATTAATATTGGTGTTAATCTATTTTCCTGTGTTTTCACAGAGGTCTCTTCTTAATCTTATTATGGATTGGCGCACTAAAGAGGTGGCTTGGCATTCCCAAGCACTTTCAGTTTTTAAAAATAGGACTCCACAGGTGGAGAACAATGACCTTACTAAAATATCTGATATTAAACGGGACTTGAAACATCATCTCCACCAAAAAATCAAAGTTTGGTGGAACAAAACTACCTTAGAAAACTATGTGAAGGAGAAATTGATTCCCGGGGTCTGAGAGTGCAGGTATTCCCTTCCTATGGCCGCGATGATGATGAGTTCACCAAACAATGGAGGATTATCTGTGATGAATGTTCTGAAAAGTTTCTCCTTCTTATCATCAAGAAGAATGCTAATACTCTCTTATCATTAGATAAAGAGATTCTTAAATTACAAGATGATCTAAAATTATTAGCGACCACTATAGAACTAGATGACTTTAACAAGGATATGGACGATAGTTTTACCACATGGGAAAAACATATTCAAAATACAAAGTTGACAAAATTTCAACGAGATCTACAAGACTTTCGAACTGACAAGGTTTATAAGTGGTTATCTACATCACAACAAGACATACGCCACACGTCTTTTTCATCTGTTGCATCAACTGACACTGAAGGCATACCCGATGAACATTTGGGGAAACAAAAAACTGGACATCGACACTATAATTTTAGACGTAATGTATCAAAACACCTGGCGGATATCAATCCAGGAGGTTCAACTTCAAAGGTAATTAACCTCTCTAATATTGAGTTAACTCAAACCCAGCTAGATGTCCTCAGTAGGGGCCTTTCTTTTTCCCCTACGTCCAAATTCGACTATTTTACAGCTTTAAAAGACTTGCACTTGTTTGCCCGAAAATTATTATTTAAAAAGATGTTTCATAAACCCATTGATAATGTCTTCTCTACCATAGAAGAACAAGAGGCGGTGAGAACCCTGGAAAGTCTATTTGAAGAACAATTTGCTCCTCAGACAGGTAGGTTACCAAAGAATATCATTCCCACATCAAAAAAATTTCCCCCTTTATCTTTATATCCAAACATAGATCTTTTTGTCCAACTAGTTAGTGCCGAGTTCAAACGAATTCCAACTACATTACCATTTGATAATTTGAACAAAGAAGAAAGGAAGGCCCTCAGTGAATTACAACAATTGGATAATGTTGTAATTAAAGCATCTGATAAAGGTGGTAATATTGTACTTTGGCCCTCTGCTATGTACAACAATGAAGCTAAACGTCAATTAAGAGATACCACTACATACAAGAAACTTACCTTCAATCCCCTTTCCAAATTCCAGGATGAACTTCAGATTCTTCTTCAAGATGCAGTCACCATTGGAACAATCACTGAAAAAGAACAAGAATGTCTCTTCAATAAAACACCGAAGGTATCTGTTCTTTATTTGCTACCTAAGATCCATAAGGATCCGATCCATCCTCCAGGTCGACCTATAGTGTCAGGAATTGAAAATATGTGTGAGCTTATTTGCCGTTTTATTGATCACATTCTCAGACCTATTGTCGAGACATTGCCGTCTTATCTTAAAGATACCTCTGATTTTCTTAAAAAGATGGATGGATTAACTGTTGATACCAATACGGTGATTGTTGTATGTGATGTAGAATCTTTATATACATCGATTAACCACAATGATGGCCTACGAGCAGCCAGATATTTTTTAGAAATGTCTAAATACGATGTTCCATTCATCAATTTTGTTCTTGATCTCTTGGCATTTGCCTTGACACATAATTTTTTTCTGTTTGATGGCTCTTTTTTCCTACAGCTCCGGGGCACAGCAATGGGGGCAGCCTGCGCGCCCTCCTACGCTAATCTGTTCCTGGGGCTGAGGGAGAAAGACATCTTTTCATCTGACTCTCTACCTCATTTAGATAAAGTTCTATCTTGGCATCGCTTCATAGATGATGTTCTATTTTTATGGCAGGGTACAGATGAAGAACTATCTATCTTTATGCAATCTTTGAATAACAACAGCTTGAACATCAAACTAACCTATAAGATGGGGCGTAAAAATATGGATTTTCTAGATGTACGATCAGAAATTGACACTATGGGTATAATTCAAACAGATGTCTTTAGAAAAGAAACGGCTGCTAACTCTTTACTGCGCGCAGATTCTTCACATCCGAGGAAACTCATTGATAGTATACCGATAGGCCAATTCTTATGCATGCGCAGGATTTGTTCTAATGATTATGATTTTGAAAAACAGTCACAGGACTTGACCATGCGTTTTCATGAACGTGGCTACTCAAATAAATCTATTCAACGAGGCTATCGCCGTGCAAGATGTGCAAAAAGAAATACACTTCTATATAGCACTAAGCCAAGGAAAGATAATGATATTGTGAGATTTATATCCACATACAATTCTGGTAATAAAGACATGTGGGCAAGTCTTAAGAAATATTGGAACATACTTACCTTGGATCCTGTCCTTGTTAATTACATTGCAAAATATCCGGCGATTACTTATCGTCGTTCGCAGAACCTTAAGGATCTACTAGTACATAGCTATATCAAAAAAGATGATCAAAAAACAATCTTTAATACCGGAAAGCCGAAATGGGGCTGTAAACCCTGTGGATCCTGTGTCGCCTGTCCAAATATTGCCAAAACGGAATTCTTCACAGATTCATCTACGACAAGAAATTATAAGATTACCCACACTATCTCCTGTAAAACCATTGGCGTTATTTATTTAGCTAATTGTCCTTGCAATAAATATTATGTGGGCTTAACCACACGTGAACTCAGAAGACGTGTTAGGGAACATGTGCTAGACATTGAGGCGGCGAAAGGAAGTTCTGATTCAACGGAACTGAAAACAATACCACGCCATTTTAAATACTACCATAACTGTGACAGTTCGAAGCTGTCAATCAGAGGCATTGATCGAGTCTATGTAGATCAGAGAGGCGGAAATTGGAAGAAAATTCTTGCACAGAAGAAAGTAAAATGGATTACTCTTTTGGACACCCTCACCCCAAGAGGTCTCAACGAAACGGTAATGTAGTGCCGGCGTCCCTGCCCTCTGCTAGGCAGGGACGCTGCTCCCCTCACCGCTCTGCCCCGTGCCCGGCGTCCCTCTCCCGCTCTGCTGTCAGCGCGCGCTCCTTCCCGGCGTCCTCCTCCCGCTCTGCTCTCAGCGCGCGCTCCTTCCCGGCCCCAGTGCTTAGGGCGCACGCGCGCGCGCTCCCCTCCTCTTAAAGGGGCCGCGCGCGTCGTCCTAAGGAGTCCCCGGCCAATGGCCGGAGGACTTCATCATATATAAGGCACCTCCTCCAAAATGGAGGTGCCCGAGCAATGTTGTTTGCACCTGTGTCTCACCTGTGCTTCAGCCCTCAGGTCCCGTTGCCAGTTACCTGCCAGTTACCTGTCAGATTCCTGCCTGATTACTTGCTACCTGTCTGCTAGTCTGAGGTCCGACGGTCTGCCTTACTACTCCTGTCAGTCTGTCTAAGGACCAGCCTGCCCGCTCACCTGTGAGCGCTTCTCCGCTACCTGCCTGCTTGCCTGCCCGGAGGCTCCGCTGTCACGTGCTGTGACCACCAGCTATTCCAGAGACTCTTGCCCGCTCACCTGGGAGCGCACATCAGCTACCTGCCTGCCTGCCTGAGGTCCGACGGTCTGCCTACCAACTCCTGTCAGTCTGTCTATGGACCAGCTTGCCCGCTCACCTGGGAGCGCACATCTGCTATCTGCCTGCTAGCCTACCTGGAGGCTCCGCCGTCACGTGCTGTGACCACCTGCCTGTCCAGTGACTCCTGCCCGCTCACCTGGGAGCGCTCATCTGCTACCTGTCTGTCTGCCTACCCGGAGGCTCTGCCGTCACGTGCTGTGACCACCCGCCTGTCCAGAGACTTCTGCCCGCTCACCTGGGAGCGCTCATCTGTCGCCTGTCCGCTGGTCTTCCTGGAGGCTCCGCCGTCACATGCTGTGACCACCCGTTCATCCAGAGACTCTCGCCTGCTCACCTGGGAGCTCTCGTCTATCTTCAGCCGCCACAGGTCGTACCAACCCTATACCTAGAGACTGCCCCGGTCACTTGCCGTGACCTCCAGCCCCGTTCTCTCAGAGACTGTCCCGTTCACTCAGAGACTGTCCAGGTCACCTCCTGTGACTGCCTGCCTGGTCGCCACCCGCTCCCTTACAAGGACCGCCCCCTTGTATTGTAGCCCAGAGGTTCCGCCTCCCAGACCCGTTACAGTCCCCTTGTATTGTAGCCCAGAGGTTCCGCCTCCCAGACCCGTTACAGGTAAGTTTTGTACCTTTTCTTTGAGTTGTTTATTTTTGTTTTGTTCTATCTTTTGTCCTTATTACTTGGTCTCAGTTCTCATCTATTATTTTATCTATTTTATTTTGATTTTATTAGATTTTAATCAGTATATTTTTGTTTATTCTATAGTTCTTTCGCCAATGAGTTACCCTTTATTCCTTTGGCCGGAATTTATTCACTTGGACGGATGATTTTTTCTTTGCACAGAGGACGCACTATGGCACTTTTTCCTCTTTTGGACCCAATTCCATGTCTATATTTACTATTCTATATTATTGTTAATTTTGGTTATCACTATGTGATTGGGAGATCACTGTGGATTTAATATTGATTATGAGTATTTGATATTAGATAATATTTTTAATATGTTCTGTGTATTAGACTATTTATATACCTTATTATTCTTATAGGAATATATATTTTTATGTTTTATTACATCCTTCCCTATTATCCCTGCTATTTTCCACATGCATTCCAAGGTGAAGCGCACTTTGCGTTCCATGGTGGAGCGCACCTTGACGTCATTTCCGCTTCTGTGTCGCGACCTTTGGTTGCGCCGCATGAGGTGGGGATGGCGCCGTGCGTCCCACGGTGGAACGCATCCAGACGTCATGTCCGCTCCTGTGCCGCGACCCCTGGGTCGCGTCACATGTTGCGGAGGTGGCGCTGTGATTTGTGGACGGCCCCGCACGATCACCTGTCGCGGGGGTCCATAATTACCTATCGCATTCCATTGGCCAATGGATTTTATTAAAGGACCATGTACCCATAGCCTTACTATCCCTCGTTAAAGCCAGCAAGGCGAAACGCGCGTCGGGATATGCGGGGCTCAGTGCCTATATACTGGTGGTAAGCATGTTCACTCTACTGCTCTCTATATCTGCTCCCTTTTATAGTATATTTGAACGACTGTCTGCTTGATCTGTGGATATTGCACTTCAAATGTTGAACTATCTTTTTTGCACTTATCGCTGCATATTTGCACTATTATTAGCACTGTCACTTTATTCCATTATTATGGGAATAATCACAAATATATATTTATATACAAATTTTACAATTTTGTGATATATGTACATTTTGATAAGTGTTTTATCCACCTATCTACTTTTTGAGCTGATTGAGAGATTTTTTCTACTGTGATTATATTCGCTTATACCTACCATTTATTAGATTGATATCTTTTTTCATTTCTCTTGGGTTTATTTAATTTTGAGTATTATTTGTTACTTATATTATTTAGTCTATTTCCCAGGATTTTGTACATTTACCTATCTATTTTGTTTTGGCACTGTATCCCATATTATATCACCTGTCGGATTCTGTATTTTTATTTTATTTTTCTTTATTTTGTCTCTTTTATTTAATAAAGTTTATTTGATCTTCATTACTGTGTGCTGTGCATTCTAGTTGTAGGGGATTACCCCTGCAATTCTGTCAGATAATACTCAGTTTCTTCCTGAAAATGATTGCAATCACAAATTCTTTGGTATTATTATCTTCATTTAATTTGCTTGCAAGGAAAAAACACAAAAGAGAATGAAGCAAAAATCAAATCATTGATCATTTCACACAAAACTCCAAAAATGGGCCAGACAAAAGTATTGGCACCCTCAGCCTAATACTTGGTTGCACAACCTTTAGCCAAAATAACTGCGAACAACCGCTTCCGGTAACCATCAATGAGTTTCTTACAATGCTCTGCTGGAATTGTAGACCATTCTGTTTTGGCAAACTGCTCCAGGTCTCTGATATTTGAAGGGTGCCTTCTCCAAACTGCCATTTTGAGATCTCTCTACAGGTGTTCTACAGGTCTGGACTCATTGCTGACCACCTTAGAAGTCTCCAGTGCTTTCTCTCAAACCATTTTATAGTGCTTTTGGAAGTGTGTTTTGGGTCATTGTCCTGCTGGAAGACCCATGACCTCTGAGGGAGACCCAGCTTTCTCACACTGGGCCCTACATTATGCTGCAAAATTTGTTGGTAGTCTTCAGACTTCATTATGCCATGCACACGGTCAAGCAGTCCAGTGCCAGAGGCAGCAAAGCAACCCCAAAACATCAGGAAACCTCCGCCATGTTTGACTGTAGGGACCGTGTTCTTTTCTTTGAATGCCTCTTTTTTTTCCTGTACACTCTATGTTGATGCTTTTTCCCAAAAAGCTCTACTTTTGTCTTATCTGACCAGAGAACATTCTTCCAAAATGTTTTAGGCTTTCTAAGGTAAGTTTTGGCAAACTCCAGCCTGGCTTTTTTATGTCTTGGGGTAAGAAGTGGGGTCTTCCTGGGTATCCTACCATACAGTCCCTTTTCATTCAGACGCCGATGGATAGTACGGGTTGACACTGTTGTACCCTCGGACTGCAGGGCAGCTTGAACTTGTTTGGATGTTAGTCGAGGTTCTTTATCCACCATCCGCACAATCTTGCGTTGAAATCTCTCGTCAATTTTTCTTTTCCGTCCACATCTAGGGAGGTTAGCCACAGTGCCATGGGCTTTAAACTTCTTGATGACACTGCGCACGGAAGACACAGGAACATTCAGGTCTTTGGAGATGGACTTGTAGCCTTGAGATTACTCATGCTTCCTCACAATTTGGTTTCTCAAGTCCTCAGACAGTTCTTTGGTCTTCTTTCTTTTCTCCATGCTCAATGTGGTACACACAAGGACACATGACAGAGTTTGAGTCAACTTTAATCCATGTTAACTGGCTGCAAGTGTGATTTAGTTATTGCCAACACCTGTTAGGTGCCACAGGTAAGTTACAGGTGCTGTTAATTACACGAATTAGAGAAGCATCACATGATTTTTCAAACAGTGCCAATACTTTTGTCCACCCCCTTTTTTAGGTTTGGTGTGGAATTATATCCAATTTGGTTTTAGGACAATTCTTTTTGTGTTTTTTCATTGAAGACAAATTAAATGAAGATAATAATACCAAAGAATTTGTGATTGCAATCATTTTCAGGAAGAAACTGAGTATTATCTGACAGAATTGCAGGGGTGCCAATACTTTTGGCCACCATTGTAACTGTGAACAACTAAATAAGATTATAACTAAAGACTTAAATTCTTTCCGTAATATTGACCTTTCATGGATAGGGAAGAATTTAATAGTTAAATCAATTATCCTTCCAAAAATTTTATATGTGTTCAGATCTCTCCCTCTTTTAATTTCTATCACTCAATTAACTTATCTCCAATCATTACTAAACTCATTCATATGGAATTATAAGAAAGCCAGAATCGCCTCAAGTATTTTATATAAGCAAAAGATCCATGGAGGACTTAGCCTTCCAAATATTTCAGCCTATCATAAAGCAATTCTTATCAATCAAAGTTTATATTGGCTTTCGCACTCTGAGGCTCCCGCCTGGTTGGATTTGGAATATACCTTAAATAATAACACTCACCCTAAAGAGTTATTACTTCGACATATTTTTACTAAATTGCCTTTGACTACTTCTCATCCTATTTTCCAGGCATTGATATATGCCTGGAAACAATTCTCAATTCCCAAAAAAGGTTCAAATAGACATACCCATATAAAAACTTTACCATTATCTTTTATTGCTTCTTTATATAAGTTCTGCATTCCTGATTCCTGGTTGGACCATGGTATTAAAAAATTAAAGGATATTTTTGATGTGTCAGACTTTCTTCCTTTTAAAACTCTGAAAGATAAATGTAATCTAAATAATTCTGATTTTTTATATAATCTCATAATAAAAGATAATACTAATACATTTATTAAAAGTCATCCCCTTTGCTCTGAGGCCTCTTCCAACTTACTTTCTTATATAAATCATAAAATTTTCTGTAGTTTAAAAAAAATATATATAATTGGTACAATAAAGACACAGAATTAATTAAAACTCCTTATATGACTAAATGGGAATCTGTTCTAAAAACTTCTTTTCATATTGACAAATGGGAAAATTCGATTTTGTAGTCATATAAATCTAATATTTCTATGCCATTGCATGAGTCATACTTTAAGTTATTATCAAGATGGTATTATACCCCCCTAAGATTATCTTATATTGACCCAGATAATCAGCCAAATTGTTGGAGGAGTTGTGGAATGATTGGAGATATGTTTCATATGTTTTGGGAATGCCCTAGAATTAAATATCTTTGGACACAAATATTAGATCTATTAACCCCTTTACCCCCGAGGGTGGTTTGCACGTTAATGACGAGGCCAATTTTTACAATTCTGACCACTGTCACTTTATGAGGCAATTACTCTGGAACGCTTCTACGGCTCCCCCTGATTCTGAGAATGTTTTTTCGTGACATATTGTACTTCATGATAGTGGGAAAATTTCTTCGATATCACTTGCGTTTATTTGTGAAAAAAACGGAAATTTGGCGAAAATTTTGAAAATTTTGCAATTTTAAAACTTTTAATTTTTATGCCCTCAAATCAGAGAGATATGTCACACAAAATACTTAATAAATAACATTTCCCACATGTGTACTTTACATCAGCACAATGTTGGAACCCAAATTTTTTTTTGTTAGGGAGCTAAAAGGGTTAAAAGTTGACCAGCGATTTCTCATTTTTCCAACAAAATTTACAAAACCATTTTTTTAGGGACCACATCACATTTGAAGTCACTTTGAGAGGTCTTTATGACAGAAAATACCCAAAAGTGACACCATTCTAAAAACTGCACCCCTCAAGGTGCTCAAAACCACATTCAAGAACTTTATTAACCCTTCAGGTGCTTCACAGGAATTTTTGGAATGTGGAAGAAAAAAATGAACATTTAACTTTTTTCACAAAAATGTTACTTTAGACCCAATTTTTTTAAATTTTCACAGGGGCAACAAGAAAAAATGGACCCCAAAATTTGTTGTGCAATTTCCCCTGGGCACGCAGATACCCCATATGTGGGGAAAAAAACACTGTTTGAGTGCACGGCAGGGCTCGGAATAGAAGGAGCGCCATTTGACTTTTTGATTGTAAAATTTGCTTGAATAATTAGCGGACGCCATGTTGCGGTTGGAGAGCCCCTGATGTGCCTAAACATTGGAGCTCCCCCACAAGTGACCCCATTTTGGAAACTAGACCCCCCAAGGCACCTATCTAGATGCATAGTGAGCACTTGGAACCCCCAGGTGTTGCACAAATTGATTCGTAAAAATGAAAAAGACTTTGAAAAAGTCTATTTCTGTGAGGCCGGTGGTGTCAAACTTGATTCCTGATTCCGCCACGAAATCAGGAATCAATGGCTCAAAATTTTCGGGGGGCGAGGTCCATATGGGGTCAGTATTGGGGGGCGCTGGAACATCTTCTCTCCTACGACGGCTGCGGGGCGGTCCAGGAGAACCTGAGGAAGAAGAGGAGGAGGAAGAGTAGGAAGAGGAGGACGATGAGGCGTTAGAAAAGCAAAGAAATGTGGGATCCTCGCCCTCGCTGTCTCAGTGTCGGAGGCAACAAAAGAGTATGCCTCCTCCGCTGAATAGCGAGTTTGGGATGAGCCGGCCATTTTTTTTTTTCCGTGTATGTGGTGCATGTGTGTCAGTAATTTATTTAGAGTGTGTGTGTGTCAGTGTGCTTGGTGTGAACTTTTTTTTCCTGAAAAAAAAAGAGAAAAAAAAGAACTACCGTGGGTGGTTCAAACAGCGAGCACGAGTGCGGATCGGTGAACTATGTCACCAATCAACTCTCGGTAGCTGCTGGGTGTGTGCGCGGATGTGGTGCAAAGGTGGGGGGGGGAGAATTGACAGAGACAAAAAAAAGAAGAGAAAGAAGAAAAAAAGAAAAGTCGTGAAAACAGTGAACACAGAAAAGAAAAAAAGAAAAGTCGTGAAAACAGCGAACACGGAAAAGAAAAAAAGAAAAGTCGTAAAAACAGTGAACACGGAAAAGAAAAAAAGAAAAGTCGTGAAAACAGCGAACACGGAAAAGAAAAAAAGAAAAGTCGTGAAAACAGCGAACACGGAAAAGAAAAAAGAAAAGTCGTGAAAAGAAAAAAAGGAAAGTCGTGAAAAGCAGCGAGCACGGACGTTGATCAGTGACGTAGACACTGCTCAGCGCTCGGCCGCTGCAGGACGCACGAAAAAAAAAAATTGGTAAAAAGGAGGGGGGGGGAGGAGGTGGGGGGGAGAGGGGTGGATGAAGGGAGAACAGAGATGCACTTACCAAAGTCTTCTCTGTTCTTCTTTCAGCAGGCTCAGGAGCAGGATCCGCAGGATAAGGAGCTGGAGACCGACGACCCAGGAGACAGGAGCAGGAGATCCAGGACCCTGAACAGCAGCCAGACACCGAAGCTCAGCCAGCAGCCTGAAGAGTTCAGCAGGATGCCGGAGCAAGAGATCCAGGACCCTGGAGAGCGCAGAGGGATGCCGGAGCAGAAGCAGCGACTGGAGCAGGTAGGAGAGAGGTCTTGTAGTGTCACAATAGGTTGTGGAACTACAAGGCCCAGCACAGAGTGATCAGACGTGACCGCTCTGTAGAAATCCTCACCAAGTGTGAGGATCTGCAGGGCGGTCACAGGGGGGTGACAGGGTGGTGACAGGCAGGTCACAGGCCGGTCACCACCCGGTCAGGTACTCTGATTGGTGTGATTGATGATGACATCGATCACACCAATCAGAGATGGCTGGGGCCTGGGCACGCACCACAGGGGGTTACAGGAAGGTGACAGGCAGGTCACAAGCCGGTCACCGCCCTGTGACCGCCGTGTCACCTGTGTTCATGTACTCTGATTGGAGCGATCGTTGTCATCATCGATCACTCCAATCAGAGCTGGCTGGGGGCTTGTATGACTTCACAGGGGGTCATGGGGAGGTGACAGGCAGGCCACAAGCCGGTCACCGCCCCATGACCATCCTGTTACCGCGCGGTCCCGCTATGATCGGTGCGATCGATTTGATCGACGATCGCACCGATCCTAGCAGTTTGGGGAGAGGGCTGGGGTTACAAGGCAAGAGCCTAGGATTGGTGCTCTTAGAAGCACCGGTCCTAGGCTGCACATCACTGTTTCCGGCAATCTGATTGCCGGAAACAGTGAGAAATGCTGTGATTGGCTGTTGAGAATTGAACAGCCAATCACAGCGATCGTGGGTGCGGGGGGGCGGCGCCACCCCCCGAGATGCCGGCGCCATCTACCCTGAGGTAAGATGGCACCGGAATTTTAATTTTAGCACCACGACTTCGGTCGCGGTGCCGCTTTAAAGATAAGGCGTACTAATACGTATCTGGTCCATAAGTCCCAGGGCACAGATACGTATTAGTATGCCTTGGGTCGGAAAGGGGTTAAAAAGAATTACCAAAAATAGTATTATTATTACTCCCCAACTAGTTTTATTTTCCATTGGTATGGAGGATGTTGATCCGCTACTTAGACCTATCCTAATACATATTCTTTTGGTCACTAAAAACTCCATTGCCTATCATTGGAAAGATGCAAATCCCCCATTATTTTCTGACATTGTGGAAAAAATCAAATTGCATAAAATTTATGAGCAGAAATTTGCTATAGCAAACAATTGCTTTGATAGATTCTCCAAAAAGTGGTTGCGTTGGTCAGAACTGTTTCCTTAATTGCTTAGACCTTGACACTAAATCTTTCATCAAGTGGTTGTTATTTCCATTAGTATATGCATTTATCTTATTTGATTATATGTATTCTTATTGATACAAATCTTTGTAAACCTGAGTTCTTCCTTCATTTTGTTTGTAATGTTCATCCCTTTGTATTTTTTCCCCTTCCCTATAAACCTTCCCTTAGTTTCTTTGTTCATTTAAAATTTAATAAAATTATTGGAAATACAAAAAACAAAACCAAAATGAATTTTCCTGGGAAAAATGTTAAGGAACATCCTTTCCAGGGTAATGACTTGTATATAAGACAAAACAAACACTACTTTTATAGGGCCATGAGGCGGCCCTTACTATTCTTTAAGGGCCAGCAGTCGGCTATGCTTTCTTGTTCCCATTATTAAAGAGTGGGTCTCCTATACTGTTATTTTGTATGCAGTGACTGCAAGGGCTGCCAAAAATTTGGACGCACCCCAATACCCCTTTGATGAGACATAGAGGAGGGTCTCAGTAAAAAAAATGTTGCCATTATAAAGGAGTGGGTCTCCTATAGTGGTAATGCCCATGCAGTGACTACAAGGGCTGCCAAAATTTGGGAAAAACCCCAATAACAATTTAAAGACACAGAGCAGGGCCACAGTAGCGACATGTTCCCACTATAAAGGAGTGGGTCTGCTATACAGTTATAGGGTATGCAGTGAGTCCAATGTCTGCCAAAATTTGTGAAAAACCCCAATATCAATTTAAAGACACAGAGATGTGGGCCTCAGTAATGAGTACGACATGTTCCCATTAGAAAGGAGCAGGTCTGCTATACAGTTATGCAGTGAGTACAGCGGCTGCCAAAATTTGTGAAAAACCCCAATACCAATTTAAAGTCACATAGAGCTAGGCCACAGTAATGACATGTTACTAGTGATGAGCAAACATGCTCGCTACTGCTCGGTGCTCGCCCGAGCATCTCACTGCTCGAGATGCTCGGCACTCGCCGAGTATTTCCGGGTTGCTCGGGCGGAACTCGGGTCCCCTTCCTGCATATTTGGCGCTCTTTAGAGAGCCAATGAACATGCAGGGATTGCCTGCCATGCACTGTAATGCCGTAGCCATGTTGGTTGTGGGCATTACAGTGATTGGCTGGCCGCACAGCGTTATCAGGTCTATATCAGACCTGGCGCCGCCATGCTAGTCACAGTCACTCCAGATCAGACAGCTGCTGCTGCTGTGCCAGGGAGAGATTTGATCGTGTATTAGGCAGTGTAGGGAGAAAAACCGTACATTACACATATCCATCTTAACAAACAGTCCTTCTGAGGACTAATCCATCTGCAGAGATATCAGGCAGGCAGGGTGTATAGGAAGGCGGTGTATTTACCAGACTGCAGTACATATAGCACAAGAGGCTCCATTCCAATTCTGCCTTCTGCTGCTGTTAGATATTTCTATACAAAGGCCCAGGTCTCAGGGGCCAGGAATACTTTTCTTTGGATCTTAATCCTCATAATTTGCTTAAAAAGCAGTCCAGAGAACACCATTTTTCTGCACCATTTGCTTGTTGGCACTGCAAAATACAGCCAGGTCCTTTCCATATTACAGCACTAGAAATCCAGCTATTTAAAACTGTGTTTTCTCCGTCAAACGGATCACATATACGTTGTCAGAAAATACTGCCATTTCTGGCCTCCATTAAAAATTTCCTTTAGTGTGTCATTGAAGCAATTCACCGCAGTTTGCTGTTCAAACTACTTACCTACAGGCCAGGTATTTAAAACTGTGTTTTCTCCGTCAAACGGATCACATATACGTTGTCAGAAAATACTGCTCCAAACTCAGTCATTTGTAGTGAGCGTGGAAGATACTGTCCTCCATTTACAATGGGCAAGGCACATGGCAAGGGATGGGAGACTGGACGTGATGGTAATGGTGCAGGCAGAGGCCGAGGACAAGGCCGTGGGCAAGCCAAAATTGTTTAAAACTCTGTTTTCTCTATCACACGGATGACATATAAGTTCGCTCCAAACTCAGTCATTTGTAGTGAGCGTGGAAGATACTGTCCTCCATTTAAAATGGGCATCCCCTACTTGGACACTCTGAAGAGCTGTTCACTTTTCCTTTTATAGATTCGGACCTCTCGCCCGGTCCACTTGAGGCGGGGCAAGAGGAGATTGCGTGTAGCGATGCCCAAATATTTGAGCAGCCACGGTCACACAAAGGCGACAGTGGGAAAGTGTCACAAGAGGTGGACGATGATGAGACACAATTGCCAGAAAGTCAGGAGGAGGTCCAGGGTGCGGAAGTGGAAGACGAGGTGGTGGATGATATAGTAACTGACCCAACCTGGCAGGAGGACATGCAGAGCGAGGACAGCAGCACACAGGGGGAGGGAGGCAGAGCACCCCAACAGGCAGGAAGTAGCAGTGTGGTGACCGCAGACAGAAGGCAGGCAACCATTCCCCGTAACACCAACCCGAAGGAAGTTGCCAGTACAACTGTTAGGTCTTCTCGAGTCTGGTTGTTTTTTAAAGACTCTGCCGATAACCCCAAAAAGGCCATTTGCACCACCTGCCAGGCCAGCATCAGCAGGGGTGGCAAAACTAGCAGCCTGACCACCACCAGCATGATCAGGCACATGGCAGCAAAGCACCCGACTTTGTGGGTCGAACCCCAGGGTCCAGGAACAGTGTCTGCGGGTGGCACCATTGCTTCTTCCGCTGTTGTGCATGCAAGCCAATCCCCTGTCCATGGTGCATGTGAAGATGCCTCCTGCTCTGCACCTGTCAATGCACACTCTCAAGTAGCAGCATCAGGAAGCACATCCATGTCCTTGTCCCAGCGCTGCGTTCAGTTGTCCATACCCCAGTCCTTGGAACGCAAGCGCAAATATACAGCCTACGCCCCACAGGCCACACTACTAAATGCTCACATTTCATGACTGCTTGCGCTCAAAATGTTGCCTTTTAGGCTTGTAGAGATGGAAGCATTCCACAACCTGATGGCGGCGGCCGTCCCTCGGTACTCGGTCCCCAGCCGCTACTATTTCTCCCGGTGTGCCGTCCCCGCATTACACAAGCACGTGTTCCAAAACATTAGCCATGCTCTCAACAACACAGTTACCGGTAAAGTCCATCTAACCACGGACACGTGGACAAGTGCTTGTGGGCAGGGATGGTACATCTTGCTGACGGCACACTGGGTTAACATAGTGGAAGCTGGGACCCATTCGGACCTTGGGACGGAACACGTCCTCCCGATGCCAAGGATTGCGGGCCCTAGGTCAATCAGGGTTGCCCCCACGGTCTACAGCTCCTGCACCTCATCCTCATCAGCCTCCTCCTCCTCTTCAGCCTCCATCTCCAAAATGACCACATCAGTCACAAGCTGGAAGCACTGCAGCACTGCCTCGGTCAAGCGGCAACAGGCTGTGCTGAAGCTAATATGCTTAGGTGAAAAACCGCACAATGCTGAAAAGTTGTGGACAGCTCTGAAAGAGCAGGCAGATCTGTGGCTCACACCGCTGAACCTACAGCCAGGCATGGTGGTGTGTGACAATGGCTGGAACCTGGTGGCGGCTCTGAGGCGAGGTGAGCTCACACATGTACCATGCCTGGCCCATGTGCTTAACCTCGTGGTTCAGTGGTTTTTAAAATCCTACCCGGAGCTGCCAGATCTGCTTGTTAAAGTATGCCGCCTGTGTGCCCATTTTAGAAAGTCAGCTACAGCTTCCACTGCCCTTGCAGTGTTTCAGCAGCGTTTGCAGCTTCCGGCTCACAGACTGGTGTGCGATGTCCCCACGCGTTGGAACTCTACACTGCAGATGTTGGGAAGGATTTGTGAGCAGAAGAGGGCAGTTGTTGAGTACCAGCATCAACAAGGCCGTCGGTATTCAGTTCAGACTCCACACATAAGACCTCAGGAGTGGACATGGATGTCAGACAAATGTACCATCCTCCAAAACTTTGAGGAGTCCACCAAGAGGGTGAGTGGCGATGACGCCATAATTAGAGTCACCATCCCGCTTCTCTGTCTTCTGAAACGCTCTCTGCTCACAATCAAAGAGGATGCATTGCAGGCGGAGCACGATGAGATGGAGCAAGGTACCATACAGTGTGATTACACACAGCCAAGCCTCATCTTATCCCAACGTGGATTGGGTGACAATGAGGAAGAGGAGGAGGAGGAAGGACAGGAGCTAGTTTCATGCACTATAGACGGTACTACCTACACAGCTGTCATACCGTCTGTTCAGCGTGGATGGCCAGAGGACAGAGAGGAGGAGGAGAGCATGGTCAGTCATCCTCTTGGTGAGTCCACGGAAGTCTTGCCTGTTAGTAGTCTGGCACGCATGGCCGAGTTTATGTTAAGCTGCCTTTCCCATGACCCTCGCGTTCTCAAAATTTTGGGTGACAGTCATTACTGGTTGCTGACACTTCTAGACCCACACTACAAGGAGAACTTTATATCTCTTATTCCTGAGGCGGACATGTCCACAAAAATGGGGCAGTACCAGAAGGCCCTTGTTGCGGAACTATTAAAAAAATTTCCCATCTGAAAACGCTGGCGACAGAGGGCACACTTCGTTGGACAACCAAGGAGTACAGGCGAGAGAGACACAACTTCAATCCAGCAGAGGCAGGGGAATACTGTCAAAGTTCTGGTAGAGTTTTCTCAGACCCTCCCATCGCACAGGCCCTGAGGCGCAGGGTACTCTCACAAGGAGTGCAAAATTTGGGAAGATGCTGAGGAAGTACC
The DNA here is from genome assembly GCF_046119375.1 of Phyllobates terribilis. Taxonomy (NCBI): domain Eukaryota; kingdom Metazoa; phylum Chordata; class Amphibia; order Anura; family Dendrobatidae; genus Phyllobates; species Phyllobates terribilis. The sequence continues at coordinate 74,480,256 of NW_027362762.1, forward strand.
TTGCCGACCATACCAATGTCCTCCGTGATTCCTCTGTGCCTTATAATTATTGGGTATCCAAGCTGGATACATGGAATGAACTGGCTCTCTCTGCCTTGGAGGTCCTGGCCTGCCCTGCCGCCAGCGTTTTATCAGAGCGGGTTGAGTCCAACGGCTGACGAATTTTAGGAAAAACCCCACTAAGAATTTAAAGACAGATAGAGCAGGGCCACAGTAACAAGGTACGACATGTTCCCATTAGAAAGGAGAGGGTCTGCTATACAGTTATAGGGTATGCAGTGAGTCCAACGGCTGACCAATTTTAGGAAAAACCCCACTAAGAATTTAAAGGCACACGGAGCAGGGCCACAGTGACAAGGTACGACATGTTCCCATTAGAAAGGAGAAGGTCTGCTATACAGTTATAGGGTATGCAGTGAGTCCAACGGCTGACCAATTTTAGGAAAAACCCCACTAAGAATTTAAAGACACACAGAGCAGGGCCACAGTAACAAGTACGACATGTTCCCATTAGAAAGGAGAAGGTCTGCTATACAATTATAGGGTATGCAGTGAGTCCAACAACTGACCAATTTTAGGAAAAACCCCACTAAGAATTTAAAGACACATAGAGCAGGGCCACAGTAACGACATGTTCCCATTAGAAAGGAGTGGGTCTCCCATACTGTTTGCCTATGAAGTGAATTCAACGGCTGCCAAAATTTGGAGGGACTCCAATACCCCTTGCAAGAGGCATAGAGGTCGGAGGGCTTCCTGAAAACAATGTTCCCATTATTAAGAAGTGGGTCTCCCATACTCTTTGCCTATGCAGTGAATGCAACGGCTGCCAAAAATTTGGAGGAACTCCAATGCCCCTAGCAAGAGACGTAGATTTGGTGATATGGTAGTGTGTCACCCTGGCCTGGATGCCACAAGTGTAATTAAAGCTGTGTCTGAGAGCAAGGGGGAGGTTCTCTAGTCAGGGGAACATTAGCATGCAGTACCTCCTGTCTCAGACCAGTAGGGGAAGCAGGCTGCCCCTATAAAAGCTGGTGCTGGGAGCAGGGTTAGGGAGAACTTGATGGCCTATCTCAGCACTGAGACTTGTCCCAGAGCAGATCAGGGACAGACAGTTGTATTGCACCTAAGAGGAAGTGTGGCAGGAGGAGAGCCACAAGCCAGAGACAAGAGGCGAAGAGAGCCTGTCTTGACAGATAAAAGACTTACTTTACCAGACTTTGGTGTCTGAGGCTGGGAGGATTCTACATCCTCCAGCAGATAACCAGTCCGCAAGGGACTGTATATTCCTTGGCCTAAGAAGCCTGGAGGCCCTGCCACACCAGAAGGGACCAGTAAAGCCGTACAAGGCTGGGAGCAGAAAGGAACCCACGTCGCAGGCCATACAGGCGAGAATACACGGAAAGCTCGGAAACGTGGGCTGTTACCCTATAAGGAGGAGATAGCCAGAAGGAGCACAGAAAGCACGGTAGGCCTACACCCTCACCCTGACCAGGGCCAATTTCCCCGTTGCTCTCAGACATCCAGGTCCCCTCCTAGTTGGGACTGTTTGTGGGTCAATTTACCTGTTCTAGTAAAGACCCTGGACTGCAACCTGTTGTCTGTGTGCTCCTTGCTCCTCCAGAACTATCAGCACTGGGACTCTCACTACCATCACTCCCACCATCCATTATACTGCCCTGGGGCCGCACTCTTCCCGTGGGGAGTCACACTACCCTAGCTGCACACCTCATCAGCCCCAGCGGTCCGCATGCAGGGGCGGTTCCTAATAACCGCAATCCACGGGTGGCGTAGTCGGACATTATTAGCAGAACGTAGCAGACTACCATTGGCCTGACCACCCTGAGCCACGGAACCGGGTCGCCACTACTACCCCCATCGTCTCCCTATTGCCCGGATCCGAGTGCCCCACGGCCCAGGGGGCGAGTCAGCTTTGGCTTAGTCGGCAGGATTGCAACCAACCCGCCACAAACGGGTATTGCGTGCCTGAAAAAGACTTGTAACTTACCTGTGGCGAAGTTTCCCGCCATCCGGAGCCGATTCCCGCCATCAGACGCCATCTTGGACCGTTTCCCGCCGTCTTCCCGCCATCCGCAGCAGCTTCCCGCCATCGGACGCCATCTTCAGGACGCCGCACGGGAAGAAGAGGGGCGTGGACGTCAAAACCGCGCGAGATCCGAAGCTCCGCTCCACGCACCTACGCTGCGCAAGGTCCTGGAAGGGAGAGAGAGCGACGCTGACGTCATCAGGACGTGACGCCAGGTCCTCGTCCAGAGCAGCAGCAGCGGAGCCGCGGCCTACAGAAGAGGATCGTCGGAAGGTAGGCCACGCTTGACTAGGGGGGAGGAAGATGTCGGACACAGAGGCCCCCACTACCACCAACGCAGCTGCAGCAGCGGTGATGCCATTTTCCCTGCCTAACATCCCTGGAGCGGCCTGGCTGCCTAAGTACTCTGGGGAGCCCCATGCCCTAACTGACTTTAAGGAAAGGCTGTACAGTTTGTTCCAGGTTTACCCCCTGACAGAGGAACAGAAGGTCAGCATACTAACAGGGCAGTTAACTGGCGCAGCCCAAAGAGAGGTAAAATCATGGCCCACTGAGGAGAAAAGGACTGTGAAGGGTATTCTGGCCCGGCTGCGGGGTACCTTTGACACACGTACCTCCGCTGAGATTAAATTGAGGTTCTATGGATGTAAGCAGCGGACACAGGACAGCATCAGAGACTATGCCCTAAATCTGCAGGAAGCCCTGAGGGCTATTCAACAAACTGACCCTGGCAGTGTGCAGGAAACGGATAAGCTGCTAACAGAACAATTCATAGAAGGTCTGCTGTCCAGCGCCCACAGGGCCCAACTGCGCCTCATGTTCTTTCAGAACCCCGACCTGACCTTTGCCCAATTTAAGGACAGGGCCATAAGGGTGCTCCGTGAATCTGCAACCAGTGGCGCTATAAACCCCCGGCGCCCTGCTCTCACCTACCACCAGGAGGCGGCGCCCTCCTCTATGGACCCCGTGGGGGCTGATGCACAGGCCCTGAACCAAGCCCCGTCGAAAGACCTGCACCACCAAGTCCAGGAGCTGACCAGGAGCGTTGCGGCGTTGACCAGGACCGTCCAGGCATTGCAAGTGGACCCGTCAAGACCCATCGAGCTGGCTTCAAGTGCGGAGGATGTCCCGTGGCGTCGACAGAGGAGGATCCCGTCGTTCCGAGGGAGGCCCACAGACCGCTACGCAGAGGATGGACAGCCCATTTGCCGTCGATGCAACCAGCCCGGACACATTTCCAGGTACTGTAATTTAAACGGGTCCAACCTGGGGCAGAGGGCCAACCCCCAGGCATAAGATCACCAGGCCCTTACAATTGGCGTAATAAGTACGTTGGGGGGCGCCCGGTTTTTCCCGTGGTGCTGGACGGTATCCCCATGAGCGCCTTGCTGGATACTGGGTCGCAAGTAACCACTATCCCTTATGTACTTTTTAAGCAGTATTGGACTGATGCTGATATCACACGTTATCCAGACAGTAACTTGAGCATCATCGCCAGTAATGGCTTACCCGTGCCGCAGATGGGGTTCAAGGAGATGACCATTAAAATTGTTAAAGTTGAACTGCCGGCACAGGGAGTAATTATTGTGGACATTTACCGTCGTGAAAGTCACCCTAAAATAACTGTGGGTACTAATGTAATTGAAAATTGTCTTTCAGAGGTAATTGTAATTCTACAACAGGTGGCGGTGAATGCTAGTTCCAGCCAACTGAGAGTCCTCAACAAGGAGATAAAAGCCCTGATGAGACGGCAGCAGGTAGAACTGTCTGGTGGTGAGATCGGTAGCGTAAGACTGAGTGACCCATTCCCCATTTCCATGCCTCCCAAAAGTGAAATGATGATCTGGTGTCGGACTGCAATTGGGTTGAGAGGTAGAGACTACCAAGCCATGGTTGAACCCGTGTACTCAGACAGCAGGCCCACCATTTTGACAGCCCGGGGGGTGGTTGATGTCCGTCATGGGAGGGTGCCCGTCCGCATCCTCAACATTGGGGAGAGGGAAGTACACTTACCCAGGTACGCTACACTCGCCAAACTGTTTGTTGTCGAACACAAAGCTATCAGGGCCGTGGAACCCTTGCCTCCATCTCCACAGGCGGAGGGTAATGGCTCCCAGAAACAAAAGGAGGACTGGTGCCAGAAACTCCATGTGGGTGCTGACTCCACTCCCCTGCACCAAAAACAAGGAGTCTACCGGGTGGTACAGGAGTACGAGAGAGTCTTTAGTAAGCACCCGCTAGACTTCGGCAGAGTAAAGGGGATAGAACACCAGATCTCCACAGGGAGCCACCCACCAATAAAAGAGAGACACAGGCCTGTACCCCGTGCACACTACCAGAACGCAAAGGGCATGCTAAGAGAGATGAAAGAAGCTGGGGTCATTACAGATAGCTGTAGCCCCTGGGCAGCCCCCTTGGTTCTGGTGAAAAAGAAAGACGGCACCATGGGAATGTGCGTGGACTATAGACAAATCAACCGTATCACCCACAAAGACGCATATCCGCTGCCTAGAATAGAGGAGTCTTTAGCCGCACTAAAATCTGCTAACTTCTTTTCTACTTTGGACCTTACTAGCGGGTACTGGCAGGTTCCTGTGGCAGACGCTGACAAGGAGAAGACCGCCTTCACCACCCCGATGGGACTGAGCGAATTCAACTGTATGCCTTTCGGGCTCTGCAACGCACCAGGGACCTTCCAGCGGCTGATGGAATGCTGTCTAGGGCACCGAAACTTCGAGACGGTCCTCCTTTACCTGGACGACGTGATCGTCTATTCGAAGACTTACGAGGACCATCTAAAGCACCTGGCCGAGGTGTTCGAAGCCCTGGCAGGCTATGGCCTGAAGGTGAAACCATCGAACTGTCACCTGTTGAAACCAAAGGTCCAGTACCTAGGGCACGTGGTAAGCGCGGAAGGAGTGGCCCCCGACCCTGACAAGGTCACGGCAATCAAGAGCTGGCCAAGCCCCTCGAACATCAAAGAGGTGAGACAGTTTCTCGGGTTGGTAGGCTACTACCGAAGGTTCATCCCCGGGTTCACTAAGATGGCAGCTCCTATGCAGGACCTCCTGATCGGACAGTCTAAGTCCCGAAGTCAAAAGCCACCCTTCAAGTGGGATAAACCGGAAGAGGAGTCCTTCCGCCAGTTAAAGATGGCCCTCACGGGGGATGAGATCCTGGCCTACCCTGATTACGGCCAGCCTTTCATTCTCCACACAGACGCCAGTAATGTGGGACTGGGAGCCGTACTGTCCCAAAACCAACAGGGCAGAGAACGGGTGATCGCATACGCCAGTCGGAAGCTGAGGCCCACGGAGAGGAACCCGGAAAATTACAGCTCCTTCAAGCTAGAATTCTTGGCGGTGGTGTGGGCCGTGACGGAACGCTTCAAGCATTACCTGGCCTCCGCAAAGTTCACCGTGTACACGGACAACAACCCGTTGACACACCTGGACAATGCAAGACTGGGTGCCCTGGAACAGCGGTGGATGGCCCGTCTCTCCAACTATGACTTCGTGATCAAGTACCGGGCAGGCAAAACCAATGCCAACGCGGACGCCCTATCAAGAATGCCTCACTTACCTGAGGGTGACGAAGACCCAGAAGAGCTGGAGGAGGTAGAACTCCCCGCGTTTCACCGGTATGGAGCTGCTCAACACTCTCACCGCGTGAAGGAGGAGGATCTAACAACTGTGATGATCAATCCCCTACCTCACCACAGCTGGGCCGAGACCCAAGATAGTGACCCTGCAGTCCGCCTGGTGAAAGATCTGCTGACCCGGGAAGATGCCCGCCTAGATCCAGATGCCCCAGAGGAAGCCAAGCAGCTATGGAAGGAGAAGAGCAAGCTGTTCCTCTACGAAGGCAAGTTGTGCAGAAGGATTGTTAACCACCGAACGCACGAGCTGACCTGGGAAGTCGTGGTCCCAAGGCGGGATGCAGCTATGGTCCTGGGGGCTTACCATGACAGAGCGGGACACTTCGGTTGGAAGAAACTGGAGTTACTGCTAAGAGGAAGGTTCTTTTGGGTAGGCATGAGAGGAGCAGTAGAAAAGTGGTGCAGAGGCTGTGGCCCTTGTCACCTAAGGAGGAAGGACCGCACCAGCCAGAAGACACCCTTGAGGCCCATCGTCATCACGCAGCCTCTTGAGCTGGTAGCTCTAGACCACGTCAAGTTGGCTCCAAGCCGGTCAGGGTACATCTACGCCCTGACAATCGTGGACCACTATTCCCGTTTTCTCGTGGTGGTCCCGGTAAAAGACTTGACAGCCCAAACAGCGGCCAGAGCCTTCCAGCAATATTTCTGCCGTCCACACGGGTATACGGAACAGGTCCTGACAGACCAGGGTCCAGCGTTCGAGGCTGAAATCTTCCAGGAGTTCTGCAACCTCTATGGCTGTAAGAAGATTCGGACAACGCCTTACCACCCACAAACCAACGGGATGTGTGAGAAGATGAACAATATAGTTATCGATCTTCTGAAGACGTTGCCCCTGGAGGAACGCAGCCTGTGGCCAGAAAAACTGCCGGACCTGATAGACTTATACAATCATATCCCGGTGAACGCTACCAACTGCACCCCGGCTTACCTAATGTGAGCCAGACCTGGTAAGCTGCCCGTAGACCTGGAGATGGGAGTCCTAATACCTGAGGACACCTCCCCGGATGCGGACTGGGATACGGAAAGGCAACTGCAGTACAAGAAAGTACAGGAGAGTGTGGAGAGGAGCTTGGCCCAGGTGAGAGAAAGGCAAGAAAGACTCTTCAACCAATACGCCCCTGCTGGTCCCCTAGAACCTGGTGAGCAGGTTCTGAAGCGGAAGAGAAGGCTACATAAGTTGGACGACCAGTGGGAAAGGGAACCCTACACCGTACTGCAGTCTGACCACGACAACCCGAAGGTGTGCGTGATCACCAAGGACGGAGGAGAAACCACTAGTGTCGTCTCCAGAGACCACCTCAAAAGATGCCCCGAGCAACTCCGTAGTGCAGAAGAAGATCAGAGTGACCTTGAACCCGCAGAGGACAAGGAAGAAATGATCAGCACCGTTCTCAGAGAGTTCCCTCAGTCCTGGACTCGCATAAATGATGCCATAGTGGTACCCGTCCTGCATTTCCTGCAACCGGCACAGCAACAACCAACACCAGAGCCGGAAGGTGAAGAGGAGCAAGCGGTTCCAGAGGCAGAGGAGCCTGTACCAGCAGCCCAGGAGAGTCAACCCTCTGCTGACAGTGAGCCTGCCATGCCTGCGGTAAGCCAAAGGACCCGCAGACAGCTGCCTGCCCTACCTGTACACCCAGCTGATAGCTGCACCCCTAACGCTAGTGGGGAAAGCCAGGTTGGTCCACCACCAGACAGTGGGTTAAGGAGGTCAACCAGGAGCACAAAGGGGCAGATACCCGCTCGCTGGAAAATATAGGATGTACTAAAAGTGTAAATAACCCTGTTGCCAAATGTTGAATTGTTTGCCAAGTTACATGCATGTTTGGTAATTCTGTGTTTCAGTTTCTTGCAGCTACCGTAAGGACTCAAAGGTTATGGACTTTTTATAACTGGGACCTGGTATGGACTGCGTTCGGAGCCTAACCCAGGAATGAACTAAGACTGTGAAGGACTTGGGGTAGGACAGACCCCCACCTGTGACCTTAAGAACTCAATCTGTGCGTCACTTTCCTGATAATGTTTTATTGTTATGCATATTGTCTTTGTTTGCTGTTTAGTCCCGGAGTACTAAATTTCACCAGGGGGGAATGTGTCACCCTGGCCTGGATGCCACAAGTGTAATTAAAGCTGTGTCTGAGAGCAAGGGGGAGGTTCTCTAGTCAGGGGAACATTAGCATGCAGTACCTCCTGTCTCAAGCCAGTAGGGGGAGCAGGCTGCCCCTATAAAAGCTGGTGCTGGGGGCAGGGTTAGGGAGAACTTGATTGCCTGTCTCAGCACTGAGACTTGTCCCAGAGCAGATCAGGGACAGACAGTTGTATTGCACCTAAGAGGAAGTGTGGCAGGAGGAGAGCCACAAGCCAGAGACAAGAGGCGAAGAGAGCCTGTCTTGACAGATAAAAGACTTACTTTACCAGACTTTGGTGTCTGAGGCTGGGAGGATTCTACATCCTCCAGCAGATAACCAGTCCGCAAGGGACTGTATATTCCTTGGCCTAAGAAGCCTGGAGGCCCTGCCACAACAGAAGGGACCAGTAAAGCCGTACAAGGCTGGGAGCAGAAAGGAACCCACGTCGCAGGCCATACAGGCGAGAATACACGGAAAGCTCGGAAACGTGGGCTGTTACCCTATAAGGAGGAGATAGCCAGAAGGAGCACAGAAAGCACAGTAGGCCTACACCCTCACCCTGACCAGGGCAAATTTCCCCGTTGCTCTCAGACATCCAGGTCCCCTCCTAGTTGGGACTGTTTGTGGGTCAATTTACCTGTTCTAGTAAAGACCCTGGACTGCAACCTGTTGTTTGTGTGCTCCTTGCTCCTCCAGCACTATCAGCACTGGGACTCTCACTACCATCACTCCCACCATCCATTATACTGCCCTGGGGCCGCACTCTTCCCGTGGGGAGTCACACTACCCTAGCTGCACACCTCATCAGCCCCAGCGGTCCGCATGCAGCGGCGGTTCCTAATAACCGCAATCCACGGGTGGCGTTGTCGGACATTATCAGCAGGACGTAGCAGACTACCATTGGCCTGACCACCCTGAGCCACGGAACCGGGTCGCCACTACTACCCCCATCGTCTCCCTATTGCCCGGATCCGAGTGCCCCATGGCCCAGGGGGCGAGTCAGTAGATGTGGTGATATGGTGGTGGAGGATGAGGAGAAGGAGGAGGAGAAGAGCAAATGGACAAAATCAGGAAGCGTATACCCATGTCTGGGTGTGAAGACAGAGGTGCATGGGCGCAGAGTTAGACCTCCCAAAAAAAAGACACTGTATTTGAGTTTATGCTACGCTGCTATCATTCGGTGGTGTTGAGAAGTCTCGCCCAATCCAGCCCTTGTTCATTTTTAAAAGAGTCAGCCTGCCAGCATTTTCAGTTGACAGGCTGATGCGTCTATCGGTTATAATTACATCAGTGGCACTAAAAGCCCGTTCTGACAAAACACTAGCGGCCGGACTGGCCAGGACCTCCAAGGCGTAGAGAGCCAGTTCATGCCACATGTCCAGCTTGGATACTCAATAATTATAAGGCACAGAGGAATCACGGAGGATGTTGGTACTGTCGACAAGGTTCTCCCTCACCATATTCCTAAACTTTTCCCTCCTTGTGAGAGTACCCCTCCTCAGGGCCTGTGCGATGGGAGGGTCTGAGAAAACTATCCCAGAATTTGACAGTGTTCCCCTGCCTCTGCTGGATTGCATTTGTGTCTCTCTCGCCTGTACTCCTTCGTTGTCCAACGAACTGTGACCTCTGCTGCCAGCGTTTTCAGATGGGAATTTTTTTAAATAATTCCACAAGGACCTTCTCGTACTGCCCCATTTTATTAGGCCTGTCCGGCACGGGAATAAGAGACAGAAAGTACTCCTTGTAGCGAGGGTTTATCCAAAATTTGGACAACGCGAGGGTCACGGGTAAGGCAGCGTAACATAAACTCAGCCATGGGTGCCAGTGTAACATCCCTGGTGGTGTGCTGGCATGGCTTACCATCTCCCACCATGGAAGACCGCCAACTTACCTACCAGTCCAGGCTGTGCACTATGCTCCTCTACTTGCTGTGTGCATGTCTCTTGTCTGCTGGCTTAGTGCGGCGGCGCTGGAACTTGCTGATTCTTAAAGTTACAGTGTGCACAATCCTAATGCGTCCCCAGCCTATTGCTGTGAGTCACTGGATACTTAAACTTCCTCCACCCAGTGGGAGGTGCCTGAGCAACACTTTCTTACAGTGTGTTCTGTTCAACTGTGAGTTGCCAGGTCCTGTCCTGAATCTTGCCTATTTCTTGAGTACCTAGGCCCGCTACCTGTATCTGTGACTTCTAGTCTATTCTGCCACCCTGGGGGCTAAATGCCCAGGCTCGTTCCTGGTTCTCAGTCCTGTGTCAGTTCCTGTCTGAACTGTGTCCTAATCTGTTACCTGTTTGTCTTTATGTCCGATCCTTCCCTTTTCCTGCAGTGTCTGAACCAGTACCTAACTCCTACTCCTTGTCTCTGCACTTCTGTTTGTGAGTTTTGTGTTCACTCGCTACTTGTTAGCAAGTACCTTGTGTGTATCGGTTCTGCTTGTCCTGTTTCCCTGCCTCTGTATCTACCTCCTGTGTTCTAGCTATCTTTCTGTGTTTCCCTGTGCCTGTCTGTTCCATGTGAACAGAGCCCTGTCCTGTCTGTCCGCTCCTGCGGCACTGCTCTGCTCCGCTTCCCGTCCACACCTGCGGCTCTGCTCTGCCCTGCCCTGCTCTGCTTCCCCTCCGCACCTGCGGCTCTGCTCTGCTCTGCCCTTCTCCGCTTCCCCTCCGCACCTGCAGCTCTACTCTGCCCTGCCCCGCTTGCCCTCCGCACCTGCGGCTCTGCTCTGCCCTGCTCCACTTCCCCTTCGCACCTGCGGTTCTGCTCTGCTCTGCCCTGCTCTGCTCCGCTTCCCCTCCACACCTGTGGCTCTGCTCTGCCCTGCTCCGCTTCCCCTCCGCACCTGCGGTTCTGTTCTGCTCTGCCCTGCTCCGCTTCCCCTCCGCACCTGCGGCTCTGCTCTGCCCTGCTCCGCTTCCCCTCTGCTCCTGCGGTTCTGCTCTGCTCTGCTCTGCCTGGCTCCACTTCCTCTTCGCACCTGCGGTTCTGCTCTGCTCTGCCCTGCTCTGCTCCGCTTCCCCTCCACACCTGTGGCTCTGCTCTGCCCTGCTCCGCTTCCCCTCCGCACCTGCGGTTCTGTTCTGCTCTGCCCTGCTCCGCTTCCCCTCCGCACCTGCGGCTCTGCTCTGCCCTGCTCCGCTTCCCCTCTGCTCCTGCGGTTCTGCTCTGCTCTGCTATGCCCTGCTCCGCTTCCCCTCCGCACCTGCGGTTCTGCTCTGCTCTGCCCTGCTCTGCTTCCCGTCCACACCTGTGGCTCTGCTCTGCTATGCCCTGCTCCGCTTCCCCTCCGCACCTGCGGTTCTGCTCTGCTCTGCCCTGCTCTGCTTCCCGTCCACACCTGTGGCTCTGCTCTGCTATGCCCAGCTCCGCTTCCCCTCCGCAACTGCGGTTCTGCTCTGCTCTGCCCTGCTCGTCTTCCCCTCCGCACCTGCGGCTCTGCTCTGCTCCGCTTCCCCTCCACACCTGAGGCTCTGTTCTTGTATCCCAGTCTGTTCTGGTCCCTATCCAGCCTGTTTACCTACGTGCCAGTACCCACCTGTCTGCATACCAGCCGTGCCTGCCAGTACCCGCCTGTCTGCATACCAGCCAAACTTGGCCATTCCTGCATTCGCCGGTGTGTGTCAACAGCTGTGTGACCGGGGTCTGACCTGGAGTAGCACCTGGGCCACCTCCCACATCCCTCCTCGGACCACGGAGTCGATTAAACCGCTGTGCTTCCGTGGTCGGATCTGGCGAGGCCCCTAGTCACGCCCCTCCAGGCACTCCTCGGTTTGTGGCCCAGTGGGACCACTAACCACGCTCACGCCAAACAGTCCGGGCGTGAGCGTAACAGTTTGCTCATGCCATGGTCCCCGTTGAGTCCCACGGCCCTTCGCTCTCAGAGACATTTGAATTGTTGTCTGGCAAATACATGCACCAAGAATTTTTTTTTTCCCAAGCTGAGGTCCAGGCGATTTACGCACCAGCCCAAATGGAGCTATCAGCACTCGTTCCTGCGGATCCACCACGGTACTATGGAGATCCAAAACAAAGCCATGTGCTTGTGGAGCAATGCATGCTGCATTTCAAATTCTATGCTCACTATTTTCCCACCGATCGGGTTAAAGTAGCATTTCTGATGTCCTACCTAGCGGGTGATGCCTTGAATTGGATCACCCCCCCTATGGGAAGTAAGGGATCCTATCATCTCTGACTTACAGGCCTTTCTTATGGTCTTCGATGACCCTGACCCTTCTGCGAATACTTCCTCTTCCAATATCCTGGAGCAGTCTAGATGGGTGACGCGTGAAGTAAGCTCACCTGTTCCCCAGCCTGAAAAGGCAGCTACCCACGCAAAATCCACGGAGGATAACAGTGTTCAGCAGACAAAGCAGAATACTTCCCTTCCCAACTCTAAGAGGCAGTCCAGGTGAGCAAGACTTAGAGGAAAGCCGTCACGTCAGGTACTGTACTCCCAAAGACCTCCTGTTTCCCAGCCTGTAGAAGCAGCTTCCCGCACAGAATCCATGAAGGTTGACCATGTTCATCAGGCAAAGCAGAAGCCGGAACTCAGTCATGAAGCTGGATTGCGGTATCACTGCGGTTGTATGTAACACCCTAAAGGTCTTTGTTCTGCAAAATTTGGGGGTCCCAAAGCTTCGGGCCAGTAGGAGAGGCTGCCCTTGGCGTTAGTGTTTCCTCTCCACAGATGACTGTGACTGTCTCCGTGGCAAGTGAAGGCCTCAGATTAACCGGAAGTTTCGAGCTGAAAGCCGTGAAGACTCGGTGTCTGATCCCCGTCTGACAACTCCAGAATCCGGTTTGGGCATTGTCAGGGATAGGACGAGCCCTACTCAGAAACAGTCAAAATATGTCTATACAAACTAAGCTCCAGATTGGAGCATTATAAATGAAGAAGATCACATTCCAGGTGCTGTCTGGTTTACCCACAGGTCGTCCAGAGCCGAGAGCTCTAGTGCCTGCTCAGGGCTGGAGATCCTGCATGGTGTTTCCTGGGGGACTGCTAAGGTACAAGGGGTGTCCAGTCCTCATACCTTCAGGACAGTCAGCAATGTCTTCTTCTTCACCAGATCTGCTAGTCGCTGACTCGATGTGCGCTGAAGTCTCTGAAGGAAGGGAAGTGGAGGCTATGTCCCCACACAGTCTCGACGATTGTACCAATGATCTGGCTTCAGGTAACGCCTCGTAGACGTGTCATCTCAGAGACCAGACTGAAGATGGTCCCGAAGCAAGGATCTTCCATCTTTAATAAGTCTGGCAATTAGTCCATCAGGGCGGTGGCTACCCCAAGTCTCTGCACCCATCCTACCAGGCGGAGGACCCCCAGTTGTCTCTTGAATCCTTTGCGGTGCTACCCGATAATAACAAATGGAGAGAGACTTTCCTATGTCCTGTTCCTGGTACTTCGTCCACTTCATATGATGCTGAGGATGGCTCGATGGGAGAAAGTGACGCGCCCCCTGGGCCAGTGTTGTTTGGGGGATACCCGGAGCCGGATCAGATGGGGGTTGTAGTCTCCGAGTGGCGGTGACCCGGTCCGTGCCCAGGGTGTCAAGCTCAGTGTGTGGCAGTCCTTACAGATGTTATTAGTGTTCTTTGTGTCGACTACGCCACCCGTTGATTTGCGGTCAATACGGCCGCCGCTACAGCAGGGTCCGCTGAGGCTGGTGGTATGTGTGCAGCTTCGGGTAGTATAACCCCCAACGGGAGGGGTATAGCCTCAGGGGGTCAGGTGTAGAGGATTTTGGTAGTGGTGGTGCAGTGTGGATGTTAAGAAGACTCCGAGCCGGGCTGTGCAGTTCAGGATTTTTACTTACTGCTGTTCTTGTGGTCACTCTGGCCTTAAGAGACCGCCCGAGCCGTGCTGCGTCCACCAGGTCTTGGACTCGGCCAACCCCCAGGTGATTCTGGAGCGTGGTCCTGAGCTCCCTTTCTGACTTGTCCTTCTCTCTGGCCTTCCCCACCAGGGATCCACCTAAGTCCGGCTCCCTCGGGCCTGTTGTTGGTAAACCCTTGTCTCTGGGTTCCCTGACCCTATTCTTGGTTTGCCTTCCGGGTGGATTTAGTGGGTGGTCGTGGCAGATCCTGCCCACGACCTCCGGTCTCTGGCTAAGGTGTGCTGTAGCCTCCACCAGCTTGGGATCCGGTACCCTGTTGCCAACTCTTCACCCTCTGATCTAATTTTGGGTTCTTGGAGTTCCCTCTTCTCCCCCTCTGGGTCCTTCTTTCTCCTCTCTCTCTCTCTTGGCCTTGGAGCTGGCTGAGCTGCTCTGCTTCTCTGACTCAACTCTGACAGACTGACCCTGATCTAAGATGGTTCCCACCTTATATACTCCCTCTATGTGTGAGCTCAGGTGACCAGCACCCAATGAGCTCCTAGCATTACCCAGACTGCTCCCCCTATCTGCCCCTACACTACTGGGATGTTCCACCCCCCTCCCACTCCAGCCAGGGACAGACACTGTCGTACCTGCACATTTCTCTAGTGGGAATACCATCGGTCTGTTCCTCGGAAATGGGATATGTGTAGTGCATGCAGCTAACTGAGCTCAGTTCCACACTCCATCCTTACCCGGGAGTGGAATATCACACCTCTGGGTTGAGGTGCAATACCCCTGTAGCAGCCGAATCCTCAGGGTGCTACATTCCCCCCTGGTAAACCACAGCACGTCCTCGGGCTGTAAGATAACAAAACATCAAAACATACAATTTTTTTTTTCATAGACATCAACATATAAAACATCATATATATTATCAGCTATCAAACTTTTCATATAAACATTCTTGTTCCTCCGGCCACGGTGCAACTTGTGACCGGGTAAAGTGCGACAGTCTCTTCAAGAAAAACAACAGTTTCCTAAAAAAACCAGTAGGGGGCGCTTTAAGAAGCGCAACTATGTACAAGGAGAGGTATGGCCGCTCTCAGTCCTCGGCCAGGTATTAGGAACTAGGGACACACGGGTATCAGTTCACACTTTGTCCCAACGGGGAACATATTTTAAAGAAGTAACAGTTCTTGGTACCCCGACGGGTAACTTTATACAGTCTCTCTCTACCGTACTTCAACAACGGCGTCCTCCTGCTTTTTCTTTGGATTTAGACCCGTCCGGGTCCTCCTGCTCCTCCTCACACCGCAGCTCCTCCTCCGTCAGGCGATGTACATGGAGGGCGTAGGGTCCTTTGGCACACTTGTGCCGGGTGAAGGTGACCTCGTCCCCTACATACAGGTCACGACCTCTGTGTCCCTCCGGCAGATGGCTTTCTACGTCTCTGCGGGTCACAAAGACGTCGCCGGGGGTATGATGGTCTCTAATGAAGCTCCACCCATGCTGCATGTTGAATTTTATCACAGTCCCGGTGGAAGGGGGACCATGAGCTGCACGGGGATTCCTCCTGGTCCGGCTCTTCTGCTCCGCGCTTCTTATCTGCATCTGCTGTTCCCGGACCCGCCTCTCTCTCCGCTCCTTCTCGAAGACCTCGAGCTGCTGCCGGCAGCACTCTGCACGCTCCGCTGCGGCCGCCCGAGTCTCCTGAGTGAACCCCATGAGGTCTTCTCCAGTGAGGTCCCACTCAAACTGTGCCTCCTCCAGCGGGGGCGAGGTCCTCTTTACGGGCTTCGGAGCCGGAATCAGGGGCTCGCACATGGGCCTTGCCTTTTGGAGTTCCAGCTGAATATACTCCTGGGGCCATATGAAGGGCTGCCCATCCGGGCACGTATGCTGGGCGAATAGATCTTCACCCAGGTGCGGCACTCTAGATGTTGAGGGCGCGTTGATGGTAGCGGCGCCCGGGTTAACCAGGCCTTGCGACCAGGCCTGGGGCACCTTAAAGGCAAAGGGCACCGTAAGAACGGCGGCGCCCTGGGTTATTCGGCCCTGCGACCAGGCCGGTGGCCCCGCGGAGGTAGGGGGCGCTGTTGGTATTGCGGCGCCCGGAGGTACTAGGCCTTGCGACCAGGCCGGTGGTATTTCCTGCTTTGCCACGCTCGAGGTCGAGGCGTGTGACGTCACAGGGGTCGCGGCCGCGGTTTCCGGTTGAGGCCTAGTCGGCGGCGGTGACGATGCAGCGACGGGCACGGCAGGGGGAATTTCGGGCTCTGCGACGGGGAGCTGGGGCAGGCACGCGGTTTCCCGGCTCGGGGTAGAGACGTCCCCTTTACCTGCCTCCGTCCGTTCAGCTCCCTTCTCGGCGCCGTCTCCTGCCTTCATTCCCCCTGCGCCATCCTCAGAGGCGGTCTGTCTCCTCGTCTCGGGCGGCGTGCTCCGCTGACGGGTGCCGGTCTGCTGGGCCATCTCTCGGCTCCACTCCGCCAACGTCTCCCGCTGCACCCGGGCCATCCTCCGTGCGAGGCCCTCCAGCGCGGTCTGTGCACACTCCCGGTCTCGGGGGAGCTGTGCCAGGATCTCCACTAAGCCTAGTGGGGTTGTTGCTTGCAGCAGGCTCCTGACCACTGGGTCGGTGCTGCCTGTCTCTCCCTCCATCTCCGGGTACGCTCTCTCTGGACTCTCCTCCAGACGTCTTGTCTCCGGGTGCGCTCTCTCCAGACCCCTCCAGGCTGCACCCATCTTCGTTCTTTTGTTCAGTCTCCGCCCACATTGAAGGTGGTCCCGGGGCAACTTAGTGATTGTCAGTTCCAGGGGCAGTTCTCTTACGCTGATGGACACTTCCAGCACCACAGTCTCTGTTGGTGGGCGCGGTTTCCGCTTTTGGCGCCATTCTTCGACCTGGCCCACGATGGGAGGTGACCTCTTGCCACCCTCTGGCACGCCCATAATGGCGTCTGCTCTTCCAAGGCGGGAAATCTTCTGGAAATGGCGGGAATCGTCTCCCAGTGGCGGGAAACTCCGTGGATGGCGGGAAAAAGCTGCAGATGGCGGGCAACCGGCGGGAAACGATCCGTGATGGCGTCCCATGGCGGGGACCCTCTGGAACCGGCGGGAGACTTCTTCTTAAGGTAAATTTGAACTTCTCTTCAGGCACGCAGTACCCGGTGGTTGTGGGCACGAAATCCTGCCGACTACGCCAAAGTTGACGCGCCCCCTGGGCCAGTGTTGTTTGGGGGATACCCGGAGCCGGATCAGATGGGGGTTGTAGTCTCCGAGTGGCGGTGACCCGGTCCGTGCCCAGGGTGTCAAGCTCAGTGTGTGGCAGTCCTTACAGATGTTATTAGTGTTCTTTGTGTCGACTACGCCACCCGTTGATTTGCGGTCAATACGGCCGCCGCTACAGCAGGGTCCGCTGAGGCTGGTGGTATGTGTGCAGCTTCGGGTAGTATAACCCCCAACGGGAGGGGTATAGCCTCAGGGGGTCAGGTGTAGAGGATGGTGGTAGTGGTGGTGCAGTGTGGATGTTAAGAAGACTCCGAGCCGGGCTGTGCAGTTCAGGATTTTTACTTACTGCTGTTCTTGTGGTCACTCTGGCCTTAAGTGACCGCCCGAGCCGTGCTGCGTCCACCAGGTCTTGGACTCGGCCAACCCCCAGGTGATTCTGGAGCGTGGTCCTGAGCTCCCTTTCTGACTTGTCCTTCTCTCTGGCCTTCCCCACCAGGGATCCACCTAAGTCCGGCTCCCTCGGGCCTGTTGTTGGTAAACCCTTGTCTCTGGGTTCCCTGACCCTATTCTTGGTTTGCCTTCCGGGTGGATTTAGTGGGTGGTCGTGGCAGATCCTGCCCACGACCTCCGGTCTCTGGCTAAGGTGTGCTGTAGCCTCCACCAGCTTGGGATCCGGTACCCTGTTGCCAACTCTTCACCCTCTGATCTAATTTTGGGTTCTTGGAGTTCCCTCTTCTCCCCCTCTGGGTCCTTCTTTCTCCTCTCTCTCTCTCTTGGCCTTGGAGCTGGCTGAGCTGCTCTGCTTCTCTGACTCAACTCTGACAGACTGACCCTGATCTAAGATGGTTCCCACCTTATATACTCCCTCTATGTGTGAGCTCAGGTGACCAGCACCCAATGAGCTCCTAGCATTACCCAGACTGCTCCCCCTATCTGCCCCTACACTACTGGGATGTTCCACCCCCCTCCCACTCCAGCCAGGGACAGACACTGTCGTACCTGCACATTTCTCTAGTGGGAATACCATCGGTCTGTTCCTCGGAAATGGGATGTGTGTAGTGCATGCAGCTAACTGAGCTCAGTTCCACACTCTATCCTTACCCGGGAGTGGAATATCACACCTCTGGGTTGAGGTGCAATACCCCTGTAGCAGCCGAATCCTCAGGGTGCTACAAAAGCATCCTAGTCACCAAGATGCTGAGACCTGTTTCGTTCCCTCTAATGGACAGAAGAGGTAGTCTTCTTGAAGAGAAGTCTTGGGAGTCCATTGAAAAGGATCGACCTCCAACTTCTCTGCAGAAAATCCTTGCGGACTTGAAGAGGAGGGGGCGTAAAGGGGGGTACTGTAACATCCCTGGTGGCGTGCTGGCATGGCTTACCATCTCCCACCATGCAAGACCGCCAACTTACCTCCAGTCCAGGCTGTGCACTATGCTCCTCTACTTGCTGTGTGCATGTCTCTTGTCTGCTGGCTTAGGGCGGCGGCTCTGGAACTTCCTGATTCTTAAAGTTACAGTGTGCGTAGTCCTAATGCGTCCCCAGCCTATTGCTGTGAGTCACTGGATACTTAAACCTCTTCCACCCAGTGGGAGGTGCCTGAGCAACACTTTCTTACAGTGTGTTCTGTTCAACTGTGATTTGCCAGGTCCTGTCCTGAATCTTGCCTGTTTCCGCCACCCTGGGGGCTGAGTACCCAGGCCCGTTACCTGTATCTCGTTCCAGTGTCAGTTCCTGTCTGAACTGTGTCCTAGCCCATTACCTGTTAGTCTCTATGTCCGATCCTTCCCTTTTCCTGCCGTGTCTGAACCAGTACCTAACTCCTACTCGTTGTCTCACTCGCTACTTGTTAGCAAGTACCTTGTGTGTATCTGGTTCTGCTTGTCCCATTTCCCTGGCTCCGTATCTACCTCCTGTGTTCTAGCTATCTTCCTTTGTTTCTCTGTCCATGTCTGTTCCATGTGAACAGAGCCCTGTCCTGTCTGTCCACTCCTGTGTCACTGCTCTGCTCCGCTTCCCATCCACACCTGCGGCTCTGCTCTGCCCTGCTCCGCTTCCCCTCCACACCTGTGGCTCTGCTCTGCCCTGCTCCGCTTCCCCTCTGCTCCTGCGGCCCTGCTCTGCCCTGCTCCACTTTCCCTCTGCTCCTGCGGCTCTGCTCTGCCCTGCTCCGCTTTC
This sequence comes from Phyllobates terribilis, assembly GCF_046119375.1. Lineage (NCBI taxonomy): Eukaryota > Metazoa > Chordata > Amphibia > Anura > Dendrobatidae > Phyllobates > Phyllobates terribilis. The sequence goes on from NW_027362762.1 coordinate 74,499,312, forward strand.
CCTTCGCACCTGCGGCTCTGCTCTGCTATGCCCTGCTCCGCTTCCCCTCCGCACCTGCGGTTCTGCTATGCTCTGTTCTGCCCTGCTCCGCTTCCCCTCCGCACCTGCGGCTCTGTTCCTGTATCCCAGTCTGTACTGGTCCCTATCCAGCCTGTTTACCTACATGCCAGTACCCGACTGTTTGCATACCAGCCATGCATGCCAGTACCCGCCTGTATGCATACCAGCCATGCCTGCCAGTACCCGCTTGTCTGCATACCAGCCGCGTCTGCCAGTACCCGCCTGTCTGCATACCAGCCGTGCCTGCCAGTACCCGCCTGTCTGCATACCAGCCAAACCTGCCCGTTCCTGCATTCCCCGGTGTGGGTCAACAGCTGTGTGACCGGGGTCTGACCTGGAGTCACCGTGCATCCGTGGTCGGATCTGGCGAGGCCCCTAGTCATGCCCCTCCAGGCACTCCTTGGTTCGTGGCCCAGTGGGACCACTAACCACGCTCACGCCAAACAGTCCAGGCGTGTCCTCACCAAGAAGACGACTGACCATGCTCTCCTCCTCATCCTCCTCCTCCTCCCTGTCCTCAGGCTATTCACGCTGAACAGATGGTATGACAGTTGTGCAGATAGTACCATCTATAGCGCAGGAAACTAGCTCCTTTTCTTCCACCTCCTCCTCCTCTTCCTCATTCCTCATTGTGCTCCGCCTGCAATGCATCCTCTTTAATTGTGAGCAAAGAGCGTTTCAGAAGACAAAGATGCGGGAAGATGACGCTAATTATGGCGTCATCGCCGCTCACCATCTTGGTGGAGTCGTCAAAGTTTTGGACAATTGTACAGATGTCTGACATCCATGTCCACTGCTAAGGTCTTACGTGTGGAGTCTGAACTGAATATCGACGGCCTTGTTGATGCTTGTAGTCAACAACTGCCCTCTTCTGCTCACAAATCCTTCCCAACATCTGCAATGTAGAGTTCCAACGCGTGGTGACATCGCACACCAGTCGGTGAGCTGGAAGCTGCAAACGCTGCTGAAGCACGGCAAGGGCGGCGGAAGCTGTAGCTGACTTTCTAAAATGGGCACACACGCGGCATACTTTGACAAGCAGACCCAGTAGATACGGGTAGGTTTTGAGAAACCACTGAACCACGAGGTTAAGCACATGGGCCAGGCATGGTACGTGTGAGAGCTCGCCTCGCCTCAGAGCCGCAACCAGGTTCCGGCCATTGTCACACACGACCATGCCTGGCTGTAGGGTCAGCGGTGCCAGCCATAGATCTGCCTGCTCTTTCAGAGCAGTCCACAACTCTTCAGCGTTGTGCGGTTTGTCACCTAAGCATATTAGCTTCATCACAGCCTGTTGCCGCTTGGCCAAGGCAGTGCTGCAATGCTTCCAGCTTGTGAAGGATGTGGTCGTTTCGGAGATGGAGGCTGAGGAGGAGGTGCAAGAGCAGTAGAATGTGGGGGCAATCCTGATTGACCCAAGGCCCGCAATCCTCGGCGTTGGGAGGACGTGTTCCGTCCCAAGGTCCGACTGGGTCCTGGCTTCCACTATATTAACCCAGTGTGCTGTCAGCGAGATGTACCGTTCCTGCCCACAAGCACTTGTCCACTTGTCCGTGGTTAGGTGGACTTTCCCAGTAACTGCATTGTTGATGCCACAGTTAATGTTGTGGGACACGTGCTTGTGTAATGCGGGGACGGCACACCGGGAGAAATACTGGCGCCTGGGGAGTGAGTACCGAGGGACCGCCGCCGCCATCAGGTTGCAGAAAGTTGAGAGTGTGAAATGACACGTGCAGGGCGGGAGGCATCTTCGCGTGCGCCAAAGACAGGGAACTGGCGTGCACGCACAACAGCGGAAGAAGCAATAGTGTCACCTGCAGACACTGTTTCTGGACCCTGGGGTTCGGCCCACTTAGTCGGGTGCTTTGCTGCCATGTGCCTGATCATGCTGGTGGTGGTCAGGCTGCAAGTTTTGCTACCCCTGCTGATGCTGGCCTGGCATGTGGTGCAAATGCCTTTTTTGGGGTTATCTGCAGAGTCTTTAAAAAACAACCAGACTCGGGAAGACCTGACAGTTGTACTGGCAACTTCTGTCGTGCTGGCGTTACCGGAAATACTTTCCCGCCTTTTGTCTGCGGCCACCACACTGCTTCTTCCTGCCTGTTGTGGTACTACGCCTCCCTCCCCTGTGTGCTGCTGTTCTCGCTCTGCATGTCCCCTTGCCAGGTTGGGTCAGTTACTATATCATCCACCACCTCGTCTTCCACTTCTGCACGCTGCTCCTCCTCCTGACTTTCTGGCAATTGTTTCTCATCATCAACATTCACCTATTGTGACTGTAATTGTACTTTTGCCACCATTGCCTTCGTGTGACTGTGGCTGCTCAAATATTTGGGATTTGCTACATGCGTTCTCCTCTTGAATCACTTGAAGTTGGGTGGGTGAGAGGCCCAAATCCACAAATGGAAAAGTGAACAGCTCTTCTGAGTGTCCAAGTGTGGGATCAGTTGTCTTCGGGCACTTGGCATGGTGGGAGGAAGGAGGATGAGGGTGAGGAATATGCGGTCCAGACTCACGGCTACTGAGACTTGACTGTGTGGAAGACAGGGTGGTGGTGGTGGTGGCTAAGTGACTGGAATCATTATCTGCTATCCAGCCAACAACCTTTTGACACTGCTCTGTGTTCAATAGTGGTGTTGGGCGGTGCCTTAGTAATTGGGACAGAAAGGTCGAGCGACAAGATGTGGGTGTTTGTTGTGGCACAATATCAGCTTGACCACGGCCTCAGCCTCTGTATGCATCATCACGTCCACTTCCCTGTCCCTTGCCACGCACCTTGCCAATTTTAAATGGAGAACAATATTTTCCACGTTCACTAGAAATGGCTGATTTTGGAACGCAGTTATATGTGATACGTCTGACAGAGAACCACGGTTTTAAATAGCAGGCCTGTAATTTACTAATACTATTCTTCACAGAGACCTAGTGTGAATAGCTTGACCGACACACTGCAACAAAATGAAAATGGAAGCCAGAAATGGCTGATTTTGGAACGCTGTTATATGTGATACGTCTGACAGAAAACCACGGTTTTGAATAGCAGGCCTGTAGTTTACTAATACTATTCTTCACAGAGACCTAGTGTGAAGAGCTTGACCGACACACTGCAACAAAATGGAAATGGAAGCCAGAAATGGCTGATTTTGGAACGCTGTTTTATGTGATACGTCTGACACAGAACCACGGTTTTAAATAGCAGGCCTGTAGTTTACTAATACTATTCTTCACAGAGACCTCATGTGAATAGCTTGACTGACACACTGCAACAAAATCGAAAAGGAGGCCAATATTTTCCATTTTCAGCCAAATTTCTGGATTTTTTTTGCTGTAATATGGAAAAGATCTGGCTGTATTCTGCAGTGCTAACAAGCAAATGGAGCAGAAAAATGGTGTACTCTGGATTGCTTTTTAAGCAAATAACCAGAAGTAAGATAAAAAGAAAATTGCCCTGGCCCCTGATATCTGGGGCTATGTCTGCAAATATCTGTAAGAACAGCAGCAGCAGACAGAACGTTCAATGAAACCTCTTGCACTATATGCACTGCAGTCTGCCAAATACACTGCCCGCCTGCCTAACTCCTGCTATCACCACTGAATATATGCAGCTGGATTAGTCCTCAGAAGGACTCTTAATTCAGATGGATATATACACTGCTCAAAAAAATAAAGGGAACACTTAAACAACAGAATATACAGTAACTCCAAGTAAATCAAACTTCTGTGAAATCAAAGTGTCCACTTAGTAAGCAACACTGATTGACAATCAATTTCACATGCTGTTGTGCAAATGGAATAGACAATGGATGGAAATTATTGGCAATTATCAAGACCCACTCAATAAAGGAGTGGTTCTGCAGGTGGGGACCACAGATCACATCTCAGTACCAATGCTTTCTGGCTGATGTTTTGGTCACTTTTGAATGTTGGTTGTCCACACTCATGGTAGAATGAGACGGACTCTACAACCCACAGAAGTTGCTCATGTAGTGCAGCTCATCCAGGATGGCACATCAATGCGAGCTGTGGCAATAAGGTTTGCTGTGTCTGTCAGCGTAGTGTCCAGAGGCTGGAGGCGCTACCAGGAGACAGGCCAGTATACCAGGAGATGTGGAGGGGGCCATAGGAGGGCAACAACCCAGCAGCAGGACCGCTACCTCCGCCTTTGTGCAAGGAGGAACAGGAGGAGCATTGCCCGAGCCCTGCAAAATGACCTTCAGCAGGCCACAAATGTGCATGTGTATGCACAAACGGTTAGAAACCGACTCCATGAGGGTGGTATGAGGGCCCGACGTCCACAGATGGGGGTTGTGCTCACAGCCCAACACCGTGCAGGACGCTTGGCAGTTGCCACAGAACACCAGGATTGGCAAAGTCGCCACTGGCGCCCTATGCTCTTCACAGATGAAAGCAGGTTCACACTGAGCACATGTGACAGACGTGACAGAGTCTGGAGACACCATGGAGAGCGATCTGCTGCCTGCAACATCCTTCAGCATGACCGGTTTGGCAGTGGGTCAGTAATGGTGTGGGGTGGCATTTCTTTGGAGGGTCTCACAGCCCTCCATGTGCTCGCCAGAGGTAGCCTGACTGCCATTAGGTACCGAGATGAGATCCTCAGACCCCTTCTGAGACCATATGCTGGTGCGGTTGGCCCTAGGTTCCTCCTAATGCAGGACAATGCCTGACCTCATGTGGCTGGAGTGTGTCAGCAGTTCCTGCAAGATGAAGGCATTGAAGCTGTGGACTGGCCCGCCCGTTCCCCAGACCTGAATCCGATTGAGCACATCTGGGACATCATGTCTCGCTCCATCCACCAACGTCACCTTGCAGCACAGACTGTCCAGGAGTTGGCGGATGCTTTAGTCTAGGTCTGGGAGGAGATCTCAAAGGAGACCATCCGCAACCTCATCAGGAGCATGCACAGGCATTGTAGGGAGGTCATACAGGCACGTGGAGGCCACACACAAAGCTGAGCCTCATTTTGACTTGTTTTAAGTACATTACATCAAAGTTGGATCAGCCTGTAGTGTGTTTTTCCACTTTAATTTGGGGGGTGACTCCAAATCCAGGCCTCCATTGGTTAATAAATTTGATTTCCATTGATGATTTTTGTGTGATTTTGTTGTCAGCACATTCAACTTTGTACAGAACAAAGTATTCAATGAGAATATTTCATTCATTCAGATCTAGGATGTGTTATTTGAGTGTTTCCTTTATTTTTTTGAGCAGTATATATATATATATATATATATATATATGTTGTGGAATACCTCTACTAACTATAAACAAGCAAACCTCTCCCTGACTCAGCAGCACCTCTCCCTACTCTGCCTTTTTCCAGCGTAGACTGTGATGAGCATAGCGGCGCCAGGTCTAATATAGACCTGATGACGCTGTGCGGCCAGCCAATCACTGTAATGCCCACAACCAACATGGCCACGGCATAACAGTGCGTGACAAGCAATCCTTGCATGTTCATTGGCTCTCTAAAGAGCGCCAAACATGCAAGATGGGGACCCGAGTTCCCGCCCGAGCAACCCGGAAATACTCGCCGAGCACCGTGATGCTCGGGTGAGTAATGAGTAGTGGTGAGCATGTTCGCTAGTGATGACGAGCGTGCTTGCCACTGCTCAGCACTCGCCCCAGCATCTCACTGCTCAAGATGCTCGGCGCTCGCCGAGTATTTCCGGGGTTGCTCGACGGGAGCTCAGATCTCCTCCCTGCATGTTTGGCGCTCTTTACAGAGCCAATGAACATGCAGGGATTGCCTGCCACTCACTGTAATGCCGTAGCCATGTTGGTTGTGGCATTACAGTGATTGACTGGCCGCATAGCCTCATTGGGTCTATATCAGACCTGGCGCCGCCATGCTCATCACAGTCACTCCGGAATCAGACAGTGTAGGGAGAGCTGCTGCTGTGTCAGGGAGAGATTTGCTTGTGTATTAGGTAGTGTAGAGAGAAAAACCGTACATTACACATATCCATCTTAACAAACAGTCCTTTTGAGGACTAACTAATCCATCTGCAGAGATATCAGGCAGGCAGTGTATATAGGCAGGCAGGCAGGGTATATAGCAGACTGCAGTGCATATAGCACAAGAGGCTCCATTCCAGTTCTGCCTTCTGCTGCTGTTAGACATTTCTATACAAAGGCCCAAGTCTCAGGGGCCAGAAATACTTTTCTTTGGATCTTAATCCTCATAATTTGCTTAAAAAGTAATCCAGAGAACACAGTTTTTCTGCGCCATTTGCTTGTTGGCACTGCAGAATACAGCCAGGTCCTTTCCATATTACAGCACTAGAAATCCAGCTATTTAAAACTGTGTTTTCTCCGTCAAACGGATCACATATACGTTGTCAGAAAATACTGCCATTTCTGGCCTCCATTAAAAATTTCCTTTACTGTGTCAGTGAAGCAATTCACCGCAGTTTGCTGTTCAAACTACTTATGTACAGGTCAGGTATTTAAAACTCTGTTTTCTCCATCACACAATAAGATGGAGAGGGGGCGCCAATAGCGCTGCTACCCAGACAAGTAGTGATATAAAGAAAAAAGGATGCTCACCTTGGTGAGTTGTGAATTGCATATGATGGTATAGTGGAGTGCTGCAGGAGACACCAAACCTCAAAGGTCCGAGTACCATAAGTTGTGGATGCAAGAAAGTGCCAATGATTCCACGCTCCTCCGGGTCAAACGAAGTGATGCAATACCCAGTGCTTGATTAAGAATCCATTTATTTAGAAGCTAAAATCAGACGCGTTTCGTGGACGTCCTGTCCACTTCATCAGTGCATAGCTTGTGTCAGGTATAGCAAGGAGTGGGACATATATATACAAAAAATGTGAAAAAAAATGGCGCCAAAACAATGTGGCCGTTAAGGCAGAAAAATACAATCAATAAAAAGGCATAAATTTGAGTATCCATCAATGTATATATGCATCGGGAATAAAATATTACTAGCATGATTAAAAATTAATTAAAAACCATATCGTTCAATACAAAAAATATATAATAAATAATTAAAAAATATATATATATGTATAATTCTTGAAGCGGAAATTGAACCTGTTGTATTGCGATCAACTGGATCATGTTTAGATCCTAATCATGGTACAACCCTCTAAGCCATGTATCGGATCATTTAACAGAATATGCCAATTCTTCTTCAGAATATCTCTAAATGATTTATGCTGAAAACTGTATGTAGTGATGAATTTTACACAGTGCTCATAGGACATTTTATCTGAATTAGATTTTAAAAGAAGTGGAAGTGAATTCTGGCTACCGGTATCCCTTACCCTTTCAAATGATTCGCCAACAAGATTTTTGGGATAACCCTGTTGTAGAAATTTCGGTTTCAGCATACCTGATTGCTCTGAAAAATCATTTTCAGAAGTGCAATTCCTTCTGATCCTCTGAAATTGATTAAAAGGAATATTACGTAGCCAATTTTCAGCATAAATCATTTAGAGATATTCTGCAGAAGAATTGGCATATTCTGTTAAATGCTCCGATACTCAAGAAGATTATCCCAGAAAAACCCTCCATTGTGTATAGGAGAGCCCCCACTCTAAGGAACATTTTAGCCCCCAGTAGGATACACACCCTTTCTACTCTAGATTGTAGCAAGATCAACAATAAGAATAAAACCATCACCAAATGTGGCAAAAAGAACTGCATGTGTTGCATGAATATTACTCATGGAGCCGACACTTTTGCATCCACATCAAGCAATGAACAGTTCAAAATAAATAGTAATATGTCCTGTGACACTGATTTTGTCATATATCTGATTGAATGCGCATGTCCCAAGCAATATGTCGGTAGAACTATGCAACCCTTTCATAAAAGACTAAATTCTCATAGGTATAATGTCGCTACAGGTTTTTTAAAACTTGGTTTATCACGACATATGGCAATCCATCACAATAAAGACTTTGGGTGTCTTAAAATCCTGCCCATAGAGCATATTCCATGCATCACTCCCAATAGAATTCAGTGTCTCAATAGGAAAGAGATATACTGGATATATCAACTAAATACTTTGAAACCTTGGGGTCTTAATGAAATATCAGAGGTTTTTATTTGAAAGCACTGACAAATATAATTTACTTCTACATGGTCAGGAACATATGTCTTGGCTGGTTCTTGATCTGACGCGCCCCAAGGGCAGTGGGGTACTCGGTATCCGGGCCTGTGGATGCTGGGGGGAAATATGTCACAGTGGCTGGCCCGATCCGTGGCCCAGGGCGGTCAACAAAAAGGGGATAGTTTATATGGGATTTATAGTTTGATCGTGACGCCACCTGTGGTTTCTGGTAATTTGTACCAGCGCTGCTGCAGACCTCTGAGGCAGTTGATAGGCTGCTAGGATGGAACAGCTCCCCACAGGTGGAGCGGGCCTCAGGGCAGTGTAGAGTTTGACGGTGGGTGGTGATGCTGGGACTTGTGATGCAGGAGGGATGGCGCAGCAGGAGTAACTGACAGAGACAGGGGATTCGCTTCAATACCTTTACTGGTGCGGATGTCAGGTACGGTCCAGGGTACTCGGTAGGAAGGGTGCACTTCAGGACTTCTCCCCAGTGAGTGGGTATAGGGTCTCCTGGTCCATGTCTCCCTCTCTCTAAGCTCCTGGCCAACCTGCAACTGGGCCTAGCTTCTGTGTCATGCTGTTCCTTCACCTGTCGCTTGGTAGTAGGACCTTCCGCTGGCAACCACTTTCCCTGGGTGCCGGGGCTTTCATGGTTCCTGGTCCTGTGTGGGTCTAGCTTCAGGTCGGCCAGGGACTTGTAGTCCTCCTGGTATGCTGGTGATTCCTACTGGGTATAAAGGGACCCTGTAGGCGCGGACCGGGTGAGCCTATGATGCTCCTCTGCCCCCTCATCACTTCTCTCCTCTGCTTCTTGCCTTAGGCCACACTCGGGGTCCCTCAGGCTTCAACTCGTGCTGTAGGCCTTGGCTCGCCTAAGCACAGCAGCCAGCATGCTGCATCTCCACTGATCTCCTAGAGTCAGCACACTCTCTGAACAACAACTCTCTGACTGACCGCCTGGCTCCACCCTCCATATATATCTCCCTAACGGGCTCCCTCTGGTGGTATGAGGTGGAAGGGTGGAGGTGTTTGTATGAAGTGAGAGCCTCTTGTGGAGAAGTCCATCCATTCACCCTTTTGGGATCTGTGGTATCTGTGCGCAGCAGGGCGCCACAGATCCACTGTCCCGATCCAGGTTTTCACTGAGTTAAGTTTCCTTTCTTCTTATGATCATTGCATTCTGTTCCCAGCAGTCTGCACCATTCCCTAGGACACTTTCAGTGCTCATCATACCACCTAGTGAACATTAATGCGCACGACTATTCTCTAGTACTACACCGATAATACGGACACACTCCTAAAGAAATTATTCATGTTGCAGATACGATCACATATTCTATTATAAGAAGAATTAAAAATAAAAAAAAATTATTTTGTTTAGTATGTACATAGAAGTTAGATATATCTTCTAATATCCGTTTATTACTTCCTATCAGAACAAGATCAATCGCAATATACATGAGCACCTGTGGCTTAGACGGTTGTACCATGATTAGGATCTAAACATGATCCAGTTGATCACAATACAACAGGTTCAATTCCCTCTTCAGGAATTATATGTATATATATTATTTATTATATTTTTTTTGCATTGAACCACTCCTTGCTATACCTGACACAAGCTATGCACTGATGAAGTGGACAGGACGTCCACGAAACGCGTCTTATTTTAGCTTCTAAATAAATGGATTCTTAACCAAGCACTGGGTATTGCATCACTTCATTTGACCCGGAGGAGCGCGGAATCAATGGTACTTTCTTGCATCCACAACTTATGGTTCTCCAACACACGGATCACATATACGTTGTCAGAAAATACTGCCATTTCTGGCCTCCATTAAAAATTTCTTTCAATGTGTCAGTGAAGCAATTCACAGCAGTTTGCTGTTCAAACTACTTACCTACAGGCCAGGTATTTAAAACTCTGGTCTTCTCCATCACATGGATCACATATAAGTTCGCTCCAAACTCAGTCATTTGTAGTGAGCGTGGAAGATACTGTCCTCCATTTAAAGTGGGCATCCCACATTTGAACACTCTGAAGAGCTGTTCACTTTTCCATTTATAGATTCGGGCCTCTCGCCCGGTCCACTTGAAGCGGGGCAAGAGGAGATCGCGTGTAGCGATGCCCAAATATTTGAGCAGCCACAGTCATACGAAGGCGACGGTGGGAAAGTGTCACAAGAGGTGGACGATGATGAGACACAATTGCCAGAAAGTTAGGAGGATGACCAGGATGCGGAAGTGGAAGACGAGGTGATGGATGATATAGTAACTGACCCAACCTGGCAGGAGGACATGCAGAGCGAGGACAGCAGCACACAGGGGGAGGGAGGCGTAGCACTACAACAGGCAGGAAGAAGCAGTGTGTTGGCCGAAGACAGAAGGCAGGCAACTGTTCCCCGTAACACCAACATGAAGGAAGTTGCCAGTACAACTGTTAGGTCTTCCCGAGTCTGCTTGTTTATTAAAGACTCTGCCAATAACCACAAAAAGGCCAATTGCACCACCTGCCAGGCCAGCATCAGCAGGGGTGGCAAAACGAACAGCCTGACCACCACCAGCATGATCAGGCACATGGCAGCAAAACACTCGACTTTGTGGGCCGAACCCCAGGGTCCAGGAACAGTGTCTGCAGGTGGCACCATTGCTTCTTACGCGGTTGTGCATGCAAGCCAATCCCCTGTCCATGGTGCATGTGAAGATGCCTCCTGCCCTGCACCTGTCGTTGCACACTCCAAAGTAGCAGCATCAGGAAGCACGTCCATGTCCTTGTCCCAGCACAGCGTTCAGTTGTCCATACCCCAGTCCTTGGAACGAAAGTGCAAATATGCAGCCAGCGTCCCACAGGCCACACTACTAAACTCTCACATTTCACGACTGCTTGCGCTCGAAATGTTGCCTTTTAGGCTCAAGGAGACGGAAGCATTCCGCAACCTGATGGCGGCGGCTGTCCCTCGGTACTCAGTCACCAGCCGCCACTATTTCTCCCGGTGTGCCGTCCCCGCATTACACAAGCACGTGTCCCAAAACATTAGAAGTGCCCTCAAAAACGCAGTTACCGGGAAAGTCCACCTAACCACGGACACGTGGACAAGTGCTTGTGGGCAGGGATAGTACATCTCGCTGACGACACACTGGGTTAACATAGTGGAAGCCGGGACCCAATCGGACCTTGGGACGGGACACGTCCTCCCAACGCCAAGGATTGCGGGCCCTAGGTCAATCAGGGTTGCCGCCACGTTCTACAGCTCCTGCACCTCATCCTCCTCAGCCTCCTCTTCCTCTTCAGCCTCCATCTCCTAAATGACCACATCAGTCACAAGCTGGAAGCACTGCAGCACTGCCTCGGCAAAGCGGCAACAGGCTGTACTGAAGCTAATATGCTTAGGTGACAAACCGCACAATGCTGAAGAGTTGTGGACAGCTCTGAAAGAGCAGGCAGATCTGTGGCTCACACTGCTGAACCTACAGCCAGGCATGGTCGTGTGTGACAATGACCGGAACCTGGTGGCGGCTCTGAGGCGAGGCCAGTTCACACACGTACCATGCCTGGCCCATGTGCTTAACCTTGTGGTTCAGCGGTTTCTCAAATCCTACCCGGAGCTGCCGGATCTGCTTGTTAAAGTATGCCACCTGTGTGCCCATTTTAGAAAGTCACCTACAGCTTCCGCCGACCTTGCCGTGTTTCAGCTGCGTTTGCAGCTTCCAGCTCACAGACTGGTGTGAGATGTCCCCACGCGTTGGAACTCTACACTGCAGATTTTGGGAAGGATTTGTGAGCAGAAGAGGGCAGTTGTTGAGTACCAGCATCATCAAGGCCGTCGGTATTCAGTTCAGACTCTACACATAAGACCTCAGAAGTGGAAATGGATGTCAGACATATGTACCATCCTCCAAAACTTTGAGGACTCCACCAAGATGGTGAGCGGCGATGATGCCATAACTAGCATCACCATCCCGCTTCTCTGTCTTCTGAAACTCTCTCTGCTCACAATCAAAGAGGATGCATTGCAGGCGGAGCACGATGAGATGGAGCAAGGAACAATACAGGGTGATTACACACAGCCAAGCCTCATCTCATCCGAACGTGGATTGGGTGACAATGAGGAACAGGAAGAGGAGGAGGAAGGACAGGAGCTAGTTTCATGCACTATAGACGGTACTGTAACGGGTCTGGGAGGCGGAACCTCTGAGCTACTATACAAGGGGGCGGTCCTTGTAAGGGAGCGGGTGGCGACCAGGCAGGCAGTCACAGCAGGTGACCGGGACAGTCTCTGGATGAACGGGCAGGAGATCACGGCAAGTGACCGGGGCAGTCTCTGGATGAACGGGCAGGAGGTCACGGCAAGTGACCGGGGCAGTCTCTGGATGAACGGGCAGAAGGTCACGGCAAGTGACCGGGGCAGTCTCTGGGTAAAGGGTTGGTACGACCTGTGGCGGCTGATGGTAGACGTGAGCTCCCAGGTGAGTAGGCGAGAGTCTCTGGATAAACGGGTGGTCACAGCATGTGACGGCGGAGCCTCCAGGAAGACCAACAGACAGGCAGCAGATGAGCGCTCCCAGGTGAGCGGGCAGAAGTCTCTGGACAGGCGGGTGGTCACAGCATGTGACGGCGGAGCCTCCAGGTAGGCTAGCAGACAGGCAGCAGATGAGCGCTCCCAGGTGAGCGGGCAGGAGTCTCTGGACAGGCAGGTGGTCACAGCACGTGACGGCGGAGCCTCCAAGTAGGCTAGCAGGCAGGTAGCAGATGTGCGCTCCCAGGTGAGCGGGCAAGCTGGTCCATAGACAGACTGACAGGAGTTGGAAGGCAGACCGTCGGACCTCAGGCAAGCTGGCAGGTAGCTGATGTGCGCTCCCAGGTGAGCGGGCAAGCTGGTCCTTAGACAGACTGACAGGAGTTGGAAGGCAGACCGTCGGACCTCAGGCTAGCAGGCAAGTAGCAGAATATCAGGCAGGAATAAGACAGCAAGCTGGCAGGAATCTGGCAGGTAACTGGCAACGGGACCTGAGGGCTGAAGCAGAGTAGTGAACAGTGCAACAACATTGCTCGGGCACCTCCATTTTGGAGGAGGTGCCTTATATATGGTGAAGTCCTCTGGCCATTGGCCGGGGACTCCTTAGGACGGTGCGCGCGGCCCCTTTAAGAGGGAGGGAGCGCGCACGCGCCCTAAGCACAGTGGCCGGGAAGGAGCACGCGCTGCCAGCAGAGCGGGAGGAGGACGCCGGGCTCGGAGCAGAGAGGTGAGGGGAACAGCGTCCCTGCCTAGGAGAGGGCAGGGACGCCGGCGCTACAGTACCCGCCCCTTTAGGCCCCCCCTTTTTTAGGCCAGACAGAAATTTAGCAAGGATAAGAGGGGCATGGATGTTCTCCCGGGGCTCCCACGTTCTCTCCTCAGGACCAAACCCCTTCCAATCTACTAGAAAAAAGGTCTTTCCTCTTACCCTTTTGGTGGCAAGAATGTTCTCTACCTCAAACTCGTCTTCAGCAGAAACCGGAGCAGGAGGCGTACCTGTAGACTTGGAAAAAGAGTTAAGTACCACAGGTTTGAGGAGAGATACATGGAAGGAGTTAGGGATCCGTAAGTTGGCCGGGAGTTTCAATTTATAGGCCACCGGGTTGATCTGACTGATGACCTCCAGGGGGCCGATGAACCGTGGCCCTAACTTGTAAGAAGGTATCTTAAGTCGGACATATTTAGATGAGAGCCAGACTTTATCTCCGGGACGAAATTGTGGAGGATCCAGGCGTTTTTTGTCAGCATGTCTTTTCATCCGCTCGGACGACTGAAGGAGTGCGGATCGGGTACTCTCCCAAATGGAGGAAAATTTGCTAACGAGAGATTCCGCAGCCGGGTTGTCCACAGAGGTGGAGACAGGAAAAGGAATCCGAGGATGCTGACCGAAGACTACAAAAAACGGGGATTTGGAGGAGGATTCGCTCTCGTGATTGTTGTAAGAGAACTCGGCCCATGGTAGGAGATCCACCCAGTCAGAATGGTGGGCATTAACGAAGTGCCGGAGGTAACTGGTCAGATTCTGATTGATCCACTCCACTTGACCATTGGACTGTGGGTGGTAAGCAGAAGAGAAGTCCAGGGTGACGTCCAGCAGTTTACAAGTGGCTCTCCAGAAGCGTGAGGTGAACTGTACCCCACGATCCGACACGATGTGGAGGGGCAGGCCATGGAGACGAAAGATGTGACGAATAAAGTCTTTAGCTAGCTCGGGTGCAGACGGGAGGCCTGGCAGGGGAACGAAATGAGCCATCTTGGAGAAGCGGTCAGCGACCACCCAAATGACCGTACAACCGGCAGAGACTGGGAGGTCAGTTATAAAGTCCATTGCTATATGCTGCCAGGGGGCAGCAGGTACAGAAAGCGGAAGGAGGCGACCGGCTGGCAGATGTCTTGGAACCTTGTTGCGGGCGCAGGACACACAGGCAGAAACAAAGTCTATTACGTCCTTGTGCAGGGTAGGCCACCAGTAGTGCCGGGTAATAAGCTGGAGGGTCTTTTTCTGACCGGCGTGGCCAGCTAGTTTAGACGAATGACCCCAGTGAAGGATCTTCTCCCGATCAGGTACCAACACGAACGTCTTTCCGGGAGGGAGACGATTTAGACTCACGGGAGCCACCTGCATTACTCTGGCGGGATCGATGATGTGTTTCGGATCTTCCTCAAGATCAGACACCAGAAAGGATCGAGACAAGGCATCCGCCTTGACGTTCTTGTCAGCCGGGCGAAAATGAAGAACAAAATCAAAGCGAGCAAAAAACAAGGACCACCGGGCTTGGCGCGGGTTAAGTCTCTGGGCATGCTGGAGGTAAGCCAAGTTCTTGTGGTCTGTGTAAATTATTACCGGGTGAAGAGCCCCCTCGAGCAGGTAATGCCACTCCTCCAATGCCAGTTTGATGGCCAATAACTCTCGGTCTCCTATGGAATAATTGCGCTCTGAGGAGGAGAAGAGTTTAGAGAAGAAGCCGCAAGTTACCATCCTCCCGGAAGATGATTTTTGAGTAAGTACCGCTCCGGCTCCAGAGGAGGAGGCGTCAACTTCCAGGAAGAACTGCTTGTTGCCGTCCGGGCGATGCAGCACCGGGGCGGAAGAGAAGGCCTGTTTTAAGGAAAGAAAGGCCTCCTCTGCTTCGGGCGGCCAGTCTTTGGGATTAGCACCCTTACGGGTGAGCGCGGAAATTGGAGCAGTCCGGGAAGAGAAGTGTGGTATGAAGAGGCGGTAGTAGTTGGCGAAGCCCAGGAACCACTGAATGGCCTTCAACCCCTCCGGTCGAGGCCATTTCTCGATGGCAGACAGTTTCTCTGGATCCATTCGTAGGCCGGTCTGAGAAATAATGTAGCCCAAAAACGAAAGCGAGGTCTGCTCAAAGAGACACTTCTCGTATTTAGCGAATAGGTGATTCTGCCTGAGCCTGAGCAGAACCTGACGAACGTCCCTCCGGTGAGTCTGGAGATCCGGAGAGAAGACCAAGATGTCGTCCAGGTACACCACTACGCAGGAGTAGAGAAGGTCCCGGAAGATGTCATTGACCAACTCTTGAAAGACGGCAGGAGCGTTACAGAGACCAAAGGGCATTACCAGATATTCATAGTGGCCGTCCCGGGTGTTGAATGCTGTCTTCCATTCATCCCCCTGACGGATACGGACCAGGTTGTACGCCCCACGGAGGTCCAGTTTGGTGAAGATTCTAGCCCCCCTCAGACGATCAAATAACTCCGGAATGAGCGGAAGGGGGTACTTATTCTTTATACGTATACACTTTCTGACTCCGGAGGGTGTGGACATGCCTGTCTGCCTCTCTGCTAGATTGTGGAGACAATACGGCGCCGGACTACTGGCAGCCCATTGCAGCAGCAGAAGCTTCTACTTTATTTCAGTTACAGTTTTGTTACAGTTATTTTATTTTATTATTTTATTACCTTCTTTGGATTGCAACGTTCCTGTATACTCGTCTATTGGGGATGGAAGATACAACACTTCCCACACTATCAACTGCTGCTGGGCACACAGCACGAGATCTGCACCTGGATCTTCCTCCACCACTTACAAGTCTCCTGCAGGTACAGACACTCTGGGGCATGCAATACGGACCATCTCAGCTAATGCTACTGAAGGATGCATGCTGCTACCCACAGCCTGTGACAGGGATACAGCCATATGTGAGCGGTGGAGGTCACTGCATACGATCTGCCATGGAGAGGACTGGTGTGACGGGTGGAAACAATGACGGGATGGTGGACCCTAGGTCTGTTGCTAAAAGAGCAGTGTATTCTAGGGATCGTCTTCTGGAACTGCGCAGGATAAAGTCTTCTCCAGCAGTGGCAATACTGAATGTTCCACGGGAAATAAGGAGACCTTTCAGAGGCTGCAGAGCAGACAAGAAGATCAAGTCCTGGAGGAGAAGGTTTAAACCAGTGGTCCCATCCATTATCATGGGTAACGTACGATCGCTGGGAAATAAGTCGGATGAACTGCTGGCTCTGAGTAAGACCCAGAAGGAGTTTAGGGAATGCAGTCTCATGTGCTTTACAGAAACCTGGCTGCATGAGGAGGTCCCAGATTCATGTGTCTCGGTACCAGGGTTTCAAATGGTTCGGGCTGATAGAGAGAGCGTTAGATGCGGCAAGAAAAAAGGTGGAGGAGTGATACTCTTCATTAACAACAGATGGTGCAATCAGGGGCATGTAACTGTTAAGGAGAAACATTGCTGTCCAAATATTGAACTGTTAGCAGTGGGCCTCAGGCCTTACTATCTGCCTAGAGAATTCACTCTTGTTATTGTAGTTGTGATGTATATACCACCATGTGCGAACCCAGAGGCTGCTGGGGATGTGTTGTCAGGGGTGATGGCCCGGCTTCAGACTAAACACCCAAACTCTCTAACTGTAATTTCTGGGGATTTCAATCGAGTAAAGATCTCATCTGCAATACCAAAGTTCTATCAATATGTCAAATGTCCTACACGGGACAACAACACACTGGATCTCCTCTTTGCTAATGTTAAGAATGCTTATTCATCGGCTGCATTACCCCCCCTGGGGAAATCTGACCACAACCTCATACTATTGTCTCCTGCTTACCAACCAGACGTCCGCAAACAACCAGTGACAATTAAAAAGATAAGGAAGTGGTGTCCAGCAGCAGAGGAGGCGTTACAAGACTGCTTTGATTGTACAGACTGGGAGGTGTTGTGTACCATGAAAGAGAATTGTGATGTTAATGAGATTACTGGCAGAGTTACTGATTACATCAACTTCTGTATGGACATAGTAGTACCTGTTCAAGAGATTCGGTGTTATGCAAACAATAAGCCATGGATTACAAAAGAGTTGAAACATTTACTAAACATAAAAAACTGGCTTTTAAAAGGAAGGACAAGAAGGCATTGAAAATTATACAGCGAGACCTAAAGGGGAAAATTAAGATTGCCCGTGAGGCATTCAGAGTTAAATTAGAAAATCAATTTGCACAAAAAATCTCCAGAGAGGTGTGGGCTGGAATGAAGCTAGTGACTGGATTTAAGGCAAGGTCGGAGCAGGGGGGTGGTGGACTTAGAATGGCCAATGAAATGAATGAGTTCTTCAATAGATTCAGCAATAAAGGTGCGGTAGCAGCAGGGAAGGGGGAGGAGGCCAGGGAACAAATAGCTAAATTAACAGGGGGTGAAATAGATCATTTCTCGGTCTCCAAAAATGACGTGAGGGACCAGTTTAGTAAGCTGGCCATTGGCAAAGCAGCAGGGCCTGACGGTCTCAGTCCACGTGTCCTCAGAGTGTGTGCAAATGAGTTGTGTACTGTCTTCCAGCATCTCTTTAACCAGAGCTTACAATCAAAGAGAGTACCAGTGCTATGGAAGACTTCCTGCCTGGTGCCGGTTCCCAAGACTACCTTCCCGGCTTCCCCGGGAGACTATAGACCGGTGGCCTTAACATCGCATGCGATGAAGTCCTTGGAGAGAATAGTACTTGCTCACTTGTGTCCGAGGGTGATGGCGCATACTGATGCTCTTCAGTTTGCGTACCGGCAGGGACTGGGGGTGGACGATGCTGTAGCGTCTCTGCTACAAACAGTACATTCCTTTTTGGACAATGATGGAACCACAGTGCGTGCTTTGTTCTTTGATTTCTCTAGTGCGTTCAACACATTACAGCCACTCTTACTGCGTGGAAAGTTGATTAAAATGGCGGTGGATGAGGGACTTGTGAATTGGATAATTGACTACCTGTCGGATAGGCCACAGTTTGTTAGGTGGGGGACGGCTACATCAGATAGTGTACTGAGCAGTGTCGGAGCCCCGCAGGGAACAGTGCTGTCGCCATTCCTCTTTACATTGTACACAGCTGACTTTCAGTATAAATCAGACCGTTGTCACCTCCAGAAGTACTCGGATGACTCTGTGATAGTTGGTGGTATTGGGAAGGACCAGGATGAAGAGGAATATAGAAGGGTGGTTGCGGACTTTGTAGTATGGTGCCAGGCTAACCATCTAGAACTAAATGTTAAGAAAACCAGGGAGTTGGTGATGAGCTATGGAAGGTGCAAGAAGGTATGCCTACCTGTTACCATTGACGGTCAGGATGTGGAGATGGTGGACAGTTTCAAATATTTGGGGATTTACCTGGATAGCAAGCTAGACTGGAAGTGCCACATGGAGAAGGTCTACAAGAAGGGGATGAGTAGATTGTACTTCCTAAGGAAGTTAAGGTCTTTTAATGTGTGTGGCAAAATGCTTGAGGTGTTCTACCAATCCATTGTGGCTAGTGCCACCTTTGCGGCAATAATTTGCTGGGGTAACAGTGTGCGTGTTGCTGACGCCAACAAGCTCAGCAAACTTATAAAGAAGGCTAGCGCGACGGTGGGCCTACAGCTTGGGACTTTTGAAGAGGTGGTAGAGGATAGGATTAAGAAGAAGTGCAGAGCTATAATGGGCAACAACACACACCCGCTTTATGAACTGTTTGCGAAACAGAAGAGCACATTCAGCAATCGCCTAATACAACTAAGGTGTAAAAAGGAAAAATACAGGAGATCGTTTGTTCCAACAGCTATGGGGGTGTTTAACAAATGTCTGAAAAGCAATGTCTAAAGCATTCCAAATGTTAGGTTATCATATGTGTCATGTTCGAGATCTGTGTTCTGCTGCTGTGATACCGCAATTTCCTCCGGGATAAATAAAGTATCTTACCGTGATCTGGTTAAGGCCTCTATAGTCTATACAGGGACGGAGAGAGCCGTCCTTCTTTTTGACGAAAAAGAAGCCTGCTCCCGCCGGAGAGGTAGATTTCCCGATGAATCCCCTGGCCAGATTCTCCTCAATATATTCGGACATCGACCGGGTCTCAGCAGCGGATAATGGATAAATACGCCCACGGGGAGGAGTAGTACCGGGTAACAGGTCGATAGGGCAGTCGTATGGTCTATGAGGGGGTAGTGTCTCTGCCTCCTTTTTATTAAAGACATCAGCATAAGACCAATAAGGAATCGGAAGTCCAGGTAGATTAGCTGGGGTAGGAGAAGGACAGACGGGATGGACGGGAACCAGACAGGTCTTATGGCAGTCCTGTCCCCAGCGAAGGACTTCTCCGGTCTGCCAGTCAAGCACGGGTGCATGTCTCTGGAGCCAAGGTAGACCTAGCAAGAGGGCGTGAGAGAGTCCAGGCAGAACATGAAAGGAGATACTCTCAGAATGCAGCATTCCCACCTGCAGAGTAATGGATTCGGTGATGAGTTGAATGGGGCGTGGTAAGAGGCCCCCATCCACGGCAGCAACAGACAAGGGTACAGCCAGAGGTTTGGTGGGAATGCGATATTTCTCTACCAGGGACTGTGAAATAAGATTCCCGGCTGCTCCAGAGTCAAGTTGGGCTAGTTCGAAATAACGGTTCTCCCCGCAGACGATTGAGACTGACAACAGCAGAGATGGAGAGGATTTATTCTTGTCTAGGTCGACCTCTCTGAGCGAACCTAGACACAGGCGTTTCCCGACTTCTCCGGGCAGGCACGGATACGGTGCTCCTTACTGCCACAGTAGAAGCAGCTCCCCTCGGCACGGCGTAAGTCCTGACGGGTTTTGACCATCTTGGTCTGGTCGACCTGCATAGGCTCAGGAGAGTGTACCTGGGAAGAGACGGAGGGAGTGACGGGTTTCTGAAAAGTAGGAGCTAGACGTGGAAACCTCCTCTCACAGGTGACCTCTTTGGCACACTCCTGGAACCGTAGGTCAATCCGGGTGGCAAGAGTTATTAGGTCATCGAGAGTGGTAGGAATGTCCCGACCGGCAAGTTCATCTTTAATACGGCCGGACAGACCCTCCCAGAAGACGGATACCAGAGCGTCGTTATCCCAGGCCAGCTCCGAGGCAAGGGTACGGAACCGTATGGCATATTGGCCCAGGGTGAGACTTCCCTGACGGAGGCGTAGCAGTGATGATGCGGATGAGGTCTTCCGTCCGGGTTCGTCGAAGACTTTCCGGAAAGCCGTGAGAAAGGCAGGCAAGTCGGACACCAGGGGGTCTCCTCTCTCCCATAGAGGATTTAGCCAGGCCAGGGCCTCCCCGGTGAGATGGGACATGATGAAGGCAATTTTGGCCCGGTCGGAGTTAAACTGGTGGGACAGAAGTTCAAAGTGCAGGGTGCACTGATTTATGAAGCCCCGAGCCTGGGCGGAGTCGCCTCCGAAGCGAGGAGGTGCAGAAAGCCGGGGTCCGGGGTAGGATACCATGGTATTAGTGGGCAGCGGAGCTGCCGGATTGCGAGTCATGGCACTGGCGGTGGTTGCTGGCGGAGCAGTCAGAGTGTCCAGGCGAGAATTGACATTGGCAGGTGACCCAGGATGGACTCCTGTTGGGACCTCTGACGGGACAGTTCATGACACAGGTCCGAGAGCGAGGGAGCTTGGGTGCCACCGGGTTCCATGGCCCGAGCAAACTGTAACGGGTCTGGGAGGCGGAACCTCTGAGCTACTACACAAAGGGGCGGTCCTTGTAAGGGAGCGGGTGGCGACCAGGCAGGCAGTCACAGCAGGTGACTGGGACAGTCTCTGGATGAACGGGCAGGAGATCACGGCAAGTGACCGGGGCAGTCTCTGGATGAACGGGCAGGAGGTCACGGCAAGTGACCGGGGCAGTCTCTGGATGAACGGGCAGAAGGTCACGGCAAGTGACCGGGGCAGTCTCTGGGTAAAGGGTTGGTACGACCTGTGGCGGCTGATGGTAGACGTGAGCTCCCAGGTGAGTAGGCGAGAGTCTCTGGATAAACGGGTGGTCACAGCATGTGACGGCGGAGCCTCCAGGAAGACCAACAGACAGGCAGCAGATGAGCGCTCCCAGGTGAGCGGGCAGAAGTCTCTGGACAGGCGGGTGGTCACAGCATGTGACGGCGGAGCCTCCAGGTAGGCTAGCAGACAGGCAGCAGATGAGCACTCCCAGGTGAGCGGGCAGGAGTCTCTGGACAGGCAGGTGGTCACAGCACGTGACGGCGGAGCCTCCAAGTAGGCTAGCAGGCAGGTAGCAGATGTGCGCTCCCAGGTGAGCGGGCAAGCTGGTCCATAGACAGACTGACAGGAGTTGGAAGGCAGACCGTCGGACCTCAGGCAAGCAGGCAGGTAGCTGATGTGCGCTCCCAGGTGAGCGGGCAAGCTGGTCCTTAGACAGACTGACAGGAGTTGGAAGGCAGACCGTCGGACCTCAGGCTAGCAGGCAAGTAGCAGAATATCAGGCAGGAATAAGACAGCAAGCTGGCAGGAATCTGGCAGGTAACTGGCAACGGGACCTGAGGGCTGAAGCAGAGTAGTGAACAGTGCAACAGCATTGCTCGGGCACCTCCATTTTGGAGGAGGTGCCTTATATATGGTGAAGTCCTCCGGCCATTGGCCGGGGACTCCTTAGGACGGTGCGCGCGGCCCCTTTAAGAGGGAGGGAGCGCGCGTGCGCGCCCTAAGCACAGTGGCCGGGAAGGAGCGCGCGCTGCCAGCAGAGCGGGAGGAGGACGCCGGGCTCGGAGCAGAGAGGTGAGGGGAACAGCGTCTCTGCCTAGCAGAGGGCAGGGACGCCGGCGCTACAGGTACTACCTGCACAGCTGTCATACTGTTATGCACACGCCCGGGCTGAGCGGCGTGTGCGTGTGATTGTAGTGATTCCACTGGACCATGAACCGGAGAGTGCCTGGAGGGGCGTGACTAAGTATCTGGCCGATCCGACCAAGATGGCACGACGGCATACGACGCCAGTGCACCAGGGAGAAACCGGGCAGAGGGACCAGGTGCTACTCCAGGTCAAACTCCGGACACGGGGGTTGACCCACACAGGGATTACTGGATCAGGCTGGTTAGGCTGGCGCACAGACTGGAGAGTATAGGCAGGCACGACTGGTATGCAGGCAGGCGGGTAAAGGCAAGCGCAGCTAGAGTGCAGACAGGGAGGCACTAGCAGGTAGGAACACAGGCGGGATAGGACCCAGTACACACTGGGACTCAGGAACAATACAGGTAGAGGGGTACAGGCAAGCACAGCTAGAGTGCAGACAGGGAGGCACTAGCAGGTAGGAACACAGGCGGGATAGGACCCAGTACACACTGGGACTCAGGAACAGGCAGGTTAGGCTGGCACAGACTGGTGGATATAAGCAAACACGGCAGGTATGCAGATGGGTGGATACAGGCGAGTATGCAGGCAGGGAGGTACTGGCCGAAAGGACGGGCTGGAGCACAGAAAGGTTAAGACCCAGTACAGACTGGGTCACAGAACCGCAGATGCGGTAGACAACCACAGCAGAGAGGGAACGCCCGAAGCGGTGGGCAAGAACAGAGCAGGACGGGGCTGCAGGAGCAGCGAGCACAAGCAGGGCAGGACAGGACTGCCGGAGCAGCGGGCAGAAGCAGGGCAGGACAGGACTGCCGGAGCAGCGGGCAGAAGCAGGGCAGGACAAGACTGCCGGAGCAGCGGGCAGAAGCAGGGCAGGACAGGACTGCCGGAGCAGCGGGCAGAAGCAGGGCAGGACAGGACTGCCGGAGCAGCGGGCAGAAGCAGGGCAGGACAGGACTGCCGGAGCAGCGGGCAGAAGCAGGGCAGGACAGGACTGCCGGAGCAGCGGGCAGAAGCAGGGCAGGACAGGACTGCCGGAGCAGTGAGCAAGGAGTCAGAGCAGGCTAGAACCGCCGGAGCGGTAAGCAAAGGAGTCAGAGCAGGCTAGAACCGCCGGAGCGGTGAGCAAAGGAGTCAGAGCAGGCTAGGCTGAGTAGGGGGGACAGGGCTCTGTTCACACGGAACAGACAGGAAGGGAAAGGCAGAGCCAGACACCCACAGGGTACTTGCAGTGAAGTAGCGAGTGGACCACAAACTCACAAACGGGAGTACAGAGACAACAAGCAGGAGTTAGGTACGAGTTCAGACTCTGCAGAAAAAGGAAGGGAACGGACATAGAGGCAAAACAGGTAAAGGAAAGGAGAGAGTTCAGACTGGAACTGAGTGTACGGAGGAGACCGACACTGCAGCGGGATACAGGAGCGGGTCTGGGAATACGGCCCCCAGAGAGGCAGGACGAACAGGCAAGGAGCGTGTTCAGACAGGACAGACAAGATACAGGAGCGGGTCTAGGTAATCAGCCCCTAGAAGGCGAGAGGAACAGGCTAGGAGCGTGTTCAGACAGGTCAGACAAGATACAGGAACAGGTCTAGGTAATCAGCCCCTAGAAGGCAGGAGG
Organism: Phyllobates terribilis; assembly: GCF_046119375.1. Taxonomy (NCBI): domain Eukaryota; kingdom Metazoa; phylum Chordata; class Amphibia; order Anura; family Dendrobatidae; genus Phyllobates; species Phyllobates terribilis. The sequence continues at coordinate 74,523,183 of NW_027362762.1, forward strand.
AACAGGCTAGGAGCGTGTTCAGACAGGTCAGACAAGATACAGGAACAGGTCTAGGTAATCGGCCCCTAGAAGGCAGGAGGAACAGGCTAGGAGCGTGTTCAGACAGGCCTGGAAATACAGCCTCCAGGATAGGCAGACAAGAGAACATAGAACGGGACCTGGCACCTTCAGAGTGCAAGCACACACTGAAAGAAACACTATGCTCAGGCAGGGATAGATGGGCGCAGCTGAGCTATATACCAGGTGACAGACAGCAATAGGCTGAGGACGCACAAGAGGTGTGACCCACAGCAGGTACAAAAAGCAGGAAGTGATCGGGCGCCGCCCTTAAGCAGCAGAAACAGACACAAACAGACAGCATGGAGGGAAGCCAGAGAGACATTCTGGACAGGAGATCAAGTGCACGCTCTTGCACAGTGGGAGATGGACCACTATGCAAGGACGCCGCCAGGTATGTTACAATACCCCCCCCCTTACGCCCCCTCTTCTTCAGGCCAGCCAGAATCTTCCGCAGGGAATTCGAGGGCCAATTCTTCACTTCGAAGAGATCACTTCCACTGTCCACCGGAAAAACTGGTCTCCTCTGGGTAGCTAGGATGCTACCTCCCATCCAGCCACCCTTAGCAACAGACGAAACGGGTGGAGTACCAGGAACAGCACACAAGGAAGTCTCTCTCCACATATTTTCAGGTGGCACCCCAGAGGGTACAGGAGACAACTGGAAGTCCTCCACCGGGTTGGAGGGGGACAGAGACTTGGGGGTAATCTCTGCTTCGAGGTACATCTTGTCAAGCTCACAGGAAGAAATAGACGGGTTATCAGGTACATAATGAGGAAAAGTCACTGTCTCTTTGTTTTCTGGTGGTACCCCGGAGGATTCAGGAAACAACTGGAGGTCCTCCGCCGGGTCAGAAGAGTGCAGAGGCTCAGAGAAAACATCTGCTTCAGAGTACACTAGGTCGGACTCACTGGACGAAGCAGGCGAGGTATCGGGTACCGAGTATAGGAAAGTCTCTGTCCATTCTCCACCAGGTGGCACCCCGAAGGGTTCTGGAGACAACTGGCGGTCCTCCGCCTGGTCAGAGGGGTGTAGAGACTCACGGGTAACCTCTGCTTCAGAGTACACTAGGTCGGACTCACTGGACGAAGCAAGCGAGGTATCAGATCCAGGATATAGGAAAGTCTCTGTCCATTTACCACCAGGTGGCACCCCGAAGGGTTCTGGAGACAACTGGAGGTCCTCCGCCTGGTCAGAGGAGTGTAGAGACTCGGGAGTAACCACTGCTTCAGAGTACACTAGGTTGGACTCACTGGACGAAGCGAGCGAGGTATCAGGTACAGAGTATAGGAGAGTCTCTGTCCTTTCGCTACCAGGTAGCACCCCGAAGGGTTCAGGAGACAACTGGAGGTCCTCCGCCTGGTCGGAGGGGTGTAGAGACTCGGGAGTAACCTCTGCTTCGGAGTACACTAGGTTGGACTCACTGGACGAAGCGAGCGAGGTATCAGGTACAGAGTATAGGAGAGTCTCTGTCCTTTCGCTACCAGGTAGCACCCCGAAGGGTTCAGGAGACAACTGGAGGTCCTCCGCCTGGTCGGAGGGGTGTAGAGACTCGGGGGTAACTACCACTTTGGGGTACCCATTGTCAAGCTCACAGGACGAAGCGGACAAAGTATCGAGTACCGGGTGTAGAGAACTCTCTCTCCATTTGTCATCGAGTGGTATCCCGGAGGATTCAGGAGGCAATAGGGGGTCCTCCGCCAGGTAGTAGAGGTGCACAGACTCTGAGGTAACCACAGCTTTGGAGCATCCTTGGACATGCACACCGGTTAAAGTGGGTGAAGCATCTGATGCCGGGTGCAGGAAGTTCTCCTGTGTGGAGTCTGGATGGGCAGAAGTCTCTTCGGGCAGGAGAACTGGTGCACTACCCACGCACATTACCCATTGGGGCTTCTCCGGGATACAGGGAGATGAAGCTTCAGTAGGGACTTCAAGGTTGGGGTCAGGAGGTCTCAGGGAGGACAGACCCTGGCGTGACGGCTTGCCTCTACGTCTAGCACGTCTGGACTGCCTCTTGAGGTTGGGAGAAGTATTCCGGAAAGCGTAGTCACCCTGTGAGGATTCTGGGTGGGCAGTAGTCTCATTGGGCTGGAGGACTATTGCGCTACCCACACACATTACCCATTGGGGCTGCTCCGGGATATTGGGAAGTGAAGCTTCAGCAGGAGCCTCCGGGTTAGGATCATCGAAGACCATTAGAAAGGCCACCAGGAAGGCCATTAGGTCCAGGAGGATCGGATCCTGTGTTTCATATAGGGGGTTGATCCATTCCAAGGCATCACCCGCCAGGTAAGACATAATGAAAGCCACCTTAACCCGATCGGTGGGAAAACATAGAGGGTAGAACTTGAAGTGTAGCATGCATTGCTCCACAAATGCACGACTTTGTCTAGGATCCCCATAATAACGTAGCGGATCCGCGGGAACGAGAGCAGATAGATCCATCTGGACGGGTGCGTAATTCGCCTGGAACTCAGCTAAAGGAAAAAAAAATATTTATTTATTTATTTTAATGCATGTATTCGCTGGAAAACTTCTCAGAGAGCGAAGGCCGTGGGGCTCAACGGGAACCATGGCCTGAGCATGCTGTTGCTGTTATGCACACGCCCGGGCTGAGCGGCGTGTGCGTGTGATTGTAGTGATTCCACTGGACCATGAACCGGAGAGTGCCTGGAGGGGCGTGACTAAGTATCTGACCGATCCGACCAAGATGGCACGACGGCATACGACGCCAGTGCACCAGGGAGAAACCGGGCAGAGGGACCAGGTGCTACTCCAGGTCAAACTCCGGACACGGGGGTTGACCCACACAGGGATTACTGGATCAGGCTGGTTAGGCTGGCGCACAGACTGGAGGGTATAGGCAGGCACGACTGGTATGCAGGCAGGCGGGTAAAGGCAAGCGCAGCTAGAGTGCAGACAGGGAGGCACTAGCAGGTAGGAACACAGGCGGGATAGGACCCAGTACACACTGGGACTCAGGAACAATACAGGTAGAGGGGTACAGGCAAGCACAGCTAGAGTGCAGACAGGGAGGCACTAGCAGGTAGGAACACAGGCGGGATAGGACCCAGTACACACTGGGACTCAGGAACAGGCAGGTTAGGCTGGCACAGACTGGTGGATATAAGCAAACACGGCAGGTATGCAGATGGGTGGATACAGGCGAGTATGCAGGCAGGGAGGTACTGGCCGAAAGGACGGGCTGGAGCACAGAAAGGTTAAGACCCAGTACAGACTGGGTCACAGAACCGCAGATGCGGTAGACAACCACAGCAGAGAGGGAACGCCCGAAGCGGTGGGCAAGAACAGAGCAGGACGGGGCTGCAGGAGCAGCGAGCACAAGCAGGGCAGGACAGGACTGCCGGAGCAGCGGGCAGAAGCAGGGCAGGACAGGACTGCCGGAGCAGCGGGCAGAAGCAGGGCAGGACAAGACTGCCGGAGCAGCGGGCAGAAGCAGGGCAGGACAGGACTGCCGGAGCAGCGGGCAGAAGCAGGGCAGGACAGGACTGCCGGAGCAGCGGGCAGAAGCAGGGCAGGACAGGACTGCCGGAGCAGCGGGCAGAAGCAGGGCAGGACAGGACTGCCGGAGCAGCGGGCAGAAGCAGGGCAGGACAGGACTGCCGGAGCAGTGAGCAAGGAGTCAGAGCAGGCTAGAACCGCCGGAGCGGTAAGCAAAGGAGTCAGAGCAGGCTAGAACCGCCGGAGCGGTGAGCAAAGGAGTCAGAGCAGGCTAGGCTGAGTAGGGGGGACAGGGCTCTGTTCACACGGAACAGACAGGAAGGGAAAGGCAGAGCCAGACACCCACAGGGTACTTGCAGTGAAGTAGCGAGTGGACCACAAACTCACAAACGGGAGTACAGAGACAACAAGCAGGAGTTAGGTACGAGTTCAGACTCTGCAGAAAAAGGAAGGGAACGGACATAGAGGCAAAACAGGTAAAGGAAAGGAGAGAGTTCAGACTGGAACTGAGTGTACGGAGGAGACCGACACTGCAGCGGGATACAGGAGCGGGTCTGGGAATACGGCCCCCAGAGAGGCTGGACGAACAGGCAAGGAGCGTGTTCAGACAGGACAGACAAGATACAGGAGCGGGTCTAGGTAATCAGCCCCTAGAAGGCGAGAGGAACAGGCTAGGAGCGTGTTCAGACAGGTCAGACAAGATACAGGAACAGGTCTAGGTAATCGGCCCCTAGAAGGCAGGAGGAACAGGCTAGGAGCGTGTTCAGACAGGTCAGACAAGATACAGGAACAGGTCTAGGTAATCGGCCCCTAGAAGGCAGGAGGAACAGGCTAGGAGCGTGTTCAGACAGGCCTGGAAATACAGCCTCCAGGATAGGCAGACAAGAGAACACAGAACGGGACCTGGCACCTTCAGAGTGCAAGCACACACTGAAAGAAACACTATGCTCAGGCAGGGATAGATGGGCGCAGCTGAGCTATATACCAGGTGACAGACAGCAATAGGCTGAGGACGCACAAGAGGTGTGACCCACAGCAGGTACAAAAAGCAGGAAGTGATCGGGCGCCGCCCTTAAGCAGCAGAAACAGACACAAACAGACAGCATGGAGGGAAGCCAGAGAGACATTCTGGACAGGAGATCAAGTGCGCGCTCTTGCACAGTGGGAGATGGACCACTATGCAAGGACGCCGCCAGGTATGTTACACATACCGTCTGTTCAGCATGGATGACCAGAGGACAGAGAGGAGGAGGAGGAGGAGAGCATGGTCAGTCATCCTCTTGGTGAGGACACGGAAGTCTTGCCTGTTAGTAGTCTGGCACGCATGGCTGAGTTTATATTACGCTGCCTTTCCCATGACCCTCGCGTTCTCAAAATTTGGGGTGACAGTCATTACTGGTTGGTGACACTTCTAGACCCACGCTACAAGGAGAACTTTATAGCTCTTATTCCTGAGGCGGACAGGTCTACAAAAATGGGGCTGTACCAGAAGGCCCTTGTTGCGGAACTATTAAAAAAATTCCCATCTGAAAACGCTGGCGGCAGAGGGCACACTTCGTTGGACAACCAAGGAGTACAGGCGTGAGAGACACAACTTCAATCCAGCAGAGGCAGGGGAACACTGTCAAAGTTCTGGGAGAGTTTTCTCAGACCCTCCCATCACACAGGCCCTGAGGCGCGGGGGACTCTCACAAGGAGTGCAAAGTTTTGGAAGATGCTGAGGGAGTACCTTGCCGACCGTACCAACGTCCTCCGTGATTCCTCTGTGCCTTATAATTATTGCGTATCCAAGCTGGATACGTGGAATGAACTGGCTCTCTCTGCCTTGGAGGTCCTGGCCTCAGAGCGGGTTTTTCGTGCCGCTGGTGGAATTATAACTCATAAGCACATCCACCTGTCAACTGAAAATGCTGACTCTTATAAAAATGAACAAGGGCTGGATTGGGCCAGACTTCTCAACACCACCGAATGATAGCAGTGTAAAATAAACTCAAATCCAGTGTCTTTTCTTGGGAGGTGTATTCCCATGCACCTTTTAACACCCACACATGGGTATACGCTTCCTGATTTTGGCTATTTGCTCTTGTCCACCTCCTTCTCCTCATCCTCCACCACCATATCACCAGGGTGACCGTGGTCTGTGATGCAACACCCACCTAATTTTTTTAAAGGGTGTTTATGATGCCTGTAAAAAAAAAATTTTTTATACTGTATGTTCATGTATACCCCCAGGGGTAAATGTTTGTCAGCCTATACACTTGTGCATGGGCATTACAAGTATAGGAGGCCCGCTCCTTTCTAATGGGAACATTTTTTATGAGGCCCTCCTCCACGTCTCTTCCAAGGGGCATTGAAGTGCCTCCAAATTGTTGGCAGCCCTTGCATTCACTGCATACCCTATAACTGTATAGCAGACTCTCTCCTTTCTAAAGGGAACATGTCGTACCTTGTTACTGTGGCCCTGCTCTGTGTGGCTTTAAATTCTTAGTGGGGTTTTTCCTAAAAATGTCAGCCGTTGGACTCACTGCATACCCTATAACTGTATAGCAGATCCTCTCCTTTCTAATGGGAACATGTCATACTTGTTTCTGTGGCCCTGCTCTGTGTGTCTTTAAATTCTTAGTGGGGTTTTTCCTAAATTTGGTCAGCCGTTGGACTCACTGCATACCCTATAACTGTATAGCAGACTCTCTCCTTTCTAATGGGAATTTGTCGTTACTGTGGCGCTGCTCTATGTCTTTAAATTCTTAGTGGGGTTTTTCCTAAAATTGGTCAGCCGTTGGACTCACTGCATACCCTATAACTGTATAGCAGACCATGTCCTTTCTAATGGGAACATGTCATACTTGTTACTGTGGCCCTGCTCTGTGTGTCTTTAAATTCTTAGTGGGGTTTTTCCTAAAATTGGTCAGTTGTTGGACTCACTGCATACCCTATAACTGTATAGCAGACCCTCTCCTTTCTAATGGGAACATGTCGTACTTGTTACTGTGGCCCTGCTCTGTGTGTCTTTAAATTCTTAGTGGGGTTTTTCGTAAAATTGGTCAGCCGTTGGATTCGCTGTATACCCTATAACTGTATAGCAGACTCTCTCCTTTCTAAATGGAATTTGTCATTACTGTGGTCCTGCTCTATGTGTCTTTAAATTCTTAGTGGGGTTTTTCCTAAATTTTGGCAGCCCTTGCAGTCACAGCATGGGCATTACCACTATAGGAGACCCGCTCCATTATAATGGGAACATTTTTTTTACTGAGACCCTCCTCTATGTCTCTTCAAAGGGGTATTGGGTTGCGTCCAAATTTTTGGCAGCCCTTGCAGTCACTGGATATGCAATAACAGTATAGGAGACCCACTTGTTAATAATGGGAACAACAAGGCATAGCCGGCTGATGGCTCTCTAGCAATAGAGATGGTCGACTGCTGGCCTTTTAAGAATAGCAAGGGCCGTCTGATGGCCCTATAAAAATAGGCTTTATGACTTTCAGAGTCCCTCCATCATAAATAAAACAGGATGTGTCTGATGATGTGTCACACACTACATTGCCAGATAAGGTTGTAAAATGTTAAAATGACATTTCCCGGTAAATGCATTTGTCTTAAAAAATAACGTAAAAAAAACAAACAGTAGGATTTTTCTTTAGTATAAAAAACAGCGTCACCAATTTAACCTCAATGTAATCACATTGTTCAGCTCCTGCACCTCCTTCTCCATCTCCGAAATGACTACATCAGTCACAAGCTGACAGCACTGCAGCACTGCCTTGGTCATGCGGCAACAGGCTGTGCTGAAGATAACATGCTTAATGCTTAATTGACAAACCGCCCAGCGCTGCAGAGTTGTTGAAAGCAGTAACACAGCAGCCTGATCTGTGGCTCTCACCGCTGAACATACAGCCAGGCATGGTCGTGTGTGACAATGGGCGGAACCTGGTGATGGAGAAATACGGTTTCCCTCTATGCCAGTACTTTCAACCGCATTGCAGATAAGGCCATTGTCCAACTCTGTATTCATGAAATTAAATGCGCAAAGAAAGATGTTTGTGTGTCAAAGCACCACCGACAAGTGCGAGTTGACGTTGAACGGGCTGCCATTGCTTCTGCAGCAGGCTGCATTAGAGGACTTCCTGGGAGAAATGACACCCAGGGTAGATAAGGTTTCCCTCTATGCCAGTCCTTTCACCGAGCTAAATACAACTCTCAGCAAAAAAATCTGTGGACTGGCTCCGTACCGTCCCTGGCCACATTCACCTGTCCATTTGTCTGTGGTTAGGCGGTCTTTCCCAGTTAGTGCATTGGGGAGGGCACGGGTAATCTTGTGGGACCTGTGCTTGTGGAAGGCGGAGACTATATCGAGAGAAATAGTGGCAGCTGGGGACCGAGTATGGACACCCGGCCGCCACCGGCACGAGGTTGTGAAAAGCTTCCGCCTCCACGAGCCTAAAAGGCCACATTTCAAGTGCAAGCAGCTGTCAAAAATTTGTCAGTATAGTATTGCAGCCTGTGGGTTGGTGGGTGGCTGGCTGCATACTTGCGCTTGCATTCCAAGGAATGGGGTAGGGAAAACTGAACGCTGCACTGGGACAAGGACGTGGACGGTGATTGTTGCAAGTCTGCAACGACAGGTGCAAGGCGGGAGGCATCTTCGCATGCGCCAAGGATCACTTATGATGGGCACACTTTTAGGCAGTGACCTGGGAGTCAGAGATGCTTCCAGAAGTCTTCCCCATGCTGTTCCCATGTCTTTTCAGCACTGTATGCATGTGTCTGATGATGTGTCACACACCACATGGGCCGATAAGGTTGTAAAATGTTAAAATGACATGTCCCAGTGAATGCATTTGTCTTTGTTGAAAGCAATGAAAAGTTCAAAAACACATCAAAAACGCTACGTGTGAACATAGTGTAGCACCCCGAGGGTTCGATTGCTACAGGGGTATTGCACCTCAACCAGAGGTGTGATATTCCACTCCCAGGTAAGGATGGAGTATGGACCAGGGCTCAGTTAGCTGCATACACACACTCCTCATTTCCGGGGGACAGTTCGCAGATGCTCCCATTTATTGCAGGCACATAAGCCTCAGTGGACTGCCTTGCAGCGGCGGTTATAATAGCCGCAATCCACGGGTGGCGTAGTCGGACATTTCCTAGCTCTAAATATAGACTGCCACAGCATTTGGTCTGACCACCCTGAGCCACGGGATCGGGTTGCCACTACTACCCCCATCATCACACTGAAGCCCGATTCCGGGTGCCCCATGGCCCAGGGGGCGAGTCAGCTTTGGCGTAGTCGGCAGGATTGTGACCAACCCGCCACAAACGGGTATTGCGTGCCTGAAAAGAGACTGTCTCACTGTATTGAAAATGGCGCCCGACCCAGAAGAACAGACGCCATAATGTGCGCGCCAAAAGACAACAGGAAGCCACCTCCCGTCGTGGGCCAGGTCCCAGAATGGCGCCAAAGAAGGAGCCCACCCCCAACAGCCATGAGTGCGGCTGTAGAGATGTTCATCAAGGTGAGGGGGCTGCCCCTGAGAGTGATTGTCAGCAGATTGCCCCAGGACCACCCCCAACAGGGGCAGATAGAGAAGAAAACCGTGGGGCAGGGTGTGGTTTGGATCAGTTTCGCAGACCACACCCGGAGATGGAGAGGAGCGTCAACTCCAGCACCCTGGCAAGCGGCCTGCTGCAGGCCGAGGCGGCCCCGTACAGCCTCACGGAGCTGATGGCTCAGCTCCCCGCAGAAGACCCTGAGTTCCTGCGGACTGCGCTGGAGGAGCTGGACCGGAGAATGGTCCGAGCGCAGAGGGACGTCGTCGCCGGGTGGAAAGAGGAGATGGCCCGGCGGGTCGTGGCCCGGCAGCAAGAGACACTGCCAGCACCCGACAGCGCGCCTGCCCCTGAGGACGGAGAGAGGAGACCGGAGGCTGAGGACGACGCTGCAGAAGAGGCAAGTAAGGCGGACGCCCCTGCCCCGGGTCTTGACACCACCGTAGCCTTACCGCTGGATCCCGTCGCGGAGCCAGAAGTCCTGGGAGCCGCTGCAGCTTCCACGCTCCCTCCGCAAACACCTGGGCCGCAAGCCGTGAGCAACGTCGCTGAACCACGGCCCCAGTCGTGCCCCCTGACCCCGGGTGCGGTAGGAAGCGGCCTGCTGCAGGCCCGGAGCGCAGAGGAGAAGATACGAGTCCGCCGAAACCCCCATGCAGCACACAGTCTTAAAACAGCTGGGACCGTGGTGAAGTTCCACCAGGAGAAAGGGTGGGGGTTCATTCGGGACTCTGCCACCGCCGTAGACATCCATGTTGACAGGAGGGATGTGGAGAGCCACCTGCCCGAGGGCCATCCGGAACGGGATCTGTTTCCAGGAGACTTGGTGTCCTACACCCGACACCGAGGCCTAAAGGGATGGTATGCCCTTCATGTCCAGCGGATAAAAGAGGAGCAGCACCCTGAATCATAACCCGAATACCAAGAGGACCCGGACGGGTCTGAAGATCAATATGAGGAGGAAGAAGGAGCGTCTTGAGGACACCGCTACTAGTGAGTGGCAGAGTACCTGTGTACATAGTTGCCCGTCAGAGTAAAAGGAACTGTTTGTGTGATGTAAAGTTGATGTGTGATATAAAGTTGATCCTGATTGAACTGTTACCTGGCTGAGGACTGAGAGCAGCCATCCCTCTTCCCTACCTGGCTGAGGACTGGGAGCGGCCAATTCCCTGTAAATAGTTGCGCTTCTTAAAGTGACCCCTACTGGTTTTATAAGAGAACTGCAACGTCTACCTCGGGACTAAGTGTCCCACATGTTTGAAAGTTTACTGAAGTTTTGCACTTAATAGGAAAATGGACACCTGGTCGCAAGTGAAGGTGTGGCCAGTGAAGAAGAGAATCTACTAAGAGATTGTTTGACCTGAAAAGTTTTAGATGCTGCTAAAAGAGTTCTATGGTGTTTTATATGTGTGAAGAAAGTCTTGTAATATTTGTTAAAAGAGAAAAATGTTTCAGTAACGTTGAAAGAGAAAAGTGCCTCCCATAAAGGGATGAGTTAAATGGTTTATGATCTTATATGTGAATGCATTCTAAAAAAATTTGCATGTTTATGAATTGTCTTTTGCTTTGTTCCAGCCCGAGGACGTGCTGTGGTTTACCAGGGGGGAATGTAGCGCCCCGAAGGTTCGGTTGCTACAGGGGTATTGCACTTCAACCAGAGGTGTGATATTCCACTCCCAGGTAAGGATGGAGTATGGACCAGGGCTCAGTTAGCTGCATACACACACTCCTCATTTCCGGGGGACAGTTCGCAGATGCTCCCATTTATTGCAGGCACAACTGACCATGTCCCTGGCTGGAGTGGGGAGGGGGGAGAGAACCCTGTGATGTAGGAGCAGAAGGGGATGGTTTCTGGAGCATAGGAAGGAGCTCATTGGTTGCAGGTCACCTGAGCTCAGACACAGTAAAACAGATAAAAGTTGGGGGCCATCTTAGGACAGTGGTTGGAGAGAGAAGGAGTTCAGCCAGAGAGGGCTGACAGGGAGCTGTGGCTCAGCCTGAGCTCAGCTCCACGAGGCAGGCCTAAGGTGAAGGCCGGAGCCAGAAGGGAGAAGAGGAAAAGGAGAAGGAAGGAAGAAAGGTGGAGAGAAAGCGGAGTAGAAAATGCTCCAGAAACAAGAAGGCAGAAGGGACCCTAAGAACCCACGAGATATCAGGTGTAGGGTCAGGCAGAATAAGGGTACCGGATTCCCAAGTTGGTGGAGGTAAATTATCCCTCAGCCAAAGACCGGAGGTCGTGATCATCTATTGGTGCGACCCCCTGCTACACCCACTAGGAAGGCACCACATAGGGTCAGGGAAACCGGAGACAGGTTTCACCAAGAGAAGGCCCGAGGCAGCTGGACAGAAGTGTGGTCACTGGTGGGGCACGAGAGGCCAGAGAAAGGATAAAAGGGGGTCCTGTGCCATACTCCTGAATTGCCTGGGGGTTGACCGAGCTCCTCACCTGGTGGACGCAGCTCGGCTCGGGCAGTCATTCCCTGCAGAAGTGACTCGGATAACAACTGTGAGTAAAAGACCCTGGACTGTATCACTGACTCTGTGTGATTTATGCTGCGCCTGCACCATCACCCCCAGCATCCTATTACACTGCCCTGAGGCTACACTCTTCCCGTGGGGAGTTATCCTATCCCTGTGCTGCATATCTACATGAGCCTCAGCGGTCTGCCTTGCAGCGGCGGTCCTCCCTGACCGCAATCCACGGGTGGCGTAGTTGGACATTCAAAACCCTACAAATAGACTGCCACAGCATTTGGTCTGACCACCCTGAGCCACGGGATCGGGTTGCCACTACTACCCCCAACATTGCACTGAAGCCCGGTTCCGGGTGCCCCACGGCCCAGGAGGCGAGTCAATAGCCCAAGGTGTGGAGGAGTATTTTTGGTTATTTATTTTGCCTTATATACAAGTCATTACCCTGGAAAGGATGTTCCTTAATATATTTCCCAGGAAAATCCTTTTTTTTTTTATGTTTTATTGTGATTCCGTAAAAGTGGCGTAATACTCTGACAATGTTGTTGACAGCAGTGACATGGGAGTCAGAAATTCTTCCAGGGGTTTTCCCCATGCTGTTCCCATGTCATTTGAGCACTGTTACCATCGATTTGGGCAATTTTTAGGCCCTCTGCAGATTCCGAGAGGGAGCCGCCTGAAAAATGCTCGAGTTTCCCATAGACTTACATTGGGCTCGTTGCTCGGGTCGAGCACCCGAGTATTCCAATGTGCTTGACCCGAGCAACGAGTACCCGAGCAATTTAGTGCTCGCTCATCACTAATGTTCGCTCATTACTAGTAGTGATAGCTGCAAATCAGTGTAGAGTTAAAAATAGGTTGTATTTGCACACATGATTAATTATGAATGTACAGAAAACTGAGACTGCATTATGTTTTTAGAAATAACCCTATAAATATAATACAATGAACACTGCTGTTGCTAAAAACATTCACACAGTATAAAATACACTTTTATGACAGCTGACAAGTAATATGCAAATACAATTTCTCCTTTCTCTATCTCTTCTTAAAATTATAATTCATGCCTTATTAAAGGGTTTTCCCAGCCTTAGGGTACAAGTCTGCAGTCACTCCATGTTTGCTGTGGTGATTCTCCGGTATCGGCACTACGAGCTGGGCGTCATGTGAGTGCAAGTATGTGATTTGCATATGACGCGCCCCTGGGCCTGTGTCGCGCTGCGGTGCGCACGCGGGAGCTTACCCGGAGCCGGATCCGTGGAGGGTTGCAATCTCGTGGCGGTGACCCGGTCCGTGCCCAGGGAGTCAAACTAGACGGCAGTCTATTAGTAGTAAATAGTTGATGACTACGCCACCCGTTGAGTGCAGCCAGGAAGCTGCTGCTGCAGGGCAGACCGCTGAGGCCGGTGGTAGGATTGTGCAGCGTGATAGTATAACCCCCAACGGGAGGGGTATGGCCTCAGGGCAGCCGACGTGGATGATGGGGGTAGCAGGAACCACTCAGAGACGGTACGGTGTAGTTCAGGGTCTTTACTGGTAACAACGACAGACCCTCCCGGAGTACTTGCTAGCAAACGGGGCCTGGTCAGTCTTTGAGCAGATGGGATCTCCCCTGGCCAGGCGTAGTTGTAGGCCTCCCAAACTGACTGTACTCTTCTGGCTACCTTGCTAGAAGCTGATGTAAGTAGCCCACGTCCCTGAGTGTACCGTGTGGTGCTCACCCGTATGGCCGGTGACTCGGGGCCTTCTAATGGCTTCCGCTCCACGATGGCGGTGCTGGTCCCACGCGTGTGACCGTGCCTTCGGGCTTCTGGGCCAGAGGACCTGAAATCCCCTGCCCGACGGATTCTGCTGCTGGGTAGGAGTTAGTCCCCACAGCCTCGGACTCCGGGTCCGGTAAAGAATCTTCTTAGTCAGGGCGAGCTCTGTAGCTGCCAGCCCCTGACTCCTTGTAACTCTGCTGTTTCCTATGCTGCTTCTCTTCTCCACTCTCCTTGTCTGACTCACCCTGCCTCAGCCCCGGGTTTATACAGGGGAAGTTCTTCCCCTCCCAAGACTGGGCAGGAGGTGTGGCATGCACAGGATCCCTGACCAAAGGACCTCCCACCTGCTCTCAGACATAATATCTCTATCACTGTGGCAACCAGACCCCTGGGGTGTCACATTCCCCCCTAGTGAAATTTAGTACTCCGGGACTGGCCTATCAGGAGGTCCTGCATAGGCGCTGCCTTTTTGGTGAAACCGGGAATAAACCTTCGGTAGTAGCCTACCAACCCTAGGAACTGCCGCACTTCTTTTACGCTGGAGGGGCTTGGCCATCCCTTAATTGCGGTGATCTTATCGGGGTCGGGAGCCACTCCGTCAGCGCTCACCACGTGTCCCAGGTATTGCACCTTTGGTTTCAGGAGGTGACACTTGGAGGGTTTCACCTTTAGGCCGTAACTCGCCAGAGCTTCGAACACCTCCGCCAGGTGTTTCAGGTGGTCCTCATAAGTTTTGGAGTATACGATGACATCGTCCAGGTACAACAGGACCGTCTCGAAGTTTCTGTGGCCCAGACAGCACTCCATTAATCGTTGGAAGGTTCCTGGGGCGTTGCAGAGTCCGAACGGCATGCAGGTGAACTCGCTAAGTCCCATCGGGGTGGTGAATGCGGTCTTCTCCCGGTCCGCCTCTGCTACAGGAACCTGCCAGTACCCGCTAGTGAGATCCAAGGTAGAGAAGAAGTTAGCAGATCTTAAAGCAGCCAATGACTCCTCTATCCTTGGTAAGGGGTACGCATCCTTGTGTGTGATACGGTTGATTTTCCGGTAATCTACACACATCCTCATGGTGTTGTCTTTCTTTTTGACTAAAACTAGTGGGGATGCCCAGGGGCTACAGCTATCCCGGATTACCCCAGCCTCCTTCATGTCTCTAAGCATCCCCTTGGCGTGTTGGTAATGTGCAGGGGGTACGGGTCGATACCTCTCTTTTATGGGAGGATGATCTCCCGTGGGGATGCGGTGTTCTACCCCCTTGACTCGCCCGAAGTCTAACGGGTGTTTACTAAACACTCTCTCATACTCTTGAACCACCCGATAGACTCCTTGTTTCTGATGTGAGGGAGTGGAATCAGTACCCAAATGTAGTTGCTGACACCAGTCCTCCATGTCTTTCTTAGAGCCGTTACCTTCCTCCGGGTGAGATGGAGGTAAGGGTTCCACAGATTGTATAGAATTTTGATTAGTGGTATATAATTTGGCTAGCGTGGCATACCGGGGCAGGTACACTTCCCTCTCCCCGATATTTATTATGCGAATGGGCACCCTCCCATGGCGTACATTGACCACCCCCCGTGCTGTCAAAATGGTGGGCCTACTGTCTGAGTAAACTGGTTCTACCATTGCCTGGTAATCTCTTCCTCTCAGACCAATAGCTGCCCGGCACCAAATCATCATTTCACTTTTTGGGGGCATGGCAATAGGAAAAGGGTCACACATTCTTACGCTACCAATCTCACCGCCGGAGAGTTCCACTTGTTGCCGTTGCATCAGTGCCCGGATCTCTTTCTGGAGCACCCGCTGCTCGCCGGAGCTGGCGTTCTTGGCAACCTGCTGTAAAAGGAAAATCACCTCTGCAAGACAATTTTCAATTACGTTAGTTCCTAGAGTTATTTTTGGGTGACTCTCATGTTTATCAATATCTACAATGATCAGTCCCTGTGCGGCCAGTTCGACTCTACCGATTTTGAGGGCCACCTCCTTAAATCCGATCTGTGGCACGGGCTGGCCATTGCTGGCGATGATACTCAAGTCGTCGTCAGGGTAGTGGGTAATATCCGAGTCATTCCAGTACTGCTTGAAGAGCACGTACGGGATGGTGGTGACCTGTGACCCGGTATCCAGTAGGGCACTCATGGGAATGCCATCCAGTACCACAGGCAAGACTGGACGTCCTCCCACATATCTGTCGCGCCAGTTCGATGGGCCTGGTGATCTTTTTCCTGGGGGTTGGCCCTCTACCCCAGGTTGTGCCCGTTTAAAGAACAGTACCTTTCCATATGTCCGGGTTGATTGCAGCGGCGGCAGATGGGTCGTCCGTCCTCGCTGTATCGGTCACTGGGTCTTCCTCTGGCCGGTGGGGTCCTCCTTGGTCGACGCCACGGGATGTCCTCCGGTCCGGATGCCAGCTGGATCTTCCCTGGGGTGGAAACCTGTAAAGACTGCACAGTTCGGGTTAGCGCAGCAACGCTCTTAACTAGCTCTTGGACCTGATGGTGTAGGTCTGGAGCCGGGTCATTGTCCAAAGCCTGCGCATCAGCTCCCACAGGCCCTGCTGACAAGGGCGCCGCTTCCTGGTAGTAAGTGGTAGTGGGGCGTCTGTGGGTCACAACGCCACCTGGTGCCGGTTCTCGGAGCACCCGGATGGCTCTGTCCTTGAACTGTGCAAAGTCCAGATGGGGATCCTGTAAGGCCATTGCCCGCAACTGGGTTCGGTGGGCATTGCAATATAAACCCTCTATAAATTGTTCAGTCAACAGCCTGTCCTCGTTTCCCACCCCATCAGGGTCGGTCTGCTTTATGGCCCTCAGGGCCTCTTGTAGGTTTAGTGCATAGTCCCTTATACTCTCATGCGCTCGCTGCTTGCACCCGTAGAATCTAAGCTTAATCTCGGCTGAGGTGCGGGTATCAAAGGTGTCCTTCAGCCGGGTTAGTATCCCTGCGACAGTCTTCCTCCCAGGTGGCCAGGATTTTACTTCCCTTTTGGCTGCCCCGGTTAGTTGGGCCACCAGGATGCTCACTTTTTGCTCTTCTGTGAGGGGGTACACCTGGAAGAGGCTATCCAGCTTTTCTCTAAAGTCATGCAGGGTATGTGACTCCCCTGAATACTGGGGTAGCCAAGCTGCTCCCGGGATATAGGGCATGGTGAAGGGCATAACTGCAGCAGCGGTAGCGCTGGCGGGGGTTGGGGCAGTGAAGCTCTCCTCCGTATCCGACATCTTCCTCCCCCCTAGTGGACCGTGGCCTACCTTGCGATGATCCTCTTCCGTAGGCCGCGGCTCCGCAGTGGATCGTCAGGGTTGAGGACCTTCCGTCGCGCTCCTGTGACGTCGGCGTCTGCTGGGCTCCTTCCAGGACCTTACGCAACGTCCGGACGTGAGGCGGGGTTTCAGTTCTCGCGCGCTTTCGGAGTCCACACCCCTCTTCTTCCCGCGCGGCGTCCTCAAGATGGCGTCCAATGGCGGGAAAACTCCACGGATGGCGGGAAGAAGGTCGAAGATGGCGCCGGATGGCGGGAAAACTTTGCGGATGGCGGGAAGAAGGTAGAAGATGGCGCCGGATGGCGGGAAACCTTCACCACTGGTAAGTTTGAACAGTCTTTGCTTTTCAGGCACGCAGTACCCGGTGGTTGCGGGCACGAAATCCTGCCGACTACGCCAAAGTTGACGCGCCCCTGGGCCTGTGTCGCGCTGCGGTGCGCACGCGGGAGCTTACCCGGAGCCGGATCCGTGGAGGGTTGCAATCTCGTGGCGGTGACCCGGTCCGTGCCCAGGGAGTCAAACTAGACGGCAGTCTATTAGTAGTAAATAGTTGATGACTACGCCACCCGTTGAGTGCAGCCAGGAAGCTGCTGCTGCAGGGCAGACCGCTGAGGCCGGTGGTAGGATTGTGCAGCGTGATAGTATAACCCCCAACGGGAGGGGTATGGCCTCAGGGCAGCCGACGTGGATGATGGGGGTAGCAGGAACCACTCAGAGACGGTACGGTGTAGTTCAGGGTCTTTACTGGTAACAACGACAGACCCTCCCGGAGTACTTGCTAGCAAACGGGGCCTGGTCAGTCTTTGAGCAGATGGGATCTCCCCTGGCCAGGCGTAGTTGTAGGCCTCCCAAACTGACTGTACTCTTCTGGCTACCTTGCTAGAAGCTGATGTAAGTAGCCCACGTCCCTGAGTGTACCGTGTGGTGCTCACCCGTATGGCCGGTGACTCGGGGCCTTCTAATGGCTTCCGCTCCACGATGGCGGTGCTGGTCCCACGCGTGTGACCGTGCCTTCGGGCTTCTGGGCCAGAGGACCTGAAATCCCCTGCCCGACGGATTCTGCTGCTGGGTAGGAGTTAGTCCCCACAGCCTCGGACTCCGGGTCCGGTAAAGAATCTTCTTAGTCAGGGCGAGCTCTGTAGCTGCCAGCCCCTGACTCCTTGTAACTCTGCTGTTTCCTATGCTGCTTCTCTTCTCCACTCTCCTTGTCTGACTCACCCTGCCTCAGCCCCGGGTTTATACAGGGGAAGTTCTTCCCCTCCCAAGACTGGGCAAGAGGTGTGGCATGCACAGGATCCCTGACCAAAGGACCTCCCACCTGCTCTCAGACATAATATCTCTATCACTGTGGCAACCAGACCCCTGGGGTGTCACACATACTCCCGGCCACATTCCGACTAGGCTGTTTTTTACACTTGCATTGAGCAAGTCCGCGCTTATCTAGTTGGCACGTGACTGCATGTATGCAAATTACGTACTCACAGCGCCGGCACTAGTGAATACTCACAGCGCCGGCACTAGTGAATACTCACAGCACGCAGTACGCTCAATGTGATGATTCATAAGTCTGCAGTCACAAAGAGTGACTGCAAACTTGCAGCCTAAGGTTAAATTTTCCAATACATCTTGAATTTTTCACTATTGAGAATGAGAACTACGCGTTGAAATCCCTGCACTTACACACCTTAGCTGCTATCAGTGGTTATCTAAGGAATGTTCTGTCACGCTGAATGCAGTTGGACAAATCAAGATCCGCTGCTGGCAGCTCCCTTTGCAACTGACGACCAAAGATGTTCTAGATGTGCTCAGTGGTAAAAAAAGTGCAGAAATGCTGCAGGCCATGGTAGCACATTTAGGCTATGTGCCCACGATGCAGAAATGAAGCAGAAAATTTCTGCAGCATTTCTGCATCTCCCTGGCAGAAAAAACGCATGCAGATTGTGCATGCGTTTTTCCTGCAGAATACATGCGGATCCACATGCGGATTCACATGCGTTTCCGCATGCAGATTGACAAGCGCTTTCCAGGCAATAGCATCACTTGGAAAGTGCTTGACAACTAGGTCACACTGTATAAATCCATGCAAACAGCATGGATTTATACAGTGTGAACCGTAAAAATTAAAACAAAAAAAGCTATACTCACCCCCGAGGCCCCGGCGTGGCTGCAGCGCTCGTTCCTGTCTGGTTCCCGGCTGCCGGCATATCGCGAGACAGAGCGGTGAAGGGCCTGCGGTCACATGACTGTGACGTCACCGCAGGTCCTCAAGCGATGCCGGCATTCAGAGAGAAGCCGCCGGACAGGTGAATATAACTTTATTTGTTATTTTATTCTTTTTTTACAGGTACAATGGTACCCAGGTCTGGATGAGAGTCTCCTCTCCTCCAGAACTGGGTACCATCCGCACATAGAGACGCATAGAAGCCGCTTGTACAAATGTACAGTCACGGTTTCTATGCGTTTCAATGCAAGTCAATGGCGGGAGTTCCGCTGCGCTTCCGCAAAATTAAATGACATGCTGCGGATTTTTGTACGCAGCATAAACGCTGCGGAAAAATCCGCAGCATGTGCATAGAACATGCGGAATCCCCTTGGGGACCATGGGGTGCGGATTACCTAGCGTTTCACAAGCGTTTACGCTGCAGAAATTCCGCAGCATAAACGCTTGAAAAGCGCTACGTGGGCACCCAGCCTTAGGCCACGCTGGCTACTCACAGTAACATGAACAACAGGCAGCCTGGCATTGTCGTATTGAAAAAAGTAACTGGGACACTTTGGAGAAATGGTCGCACCACTGGTTCCAATCATTGTAACCCCAATCTGTTAGTGTACCTGGAATAAAGACTAGAGGAGCTTGGCAACTGTACATTGTGCCATCCCACACCATCATCACGGGAGTAGGAACAGTGTGAACACTTCATTGCATTATCCACACAGTCTCATCAGATTCGAAGAATGGCGCGCATTGATCTATTCTGTACTGCACGTGAAATTAGATGTTTCATACCAAGGCTAAGGTGTCAAAGAGTGTCTACAAAAAACATCAAAAAGCTTTTGCACAGCATTGGACAATGAGACAGACATCCAGCTACAGGTTTGTTACATTACATATCCACTACGTAAAGTTTTCAGACCACCTTTTTCCAAGTCAGGGGGGGAATGGGGTGAGTAGGGTAGCAGCTGACATTGAAGAGGTATGTGATTTGTGTTGTCCTGTAGTTCAGGTAGTAACATAGTAACATAGTAACATAGTTTTTAAGGTTGAAGGAAGACTAAGTCCATCTAGTTCAACCCATAGCCTAACATGTTGATCCAGATGAAGGCAAAAAACCCATGTGGCAAACACTAAGCTCCACATTGGGGAAAAGAATTCCTTCCCGACTCCATACGACAATCAGACTAGTTCCCTGGATCAACGCCCTATCAAGGAATCTAGTGGTGAGGGGAGATAGCCACATGTTCAGAACATGGTCACCGGACTGAATGCAAGACTAATTTACAATGGTTTCTCAACTACAGACTGTGCATTAGTGTAATTGATAGATCATATTGCAGTCAAACTGAAAACTTCTCCGAATAAAATACATTTTCATAAATATTTTCATCCAAAATTTAACAAAGTTTGTTTTAGATTATGTTACAGTTATTTGCCAGTTTTTTTATTTTTTTTATATATATATAAAAGTGAGAAAATGACAATATATA
The DNA here is from genome assembly GCF_046119375.1 of Phyllobates terribilis. Taxonomy (NCBI): domain Eukaryota; kingdom Metazoa; phylum Chordata; class Amphibia; order Anura; family Dendrobatidae; genus Phyllobates; species Phyllobates terribilis. The sequence continues at coordinate 74,543,450 of NW_027362762.1, forward strand.
AGCATATAATAACCATATTGTATATGTGGTGGCCATGTACCATGATGCTCGCGTTTCAACCCACAATGTTTAACAAGTCTAACACCCTCCATTTCTGAAGAAATCAAGATAAAGGCAGAAACTCAAACAAAGTAAAAAAAAATGTAGCTTATTTAGACATTCCTTTTCATTTATTCATATTTCCGGTCATAGATGTTTTATCTGAGCTCTTACGGTGAAGAATGATGAAACATGTCAAGCCTATGCCATCACCATAAGATTTTTATCATCATGCCTTATAGTTAATCTCTGGGTTAGTCTGAGGAACTGAAGCCTTTATTTTTCAATAAACATTTCTTCTAGAACGGTTATAAAAAATACAACATTATCTTTGTGTTGTGGTCCAGATCAGATTGTTTCAGAACTTCTGCTGTTCTAACTAAAACTATAGTTTTGTCCTGTTTTTTTTTAGCGAGAATGAAGGTTTGTTTCTGGCATCTTTCAAATAAATCTGAATTGTGGAGTCTCCCTCCAATATGTTTATGACACATAACATTGTTAACCGTTTTACATCTAGAAATGTTTGGTAATAGAACACGTAGTATAACGTCTCTTGATAATCCAGAGAGTAGCATAATGGAACGCTTTTTTCCCAACGCAAACCTGCAATACAAAAAAGGACGATGACTCTAATTATAAAAAAAAAAATTTTTTCAACATAGTTTGTATTATAGCTCAACTCAAGCCTGCTGTTAATGCACAGAGGGGCACTATTACTATGTGCTAGGTATTTGGGAATCCTGCAGCAAATACCTGTGTGAATTGCTGTGAGTTGCTGAATTGTGAACTGCTGAATGCTTTTCTATCTGTTTAATTTTATTGGGCTTTTTAAAACCTATTTTCTCTCTACATCTTTACAGTCTCTTATGTTACTACCTGTGTGTTTAAGGGTTAACTACATTTCACTTAAATCCTGAGGTGTAGCTATACTCACAAGGGGTTAATTAAGGGTGAGGGGTCATAATTAAGGTTTTATAAGGGGCAGCTGGTTGGGGCTTCCAGTCGTTTGGAAGTGCATTGAGCTGTAGGTTGGATTGCTGCTAAAGGGCAGGGGGGGGACTCTTTAAATCTTCTTCCTTAGCGAATGTGAACGAGCTGAGTGTGACTGGAGAATAAGTGCTAATGGAAGTAAGTGTGTGACTTGTGATTCAGTGACTTTCGATTCACGGAGTTTGGAAGGGAGGAATTTGGACTGAATTGCTGTCTGTATTTTATTAATTCTTTACATTTCTTTTTATTTAACATTTCTGTCTAGTGCAATCCCCATTAGGAAATGAGCTTTTGTCATTGACAATGCTATCCAGTGTACATCTTGCCACATGTATGCAATCCTTGAACAGCCGGTCGTGGGTGCATACTGCTGTGCGAGATGTGAGCACGTTGTGCGTTTGGAAGCCCAGGTACTGGATATTAATGAGCAGCTGGCAACACTGAGATCCATAGACAATATGGAAAGGAGTCTGCTGCTCACTGAGCAGCTGCTCACTGGGGTAGATGTGGGGGAGGGTGGTAGGAGCTGCAGGACAGTGCAGGCAGTTAGCTGGGTGACAGAAGGGGGCGGTAGAGGGAAGAGTGCCAGGGAGGCTAGTCCTGATCTGGCACACCCCAATAAGTTTGCAAAGTTGGCAGATGAGGGGCGTGTCAGTACAGGGGTAGCACTGCTGCAGCAAGGCATGTCCTCTAAAAACCGGAGGAGTATCAGCACCAGTAAGGTGGGAAATAGGAGAGCAGGGCAGGCCAGGCAGGTGCTGGTAGTGGGGGACTCAATTATTAGGGGAACAGATAGGGCTGGTGAGGACCAAGCGGTCATGGTGCACATTGGCACAAATGACAAAGTTAGAGATAGGTGGAAGGTCCTTAAAGATGATTACAGGGAATTAGGCTGCAAGCTTAAAGCAAAGAGCTCCAAGGTGGTATTCTCTGAAATACTGACTGTACCACGTGCCACGCCAGAGAGGCAACGGGAGATTAAGGTGATAAATAAGTGGCTCAGGAATTGGTGTAGGAAGGAGGGGTTTGGGTTCCTGGAGAACTGGGCCAACTTCTCAATTGGCTACAGGTTCTACGCTAGGGACGGGCTGCACCTCAATGGGGAGGTTGCAGCTGTGCTGGGGGAGAAAATGGCTAGAAGGTTGGGGGTGTGTTTAAACTAGGGATTGGGTGGGAGGGTATTCATTTTATAGGTGGGGAAGATAGTGCATGTAGCATCGGCGTCTCTGCCTCCTGCCAGGCAGAGACGCCGTCCCTCTCACCTCCTCTCTCCCCGCGCTCCCCGCTCTCCTTCTCTTCCTGCTGTCGGCACGCGCAGTCCCCCGGGCACTGTGCTTAGGCTGCGAGCGCGCTCCCCCCTCTTAAAGGGGCCGCGCGCGCCGTCCTAAGGAATCTCCGGCTAATAGCCGAGGGTCCTCCCATATATAGGGCACCTCCCCCAAAATGGAGGTGCCCGAGCAAAGTTTTTGCACAGTGCTACTTATCTCTGCTTCAGCCCTCAGGTTCAGCTGCTAGCATGACTCCTCGTCCACCTGCCTGCCTGTTATCTGCCTGTTACCTGCCGAGTCTGCCAGCCCGCTCACCTGGGAGCGCTCGCCTGTTACCTGCCTATTACCTTCCGTGTCTGTGAGCCCGCTCACCTGGGAGCGCTCGCCTGTTACCTGCCTGTTACCTTCCGTGTCTGTCAGCCCGCTCACCTGGGAGAGCTTGCCTGTTACCTGCCTGTTACCTGCCGTGTCTTTCAGCCCACTCACCTGGGAGCGCTCGCCTGTTACCTGCCTGTTACCTGCCATGTCTGTCAGCCAACTCACCTGGGAGCACCCGCCTGTTACCTGCCGTGTCTGTCAGCCCGCTCACCTGGGAGCACCCGCCTGTTACCTTCCGTGTCTGTCAGCCCGCTCACCTGGGAGCGCTCGCCTGTTACCTGCCTGTTACCTTCCTTGTCTGTCAGCCCGCTCACCTGGGAGCGCTCGCCTGTTACCAGACCGTCCATCTAGAGACTTCTGCCTGTCACTTGCCGTGACCACCTGACAGCCTACCCGGAGGCTCTCGCCTGTCACCTGCCGTGTCTACCAGTCCATCCTCCAGGACCACTCGTCAGCCTGCCTGCTGTGTCATCTGCTATACCCGTCAGTCCCAGCCATCTGACCCGTGGGAGTCACTTGCTCTCTTACAAGGTCGTCCCCAGAGTAGCACCTGGTCCCTCTGCTCGGTCCCTCCCTGGTCATGGAGTCGTTAGCCGCCGTATGACCAGGGTCGGTCCGGGTTGATACTTAGTCACACCCCTCTGGGTCCCTCCTTGCACCACAGCACAGAGGTTCCACCACCCGGACCCGTAACAGTTTGCTCGGGCCATGGAACCCGGTGGCACCCAAGCTCCCTCGCTCTCTGACCTATTCCAGGAGGTGTCCCGTCAGAGATCCCAACAGTAAACCATCCTAAAGTACCTGCAGAGTGTCAACTCCCACCTGGACACACTGAATGTTCCACCTGCGTCTGCCGCGATTCGTACGACTCCCGCTCCGGCAGCGCCACTGCCCACCAGTGCCACGGCATCCAGCCCGGGTCCCCGGCTTTTTGCACCTCCTCGTTTCGGAGGTGACCCCGCGCTAGCTCGGGGTTTCATAAATCAGTGCACCCTGCACTTTGAACTTTTGGCACACCAGTTTCCCTCCGATCGTGCCAAGGTGGCCTTCATCATGTCCCACCTCTCTGGAGAAGCACTGGCATGGCTGAATCCCCTGTGGGAGAGAGGGGATCCCCTGGTGTCCGATCTGTCGTCTTTCCTCGTTGCTTTCCGGAAAGTCTTCGAAGAACCTGGATGAAAATCCTCTTCAGCCTTCTCTCTGCTTCGTATCCGCCAAGGGAGTCTCACCGTGGGCCAATATGCCATACGGTTCCGTACCCTTGCTTCTGAGCTCGCCTGGGACAACGAGGCCCTGGCGTCCATCTTCTGGAAGGGCCTTTCCGGTCGGATTAAGGATGAGTTAGCCGGACGGGACATTCCTACCACTCTGGATGACCTGGTGTCACTAGCTACCCGGATTGATATCCGTTTCCTGGAGCGTGCTAAAGAGACTACGCGGGAGCGAAGATTTCCTCGTCTGGCTCTTACCTTCCAGAGACCTGTCTCTCAATCAGCCACTTCCCGGGCACGCTCGCCCGAACCTATGCAGGTCGACCAGACCAAGATGGTCAATCTCGCCAAGAGTCTCGCCGAGCCGAGGGGAGCTGTTTCTACTGTGGCAGTAAGGAGCACTTCATCCGTTCCTGCCCGGTGAGGCCAGAAAATGCCAGTGTCTAGGACCGCTCGGAGAGGTCATCCTAGGCAAAAGTAAATCCTCTCCTTCCCTGACTTTGTCTGTCTCTATCTCCTGGGGAGAGAACTGCTATTTTCACATCCCCACCAAACCTCTGGCTGAACCATTGGCTGTCGCCGCCGTGGATGGAGGACTTCTTCCGGTATCCATCCTGCTCGTCACTGAGCCTATAACCCTGCAGGTGGGAATGTTGCACTCTGAGAGGATCTCCTTCCATGTACTTTCCGGTCTCTCTCACTCCCTATTGCTGGGTCTACCCTGGCTGCAGAGACATGAACCCGTGCTGAATTGGCAATCCGGCGAGGTTCTCCGTTGGGGGCAGGAGTGCCATGGGACCTACCTGGTCCCTGTCCGCCCGGTTCGCCCTCCACTCACCCTGGCTAATCTACCCGGTTTACCGGCACCTTACTGGTCCTATGCAGATGTCTTCGATAAAAAGGAAGCAGAGACACTGCCACCTCATAGGCCATATGATTGCCCAATCGACCTGGTACCCAGAGCCACTCCGCCCCGTGGGCGTATTTACCCATTATCATCGGCCAAAACCCGGGTCATGTCGGAGTACATCAAGGAGAATCTGGCTAGGGGATTCATCCGGAAATCTACCTCCCCGGCCGGAGCCGGATTCTTCTTTGTCAAAAAGAAGGATGGCTCGCTACGTCCCTGTATAGACTATAGAGGACTCAATCAGATCACGGTCAAAAATAAATACCCCCTGCCGCTCATCTCCGAGTTGTTTGACCGCCTTAAGGGCTCTAGGATCTTTTCCAAGCTGGATCTACGTGGGGCGTATAACCTGATCCGAATCCGTCAAGGAGACGAGTGGAAGACGGCATTCAATAACCGGGACGGTCACTACGAATACCGTGTGATGCCCTTCGGTCTCTGCAATGCTCCCGCCGTCTTCCAAGAATTTGTCAACGACATCTTCCGTGATCTTCTTTACTCCTGCATGGTGGTGTACCTGGACGATATCTTGGTCTTCTCTCCGGATCTTCCCACACACCGGAGGGATGTTCGTCAGGTCCTGCTTAGGCTCAGGCAGAATCACCTCTATGCAAAATACGAGAAGTGCCTCTTCGAGCAGACCTCTCTTCCATTCCTGGGCTATGTTATCTCCCAGACAGGCTTGCGAATGGATCCCGAGAAACTCTCTGTTGTCCTAAAGTGGCCCCGTCCGGAGGGGTTGAAGGCGATTCAGCAATTCCTGGGCTTCGCCAACTACTATGGTCTCTTTATCCCGCACTTCTCTTCCCGGACAGCTCCCATATCTGCGCTCACCCGTAAGGGAGCAAATCCCAAGGTATGGTCGCCGAAGCTGAGGAGGCCTTCCTTTCCTTAAAGCAAGCCTTCTCCTCTGCCCCAGTACTGCACCGTCCGGACTGCAACAAACAATTCTACCTGGAGGTTGATGCTTCCTCCTCCGGAGCCGGAGCGGTGCTCACTCAAAAGTCTTCATCCGGGAGAATGGTAACCTGCGGTTTCTTCTCCAAACTCTTCTCCTCGTCTGAGCGCAACTACTCCATTGGAGATCGAGAACTGTTAGCCGTTAAATTGGCGCTGGAGGAGTGGCGCTATCTGCTTGAAGGGGCTCTATACCCGGTGATCATCTATACGGATCACAAAAATCTGGCATATCTCCAAAATGCCCAAAGACTCAATCCGCGTCAGGCCCGGTGGTCTTTGTTCTTCGCCCGCTTCGACTTCGTCCTACATTTCCGCCCGGCGGACAAGAATGTCAAAGTCGACGCCTTGTCCCGATCCTTCCTGTCCTCCAATCAAGAGGAGGAGCCTATGCACATCATCGACCCCTACAAAGTGATGCATGTGGCCCCCTTGGATCTTACTCGTCTTCCGCCCGGTAAGACGCTTGTAGCAGTACCAGATCGTGAGAAGGTTCTTCACTGGGGTCATTCATCTAAACTAGCCGGCCATGCTGGCCAAAAGAAGACCTTCCTGCTCATTACCCGGCATTACTGGTGGCCTACCCTGCACAAGGATGTGGTAGACTTCGTCTCGGCCTGTTCATCCTGTGCCCGCAACAAAGTTCCCAGACATCTTCCAGCCGGTCGCCTCCTGCCTCTTCCTGTACCTGCTGCCCTGTGGCAGCACATTGCCATGGACTTTATTACTGATCTCCCAGCTTATGCCGGTTGTACAGTCATTTGGGTGGTCGCCGACCACTTCTCTAAAATGGCCCACTTCATCCCTCTGCCTGGTCTCCCGACTGCATCTCAGTTGGCCAAGGATTTCTTACATCATATCTTCCGTCTCCATGGTCTACCTCTCCACATTGTGTCGGATCGAGGGGTTCAGTTCACCTCACTTTTCTGGAGAGCTACCTGTAAGCTACTGGATGTCACCCTGGATTTCTCCTCCGCCTACCATCCACAGTCCAATGGCAAAGTGGAGCGAATCAACCAAATCCTTACCAGCTACCTCCGGCACTTTGTTAACGCTCACCATACCGACTGGGTGGAGCTCCTACCATGGGCCGAATTCTCCTACAACAACCATGAGAGCGAATCCACTTTGAAATCCCCGTTCTTCGTGGTCTACGGTCAACTTCCTCGGATTCTGTTTCCCATCTCCGCCTCGGTGGACAACCCTGCCACGGAGGCTCTTGTCAGCGAATTCTCCACCATTTGGGAGAATACCAGGTCCGCACTTCTTCAGTCATCCGAGCGGATGAAGAAACATGCTGACAACAGAAGTCTGGAGCTGCCTCAATTCAGCCCGGGAGATAAAGTCTGGCTCTCTTCCAAACATGTCCGACTCAAAATACCCTCCTATAAGTAGGGCCCTCGGTTCATCGGTCCATTCGAAATTCTAAAACAGATCAATCCAGTGGCCTACAAGTTAAAACTCCCGGCCACATTACGGATTCCCAACTCCTTCCATGTATCTCTCCTCAAACCAGTTGTGTTTAACTCTTTTTCCAACAATCCAGGTACTCCTCCTGCTCCGGTTTCCGCTGAGGACATTTTTGAGGTAGAGAACATTCTGGCCACTAAGAGGGTAAGAGGAAAGACCCTTTTTCTTGTGGACTGGAAGGGGTTTGGCCCAGAGGAGAGAACTTGGGAACCCAGGGAGAACATTCATGCCCTGCTTCTCCTTGAAAAATTCCTTTCTGGCCTAAAAAAGAGGGGGCGTAAAGGGGGGGTACTGTAGCATCTGCGTCTCTGCCGTCCCTCTCACCTCCTCTCTCCCCGCGCTCCTGGCTCTCCTTCTCTTCCTGCTGTCGGCGCGCACAGTCCCCCACTGTGCTTAGGGCAATAGCCGAGGGTCCTCCCATATATAGGGCACCTCCTCCAAAATGGAGGTGCCCGAGCAAAGTTGTTGCACAGTGTTACTTATCTCTGCTTCAGCCCTCAGGTTCCACTGCTAACCTGACTCCTCGTCCTGCCTGCCAGCCTGTTATCTGCCCGTTACCTGCCGAGTCTGCCAGCCCGCTCACTTGGGAGCGATCGCCTGTTGCCTGCCTATTACCTTTCGTGTCTGTCAGCCCACTCACCTGGGAGCGCTCGCCTGTTACCTGCCTGTTACCTTCTGTGTCTGTCAGCCCGCTCACCTGGGAGCGCTCGCCTGTTACCTGCCTGTTACCAGACAGTCCATCTAGAGGCTTAAGTCTGTCACTTGCCGTGACCACCTGACAGCCTACCCGGAGGCTCCCGCCTGTCACCTGCCGTGTCTACCAGTCCCTCCTCCAGGACCACTCGTCAGCCTGCCTGCTGTGTCATCTGCTATACCGGTCAGTCCCAGCCATCTGACCCGTGGGAGTCACCTGCTCTCTTACAAGGTCATCCCCAGAGTAGCACCTGGTCCCTCTGCTCGGTCCCTCCCTGGTCACGGAGTCGTTAGCCGCCGTACGACCAGGGTCGGTCCGGGTTGATACTTAGTCACGCCCCTCTGGGTCCCTCCTTGCACCACAGCACAGAGGTTCCACCACCTGGACCCGTAACAGTGCAGATAGTGACCTGGGCACAAATAAAGAAATTGGGGGTGGGGATAGAACGGTCAATATAGTAAGAAGGAATAGATGTACAGAGAGATACATAAAATTCATGTACAATAATGCCAGAAGCCGCACCAACAAAATGGAGCAATTAGAATTAATTTTGTTGGAAAATAATTATGACATGGTGGGGATATCTGAGACATGGCTGGAGGAGAGCCATGACTGGGCAGTTAATTTACAGGGCTATAGTCTGTTCAGAAATGACCGTACAAACAAGCGAGGTGGAAGTGTGTGTTTATGTGTAAAATCATCCTTAAAACCCATCTTGCGTGTATATAATGAAAATGTAGAGTCCCTGTGGGTGGAGATAAGGGGAGGTGGGAAAAATAATAAATTACTGATAGGGGTTTGTTATAAGTCTCCAAAAATAATGGAAGTAGCGGAGAATATCCTCATGAAGCAAATAGATGAAGCAGCGACTCAAGGAGAAGTCATTATTATGGGAGACTTCAACTACCCTGAAATACATTGGGGGACAGAAACATGTAGTTCCAGCAAAAGTAATAGGTTTTTGACAACTATGAGAGACAATTACCTTTCACAACTGGTTCAGGACCCAACAAGAAGGGGGGCACTGCTAGACCTAATATTAACCAACAGACCAGACCGTATATCAAATATACGAGTTGGGGGTCACTTGGGTAATAGTGATCACAAAATAATACGTTTTCATGTATCCTTTAATAAGATGTGTAGTAGAGGGGTTACAAGGACACTAAACTTCAGGAAGGCAAATTTCCAACGGTTGAGAAATGATCTTAGTGCAATAAACTGGAACGATATCCTGAGACATAAAACTACACAAAGCAAATGGGAAACATTTATTAGCATCCTGAATAGGACCTGTGCACAATATATACCCTATGGGAATAAGCATGCTAGAAATAGGAGGAAACCACTGTGGCTAAATAGAGCTGTAAGAAGCGCAATAAGTGACAAAAAGAAAGCATTTAGAAAACTAAAGCAAGTAGGTAGTGATGAGGCATTAAATAAATATAGAAAATTAAATAAATTCTGTAAAAACCAAATCAAGGCAGCAAAGATTGAGACAGAGAGACTCATTGCCAGAGAAAGTAAAAAGAATCCCAAAATATTCTTTAACTACATAAATAGTCAAAAACTAAAAAATGATAGTGTTGACTCCCTTAAAAATAGTCTGGGTGAAATGGTGGATGAGGATGAGGAAAAAGCCAATATGCTAAATGATTTTTTTTCAACAGTATTTACACAAGAAAATCGCATGACAGAAAACATGATTAGTGATGACAAAAATTCTCCATTAAATGTCACTTGCTTAACCCAGCAGGAAGTACGGCGGCGTCTAAAAATCACTAAAGTTGACAAATCCCCGGGCCCGGATGGGATACACCCGCGAGTACTGCAGGAATTAAGTAAAGTCATAGATAGACCATTATTTTTAATCTTTAAAGATTCCATAATAACAGGGTCTGTACCACAGGACTGGCGTATAGCAAATGTGGTGCCAATATTCAAAAAAGGGACAAAAACCGAACTTGGAAATTATAGGCCGGTAAGCTTAACCTCTACTGTGAGTAAAATCCTGGAGGGTTTCCTAAGAGATGCTATAATAGAGTATCTGAAGAAGAATAACCTCATGACCCAATATCAACATGGGTTTACGAGAGACCGTTCCTGTCACCTAATCTGATCAGCTTTTATGAGGAGCAAGTTCTGGACTGGACCAAGGAAATGCAGTGGATGTTGTGTATATGGACTTTTCAAAAGCTTTTGATACGGTTCCACACAAAAGGTTGATACATAAAATGAGAACAATGGGGATAGGGGAAAATATATGTATGAGGGTTAAGAACTGGCTCAGTGATAGGAAACAAAGGGTGGTTATTAATGGAAAACACTTAGACTGGGTCTCAGTTAACAGTGGAGTACCACAGGGGTCAGTATTGGGCCTGCTTCTTTTTAACATATTTATTAATGACCTTGTAGGGGGCATACAGGGTAGTATTTCAATATTTGCAGATGACACTAAAATCTGCAGGGTAATCAATACAGAGGAGGACTATTTTATATTACAGGAGGATCTATGTAAACTAGAAGCTTGGGCTGATAAATGGCAAATGAGCTTTAATGGGGATAAATGTAAGGTAATGCACTTGGGCAGAGGAAATAAAATGTATAATTATATGCTTAATTGTAAAACACTGGGCAAAACTGTAACTGAAAAAGACCTGGGTGTATTGGTGGACGACAAGCTCACGTTTAGTGGCCAGTGTCAGGCAGCTGCTGCAAAGGCAAATAGAATAATGGGATGCATTAAAAGGGGCATAGATGCTCATGAGGAGATCATAATTTCACCTCTATACAAGTCACTAGTGAGACCACACTTAGAATACTGTGTACAGTTCTGGTCTCCGGTGTATAAGAAAGGCATAGCTGAACTAGAGCGGGTGCAGAGAAGAGCGACCAAGGTTATTAGAGGACTGGGGGGTCTGCAATACCAAGACAGGTTATTACACTTGGGGTTATTTAGTTTGGAAAAACGAAGGCTTAGGGGTGATCTTATTACTATGTACAAGTATATGAGGGGACAGTACAAAGACTTTTCTACTGATCTTTTTACTCTGAGGCCTGAGACGGGGACAAGGGGGCATCTTCTACGTCTGAAGGAAAGAAGGTTTAATCATAATCACAGACGGGGATTCTTTACTGTAAGAGCAGTGAGACTGTGGAACTCTCTGCCGCATGATGTTGTAATGAGTGATTCACTACTAAAATTTAAGAAGGGCCTGGATGCCTTTCTTGAAAAGTATAACATTACAGGTTATAAATACTAGATTCCTTGATAGGGCGTTGATCCAGGGAACTAGTCTGATTGTCGTATGGAGTCAGGAAGGATTTTTTTTCCCCAAAGTGGAGCTTAGTGTTTGCCACATGTTTTTTTTTTCCTTCCTCTGGATCAACATGTTAGGCTATGGGTTGAACTAGATGGACTTAGTCTTCCTTCCACCTTAAAAACGATGTTACTATTAGAGATGAGCGTTGTTCTACTCGAACTGTTCGCCAATCTCAAATTCGAGCTGTTTTGGGCGGTGTTCGAGCCGGTCGGCGAACACGAACAATTTGAGAAAAATTCGGCTGTTCGAGGTTATGTTCGATAACTGTTCGTGCACCAAAATCATAACTGGATTTTTTCTCAGTAATGATGAAAATTAATGTTAATACGCAGTTTGAGTGTACAGCGGGGTGGGGGGAGGGGCAGGGGATGGATCTCTGCAGGAACAATGAAGATCTCCATTTTTTTTTCTCTTTCCCGCATTTGCAGTGGGGAGGTGCAATCTGTCAGCCTATCAGCAGCGCACACACGGAGCGAAGTGCTTTTTTTCACACAAGCAAGGGCATGTGTGATTGGCAGTGTATGTCACATGTCCTTGCCCTATAAGACCAAGCCATTTTCCCCGTCGCCACCATTTTTTCACTGCTGCAGCTGCGTGTTAGACGGCACCGCTGTTGCTGTGTGCGCTATACCTTGTTAATTTCAAGCCAATTTTCGCACAAATATACAGATAGCTTGGGAGTAGGGAATAGTTGTGATTGCAGTCCTTTTAAGGACTAGGTTACAGCATTTCCTACGACTTTTATCAGGCAGGTCTGTGCTCTTAAATAGATAGATTGTGGGAGTAAAGACTAATTGTAATTGGAGTCCTTTTCAGGACTAGGTTACATGAGTTCCTATCAGTTTTTGCCAGGCAGGTCTGTGCCAGTGCTGTGCAAGTTTTTTTCACAGCATTTGGCTGAATCTAGCAAAGCTAATCCTTTTTGGCCTATTGCAGAGTGTGTTAGTCAGTGGAGTAGCCTATCTGTGTTGCAAGATATACCACCTGTGTATAGAATACCAATTTTTTTACTGCACCTAGTGAAGTAAAATCTTTTGGGCATAGCATCATTCTATTAGTCCATCTATACTGACCTCCATCAGGTTGCAAACTGAATATAATTTTTTTCTGCATCTAGCTCTGAAAAAATATTTGGGCTTCTAGCAGTGTGTGGGACTTGGTCTATTAGTCCATCTATACTGACCTCCATCAGGTTGCAAATTAAAAATAATTTTTTTCTTCATTTAGCTCTGAAAAAATATTTGGGCTTCTAGCAGTGTGTGGGACTTGTTCTATTAGTCCTTCTATACTGACCTCCAGCAGGTTGCAAATTGAATATAATTTTTTTCTGCATCTAGCTCTGAAAAAATATTTGGGCTTCTAGCGGTGTGTGGGACTTGGTCTATTAGTCCATCTATACTGACCTCCATCAGGTTGCAAATTAAAAATAATTTTTTTCTTCATTTATCTCTGAAAAAATATTTGGGCTTCTAGCAGCGTGTGGGACTTGTTCTATTAGTCCATCTATACTGACCTCCATCAGGTTGCAAATTAAAAATAATTTTTTTCTTCATTTATCTCTGAAAAAATATTTGGGCTTCTAGCAGCGTGTGGGACTTGTTCTATTAGTCCATCTATACTGACCTCCATCAGGTTGCAAATTAAAAATAATTTTTTTCTGCATCTAGCTCTGAAAAAATATTTGGGCTTCTAGCAGTGTGTGGGACTTGGTCTATTAGTCCATCTATACTGACCTCCATCAGGTTGCAAATTAAAAATAATTTTTTTCTGCATCTAGCTCTGAAAAAATATTTGGGCTTCTAGCAGTGTGTGGGACTTGGTCTATTAGTCCATCTATACTGACCTCCATCAGGTTGCAAATTGAATAAAAAAATTTTCTGCATCTAGCTCTGAAAAAATATTTGGGCTTCTAGCGGTGTGTGGGACTTGGTCTATTAGTCCATCTATACTGACCTCCATCAGGTTGCAAATTAAAAATAATTTTTTTCTGCATCTAACCCAGCCAATAGTTTTGGCCTAATACCACAGTTTGGCCACTCAGCTCTGCTCGGTTACCATCCATTGTTTTTTTGTGCAAACAACTCCAGAGTTGTGAATTAGTTAACCACCAAAATGAGTGGAAAAAGGCCTGCTGCTGGTGGAAAGGGGAATAGGCGTGTTGGGAAGGGGAAAAAAGGTTGTGTCCGTGGGGTAGGTGCAGAAGAAAGACCATCTTCCAGCCAAACTAAAATGTCTACTTCTTTTAGCGGACAATGTGATAAGATCCCTTTCTTACGGCCACGCCAATCGCTACAAATTCCAGATGAGGCACAAAAACAGCAGGTGCTTCAACGGATATCAAGTGCTCCTTTAAGTGGGCTCTCCTCCACATCAACTTCAACATCACAAATACTCCAGTCCTCAAAGGTGTCACCCAAATCGCACTTGCTTCCTCACAGCTCCCAAATCTCCAGCTGCCCGTCTGAGTATGAGGTAGAACAGATGGTTGAGTCTGCAGAGCTGTTTACTCATACTATAGCCTGGGAATCAGAGGTCGACTCCAGCGCTTCTGTGAATCCAGACGAGGAAATGATCTGCACTGATGCCCAGAATCTTTATGAGTCGGATCCAGGACCAGACGCAGAAGGTTCTGACCATAATGTAGACCCTCATTCCCAAACTGTAACTCCTGTTGGTGGAGACAATGAGGAAGACGATGATAAGACTCAAATACCTGATTGGAGCGACAACTTTAGTTTTTTGTCAGGGCAGGAACAGGTTGGCTCTGAGGACGACGGGTGTGATAACGCACAGGGTGATGATGATGAGGTCGGAGATCCCACTTACTGTCAACCCACAGTCAGCCAAGAGATGAGGTCAGCAGAGGAGGTGGAGGAAGATGCTAGTGACGACGAGGTCAGGTTGCGCCTTCCTGGACAGAGACGTAGTACTGGAAGCACGTCAACAACTGCATCCTCAAACACAACTCTGCCTCTCACCACAAGTCGTGGTGGCTCTTCAGGTCGCATGGGTGCTAAGCCTTGCATAGCCTGGGCATTTTTTCAGATCGATAAAGATGACCCAACTCGTGTTATCTGTAACATTTGTCAGCAAAAGCTAAGTAGAGGCCAAAAAATACATAGTTTGAGTACTTCATGCATGAACCGGCACATGGACATGAAGCATAAGTTGCAGTGGGAAGCTCAGTGTGCTACAATGCGGTCTAGCCGGCCGGGCCAACCACCGTCTGCCATATCTTGTGCATCCGCGGCCTCTTCATCCTCTGTGACTGGGGGGACAGCAGTCACACCTGTTTTGGGGCGCAGACCTGCCACCTCTTTACCCGCAACAGCCAGCGTGATTGGCAGGTCATCATTTTCTTTGGAGGTGGTAACACCAGCTGGTCTTGAGCGCTGTCCGACATCGATAGCACCACCTTTGGATCAAGGCAACCTAACATGTCCGCCTGCATCTTCCTCACAGACCGGCAGTTTGCCGGGGACACCCTTATCAACCCCGTCTAAGCACAATAGCCAGCCCTCGGTCCCTCAGATGTGGACAAGTAAAAGACCATTTCCTCCTAGCCATGAGAAAGCTAAGAGGTTGAATTTCACCATCTGCAAGCTCTTGGCTACAGAAATGCTGCCTTTCCGCCTGGTGGACACAGAGGATTTTCGAGACCTTATGTCCGTCGCAGTGCCCCAGTACCAGATGCCCAGTCGGCACTACTTCTCAAAGAAAGTCGCACACAACATCACCGCTTCTTTGAGAAACTCTGTGTGTGACAGGGTGCATTTTACCACAGACACTTGGACGAGTAGGCATGGACAGGGGCGTTACATGTCGCTGACTGGGCACTGGGTAACTATGGTGACAGCAGGACAAGGGGCTGCTGTCCAAGTCTTGCCGTCCCCACGAGTTGTGCGTCAATCCTCTTTATGTCATTTTTCCTCCACTGCTTCTGCCTCCTCAACCTCCTCTCGGTCTTCCACCTGCACCCAAAGCCTGTCTGGTCATGCCACAAGCTTTCTAACTGCGCAGAAGGGATCCTGCACACCTCCTTACTATGCTGGCAGTAGGGCTCAACGTCATCAGGCGGTTTTTACATTGAAATGTCTGGGAAATGTGAGTCACACAGCTGAGGAGTTGTGGTCAGCTCTGGAGAACCAATTTCATGAATGGTTGTCTCCACTGGACCTGAAACCAGGGAAGGCCGTGTGCGACAATGCTGCAAACCTGGGTGCGGCCCTTCGCCGGGGCAATGTCACACACGTGCCTTGTATGGCTCACGTGTTGAACCTGGTTGTCCAGCAATTTTTAGCCCACTATCCCAGACTAGATGGCCTTCTGCAGAGGGCACGGTCGCTGTGTGCTCACTTCCGCCGTTCGCATCCCGCAGCTCAGCGACTTACATCTCTACAGAAGTCGTTGGGCCTGCCACTTCACCGGCTAAAATGCGATGTGCCTACCCGGTCGAATTCAACTCTGCACATGTTGCAGCGACTGTGGCAGCACCGACAAGCCCTGGTGCAATACGTTCTGACGTATAGCCTGGGCCAACGAGATTCAGAGGTGGGGCAAATCACGCTGGAGGAGTGGTCTCAGATCAGGGACCTATGCACTCTTCTGCACAGTTTTGAAATGGCGACGAAGATGTTTAGTGCTGACGATGCCATTATCAGCATGACTATTCCGGTGATTTACATGCTGGAGCACATGTTAAACAGAATTCGGAGTCAGGTGGTGGCACAAGAGGAGGTGGAGGAAGTAGAGGAGGAGGAGTTGTATGCGGAAGGGCTAACATCTGCAAGGTCCAGACGGTCGGCAGCACCAGGGCGGCAGGCATGTGAGGGTGGGGGAGATGATTTTACCAGGGCGCATGGTAGCAGCCAAACTAGTGAGGAAGGTGCAGGAGCCCAGGAAGAAGTGGAGGACGAACTGATGGAAGACTCATCAGATGAGGGAGACCTTGATCACATTTCTGTTGTGCGAGGTTGGGGGGAGAGGACAGAGGAAGGAAGCATGATTGTTACCTCGCCACCAACACAACAGGGACTTGGTGCTCCTGGATGCGCAACACACATGAGTGCCTTCTTGCTGCACTACCTGCAACATGACCCTCGAATTGTGAGAATTAGAAATAATCCTGACTACTGGGTTGCCACCCTGTTAGATCCCCGGTACAAAAGTAAATTTGCAGAAATTATTCCTGCCATAGAAAGGGATGCACGCATGCAGGAGTATCAGCAGAGACTGTTGCAGAATCTTACATGTGCTTTTCCACAAAATACCAGTGGTGCACGTAGTGAATCTCACAGTTCCAACTTGCCAACCGTGGTCTGTATGGAATTGTTCAATAAAGGGCCCAAAATTAAGATAACATAGATGGGAGAGGTCTCTATGAATAGGAATTCCTAAGTATTTGATACCCTGTGAGGGCCAGGCAAAGGGAAAGTTGGACTGGATGGAATCCTATATGGATTTAGGGAGGGAGACATCGAGGGCCTCAGACTTCGCTGCATTGATTTTAAAATTTTACCATGTAACAAAGTGATCTATTTCAGCCATAACAGCAGGGATGGATATATGTGATTGAGTGATATATACTAGGACATCATCAGCAAATAGAGAGCACTTGTACTCGGTGCCTCCCACCTCAATCCACCTAATATTGGGGTTATGGCGAATTGATGAGAGCAGGTGCTCCGTCACTAGGATGTATAAGAGAGGGGACAGAGGACATCCCTGCCTTGTCCCATTGGTGATTGTGAAAGGTGATGAAAATGTTCTGACGCACCCCCTGGGCCTTGGGACACCCGGAGCCGGACCCTTTTTGGTGGATGCTGGTGGTTGTAGTCTTCGTGGCGGCGATCCGGTTCCGTGGCTCAGGGCGGTCAAACCAGTGGCGGAACTATTTATGTGGTTTTGATGTTTAAATGTCCGACTACGCCACCCGTGGATTGCGGTCAGAGTGAACCGCCGCTACAGGGCAGACCGCTAAGGCTGGTGTTGTGGGTGCAGCAGAGCGTAGCATAACTCCCCACGGGAGGAGTATAGCCTCAGGGCAGTGTATGCGGAGGATGGGGGTGATGGTGCAGGGCAGCAGCAGTAACGACACGGAGTCAGTGATGCAGTTCAGGGCCTTTACTCACAGTTCTTATTATCCAGACCACGTCTGCAGGTAACGGCTGCCCACGTTGTACTGTGCTCACCAGGTGAGGGGCTCAGACAACTCCCAGATAACTTTGGAGCGCTTCACAGGACCCCCTTTGTGTGTCCTTTGTCTGGCCTTTCTTACCAACACTTCTGTCCGGCTGCCTCGGGCCTCCTCTTGGTAAACTTGGCGCCAGTTTCCCTGACCCTATGTGGTGCCTTCCTAGCGGGTGGAGCAAGGGGCTGCGCCACATAAAATGTCAGAGCCTCCGGTTTCTAGCTGAGGGTCGTTTCCTGCCTCCACTAGTTCGGGGACCGGTCTCCCCCTTTGGCCTGACCCCTCCACGCAGGTGGATTCGGGCGTGCGGTGGCGACTCGCCCGTCCGCACCCCTGGGATCCCTTCATTCCTCGTTCCTGGAGCCTTCTCCGCTCCTCTTCCTTCCTTCTCCCTCTTGCAGGCCTGGGCCTCTGTTACTAGGCCCGCCTCCGGAGCAGAGCTCATGCAGAGCCCCTGCTCCCTGCCACTTCTGCTCAGACTTCTCTGCACTGAACTAAGATGGTGCCCACCTTTTATACTCCCTTCTCAATGCACCCAGGAACTGCTTCCTCCCTGCTCCTGCACTGCAGGGTTCCCCTTCCTCAGTGTTCCCTCCCCCCACTCCAGCCAGGGACAGGGACTGTCGTGCCCATCTCAGGGGCATATTGGTCGCCCTGCCCCACGGCAATGTGGTGTAATGCATGCAGGTGTCGGGTCCTGATCCACACTCCATCCTTATCTGAGAGTGAGATATCACACCTCTGGGTGAGGTGCAATACGTCTGTAGCAACCGAGCCCTCGGTGCTACAGTTCCATTTATCTTCAGCCTAGGTGACGTATTGTGATACAGGGCCGTGATTTTGGCTATAAAAGGGTCCCCTAGACCCCTACCCCAAGCTTTTTAAGAGAATCATATATGGCGTGCCAGGAGACTCTATGGAATGCTTTCTCAGCATCCAACGAGAGTATCTACTTACAAATTTTTAACTGCATCTAGCCCAGGAAATACTTTGTGCCTAGTAGCAGTGTCTGCTAGTCAGCGGATTATCCCGGCTGTTAAGCAAGCTACACCACCTGTAGTTTGGACACTTAATTTTTTCAAAGGAAATGCTTCGGGACCACGGGATACTTAGTGAAGAGCATCAGGAGGCACCCCAAGGCATAGGGGCTGGGACTGGCAGTAGGATGCCTTGCGGTGGACAGCCGAGCTCGATCCTTATAAAAGCTTTTTAACTGCAGCAGCTTTAGTGGACGCTACTGGAGCTGGAATTACGCGGCTGCTGGCATGAGACTTGCCCTCCAATAGATCCTTGTAAATGGATTTAAAGTGTATTCATTCAAATTAGAGGGACAATTTAAATTAAAAAGCTTAGAGCTGCCTCCACCACAGGGGGGCTCTCTCGACCCACCAGCGGACAGGCACCAGTATTGGGAGAGGGGGGCTGGCCGTCAGGGTTCACCGCGGCTCTGGCACAAACCCGGCGACACGGAGGTGGCACGGGCAGGAGCGGACTGGCCGTCTCGGCTTCTCACTTTTTGGATTTTAGAAGGGCATGACATGCCTATATCTGTGTCTCCCCCTCCTTTTACTCCTCCACCTCTTTTCTTTTCGCATGACTATATGTACTTGTCACTTTTCCATGTGTTAGTTGTGTCTTCTGAGCAGTTTGTCAGCTTTTGGACACCTTTGAAGGTGTTTTCTATGTGTTTCTATGTGTTTTTGTTTGCCTGCCATTGGTTTTAACGGTGTTCGAAGGTGTTCGACGAACAGTTCGGCGAACACACGGGTGTTCGACGAACCGAACCGAACTCGAACACTACGGGGGTGGCTCAACACTAGTTACTATGTTAATATGTATGTTTAGACAAAATAGGAGCCTATTACTGAATGGAGGATAGAGGAGTGCACTATTATACGGAGGCATAGAGGGGGCACTATTACTGAATTACTGAATGGAGGCACAGAGGAATGCATTAGTACTATATGGAGATACAGAAGGAGCACTATTACTATATGAAAACACAGAGGGACACTAGTACTATATGGAAACAAAAGCGGCACTATCACTATATGGAAACACAGAGGGGGCACTATTACTGAATTACTAACTGGAGGTACAGAGGAATGCACTATTACTATATAGAGACATAGGGAAAATATATATTCTTGTACCGTGTTAGCCAGTAGATAGAAAAATATTTAGATCTGAGAGTCCTCAGTGGTTGATACCTTTTAATGGCTAACTGAAAAGATGGTAACAAATTGCAAGCTTTCGAGACTACTCAGGTCTCTTCATTAGGCATAGTATACCACAAAATCTGAAGAGTCACATATTTATACACAGTAAGACACACAAGAAAAAAAAAATGCAATAGGTAAGACAGGTGATGAAAAGCAGAGTTATTATGGAAGAGATAAACAGTTCTGGCTATAAATATTTTAGCAGTTAATAGATAAGGAGTGTGAAGGTTTTATTGTCCTTTGACCAGGTCCAGTGTTGTGATGGCCTCACAATTCTGAGGAGCACATTCCTTAGTTGATGTAGAATGACATAAATCCATGCGACACATTCATTCCTGCTCTGAAAGTGTTAAAGGTCATCATCAGTTTATATTCTGAGATTCTTCTTTCTGTTTGAGATTTGAAGTTACCTTTTAATACTAGTAATTTCATATCTTTTATGCTGTGATCAGGGGAACAAAAATGCTTGGCTTCAGGCAGATCTATTCTTTTTTCTTTTATTGTGTGGCGATGATGATTCATCCTTGTTCTAAGTTTTTGCCCTGTCTCCCCTACATAAAGACCCCCAGCTGGACATTTGGTACATATAATTAAGTACACTACATTAGATGTGATACAGCTGAACGTACCTGGGATCTTATAGTCCTGATGTGAATTGGGAATCTTTATCTTTTCTCTAGTCGTTATAAACGGACAGGTTTTACATTTTTTCTGGTTGCAAGGAAAGATCACAGCATAAAAGATATGAAATTACTAGTATTAAAAGGTAACTTCAAATCTCAAACAGAAAGAAGAATCTCAGAATATAAACTGATGATGACCCTTAACACTTTCAGAGCAGGAATGAATGTGTCGCATGGATTTATGTCATTCTACATCAACTAAGGAATGTGCTCCTCAGAATTGTGAGGCCATCACAACACTGGACCTGGTCAAAGGACAATAAAACCTTCACACTCCTTATCTATTAACTGCTAAAATATTTATAGCCAGAACTGGTTATCTCTTCCATAATAACTCTGCTTTTCATCACCTGTCTTACCTATTGCATTTTTTTTCTTGTGTGTCTTATTGTGTATAAATATGTGACTCTTCAGATTTTGTAGTATACTATGCCTGATGAAGAGACCTGAGTAGTCTCGAAAGCTTGCAATTTGTTACCATCTTTTCAGTTAGCCATTAAAAGGTATCAACCACTGAGGACTCTCAAATCTAAATATATTTTTATATAGAGACAGAGAGGAATGCACTATTACTATATAGAGACACAGATGGGGCACTATTACTATATGGAGACACAGAGGAGGCACTATTACTACATGGGGACACAGAGGGAGCACTATTACTATATGGGGACCCAGAAGGGGCATTATTACTATATGGGGACACAGAGGGGGCACTATTACTATATGGGGACACAGAGGGGGCACTATTACTATATGGAGACACAGAGGATGCTCTATTACTATATGGGGACACAGAGGGGGCACTATTACTATATGGGGACACAGAGGGTGCTCTATTACTACGTGGAGGCAAAATAGGGGCACTATTATTGAATTACTGAATGGAGCCACAGAGGAGTGCATTATTACTATAAGCAGGCACAGAGGGGGCACTATTAATATACAGTGGGTACGGAAAGTATTCAGACACCTTTAAATCTTTCACTCTTTGTTTCATTGCAGCCATTTGGTAAATTCTAAAAAGTTCATTTTTTTCCTCATTAAAGTACACTGCACTCCATCTGGACTGAATAAAAACAGAAATGTAGAAATTTTTGCAAATTTATTAAAAAAGAAAAACTGAAATATCACATCGTCATAAGTATTCAGACCCTTTGCTCAGACACTCATATTTAAGTCACATGCTGTCCATTTCCTTGTGATCCTCCTTGAGATGGTTCTACTCCTTCATTGGAGTCCTGCTGTGTTTAATTAAACTGATTTGGAAAGGCACATACCTGTCTATATAAGACCTCACAGCTCACAGTGCATATCAGACCAAATGAGAATCATGAGCTCAAAGGAACTGCCCAAGGAGCTCCGAGACAGAATTGTGGCAAGGCACAGATTTGGCCAAGGCTACAAAAGAATTTCTGCATTACTCAAGGTTCCTAAGAGCACAGTGGCCTCCATAATCCTTACATGGAAGAAGTTTGGGACCACCAGAAGCCTTCCTAGACCTGGCCGTCCAGCCAAACTGAGCAATCGTGGGAGAAGAGCCTTGGTGAGAGAGGTAAAGAAGAACCCCAAGATCACTGTGGCTGAGCTCCAGAGATGCAGTAGGGAGATGGGAGAAAGTTCCACAAAGTCAACTATCACAGCAGCCCTCCACCAGTCGGGCTTTTATGGCAGAGTGGCCCGATGGAAGCCTCTCCTCAGTGCAAGACATATGTAAGCCCGCATAGAGTTTGCTCAAAAACACATGAAGGACTCCCATACTATGAGAAATAAAATTCTCTGGTCTGATGAGATGAAGATAGAACTTTTTGGTGATAATTCTAAGCGGTATGTGTGGAGAAAACCAGGCACTGCTCATCACCTGCCCAATACAATCCCAACAGTGAAACATGGTGGTGGCAGCATCATGCTATGGGGCTGTTTTTCAGCTGCAGGAACAGGACGACTGGTTGCAATTGAAGGAAACATGAATACGTCCAAGTACAGAGATATCCTGGATGAAAACCTCTTCCAGAGTGCTCTGGACCTCAGACTTGGCCGAAGGTTCACCTTCCAACAAGACAATAACCCTAAGCACACAGCTAAAATAACAAAGGAGTGGCTTCAGAACAACTCTGTGACCATTCTTGACTGGCCCAGCCAGGACCCTGACCTAAACCCAATTGAGCATCTCTGGAGAGACCTGAAAATGGCTGTCCACCAATGTTAACATTCACCATGCAACCTGATGGAACTGGAGAGTATCTGCAAGAAAGAATGGCAGAGGATCCCCAAATCCTGGTGTGAAAAACTTGTTGCATCATTCCCCAGAAGACTCATGGCTATACTAGCTCAAAAGGGTGCTTCTACTCAATACTGAGCAAAGGGTCTGAATACTTATGACCATATGATATTTCAGTTTTGTTTTTTAATAAATTTGCAAAAATTTCTACATTTCTGTTTTTTTCAGTCAAGATTGGGTGCAGAGTGTACTTTAATGAGAAAAAAAAATTAACTTTTAGAATTACCAAATGGCTGCAATGAAACAAAAAGTGAAAAATTTAAAGGGGTCTGAATACTTTCCGTACCCACTGTATGAGAGGGGCACTATTTAATATGGGAAGGCACATAAGCCGCGATTCATCAAGACCAGCGATTTTAGTTATGGTCTTGATGAGGAAGTGTGGTGAAATTAGACGCTCCTGTTTTGTGAAGAGGTGCATGCGTCTTCATGAATCTGGAGTGTCTGGCAAGTGCATCACACCAAAAATCTTACTCAGTGAGTTTTCTGGCATAGGGAACGCCACAGCTAGTCGTGAATTAGGTGAGCCATGGCAACATGCACCCCACCCCACATCCACCCCCACACCACTATCCGGCCACCAGCTCCATCCATTTTAGTAAAACTGGGAAAAACTTATGTGAAAATGCCAAAAGTCACAAAATCTTTGCACAACTCCAAGTTGCGTCAAAAGTTTTCAGCTTTTTCAAAGCAATTTACACCAGAATTCTGGCAAAATAGCTTTGATGAATTGGGGCCATAGACTATATGGAGTCATTTAGATCAATATTCCTATATGGAGGCACTATGAGGGCATAATTACTATGTGAG
Organism: Phyllobates terribilis; assembly: GCF_046119375.1. NCBI lineage: Eukaryota > Metazoa > Chordata > Amphibia > Anura > Dendrobatidae > Phyllobates > Phyllobates terribilis. The sequence continues at coordinate 74,566,876 of NW_027362762.1, forward strand.
GGCACAGTGGGGGAACTATTACTAAATCAAGGAAGAGAGGAGGCACTGTTACTATATGGAGTTACCAGGATGGGCATTATTACTGTCTAGGCAGCTATGGATGGTTCCTACGAAAACATGGAGCAAATTGATATTCAAAAGGCTTATTAATAATATCAAAATAAGTGGCATAAAAACATACAAAATAGTAAAAAATAGAAAGTGAAGACTGAACAGCATTAAGTCCATACAAAAGGTAGGGAGGGGCAGTGTAGATATGGATTGCACACAGTTCATACAAGTGTAAACGTACGGTATCATAATTTATATCAATCATTAATATAGATAGCATGCCTGGATGAGGTAAAAATCTTCTTTAATTCATATAACGATTAAAATGGATGCGGGGAGCGGGTCCACAGTCGGACGACGGCCATATTCTACGAGTCTACCTGGACCCGTAGAAGCGTGCTTGGCACGCTAAACAGCCGTCGTCCGACTGTGGACCCACTTCCCCGCATCCATGTTTTAATCATTATGTGAATTAAAGAAGATTTTTACATCATCCAGTGTGCCACCCCGTGCATTTCTACGTGGCTGTGATTCTATGGACTTCACCTTTGGAGGTGCTGCACCTGCTAACGAGGGTAGCTGCTTCAGCTGTCACTGACTTCGGAGCTCCGCACTGAAAGGTACGCTCTGCACGCGTGGTGCCGGTTATTACTCTATTGCATGTTATACATGAGACAATTGTACGACTAGCCTTCTGGGTGGGATAATTATACCCTTCTAATAATATAGCACTTGCACTTTAGCAATCAATACTCTTGGCTTGGCTTCTGTATGTCTATGGATCTATATATTGTACTTTATAGGATATTCTGTGACTTTGTTTGGAGGTTTATTTTCCCTGTAATTTTTATCAGTATGTTATTTTATGGAATTATTTTGATAAAAATATGTTTTTAATCTATATTTCAGTAATCTCTACATATCCTGGGACAGGTATTTATTTTGTCGCAGGTTATCTTGTTGTTTAATTCTTAGCGAAGTGTTTAGCATTGTATCTCCTGATTGGACTATTCTGATTGATAAAGAATAACAATGTTGCAATCTTGGAACAGTAAAGTGAACAAATGAAAATATATAAAAAAAAAATCCCTCAATAAACTATCTTTATATGAACACTCATACCTTACCCATAACTCCGTATGAGGGACCATGTGCCTGCAGCCCCAACGCGCGTTTCACGTGGGCTTCCTCAGGGAGGCTGTAGTATACTGTGTGTAAACGGGTGTATTATAGTATCCTTCACAGGTAATTACCATTTGGCCAAAATAAATGGCACATGCGTATTAGCTTCCACGCTGGGTGCCCCATCGCTTTCCATTCCAGGTGACAGATGGCAGGTCAGGAGGAAATACCCCGTGATGTCAGTGAGCCACATGCGTCATTTACAGATGCAATGCTCTGAATCGTAAAAAGCAGAGGGCACGCGTAAAGGCCGGCGCCATATTGAAAAAGGGCACAATATAAATATATAGATCAAATATATGATGTACGTGATGGACTGTAGGGTACATTATATTAGTAGATATTATACGAAAAATAGTGTTATGTGCAAAAGTATGCATATTATAAGTGATGACAATCATATCATATCCAATTGTGAAAAACTGAAGTACACAGTGCAAAACAAAAAATAAGATAAATAAAGCAAAAAGAAAGTGAACCATCCAACAAAGAGGTTGTTAATGGGTAAGAAATAAAAAAAAATGTGATACATATTTCACCAGTATATAACATGTAAAAAACATGATGTCCAAAATATCACAATTAGATGGTAACAATGGCATTAGGACATAAAACAAAATCACCCTCCATAGCAGAATCACATTGGCCTACTACAATTCCAATGATAAATGGAAGTTAAATTCAAAGGCGATCAGTTGAGATATTGGAAGAAAAAATCACAGTAGACAATGAGGAACCGTTATGGTAAAAATTAAAAACAGAGAAGGCACACAGATTAAAATCCAAAAAATAGAGACAGAATTATAAAAAGGGACAAAACTTAATTGAGCAGGGTGCATGTGCTTGTATATACAGTACAGACCAAAAGTTTGGACACAGCTTCTCATTTAAAGATTTTTCTGTATTTTCATGACTATGAAAATTGTACATTCACACTGAAGGCATCAAAACTATGAATTAACACATGTGGAATTATATACTTAACAAAAAAGTGTGAAACAACTGAAAATATGTCTTATATTCTAGGTTCTTCAAAGTAGCCACCTTTTGCTTTGATGACTGCTTTGCACACTCTTGGCATTCTCTTGATGAGCTTCAAGAGGTAGTCACCGGAAATGGTCTTCCAACAATCTTGAAGGAGTTCCCAGAGATGCTTAGCACTTGTTGGCCCTTTTGCCTTCACTCTATGGTCCAGCTCACCCCAAACCATCTCGATTGGGTTCAGGTCTGGTGACTGTGGAGGCCAGGTCATCTGGCGTAGCACCCCATCACTCTCCTTCTTGGTCAAATAGCCCTTACACAGCCTGGAGGTGTGTTTGGGGTCATTGTCCTGTTGAAAAATAAATGATGGTCCAACTAAACACAAACCGGATGGAATAGCATGCCACTGCAAGATGCTGTGGTAGCCATGCTGGTTCAGTATGCCTTCAATTTTGAATAAATTCCCAACAGTGTCACCAGCAAAGCACCCCCACACCATCACACCTCCTCCTCCATGCTTCACGGTGGGAACCAGGCATGTAGAGTCCATCCGTTCACCTTTTCTGGGTCGCACAAAGACACGGTAGTTGGAACCAAAGATCTCAAATTTGGACTCATCAGACCAAAGCTCAGATTTCCACTGGTCTAATGTCCATTCCTTGTGTTCTTTAGCCCAAACAAGTCTCTTCTGCTTGTTGCCTTTCCTTAGCAGTGGTTTCCTAGCAGCTATTTTACCATGAAGGCCTGCTGCACAAAGTCTCCTCTTAACAGTTGTTGTAGAGATGTGTCTGCTGCTAGAACTCTGTGTGGCATTGACCTGGTCTCTAATCTGAGCTGCTGTTAACCTGCGATTTCTGAGGCTGGTGACTCGGATAAACTTATCCTCAGAAGCAGAGGTGACTCTTGGTCTTCCTTTCCTGGGGCGGTCCTCATGTGAGCCAGTTTCTTTGTAGCGCTTGATGGTTTTTGCAAATGCACTTGGGGACACTTTCAAAGTTTTCCCAATTTTTCGCACTGACTGACCTTCATTTCTTAAAGTAATGATGGCCACTCTTTTTCTTTACTTAGCTGCTTTTTTCTTGCCATAATACAAGTTCTAACAGTCTATTCAGTAGGACTATCAGCTGTGTATCCACCTGTCTTCTGCACAACACAACTTATGGTCCCAACCCCATTTATAAGGCAAGAAATCCCACTTATTAAACCTGACAGGGCACACCTGTGAAGTGAAAACCATTTCCGGTGACTACCTCTTGAAGCTCATCAAGAGAATGCCAAGAGTGTGCAAAGCAGTCATCAAAGCAAAAGGTGGCTACTTTGAAGAACCTAGAATATAAGACATATTTTCAATTGTTTCACATTTTTTTGTTAAGTATATAATTCCACATGTGTTAATTCATAGTTTTGATGCCTTCAGTGTGAATGTACAATTTTCATAGTCATGAAAATACAGAAAAATCTTTAAATGAGAAGGTGTGTCCAAACTTTTGGTCTGTACTGTATGTAATGTTACACTGGGTACATTCAATACAATAAATCATGTACAGTATTTAGCAAAAGAATAAAGAGTAAGCATGTCAATTCTTGCAGCATTTTTTTCACCCATAGAAAGCAATGAGAAAGATAAAAAAAAGTTGCAAAAAAAAAAAAAGCAACAAACTTTTTCATGACATTTTTTGCCGCCTTTTGGAAGCGTTTTCGGTAAATATAACTAACGTTATTAAATGTGATGTAGACAAAGCATGCACCCCACAAAAAACCCTGCAAAAAACGTAGCAAAACGAGGTGAACATGATGCAAAACTGGTGATTTGAATACAGTGTTTTTAATGCCAAGAGAACAGACTTTAGTTGCAGAAAAAAGCTAGCAAAGACGCTCAGTGTGAACATAGCCTAAACGTCGCTTGAATTTTTATTTCATAAATCAATAATACACATCAATGTAAGCAACTTTGTAATATATCTTATTAGCAAAATTTGCTTCTTTCTCCTCCTGGACTGATCTTTCAACCTAAATTCATAGGTAAAATCTGTATTCGTTGAATACAGATTTTACCGGTGAATTAACAATTTTGAGAATGAATGATAAGTCCAGGAGGAGAATTTTTTTTTCTCATAAAATGATAATTATTGGATATATAAAACAACATTTGTACTTTGTAATTGTGTAACTTTTAACAATTTATTAATCAAAACTATGAATTATCTATTTATTTTATTAAGTTACGGTACATACATCATAAACTTGGCCTAGCACTACAATTATAACCTCTCGCTTGTGTGGTAGTAGCCAAAACCCTGAGTCTCTCCTTCCCCACTTTTTAAATATGTTTTTAATTCATGTTCACTAGTGATGAGTGAGCATACTTGCAAGTACTCGGTACTCGCCTGAGCATCTCAGTACTCAAGATGCTCGGAGCCCGCCGAGTACTTGCGAGATGCTCGGGCAGATGCTCGGGCCCCATCCCTGCATGTTTGGCGCTCTTTAGAATGCCAATCAACATGCAGGGATTGCCTGTCACTCACTGTAATGCTGCCGCCATGTTGGTTGTGGCATTACAGTAATTGGCTGCTGTGCTCATTAGTCTACTCCGCAATCAGGCAGTGTAGGGAGAGGTCCTGCTGAGTTAGGGAGAGATTTGGTTGTGTATTAGGTAGTGTAGGGAGAAAACAAGTACATTACACATATCCATCTCAACAAACAGTCCTTCTGAGGACTAATCCATGTAGCGTCGGCGTCCCTGCCTCCTGCTAGGCAGGGACGCCGTTCCCCTCACCTCTCCACTCCGTGCCCGGCGTCTTCCTCCCGCTCTGCTGGCAGCGCGCGCTGCTTCCCGGGCCGCGCGCGTCGTCCTAAGGAGTCCCCGGCCAATGGCCGGAGGACCTCACCATATATAAGGCACCTCCTCCAAAATGGAGGTGCCCGAGCAATGTTGTTGCAAAGCCTATCAACTCTGCTTCAGCCCTCAGGTTCCGTTACCAGATACCTGCCAGTTACCTGCCAGATTCCTGCTTGATACCTGCCTGATACCTGTCTATCTGCTTGCATTCCTGCGGTCCGACAGTCTGCCTACCAGCACCTGCCAGTCTGTCTATGGATCAGTCTGCCCGATCACCTGGGAGGGCCCACCTGCTACCCGCCTGCTAGCCTACCTGGAGGCTCTGCCGTCACTGGCTGTGACCACCTGCCTGTCCAGAGACTCTTGCCCGCTCACCTGGGAGCGCCCACCTGCTTCCTGCCTGCTAGCCTACCTGGAGGCTCTGCCGTCACTTGCTGTGACCACCTGCCTGTCCAGAGACTCTTGCCCGCTCACCTGGGAGCGCTCACCTGCTACCCGCCTGCTAGCCTACCTGGAGGCTTAGCCGTCACTGGCTGTGACGACCTGCCTGTCCAGAGATTCTTGCCCGCTCACCTGGGAGCGCCCACCTGCTACCTGCCTGCTAGCCTACCTGGAGGCTCTGCCGTCACTTGCTGTGACCACCTGCCTGTCCAGAGACTCTTGCCCGCTCACCTGGGAGCGCCCACCTGCTACCTGCCTGCTAGCCTACCTGGAGGCTCTGCTGTCACTTGCCGTGACCTCCCGCCTGTCAAGAGACTGTTTCCGTCACTTGCCGTGTCCGTTCTGTCCTTCTACCTTGAGACTGTTCTTGTCACCTGCCGTGTCTACCTTCCCGCCTTCCCTGGGAGCCTCCTGCCTCCTTACAAAGACTGCCCCTTTGTATAATAGCTCAGAGGTTCCACCTCCCAGACCCGTTACAATCCATCTGCAGAGATATCAGGCAGGCAGACAGTGTATATACAGTTGTGCTCAAAAGTTTACATACCCCAGCAGAATTTTTGCTTTTTTGGCCTTGTTTCAGAGAATATGGATGATGATAACAAAAAAACTTTTTCTCCACTCATGGTTATTGGTTGGGTGAAGCCATTTATTGTCAAACTACTGTGTTTTCTCTTTTTAAATCTTAATGACAACCAAAAACATCCAAATGACCCTGATCAAAAGTTCACATACCCTGGTGATTTTGACCTGCTAACATGCACAGAATTTGACACAAATGGGTTTGAATTGCTACTAAAGGTAACATCCTCACCTGTGACCTGTTTGCTTGTAATCAGTGTGTGTGCCTAAAAGCTGAGTGAGTTTCTGGGATCCAGACAGAGTCTTGCATCTTTCATCCAGCCACTGATGTTTCTAGATTGTGAGTCATGGGGAAAGCAAAAGAATTGTCAACGGATCTACGGGAAAAGGTAGTTGAACTGTGTAACACAGGAAAGGGATACAAAAAGATATCCAAGGAATTGATAATGCCAGTCAGCAGCGTTCAAACTGTGATTAACAAATGGAAAATCAGAGGCTCTGTAAAAACCAAACCACGGTCAGGTAGACCAACAAAAATTTTGGCCAAAACTGCCAGGAAAATTGTTCGGGATGCAAAGAAAAACCCACAAACAACATCAGCTGAAATTCAGGACTCTCTGAAAACTAGCAGAGTGGCTATTTCAAGATGCACAATAAGGAGGCACTTGAAGACAAATGGGCTGCATAGTCGAGTTGCCACAAGAAAGCCATTACTACACAAATGCCACAAAGTATCTCGCCTACAATACGCCAAACAGCACAGAGACAAGCCTCTAAGCTTCTGGAACAAGGTAATTTGGAGTCATGAGACCAAAATTGAACTTTTTGGCCACAACCATAAACGTTACATTTGGAGAGAGGTCAACAAGGCCTATGATAAAAGGAACGCCATTCTTACTATGAAGTACGGAAGTGGATCGCTGATGTTTTGGGGATGTGTGAGCTACAAAGGCACAGGAAACTTGATAAAAGTTGAAGGAAAGATGAATGCAGCATGTTATCAGCAAATACTGGAGGCAAATTTGCTCTCATCAGCCCGGAAGCTGTGCATGGGATGTACTTGGACGTTCCAACATGACAACGATCCAAAACACAAGGCCAAGTCCACCTGTCATTAGCTACAGCAGAACAAAGTGAAGGTTCTGGAGTGGCCATCTCAGTCTCCTGACCTCAATATCATTGAGCCACTCTGGGGAGATCTCAAGCTCGCAGTTCATGCTAGACAGCCCAGGAATTTACAGGAACTGGAGGCTTTTCGTCAATAAGAATCGGCAGTTTTACCATCTGAGAAAATAAAGAACCTCATCCACAACTACCACAAAAGACTTTAAGCTGTCATTGATGTTAGAGAGGGCAATACACGGTATTAAGAACTGGGGTATGTGAAGTTTTGATCAGGGTCATTTGGATGTTTTTGGTTGTCATTAAGATTTAAATAGAGAAAACACAGTAGTTTGTTAATAAATGGCTTCACCCAACCAATAACCATGAGTGGAGAAAAAGTTTTTTGTTATCATTCATATTCTCTGAAACAAGGCCAAGAAATCAAAAATTCTGCCGGGATATGTAAACTTTTGAGCAAAACTGTAGCAGACTGCAGTGCATATAGCACAAGAGGCTCCATTCCAGTTCTGCTTTCTGCTGCTGTTAGACATTTCTAGACAAAGGCCCAGGTCTCACGGGGCCAGGGATAATTTTTTGGGGGATCTTAATCCTCATTATTTGTTTAAAAATCAATCCAGAGAACACCATTTTTCTGCGCCATTTGTTTGTTGGCACTGCAGAATACAGCCAGGTCCTTTCCATATTACAGCGCTAAAAATCCAGCTATTTAAAACTGTGGTTTGTCCATCACATGGATCACATATAATTGCGCTGAAAATACTGCCATTTTTGGCCTCCATTCAAATTTTTTTCAGTTTGTCATCAAAGTTTTTGACACCGGTTTACTGTTCAAAATAGTTACCTACAGGCCAGGTATTTAAAACTGTGGTTTCTCCATCACACGGATTACATGTAACTTCGCTCCAAATTCAGCCATTTGTAGTGAGCATGGAAGATATTGTCCTCCATTTAAAATGGGTAAGGAGGGTGGCAAGGGACAGGGAACTGGACGTGATGGTAATGATGCATGCAGAGTCCGAGGCCGAGGCTGTGGGCAAGCTGAAACTGTGCCACAACAAACACCCACATCTTCCTGTCCCAATTCCTAGGGGACCGCAGCAAACTACTATTGAACCCAGAGCAGTGTCAAAAGGTTTTTGGTTGGATAGCGGATAATGCTTCCAGTCACTTTGCCACCACCACCACCCTGTCTTCCACACGGTCAAGTCTCAGTAGTAGTGAGTCTGGACTGCATATTCCTCACCCTGATCCTCCTTCCTCCCACCATGCCGATGGCCCGGAGACAGCTGATCCCACACTTGGACACTCCGAAGAGCTGTTCACTTTTCCATTTATAGATTTGGGCCTCTCGCCCGGTCCACTTGAAGCAGGGCAAGAGGAGATCGCATGTAGCGATGCCCAAATATTTGAGCAGCCACGGTCACACGAAGGCGACGGTGGGAAAGTGTCACAAGAGGCGGACGATGATGAGACACAATTGTCAGAAAGTCAGGAGGAGGACCAGAGTGCGGAAGTGAAAGTCGAGGTGGTGGATGATATAGTAACTGACCCAACCTGGCAGGAGGACATGCAGAGCGAGGACAGCAGCACACAGGGGGAGGGAGGCAGAGCACCCCAACAAGAAAGAAGAAGTAGTGTGGTGGCTGCAGACAGAAGGCAGGCAACTGTTCCCCGTAACACCAACACGAAGGAAGTTGCCAGTACAACTGTTAGGTCTTCCCGAGTCTGGTTGCTTTTTAAAGACTCTGCCAATAAACCCTAAAAAGCCATTTGCACCACCTGCCAGGCCAGCATCAGCAGGGGTGGCAAAACTAGCAGCCTGACCACCACCAGCATGATCAGGCACATGGCAGCAAAGCACACCGATTTTATGGGCCGAACCCCAGGGTCCAGGAACAGTGTCTGTGGGTGGCACCATTGCTTCTTCCGCTCTTGCGCCTGCATGCCAATCCCCTGTCCATGGTACATGCAAAGATGCCTCCTGCCCTGCACCTGTCATTGCACACTCTCAAGTAGCAGCATCAGGAAGCACGTCCACATCATTGTCCCAGCGCAGCGTTCCATTGTCCATACCCCAGTCCTTGGAACGCAGGCGCAAATACGCAGCCAACGCCCCACAGGCCACACTACTAAATTCCCACATTTCACGACTGCTTGTGCTCAAAATGTTGCCTTTTAGGCTCGTGGAGATGGAAGCATTCCGCAACCTGATGGCGGCGGCTGTCCCTCGGTACTCGGTCCCCAGCCACCACTATTTCTCCCGGTGTGCCGTCCCCGCATTACACAAGCACGTGTCCCAAAACATTAGCTGTGCCCTCAACAACGCAGTTACCCGGAAAGTCCACCTAACCACGGACACGTGGACAAGTGCTTGTGGGCATCTTGGTACATCTTGCTGACAGCAGTCCGACCTTGGGACGGAACACGTCCTCCCAACGCCAAGGATTGCGGGCTCTAGGTCAATCAGGTTGCCCCCACAGTCTACAGCTCCTGCACCTCATCCTCCTCAGCCTCCTCCTCCTCTTCAGCCTCTATCTCCGAATGGCCGCCTGTGTGGCCATTTTAGAAAGTCACCTACAGCTTCGGCCGCCCTTGCAGTGTTTCAGCAGCGTTTGGAGCTTCCAGCTCACAGACTGGTGTGTGATGTCCCCACGCGTTAAAACTCTATACTGCAAATGTTGGGAAGGATTTGTGAGCAGAAGAGGGCAGTTGTTGAGTACTAGCATCAACAAGGCCGTTGGTATTCAGTTTGAGTTTATGTTACGCTGCCTTTCCCATGACCCTCGCGTTCTCAAAATTTTAGGTAACAGTCATTACTGGTTGGTGACACTTCTAGACCCACGCTACAAGGAGAACTTTATACCTCTTATTCCTGAGGCGGACAGGTCTACAAAAATGGGGCAGCAACAGAAGGCCCTTGTTGTGGAACTATTAAAAAACTCCCATCTGAAAATGCTGGCGGCAGAGGTCACAGTTCGTTGGACAACCAAGGAGTACAGACGAGAGAGACACAACTTCAATCCAGCAGAGGCAGGGGAACACTGTCAAAGTTCTGGGAGAATTTTCTCAGCCCCTCCCATCGCACAGGCCCTGAGGTGATGCTGAGGGAGTACGTTGCCGACCGTACCAATGTCCTCCCTGATACCTCTGTGCCTTATAATTATTGGGTATCCAAGCTGGATACGTGGAATGAACTGGCTCTCTACCCCTTGAAGGTCCTGGCCTCCCCTGCCGCTAGCGTTTTATTAGAGCGGGTTTTTAGTGCCGCTGGTGGAATTAACTGATAAGTGCATCCACCTGAAAATGCTGACAGGCTGACTCTTATAAAAATAAACTAGGGCTGGATTGGGCCAGACTTCCCAACACCACCGAATGATAGCAGCGTAACATGAACTCAAATCCAGTGTCTTTTTTTGGGAGGTGTATTCTCATGCACCTCTTCACACCCACACATGGGTATACGCTTCCTGATTTTGGCTATTTGCTCTTGTCCTCCTCCTTCTCCTCATCCTCCACCACCATATCACCAGGGTGACCGTGGTCCGTGATGCAACACCCACATCATTTTTTTAAAGGGTGTTTATGATGCCCATACAAAAAATTTTTATACGGTATGTTCATGTATACCCCTCAGGGGTAAATGTTTGTCAGCCCATACACTTAGTGCATGGGCATTACAAGTTTAGGAGACCTGCTCCTTTCTAATGGGAACATTTTTTATGAGGTCCTCTTCCACGTCTCTTCCAAGGGGCATTGGAGTGTTTCCCAATTTTTGGCAGCCCTTGCATTCACTGCATAGGCCAACACTATGGGAGACCAACTTCCTAATAATGGGAACATTTTTTTTCAGGAGGCCCTGCTCTATGTCTCTTCCAAGGGGCATTGGAGTGCCTCCAAATTTTTGGCAACCCTTGCATTCACTGCATAGGCAAACACAATGGGAGACCCACTTCCTAATAATGGGAACATTGTTTTCAGGAGGCCCTCTGACCTCCACGTCTCTTCCAAGGGGCATTGGAGTGCCTCCAAATTTTTGGCAACCCTTGCATTTACTGCATAGACAAACACAATGGGAGACCTACTTCCTAATAATGGGAACATTGTTTTCAGGAGGCCCTTCTCTAAATCTCTTCAAAGGGGTATTGGGGTGCTTCCAAATGTTCAAAGTGGTATTGGGGTGCGTCCAAATTTTGGGCAGCCCTGCCACTCACTGCATATGCAATAACAGTATAGGAGACCCACTCTTTAGTAATGGGAACAATAAAACATAGCCGGCTGATGGCTCTCTAAGAATAGTGAGGGCAGACTGCTGGCCCTTTAAGAATAGTAAAGGCCGCCTGATGGCCCTATAAAAATAGGTTTTGTGACTTTCAGAGTCCCTCCTTCATAAATGAAACACGATGTGTCTGATGATGTGTCACACAGCACATGGCCAGATAAGGTTGCAAAATGTTAAAATGACATTTCGTGGTGAATGCATTTGTCTTGGTTGAAAGCAATGCAAAAGTGCAAAAATGCATCAAAAACGCTGTGAACATAGCCCAAGGTGTGAAGGAGTATTTTTGTTTTTGGTTATTTATTTTGCTTTATATACAAGTCATTAACCTGGAAAGGATGGTCCTTAACATATTTCTCAGGAAAATCCATTTTGGTTTAGTTTTTGTATGTTTTATTGTGAGTCTGTAAAAGTGGCGTAATACTCTGACAACGTTGTTGACAGAAGTGACCTGGGAGTCAGAGATGCTTCCTAGGGTCTTGCCCATGCTGTTCCCATGTTATTTGAGCACTGTTCCCATCGCTTTGGGCAATTTTTAGGCACTCTGCAGACCTCCGGGGGGAGCCGCCTGAAAAATGCTCGAGTTTCCCATAGACTTACATTGGGCTCATTGCTCGGGTCGAGCACCCGAGTATTACAATGTGCTCGACCCGAGCAACGAGCACCCGAGCATTTTAGTGCGCGCCTATCACTAATCTTCACTGGTTTTAATGGATCGATTAAATGTGATATTTTAGATTTACTCATTTTCCTTTTTGCTGTTGCCGGAACCACCCTTTTCTTTTTCATTTGTTTCACTACAATTTTATAAACTCTTGCTTGTCTGATAACAGTGATAAAACAGGTGCCGCCTGTGGGGGGGCAGTATAGCTTGTCCTCCACATAAGAATACACTAATATTATAATATTATAATCGGTTAATGATAGATGGGGCCATGTTGTTATAGATTTGAAACTCTGGTATTTCGAGAAATGTAAATTGAGGTTACTCTGTGATAATAATCACCATAAAGAAAACAAAGCAGAATGATAGTTTTTGGTCACTGCACCTCCCCCCCCCCCCCCAAGTAAAATAAAAGGCAATCAAAACTTCATATACACCCCCAAATATTTCCAATAAAAATGCCAGCTTGCCACAAGAAAAAAATCAAACCTTCACACAGCTTCAACAATAGAATTTGCGTTTCTTTTTTCAAAGTTCAGAATTTTTTCTGGGAAAAAAAGGAGAGGAAATACAAAAATGCCAAAATGACCGTTTGATGGAAGAGAAAGAGTTAAATAATGGGTGTTTGCCAGAGCCTGTCTTATTACAGCTATTATAAGCCAAGATCTAAATGTTAAATTTAGTTTAAGATTTAGATTAAGAATAGTTTAGGATTTATATTACTTCATTTCCTGGTTAGGAAGTTTCCCTTATTATAGTACACATTGCATCAGGTATTTAAATGCTGTGCTGATGTAATAATCATGTTTCACTCAATTTTTCGGAACTCTTCTTCCTTCTTTAACATTTTTTTTAATTCTATTGTTCTTTACTGGAACTATTGATTTAAAAATCGTCTCTATTTCCCAACCTCAATAATCCTTCCATTTTTGCATGAATTGATGCTATTCTATGTCCGGCACTCTTATATCAGCACAATGGATCGTGTACACAGTTACTGCCTGTTATCACAGAGGAACCTCAATTGATTATAAAAACAATTTGTACACGTATAGGGGTTTTTCCCAGGAACAAAAGTTAATTTTAATCAATAGATCTTGGAATAATAATAACTTCCACAATTGGATGTGTTTAAATAAAATGTTCCTGTGCTGAGATAATCTTATAGATGTGCCCCTGCTGTGTACTGTGTAATGGCTGTGTCTGACCATGCAGGAACATGGTCTGATCATACCACAGCTCCTGGGCAGGGGAGGAAGCAAAAGACTATACAGATATTACAGCATGGGATCACAGCTGATTCTTTCTTTGAAGTAAGACATTGTTTAAAAACAGGCAGGGAAATGCTTAATAACAATCTTTATTTTTATATAGCGCCAACATATTCCGCAGCTCTTTACATACATTATCATCACTGTCCCATTGGGGTTCACAATCTAAATTCCCTATCAGTATGTCTTTGGAGTTTGGGAGGAAACCGGAGAACCTGGAAGAAACCCACGCAAACATGGTGCTTTACCTCACATACGGAATCAGCTGTGATCCCCTGCTGTCCTGTCTGTATACTCTTTTGCTTACTCCCTGCCCAGGAGCTGTGGTATGATCAGACCATGTTCCTGCACGGTTAGACACAGCCATTACACAGTACACAGCAGGGAAACAGTTATAACATTATCTCATGTGAGGCAGTGACCGGGATCGTATACGAGGGCCGTTATATATCCCCCAGAATGTGTACAGAGACCTATTGAATCCATTGGAGTGCATTGCAGTCACAAACTCACCTGCGGCTGCAATGCAGGAATGAAGGTGAGCATTGACCTGGTCAGGCTATCTGGCTAAGGCAGATTAGTAAAACCCGGCAGGGCCTTCATTTCTTGGGGGAGGCTACAAGAAGGCAGTGGGGTGTCCTCCTCCCTCCAACCCGGGTTTTCCAGTGGCTCTTGCCACAGGTCCTTTAAAAACCCTGCACTAAGGATTAGGTGTGTTCAGTATTGGGACCTGCTAGGAGCATAGCAGGAAAGCTCAGCAGGATTGTGTATAGCTGAACCCACGCCTGGGAAGGCTCTGCACCCATCAGGCTCTGAGCGGCCCGACACTGCCGTAGCCCACGGCAACCGTTGTTATGGACTATGTTAACCCGGCTGTGAACCGAAGGACTTTCTGTTTACCCGTGAGTTGCTGAAATAAAAGCTGTTTATGTTGGACTTGCTTGGGTCACTGCCTCAGTTACTGCACGGTGTGAACACCGCCGCCTTACAACTTGGTGGAGAAAGCGGGCATTGTGACTGAGGTAAACCCCACCGGCAGCTGCATGACCACAATCCGGCCTGCCACCTTTCAGCCCCACCCCGTGGACAAAATGGAGGAGCTGTTAAAGCAGCTGGTACTTACCCAGCAGCAGCAGCTGCAGTCCCAGCGGCAACAGCAGGAGCAGCACCAGAGTCTCCAACGGCAACTGCAGGAGTGAGAGCAGCAGTACAATCAGCAGCAGCCGCAGTCTCAGCGGCAACAGCAGGAGCGGGAGCAGCAGCACAATCAGCAGCAGTTACTGTACCAGCAGCAATAAAAAACAAATGAACTGCTGCTGCAACAGATTGCTGCCCTGCGGGAAACGGCCACAACACCGATTCTGGAAAGTCGAGAGGCCCGGGACAAGGTTCACTCAGCGTTGAGGAAGATGGAACTGGAGGACGACGTGGGAGCCTTCCTGACCATTTATGAGCGCACAGCAGAGCGGGAAAACCTACCAGCCGGCCAGTGTGGTGGCTCCGTTTCTGGTCGGCAAAGGCCTACTTCGACCTTAGTCGGGAGGACGCCCAGGACTACCAGAGGTTCAAAGGTGACATCCTTGCCCGACTGGGGGTCAATACATATGTGAGGGCTCAGCGCGTATTTTCATGGGCCTATGTGGAGACCCGACCCGCCCGGTCTCAGGCTTATGACCTTTTGCAGCTGGTAAAGAGGTGGCTCCAGCCTGAGTCTTTGACTCCAGGCGAGATGGTGGAGAGGGTGGTGGTCGACAGGCTGGTGAGGACTCTGCCGGCCGCTATCCAATGTTGGGTGGGGCAAGGGGACCCCGGCACCCTCGACCAGTTGGTCAGCCTGATCAAGCACTACTCGGCCACTTAGGACTTCGTCTGATACTCTGCCCCCTCGTGGCTGTCACGCCGATCCCTGCCAACCCAGGAACCGAGAAAAGGGTCGCGTCCCTCTGCTGAGGACAGTCAGCACCATACCCGTGCTGAAGGGGTACCCCGGAGTGAGAGTGGCAGGAGACCGGTTACCTCGCAAGCGGTCACAAGACCTAACAGTACCTCCACCATTAGGTGCTGGCGGTGTCAGGGGCCGGGACATGTGGTTGCTAACTGCCCCCCTGACTACAGAGCCCATGGACTGCGGGTATAACCGCCAGGTCTCAATGTATGCCCAGACCGTCTGCATGGCGAGCGCCGACCCCCCGGACAGTGAACCCCAACTGTGACAGGTACTGGTTAATGGGTACCCCACGGAGGCCCTCCTAGACTCGGACAGCCTAGTGACTTTGATACATGGGTCGCTGGTGGCAGGAGACAACCCCAGTGGATGAACAGTCGGGGTTGTGTGTATCCATGGGGATCTCCGAGAGTACCCAACCGCGGAGGTAGTTTTGTCCACGCCATGTGGCGACATAAATCATGTGGTGGGGGTGGTAAAAACTCTTCCCTATGGGACTGAGTTGGGAAGAGACTTGCCCCTGTTCTGGACTCTGTGGAAAAACAAAATCCACTCTCCCCGGGTAAAATGTGTTACTGGTGCTGTACCCAATGAACCCGAGTCAGGGGTACCTGCCGTAGGGGTGTCCAACCTAGGGACAGAGTGTGACCCCGATAGGTCTCCCCTAGTGGTGCTGGCAGGAAAGGTCGAGGAGACCCCATTGATCCCCGAGCTGAAAGTGTCCCAGGGCACATTTGGGACAGTTCAGCTACAGGATCACACTCGGGCGTGGGAAAGGGTGTTAGAGGTAAATGGCGTAGCTCAAGAGCCCAGTGCAGATACTGTATTCCCACGCATGGTAGTCAACTCTATAGTTGCTCTATAGGGTTGACAAGATCAGGGACGAGGTCGTGGAACAGTTAGTGGTACCTCAGTCATACCTCAGTCGTACCGTCGGGCGGTTCTAGATTTGGCACACGCACACCTGCTGAGTGGACACTTCGGGGTTAAAAAGACGCAAGAATGTATCTTGCAGCGGTTCTTTGGGCCATGGATTTACGCGGAGGTCCAAGAGTACTGCGAATCCTGCCCCGAATGTCAACTGACCACACCCACTGCCAGTTTCCATAGCCCATTGGTTCACCTGCCAGTAATAGAGGTACCTTTTGAACGGATTGCAATGGACTTGGTAGGGCCCATTGTAAAATCCGCCCGTGGCCACCAACATATACTGGTGGTCGTCGTACCCGGAGACTATACCGCTACGCCACACCTCGGCGATACTGATTGCACGGGAGCTGTTTGCTATGTTCTGTCGCCTTGGACTACTTAAGGAGATTCTGACGGATCAAGAGACCACTTTCACGTCAAGGTGACAAGGGAACTGTGCAAACTGCTAAAAATTAAACAATTGCGCACCTCGGTGTACCACCCTCAAACCGACGGGCTAGTAGAACTGTTCAATAAAACCCTCAAGTCCATGTTAAAAAAGGTGGTTTCTAAGGACGGAAGGGATTGGAACATGTTGCTGCCCTATTTGATGTTCGCCGTCCGTGAGGTACCACAGGCTTCCACAGGGTTCTCTCCTTTTGAGTTATTGTACGGCAGACACCCTAGGGGTCTGTTGGACATAGCCAAGGAGACGTGGGAACAAGAGCCGACTCCACATAGGGGTATAATTGAACATGTGGCTAGTATGCAGGACCGGTCATGCCCATCGTGAAAGAACAACTGTTAGATGCACAGGCAGCCCAGAGGCGCACATATAATAAAAGAGCCACGGTCAGGTCTTTTAACAAGGGCGATCGGGTGTTAGTACTGGTACCCACAGCTGAGAGTAAGCTCATGGCCAAGTGGCAAGGGCCATATGAGGTTCGAGAAAAGGTGGGGGAGGTAAATTACCGAGTGTATCAGCCTGGAAGTAGGAAACCTGAGCAGCTTTATCATGTAAACCTGCTAAAACCTTGGAAAGATCAAGAGTGTTTAGTTACAGACGTCACTCCGGGCATACCTTCAGCCAGGGATGCGTCCGGGGGAGAGGTCAGGATAAGTGATGCTCTCACTAGACAGCAGCGACGGGAGGCTCACTCGCTAGTACAGCAGAATACAGACGTGTTCTCAGAGCTACCGGGTAGGACTACAGTTCTCCAACATGACATTGTCACCGACCCTGGGGTAAGGGTGCGAATGAGACCGTACCGGGTACCCGAAGCCCGGAGGCAAGCCATCACGGCTGAGGTAAAACAAATGCTCCAGTTAGGTGTCATCGAGGAATCACGGAGTGAGTGGGCTAGCCCCATCATACTGATTCCAGATGGATCGTTACGCTTCTGTAACGATTTCCGGAAATTGAATAAAGTGTCAAAGTTGACCTCTATCCAATGCCCAGGGTAGATGAGCCGATTGAGAGACTGGGGCAGGCCCAGTACTTTACCACGCTCGATCTCACCAAGGGTTACTGGCAGGTACCTCTCACGAAATCCGCGAAGGAAAAGACCGCCTTCATAACTCCGAAGGGTCTATATCACTATGTGGTCTTACCTTTTGAGTTACATGGGGCCCCGGCTACATTCCAGAGGTTGATGGACATAGTGCTCAAGCCTCATCAGGAGTACGCGTCCACGTATCTGGATGATATTATCATCTTTAGCACCGACTGGCATACTCACCTATCCCAGGTACAAGCAGTGCTGGATTCTCTCAGAGCCGCGGGGTTAACGGCAAACCCAAAAAAATGTGCGATAGGGCTAGAGGAAGCCCGATGTTTGGGGTATGTGATTGGCCGAGGAGTTATCAAGCCCCAAATCAATAAAGTTGAGGCCATAAAAAACTGGCCTAAACCGTCAAGTACAAAGCAGGTGAGGGCGTTCCTTGGCATCCTTGGGTATTACCGCCGGTTTATACCTAATTTTGCTGGGAGAACGGAAGCTCTGACCGATCTTTTGAAAGGAAAAAAATCGGTAATGGTTCGGTGGAACCATCAGGCAGAAGAAGCCTTTCAGTCCATGAAGTTGGCCCTATGTGGACAGCCGGTCCTCATCAGCCCCAACTTCAAGGAACCCTTCATTGTACAGACAGACGCCTCGGAGGTCGGCCTCGGGGCAGTAGTGTCACAAAAAGTGAATGGCAAAGAGCACCCTGTCACCTACTTGAGTAAAAAACTTATCCCGGCAGAGAAAAACTATAGCGTGGTAGAGAAGGAGTGTTTGGCTATTAAGTGGGCCTTGGAATTACTATGTTATTATTTACTCGGGCGTCAGTTCCGCTTGATGACGGACCACTCACCTTTGGTATGGATGAGAAATGCCAAGGAGAGGAATGCGCGAGTCACCAGGTGGTTCCTGTCACTGCAAAATTTCAGTTTTTCTGTAGAACATTGCCCTGGGAAGTCGCAGGCAAACGCGGATGCCCTGTCCCGGGTACCCTGTATGGGGACCATTGCTGGAATGAAGGTGAGCATTGACCTGGTCAGGCTATCTGGCTAAGGCAGATTAGTAAAACCCGGCAGGGCCTTCATTTCTTGGTGGAGGCTACAGGAAGTCAGTGAGGCGGCCTCCTCCCTCCAACCCGGGTTTTCCAGTGGCTTTTGCCACAGGTCCTTTAAAAACCCTGCACTAAGGATTAGGTGTGTTCAGTATTGGGACCTGCTAGGAGCATAGCAGGAAAGCTTGGCAGGATTGTGTATAGCTGAACCCACGCTTGGGAAGGCTCTGCACCCGTCAGGCTCTGAGTGGCCCGGCGCGGCCGTTGCCCACGGCAACCGTTGTATATGGACTTCTGTTAACTCAGCTGTGAACTGAAGGACTTTCTGTTTACCCGTGAGTTGCTGAAATAAAAGCTGTTTATGTTGGACTTGCTGGGTCACTGCCTCAGTTACTGCACGGTGTGAACACTGCCACCTTACACTCAGCACAGGAACATTTTATTTAAAATTGTGAAAATTATTATTATTCCAAGATCTATTGATTAAAATCAACTTTTGTTCTTGAGAAAACCTCTTTAACAGTTGCACTTCTACTTAGAGGCACTAGACTTGGTGGTTTATTCCTAAGAGGCACAAGGCTAGGCAGTTCACTTGGCAGCTGTGATACAAGGCCTGGAGGTTACTCTTCTATTTAGAGACACTACGCTTGGTGCAAGGAAGCTCCTGGACTAAGGGGCAATGACAGTAAATATAATTGTTTATTATGCTTTGAACTTTTTCTAGAGAACAAATCACAAAATAAACAGAGAGCCGGAAAAGGGGTAGAAGATTTTATACTCCCTTGTCCTAGGCCAGCTCCTCATTTTTCCTACCACCACAGCTCTCCGTATTGTCCTCCGCTCGCTACAGATTTATCTTTGGATCAGACGTCAGTTTTCTATACTTTTGGCATTGACTAGACCGCATATGGCAGGAGGGGTGCGACGCACATCTACGATGTCAATTTTCTGTATTTGTGCAAATTGAATGCAGAAAAAAATCTGAATTTTCCTGGAAATTCTTAACAAACTGGATTTGTTCATCTTTATTAGGTATTTCATCCTTTTTTGACATGTGACATAATATATGAAGCGGGCTCAGAAGCGCTATAAATGTGGCAGTTGACTGTCGGGGAATAGGGGGAATTAAGGATCCCGCATATCTGATTTCGGACTGCCAGTTCTTTCGTTGTCCTGGAAAAAAGCCACTACCAGACTTATCTACCGAGTCCTCTCATAAAAACACAGGAGTGCTTGGCACAGGGAGAGATGGCCAAGATGGCTGCCAGTCAAATGGCCGAACTATTGTTTGGTCAAGAGCCATGTAATGTGTCTTTGGGCCAGGTGCATTGATCCTTTGGCAACCACTCCATGCAGAGTCCCACCATCTTGGCTGCCAGTCCTGTCCTCTATATGTTAGTAGTTGCTCTCAGCTTATCGAAATGGCTAAGTCGGCCATCGTCCCTGTCATGTATAGACAGAGAAGCAAAGTGAAACTGCCAGGACCTCAATAGAGACCTGAGTATCAGTTTTCCTGAAATCGGTTAGTGAAATCTTTGTTAATTATTTTATATTTATTTATTTTGAGGGGGGAATTTCCCTGTAAAACCCATTTAAATTAACTCAGTCCAACAGTCTACACCTTTATTTTCCATTGTTTTTTATCCAAATATTTGTGTGTAATTTATTTTGGATAAAGGAGAATAAAGAATAAATAGACTTTGTGTTCTCTTAAATGTTTTCTATGGCTCTCCTTTATGTATAAAGTGGAGCTGTGCCAAAAGTAGTACAGTATTCCCACAGTTTAGCTGCAAATTCAGATGTTTATTTAAGTTCTATTTTTTATTATGTTTTTCCAAAGCTGTTATTCCTAATAGCCACACATATATATTTTTTTTTCAACAAACCGCAGTATCTCCGTGACTATTATTAATATACAGACCAAGCCCAACGTAAAGTTTCTTTCTTGTACTTTTGTTTCTTTTTCATCTTCGTCTGCATCTCTGTGCAACCAGTTTCACAGATCTCAATGGGTTGTCCTATTCTTATCTGCCGGCAGCACCCTGTTTCTCCTCAGTGCTGCAGTCCCCTCCCCTCCTCTTCTGTGTGCTTCTTAATAGAGATAAATAGATCTCAGCATGTGCAACCTTTGTTTATATGGATTGATATTGTTGAATGTAGTTACTGTGATCCACTATGCGACCAATATTCATTACTATTTACAAATGCCATATTTTATTGGTGGGTCATAGGGATCTTCAGAGCAAGATCATGCTCTCCCTTGCATGCATAGAAGAGCTGAGCATAGAATAGCTGAGCAGTGCAACAAAGTGGCTGTTAGAGCAACGAGGAAGGTGCAAATCCAGCAGGTGTCAGTGGGATCTTCAGCATAGCATAGCTGAACTGTGCTACAACCTGGCAGTCAGATATTATATTAGACTGGGTCATTAGATGCATCTGAGCAGGCTCCACAGACAGCATAAGAACTACTGGAGGACAGATGCATTGGCAATGAAGGGTAAAGAATGCCCTGGGGGGGTGGTCATCACAAGGGTAGTGATTGGTGCTAATCAGTGCAGATTTTAAAATAATTTGTTTTGGCGCACATGATTAGCTCTATACGTATAGAATATTGGGACCGCTTCAGGATTTGGGGGGAAACCGTTTAAATAAAATACAATTAGTGCTGCTGTTGCCAAAAAAACAAACAGTTAAACAGTATAAAACATACTTAGCTGACAAATTCAAAAGCAAATGCAATTTCTCCTTTCTCTAACACTTCTTTAAACTAGTATTAACTCTTTATTAATAGTTGGCTATTAATACTACATGCGGTATAAAACCTCATACATATGAAGATGTACCAGTGCTGAGCTTGTCAGTTGGCACAATTTATGCTGATATTGCAGTGTATAGTTATTGGTTTGTTCTTGAGATTTTAGGAAATTACCCCATCTCTCACTAGAGGACCTAAAAATACACTCCTTAACATTAAAACTGCAACACCAAGAAGAAAAGTTTGTGGAATTATAGAAATCACAGGATGGATTGATATGTTAATGATATGCAAATTATGAAAAGAAATGGAAATAGAATTTTCAAAACATGTTGATTTGTTCAGTATTGAGTATGAGCGCCACATGCAGAAATTCCCACACTTAGACATCTTGGCTCCTACCAATGAGGTTATTAATGGTTGTCTGAGGAATGTTCTGCCACACTGAATGCACTTCAGCAAATCATCAAGATCCGCTGCTGGCAGCTCTGTATGCAATCGCCGACCAATGATGTCCCAGATGTGCTTGGTGGGAGACAAGTCTGGAGACGCTGCAAACCATGGCAGCACATTTAGGCCACGCAGGCTGCTCACAGTAGCACAAGCAGCGTGCGGCTTGGCGTTGTCGCGTTGCAAAATGGCATTCAGCATGGCAGAACATTGCTCAGATAACCATTAATAACCTCACTGATAGCAGCGAAGGCGTATGAGTATGGGTATTTCTGTGCGTGACACTCATACTATATACTAAGATGTTTTGAAAATTTTGTTTCCATCTTGTCATCATTTGCAGATCAGTAACCTGTCTATCCATCCTGTGATATCCATAATTTCATAACTTTTCATTTTTGATGTTGCAATTTTAATGTTGAGGAGCGTATCTCTGTGCTGTCACATCAGTGTATTTATCATCCCTGTACTGTGACATCACTGTTTATGATCTCTCTACTGTGACATCACTGTGTGTATTATCCCTGTACTGTGACATCACTGTGTGCATTATTCCTGTACTGTGACATCACTGTGTGCATTATTCCTGTACTGTGACATCACTGTGTGTATTATCCCTGTACTGTGTCATCACTGTGTGTATTATCCCTGTACTGTGACATCACTGTGTGTATTATCCCTGTACTGTGACATCACTGTTTATGATCTCTCTACTGTGACATCACTGTGTGTATTATCCCTGTACTGTGACATCACTGTGTGTATTATTCCTGTACTGTGACATCACTGTGTGTATTATCCCTGTACTGTGACATCACTGTGTGTAGTATCCCTTTACTGTGACATCAATGTGTATTATCCCTGTACTGTGACATCACTGTGTGTGTATTATCCCTGTACTGTGTTATCACTGTTTATTATCTCTCTACTGTGACATTGCTGTGTGTATTATCCCTGTACTGTGACATCACTGTGTGTATTATCCCTGTACTGTGACATCACTGTGTAATATCCCTGTACTGTGACATCTCTGTGTGTATTATCCCTGTACTGTGACATCACTGTGTGTGTATTATCCTTGTACTGTGTTATCACTGTTTATTATCTCTCTACTGTGACATTGCTGTGTGTATTATCCCTGTACTGTGACATCACTGTGTGTATAATCCCTGTACTGTGACATCACTGTGTGTATTAACCCTGTACTGTGACATCACTGTGTGAATTATCCCTGTACTGTGACATCACTGTGTGTATTATCCCTGTACTGTGACATCACTGTGTGTGTATTATCGCTGTACTGTGACATCACTGTTTATTATCTCTCTACTGTGACATCGCTGTGTGTATTATCCCTGTACTGTGACATCACTGTGTGTATTATCCCTGTACTGTGACATCACTGTGGGTATTATCCCTGTAATGTGACATCACTGTGGGTATTATCCCTGTAATGTGACATCGCTGTGTGTATTATCCCTGTACTGTGACATCACTGTGTGTATTATCCCTGTACTGAGACATCACTGTGTATTATCCCTGTACTGTGACATCACTGTGTGTATTATCCCTGTACTGTGACATCACTGTGTGTATTATCCCTGTGCTGTGACATCACTGTGTGTATTATCCCTTTACTGTGACTTTACTGTGTTTATTATCTCTCTACTGTGACATCACTGTGTGTTTTATCTCTGTATTGTGACATCACCGTGTATATTATCTCTGTACTGTGACATCACTGTGTGTATTATCTCTGTACTGTGACATCACTGTGTGTATTATCCCTTTACTGTGACATCACTGTGTTTATTATCTCTCTACTGTGACATCACTGTGTGTATTATCCCTGTATTGTGACATCACTGTGTATATTATCCCTGTACTGTGACATCGCTGTGTGTGTTATCCCTGTATTGTGACATCACTGTGTATATTATCCCTGTACTGTGACATCACTGTGTGTATTATCCCTGTACTGTGACATCACTGTGTTTATTATCCCTGTAGTGTGATATAATTGTGTGTTTTATCCGTGTACTGTGACTTCACTGTGGGTATTATCTCTGTACTGTGCCATCACTGTGTGTATTAATCCTGTATTGTGACATCACTGTGTGTATTATCCCTGTATTGTGACATCACTGTGTGTATTATCCCTGTACTGTGACATCGCTGTGTGTATTATCCCTGTACTGTGACATCACTGTGTATTATCCCTATATTGTGACATCACTGTGTGTATTATCCCTGTACTGTGACATCACTGTGTTTATTATCTCTCTACTGTGGCATCACGGTGTGTATTATCCCTGTACTGTGACATCACTGTGTGTATTATCCCTGTACTCTGACATCACTGTGTGTATTATCCCTGTACTCTGACATCACTGTGTGTATTATCCCTTTACTGTGACTTCACTGTGTTTATTATCTCTCTACTGTGACATCACTGTGTGCATTATCCCTGTATTGTGACATCACTGTGTGTATTATCCCTGTACTGTGACATCGCTGTGTGTGTTATCCCTGTACTGTGACATCACTGTGTATTATCCCTGTATTGTGACATCACTGTGTGTATTATCCCTGTAGTGTGATATAATTGTGTGTATTATCCGTGTACTGTGACTTCACTGTGGGTATTATGTCTGTACTGTGCCATCACTGTGTGTATTATTCCTGTACTGTGACATCACTGTGTGTATTATCCCTGTATTGTGACATCACTGTGTGTATTATCCCTGTACTGTGACATCGCTGTGTGTATTATCCCTGTACTGTGACATCACTGTGTATTATCCCTGTATTGTGACATCACTGTGTGTATTATCCCTGTACTGTGACATCACTGTGTTTATTATCTCTCTACTGTGACATCGCTGTGTGTGTTATCCCTGTACTGTGACATCACTGTGTATTATCCCTGTATTGTGACATCACTGTGTGTATTATCCCTGTAGTGTGATATAATTGTGTGTATTATCCGTGTATTGTGACTTCACTGTGGGTATTATCTCTGTACTGTGCCATCACTGTGTGTATTATCCCTGTATTGTGACATCACTGTGTGTATTATCCCTGTACTGTGACATCACTGTGTTTATTATCCCTGTAGTGTGATATAATTGTGTGTTTTATCCGTGTACTGTGACTTCACTGTGGGTATTATCTCTGTACTGTGCCATCACTGTGTGTATTAATCCTGTATTGTGACATCACTGTGTGTATTATCCCTGTATTGTGACATCACTGTGTGTATTATCCCTGTACTGTGACATCGCTGTGTGTATTATCCCTGTACTGTGACATCACTGTGTATTATCCCTATATTGTGACATCACTGTGTGTATTATCCCTGTACTGTGACATCACTGTGTTTATTATCTCTCTACTGTGGCATCACGGTGTGTATTATCCCTGTACTGTGACATCACTGTGTGTATTATCCCTGTACTCTGACATCACTGTGTGTATTATCCCTGTACTCTGACATCACTGTGTGTATTATCCCTTTACTGTGACTTCACTGTGTTTATTATCTCTCTACTGTGACATCACTGTGTGCATTATCCCTGTATTGTGACATCACTGTGTGTATTATCCCTGTACTGTGACATCGCTGTGTGTGTTATCCCTGTACTGTGACATCACTGTGTATTATCCCTGTATTGTGACATCACTGTGTGTATTATCCCTGTAGTGTGATATAATTGTGTGTATTATCCGTGTACTGTGACTTCACTGTGGGTATTATGTCTGTACTGTGCCATCACTGTGTGTATTATTCCTGTACTGTGACATCACTGTGTGTATTATCCCTGTATTGTGACATCACTGTGTGTATTATCCCTGTACTGTGACATCGCTGTGTGTATTATCCCTGTACTGTGACATCACTGTGTATTATCCCTGTATTGTGACATCACTGTGTGTATTATCCCTGTACTGTGACATCACTGTGTTTATTATCTCTCTACTGTGACATCGCTGTGTGTGTTATCCCTGTACTGTGACATCACTGTGTATTATCCCTGTATTGTGACATCACTGTGTGTATTATCCCTGTAGTGTGATATAATTGTGTGTATTATCCGTGTATTGTGACTTCACTGTGGGTATTATCTCTGTACTGTGCCATCACTGTGTGTATTATCCCTGTATTGTGACATCACTGTGTGTATTATCCCTGTACTGTGACATCGCTGTGTGTATTATCCCTGTACTGTGACATCACTGTGTATTATCCCTGTATTGTGACATCACTGTGTGTATTATCCCTGTACTGTGACATCACTGTGTTTATTATCTCTCTACTGTGACATCACGGTGTGTATTATCCCTGTACTGTGACATCACTGTGTGTATTATCCCTGTACTCTGACATCACTGTGTGTATTATCCCTGTACTCTAACATCACTGTGTGTATTATCCCTTTACTGTGACTTCACTGTGTTTATTATCTCTCTACTGTGCAATCACTGTGCGTATTATCCCTGTAGTGTGATATAATTGTGTGTATTATTCCTGTACTGTGACATCACTGTGTGCATTATCTCTGTACTGTGCCATCACTGTGTGTATTATTCCTGTACTGTGACATCACTGTGTGTATTATCCCTGTATTGTGACATCATTGTGTGTATTATCGCTGTACTGTGACATCACTGTGTGTATTATCTGTTACGCTCGCGCCCGGACTGACTGGCGTGAGCGTGATTAGTGATCCCACTGTACCATGAGCCGAGGAGTGCCTGGAGGGGCGTAACTAAGTATCAAACCGATCCGACCAAGGTCGCACGGCGGATCAGTCGACTCCGTGAACCAAGGAGGAACCGAGCAGAGGGTCCAGGTTCTACTCCAGGTCAGACCTTGGTCACAGCTGTTGACCCACACCGGGGAATGCAGGAACAGGCAGGTTAGACTGGCGTACAGACAGGTGGGTATTGGCAGGCACGGCTGGTATGCAGACAGGTGGGTACTGGCAAGCACGGCTGGTATGCAGACTGGTGGGTACTGGCAAGCACAGCTGGAGTGCAGACAGGGAGATACTGGCAAGCACGGCTGGAGTGCAGACAGGGAGATACTGGCAAGCACGGCTGGAGTGCAGACAGGCAGGTACTAGCAGGTTGGAGCGCAGGCTGGATAGGGTCCAGTACAGACTGGGAGACAGGAACAGAGCTGCAGATGCGGTAGACAAGCAGAGTAAAGCAAAACCGCCGGAGCGGAGGACAAGGTAGAGCAGAGAGGAACAGCAGGTGCGGTGGACAAGGCAGAGCAGAGCGAAACCGCCAGAGCGGTGAGCAAGCAGAGCAAAGCGAAAACCGCTAGAGCGGTGGACAAGGCACAGCAGAGAGGAACCGCCAGAGCGGTGCGCTAGGCAGAGCAGAGAGGAACCGCCGGAGCGGTGGGCAAGGCAGAGCAGAGCGAAACCGCAGGTGCGGTGGACAAGGCAGAGCAGAGAGGAACCGCCGGAGCGGTGGGCAAGGCAGAGCAAAGAGAAACCGCTGCCGCGGTGAGCAAGCGGAGCAGAACAAAAGCGCAGGTGCGGTGGACAAGGCAGAGCAGAGTGAAACCGCCGGAGCGGTGAGCAAGCAGAGCAGAACAGGGCTGACGGTGCAGGCAGAGAGGGCAGGGCTCTGTTCACATGGAACAGACTGGAAGATACTGAAGATGGCTAGAACACAGAAGGTAGATACAGAGGAAGGGAAAAGGGACAAGCAGAACCAGATACATACAAGGTACTTACAATGAAGTAGTGAGTGGACACAAAACTCACAAACTGAAGTACAGAGACAACGAGTTGGAGTTAGGTGCAGGTTCAGAAACTGCAGGAAAAGGGAGGGTACAGACATAGAGACAAACAGGTAACAGGCTAGGAGACAGTTCAAACAGGAACTGATACTGCAATGAGATAGAGGAACGAGCCTGGGTATACAGCCCCCAGGGTGGCAGAAATGGACTAGAAGTCACAGATAACAGGCCTGGGTATACAGCCCCCAGGGTGGCAGAAACAGACTGGAAGTCAGAAATAACAGGCCTGGGTATGTAGCCCCCAGGGAGGCAGAAACAGAGTAGAAGTCAGAGATAACAGGCCTGGGTATGCAGCCCCCAGGGTGGCAGAAACAGACAGGATACAGGACAAGACCTGGCAACTCAGAGGCAAGGAGCACACTGATAGATAGTGTTGCTCAGGCCTCTCCTTCTAGGTGGAGGGGGTTTAAATATCCAGTGACTCACAGCAATAGACTGGAGACGCATTAGGGGTGCGCCCACAGCAGCTATAAGAATCAGGAAGTAACCGGGCCGCCGCCCTAACCAGTCAGACAAGAGATATGCACACAGCATGAACTGGAGCAAGGTTTGCAGGCTGGACTGATGGGTAAGATTGCGGTCTTGCATGGTGGGAGGTGGTGCACGATGCAAGCACGCCGCCAGGGATGTTACAGTACCCCCCCCCCTTTACGCCCCCTCTTCTTCAGGCCTGCAAGGGTCTTCTGCAGAGAATTTGGAGGCCAATCCTTCTCTTCAAGAGGATTACCCCTTCTGTCCACTAGAGGAAACAAAACTGGTCTCATCATCTTGGTGACTAGGATGCTTCCTCCTATCAAGCCATCCTCAGCAACAGATGAAGTGGGTGAAGTACCAGGAACAGCACACAGGAAAGTCTCTCTCCATTTGTTATCAGGTAGCACCCTGGTGGATTCAGGAGACAACTGGAGGTCCTCTGCCTGGTTGGAGGGGTGCAGAGACTCGGGGTAACCACCGCCTTGACGTACACTTTGCCAAGCTTACTGGAAGAAGTGGGCGGCGTACCAGGTACCGGGTGTAGGAAAGTCTCTCTCCGTTTATCAGGTAGCACCCCGGGGAATTCAGGAGACAACTGGAGGTCCTCTGCCTGGTTGGAGGGGTGCAGAGACTCAGGGATAACCACCGCCATGACATACATTTTGCCAAGCTTACTGGAAGAAGTGGACGGTGTACCAGGTACCGGGTGTAGGAAAGTCTCTCTCCATTTATCAGGTAGCACCCTGGGGAATTCAGGAGACAAATGGAGGTCCACCGTCTGGTTGGAGGGGTGCAGAGACTCGGGGGTAATTACTGCTTCAAAGTACACTTTGCCAGGCTTACTGGATGAAGTGGGCGAAGTACCAGGTACAGGGTGCAGAAAAGTCTCTCTCCATTTGTTATCAGATAGCACCCCGGAGGATTCAGGAGGCAACTGGGGTTCCTCCGCCTGGTTGGAGGGGTGCAGAGACTTGGAGGTAGCCACCGCCTTTATGGACTTAAGACCAGATTTATTAGAGACGGAGGGTCCTTGCTTTGGGACCATCTTCAAACTGGTTTCAGAGAAGACATGTCTGTGAGGCGGGGCGGTACATGAGCCAGATCATTGGTACAATCGTCGAGACTGTGTGGGGACATCGCCTCCGCTTCTCTTCCTTCGGAGACTTCAGCGCACAGCGAGTCAGCGACTAGCAGATCTGGTGAAGAAGAAGAAGAAACTGCTGACTGTCCTGAAGATATGAGGACTGGACACTCCTTGTACCTTAACAGTCCCCCAGGATACACCATGCAGGATCTCCAGACCTGAGCGGGCACTAGATCTCTCGGCTCTGGACAACCTGTCGGTAAGCCAGTCAGCACCTGGAATGTGAACTTCTTCATGTGTAATGCTCCAATCTGGAGCTTAATTTGAACAGACATATTTGGACTGTTTCTGAGTAGGGCTCGTCCTTCAGCTGACAATGCCCAAACCGGCTTCTGGAGTTGTCGGATGGGAATCAGACACCAACTCTTCAAGGCTTTAAGCCCGAAACTTCCGGTTAATCCGAGGCCTTCACTTGCCACGGAGACAGTCATGGTCATCTGTGGAGAGGAAACACTAACGCCAAGGGCAGCCTCTCCTACAGGCCTAATGTCTTGGGATTCTCCAACCTTCGATGGACAAAGACCATCAGGGGGTCCCAAACAACCGCAGTGGGACCGCAATCCGATTTTGTGACCGAGTTCTGGCCTCTGCTTTGCCTGATGAACATAGTCATCCTTCATGGATTCAGTGCGGATAGCAGCCTTTACAGGCTGGGAAATAGGAGGTCTTTGGGAGGACAGAACCTGGCGTGATGGTTTACCTCTACGCCTTGCACGTCTGGACTGCCTCTTGAGGTTGGGAAGAGAAGTATTCTGTGGCGCATAGTCATCCTGTGTGGATTCTGGGTGGGCAGCAGTCTCTTCAGGCTGGAGAACTAGTAGGCTACCTACACACATTACCCATCGGGGCTGCTCCGGGATATTGGGAAGGGAAGCTTTAGCAGAGGCTTCAGGATTAGGGTCATCGAAAACCATTAGAAAGGCCACCAGGAAGGCCTGCAGGTCGAAGACAATAGGTTCCCATGCTTCCCATAGGGGGGTGATCCATTTCAAGGCATCACCCGCTAGATAGGACATCATAAATGCCACTTTAACCCAATCGGTAGGAAAATAGTGAGCATAGAACTTGAAAAGCGGCATGCATTGCTCCACAAATGCACGGCTTCGTTTTGGATCCCCGTAGTACCGTGGCGGATCCGGAGGAACGAGTGCTGATAGATCCATTTGGGCTGGTGCGTAAATCACCGGGACCTCGGCTTGTGAAAAAAATTGTCTTTTCGCCAGACAAGGATTCAAATGTCTCTGAGAGGGAATGGCCGTGGGGCTCAACGGGAACCATGGCCTGAGAAAGCTGTTAAGCTCGCGCCCGGAAGACTGGCGTGAGCGTGATTAGTGATCCCACTGTACCACGAGCCGAGGAGTGACTGGAGGGGCGTAACTAAGTATCAACCTGATCCGACCAAGGTCGCACGGCGGCTCAGTCGACTCCGTGAACCAAGGAGGAACTGAGCAGAGTGACCAGGTGCTACTCCAGGTCAGACCTCGGTCACAGCTGTTGACCCACACCGGGGAATGCAGGAACAGGCAGGTTAGACTGGCGCACAGACAGGTGGGTATTGGCAGGCACGGCTGGTATGCAGACAGGTGGGTACTGGCAAGCACGGCTGAAGTGCAGACAGGGAGATACTGGAAAGCACGGCTGGAGTGCAGACAGGGAGAAACTGGCAAGCACGGCTGGAGTGCAGAAAGGGAGGTACTAGCAGGTTGGAGCGCCGGCTGGATAGGATCCAGTACAGACTGGGAGAGAGGAACAGAGCCGCAGATGCGGTAGACAAGCAGAATAAAGCAAAACCGCCGGAGCGGAGGACAAGGCAGAGCTGAGCGGAACCGCAGGTGCGGTGGACAAGGCAGAGCAGAGCGAAACCGCCGGAGCGGTGAGCAAACAGAGCGGAGTGAAACCGCAGGAGCGGTGGACAAGGTAGAGCAGAGCGAAAACCGCCGGAGCGGTGGACAAGGCAGAGCAGAGAGGAACCACCGGAGCGGTGGACAAAGCAGAGCAGAGAAAAACCCCAGGTGCGGTGGACAAGGCAGAGCAGAGAGGAACCGCCGGAGCGGTGGGCTAGGCAGAGCAGAGAGGAACCGCCGGAGCGGTGGGCAAGGCAGAGCAGAGAGTAACCATAGGTGCGGTGGACAAGGCAGAGCAGAGAGGAACCGCAGGTGCGGTGGACAAGGCAGAGCAGAGAGGAACCGCCGGAGCGGTGGGAAAGGCAGAGCAAAGAGAAACCGCTGGCGTGGTGAGCAAGCGGAGCAGAACAGGGCTGACTGTGCAGGCAGAGAGGACAGGGCTCTGTTCACATGGAACAGACTGGAAGATACAGGAAGAAGGCTAGAACACAGGAGGTAGATACAGAGGAAGGGAAAAGGGACCAGCAGAACCAGATACACACAAGGTACTTACAATGAAGTAGCGAGTGGACATAAAACTCACAAACAGAAGTACAGAGACAACGACTTGGAGTTAGGTGCAGGTTCAGACACTGCAGGAAAAGGGAGGGTTCAAACAGGTAACAGGCTAGGAGACAGTTCTGACAGGAACTGATACTGCAACGAGATACAGGAACGAGCATTGGTATACTGCCCCCAGGGTGGCAGAAATGGACTAGAAGTCACAGATAACAGGCCTGGGTATACAGCCCCCAGGGTGGCAGAAGCAGACTGGAAGTCAGAGATAACAGGCCTGGATATGCAGCCCCCAGGGTGGCAGAAACAGACAGGATACAGGACAAGACCTGGTAACTCAGAGGCAAGGAGCATACTGATAGATAGTGTTGTTCAGGCCCCTCTTTCTGGGTGGAGGGGGTTTAAAAATCGAGTGACTCACAGCAATAGGCTGGAGACGCATTAGGGGTGCGCCCACAGCAGCTATAAGAATCAGGAAGTAACCGGGCCGCCAACCTAACCAGTCAGACAAGAGACATGCACACAGCATGAACTGGAGCAAGGTTTGCAGGCTGGACTGATGGGTAAGATTGCGGTCTTGCATGGTGGGAGGTGGTGCACTATGCAAGCACGCCGCCAGGGATGTTACATTATCCCTGTACTGTGACATCGCTGTGTGCATTATCCCTGTACTGTGGCATCACTGTGTGTATTATCCCTGTATTATGACATCACTGTGTGTATTATCCCTGTACTGTGACATCACTGTGTTTAATATCCTTGTACTGTGACATCACTGTGTGTATTATCCCTGTACTGTGACATCAATGTTTATTATCTCTCTACTGTGACATCACTGTGTGTATTATCGCTGTACTGTGACATCACTGTGTTTAATATCCCTGTACTGTGACATCACTGTGTATATTATCCCTGTATTGTGACATCACTGTGTGTATTATCTCTGTTCTGTGACATCAATGTTTATTATCTCTCTACTGTGACATCACTGTGTGTATTATCCCTGTACTGTGACATCACTGTGTGTATTATCTCTGTGCTGTCACATGAGTGTATTTATCATCCCTGTAATGTGACATCACTGTGTGTATTATCCCTGTACTGTGACATCACTGTGTGTATTATCCCTGTACTGTGACATCACTGTGTGTATTATCGCTTTACTGTGACATCATTGTGTTTATTATCTCTCTACTGTGACATCACTGTGTGTATTATCCCTGTATTGTGACATCACTGTGTGTATTATCTCTGCACTGTGACATCACTGTGTGTATTATCTCTGTACTGTGACATCACTGTGTGTATTATCCCTTTACTGTGACATCACTGTGTTTATTATTTCTCTACTGTAACATCACTGTGTGTATTATCCCTGTATTGTGACATCACTGTGTATTATCCCTGTACTGTGACATCACTGTGAGTATTATCCCTGTATTGTGACATCACTGTGTGTATTATCACTGTACTGTGACATCGCTCTGTGTATTTTCCCTGTACAGTGACATCACTGTGTATTATCCCTGCATTGTGACATCACTGTATGTATTATCCCTGTACTGTGATATCACTGTGTGTATTATCCCTGTACTGTGACATCACTGTGTGTATTATCCCTGTACTGTGACATCACTGTGTGTATTTTCACTGTACTGTAACATCACTGTGTATTATCCCTTTACTGTGACATCACTGTGTTTATTATCTCTCTACTGTGACATCACTGTGTGTATTATCCCTGTAGTGTGATATAATTGTGTGTATTATCCCTGTACTGTGACATCACTGTGTGTATTATCTCTGTACTGTGCCATCACTGTGTGTATCATTCCTGTACTGTGACCTCACGATGTGTATTATCCCTGCATTGTGACATCACTGTGTGTATTATCCCTGTACTGTGACATCGCTGTGTGTATTATCCCTGTACTGTGACATCACTGTGTGTATTATCCCTGTATTGTGACATCACTGTGTGTATTATCCCTCTACTGTGACATCACTGTGTGTATTATCCCTGTACTGTGACATCACTGTGTGTATTATCCCTGTACTGTGACATCACTGTGTGTATTATCCCTGTACTGTGACATCACTGTGTGTATTATCCCTTTACTGTGACATCATTGTGTTTATTATCTCTCTACTGTGACATCACTGTGTGTATTATCCCTGTATTGTGACATCACTGTGTGTATTATTCCTTTACTGTGACATTACTGTTTATTATCTCTCTACTGTGACATCACTGTGTGTATTATACCTGTACTGTGACATCACTGTGTGTATTATCCCTGTACTGTGACATCACTGTGTTTAATATCCCTGTACTGTGACATCACTGTGTATATTATCCCTGTACTGTGACATCACTGTGTGTATTATCCCTGTACTGTGACATCACTGTGTGTATTATCCCTGTATTGTGACATCACTGTGTGTATTATCCCTGTACTGTGACATCACTGTGTGTATTATCCCTGTATTGTGACATGACTGTGTGTATTATCCCTGTACTGTGACATCACTGTTTATTATCTCTCTACTGTGACATCACTGTGTGTATTATACCTGTTCTGTGACATCACTGTGTGTATTATTCCTGTACTGTGACATCACTGTGTGTATTATCCTTGTACTGTGACATCACTGTGTGTATTATCCCTGTACTGTGACATCACTGTGTGTATTATCCCTGTACTGTGACATCACTGTGTATATTATCTCTGTACTGTGACATCACTGTGTGTATTATCCCTGTACTGTGACATCACTGTGTGTATTATCCCTGTACTGTGACTTCACTGTGTGAATTATCCCTGTACTGTGTCATCACTGTGTGTATTATCCCTGTACTGTGACATCACTGTGTATATTATCTCTGTACTGTGACATCACTGTGTGTATTATCCCTGTACTGTCACATCACTGTGTGTATTATCCCTGTACTGTGACTTCACTGTGTGAATTATCCCTGTACTGTGACATCACTGTGTGTATTATCTCTGTACTGTGACATCACTTTTTCATTATTTGAATACTGTGTTAACATGTGCATTATCCTGGCACTGTGACATTACTGTGTGCATAATAATAATAATATTTTTTATTTTTATGTCGCCAACATATTCCGCAGCACTTTACAATTTTAGAGGGGACTTGTACAGACAATTAGACGTTACAGAATAAGCATAACTGAAATATCAAAAGGAGTGAGGGTCCTGCTCGCAAGCTTACAATCTATTAGGAAATAGGGGAGACACAAAAGGTGCATAGATTAGTCCTGTACTGACACAACAATTGGCACAATTCCTGTGCTGCAATTTATTTGAGATATTTATTATTTTAAAGTGTCATAACTGAATTATTCTCAGGAAGTACGTAAAAGCATGTTGTGCAGTGTAAAGACCAACATAATTATAACTTTTTGGTGGTTATGGTGAACTGAGGTCCTATTCCAAGTTCTGCTATGGAACCCATATTACTTGATTTTGAGTGATTGTATAGCATTATATTGAGAAAAAAAAAAACTGAGTGAAAAGTAAAAACTCCAGTAGGTGACATTATAGCCAAAGGTAATCTACGGGAAAGTTTTACGTTAACAATGGTTCCTGTAGACTTTGGTGCTTTCTGATGATATGAGGAAGCGCATATATAGAGAACGCATTCAGTTTCTTTGAAAATTCCAGAGTTATAAACTAGGACAATGGGTTTTTTTAGGCCACAATTTATTGTCATGAGAGAGGACCTTTCATCAGTTTTTGCATGTTAAACTGTCCACATCATGAAATAGTGGCTTCAGATCTGAATTAAATGTAGTTTTTATCTTTTAAATGCTCATTTCTGTCTTGGAGATTATAATTTAGGATAAATCCAAGGGGGCATTACCAGAGAATTGTCACTGTGGCCATGTACTTTTTCCACTCCGTGACATTGTCCAACCATAAGCAGGAGGTGTCATGCAGGTGGAAAAAAGAACACTTAATGAATGTGATGCATCTTGGGACAGGAGTAACATTTCTGGCATTAAACTCTGGCACTTCTGCAGAATTTGAAGAGCGAGTGTAACCCTCCGTAGTCTTGATAAATAAGGAGAGGGAGAAGGAGAGAAAAAAATCAGCTCACCTGATCGTTAACAGCTGGAGGCTCTGTAAGTTGATCCGACAACGGAATAGCCTTGGTTCCTGGCAATCTCTTAGAACAGAAAAAAGAAATGTGGTCTTCCAGCGGATCTTCAATAAAATTAAGCTTTTATTGGGAACATATAAAAGCAGCCATGTCACAAGGACACAACACGGGATACAAAATCACAAGACATAATAGTCCCAACGCGTTTCAGCTAAGTATTAGTATCATCCCGTACCTGGACAGTGACTCAAATACCTCTGCTAGGTGTTTCAAGTGGTCCTCTTAAGTCTTGGAGTACACTATCACATCGTCCAGGTAAAGTAACACAGTCTCGAAGTTGCAGTGTCCCAGGCAGCACTCCATCAATCTCTGGAAAGTCCCGGGGGCATTGCAGAGTCCAAACGGCATACTGTTGAACTTGCAGAGTCCCATCGGGGTTGTAAAGGCCGTCTTCTCCCAATCCTCCTCAGCCACAGCCACTTGCCAGTACCCACTAGTGAGGTCAAGGGTGGAAAATTTGCAGACTTTAAGGCAGCTAGGGACTCCTCTATGCATGGTAAAGGGTATGCATCCTTATGTGTAATGCGATTTACTTGTCGGTAATCTACACACATTCTCATACTCCCATCCTTTTTCCTAACTAGCAATAGGGGAGCTGCCCAGGGACTACAACTATCCCTTATTATCCCTGCCTTTCTCATGTCGTGCAGCATCTCCTTAGCCTTCTAGTAGTGAGCTGGTGGTATAGGCCTGTAACGTTCTTTGATTGGGGGATGGTCACCTGTTGGGATATGATGTTGAACCCCCTTAATCCTCCCGAAGTCAAGTGGATGTTTACTGAACACCTGCGAGTATTCTTGAACCACCCGGTGTACACCCTGTTTTTGATGGGCAGGAGTGGTGTCTGTCCCAACATGGAGCTGTTGACATCAATCTTCCACCTGGGTTGCAGGGTCATTATCCTCCACTTCGTCTGGTGAGGTTAAGGACTCCGCCTTGTGAATGCAATTGTTATTTACAGCATGTAATTTGGCAACAGTGGCATAACGTGGTAATCTAACCTCATCTTCCCCAATGTTGAGAAGACGAATGGGCACCCTCCCATTGCGTACATCTACCACTCCTCTGGCGGTTAAGAGCGTGGGTCTGTGCTCGGAGCAAAGGGGTTCTACTACCGCCTGGTAGCTCTATCCTCTAAGACCTATAGCAGCTCTACACCAGATGAGCATTTCACTCATAGGGGGGATCACAATGGGTATGGGGTCCGTCACCCGCACATTACCAATTTCACCTTCTGTTAATCTTACTTGTTGTTGGTACATCAGGATTCGGATCTCCTTCTGCAGCGCCCTCCTCTGTCCTGGTCTGGCAGTGTCAGCTATCTGTTAGAGCAAGAACACAACTTCTCCCAAACAGTTACCAACAATATTAGTGCCAAGTACCATATACGGATTGGTGTCATCAGGATTAGTCTCTACTACAATTAGCCCCTGGTCCTTCAGCTCCACTCTCCCAAATTTACAGTCACATTCTTAACCCCGATTAGGTTAAGGGGGAGTCCGTTTGAGGCATAGACAGAAAGATTTGGAGCTGGCGGACTTAAGTCGTCCATGGACCAGAACCTCTTGTAGAGGACATCAGGCATGATGGTTACCTGAGATCCTGTGTCCAGCAGAGCGTGCGTCGGGATCCCGTCCAACACAATGGACAGGAAAGGTCTTCCTCCGACGAACCTGTTGTACCAGTCTGATGGGCCTGGGGAATTTACTCCTGGGTGTCGGCCCTCGGCCCCAGGGTTTTCTCGTTTAAAGGACAATTCTGGGCGGTATGCCCGACCTTGCGGCAGCGGTAACAGGTAAGGTCCTTCTGTGGACGGCGCTGGTTACTGGTCCTCGCAGAGGGTGGTGTTGGCCTCCTCCTCCTTCGCATCCAGGGGACATCCTCAGGGCTATCGGCTAGCAGGATTTTCCCTCCTTCCTCGGGCTCTGTCCGCAGCTGCAGGGCACTCAGCACAGTGGTTAGGGTTTTGCTCAACGCACCTCAGAGCGCAAGCTGTCTAGCTCTCTAGGGGACGTTGCTGGAACTTTGGCTTCAGCAGCCACCAGGGAAAAGGTGGGTGTTGCAGGCACTGGGGTAGCCCCACCCTCGTAACATTGGATGGAATTTGTTTCCAGAGGCTGCAGTCCTTTTATAGCCATGTCCTTAAGACTGTCAAAGGTGGCATCTGGAAGATCCAGGGACTACCAACGCACAGTCCTGCTCTCCTCTGGAGACTTCAGTCCCCGGACAAACTGTTCCTTCAGTATTTTGTTCTCGTTGTCTATGCTGGTTGGACTAACCTGTTTCAGAGCCCCTTGTAGACGCCAGGCATAGTCCCGAACATCATCCTCCGGCTGCTGAGAACAGTTGTAGAACCTCATCCGGAGGTCCGCCTCAGTATGATCCTCAAACACAGTCTGTAGTTTATTAAAGACTGCGGACACTGACTCCTGGTCTGCGGATGACCATGTTTCCACTTCCCGCTCCGCAGCACCGGTCAGTTGTCCTAATACAACAGCAGCCCTTTGCTTGCCTGTCATAGAGTACATGTCCAGTATACCGCATATCTTCCGTTTGAATCCAGACAGGGTATCTGGTTTGCCGTTGTACTGGGGAAGCCACTTTGCTCCAGGAATATACAGTAGAGTTATGGGGGTGACAGGAGTTACAGGCGCTGCTGGTGGAGCGGCCGCCTCAACCTGCTCGGCGGCAGGCGCGGGTTGTACATCGGGGCCGATTACCTGCGCTCCGGCGTTCTGCTGTTCCACAGACATTCTGGCGCCCCCCCTAGCTAACCGTGGCCTACCTTCTTTATTTTTCTTCCGGTAAGCCGCAGCTCCGCAGGTGACGGTCTTCTTCAGGACCTTGCGTCGCTTACGACCTGACGCTTCCTGGTTGACGTGGAGGCATGGGGCGTGTCCGGGGCTTTGCGCGCTTTTGGAGGCACGCCCCTCAGTTTCCCGCAGTTACGCCCTTCTTCTCGCTCGGCTACCCAAGAATGGCGGCAATCTTCACCACAGTCAAATATACAGTTCACTTCAATAAAGGCGCACAGTACCTGGTGGCAACGGGCATAACACTCTGACGTTGCAGCGGGCACGCTATCCTGTTCGTGACGCCAAGAAAGAGTGACTCGCCCAGGGTGAATGGGGACAACTCAGTACCCGGGCCTTTTGCCTGACCTTGGGGATGTCGCGGTGGTCAGCTCCCGGGCCCGTACTCTGGGGTCAGCTTTTAAAAAGGGTTTGGTTTGTTTATTAGTTTTATTAAAGTTCGTGACGCCACCTGTGGTTTCTGGTGAGAATCACCAGCGCTGCAGCAGTCCACTGAGGCCGATGTAGTGGCAGCTTAGATGGTATCGCTCCCCACAGGTGGAGCAGGGCCTCAGGGCAGCGTAGGAAGGGGGGATGCAGGATAGGCGAGACCCAGCTGGGTCAGAGCAAGAACAGGGACCGACACGGTAGTCACTTCAGTACCTTTTACTGGTGGAAATTCAGGCACATCCAGGAGCACTGTAGGGTGAAGGGTGCATGTCAGGATCCTCCCCAATGAGCGGGTGTAGGGCCTCCTGTTTCTTGCCTCTGCGTAGTAAGTTTCTGACCTGCCTAGAGCTAGGCCTAACTTTGTCTCTGTCCTGCGCTGGATGACCTTGTGGTAGGGCCTTCTCTCGGAATACACGCTCCTCAGCTTGCGGGGCCTATGTGTTTCCCGGCTCTGTTACGTATCAGAACTTTAGCGATCCTGGGACCTGTAGTTCTCCAGGGATTCCGGTTATGCCTTACTGGGTCATAGAGGTCCCGGTAACTTCGGACCCGGTGTCCGGTAAATTCTTCGGGGTGAGCTAGTTAAGCTCCTCTGCCCCCTAGGTTACTAACTCTCCACTCGTCTTCGGCCTACTCGGGCCCTCACTAGGCTACTCACACTAACGGCAGCTTGCCGCGCTTCACCGATCTTATGGCGCCGGCACACCTTAAGCTCTAACTGAGCTCCCTGAATCGAGCTAGCAGGAGCCTCGTGCTCCACTGCTGAACTATTAACTGAGTTCTCTAGACTAGACTGAGCTCCACTGCAGACTGACCTCTCTCAGGCTTCTCTACTGCAGGAACTCTTCAGAGGAACTGACTGCTTAGCTCCACCTTCCCTATTTATATATCCCTAACGGGCTCCCTCTGCTGGTCTGAGGTGGGAGGTGGAGATATGTGAATGTTTATGGGGTCCTCTTGTGGAGGAATCCATCAATGCACTCTTCTAGGATCTGTGATACCAAGCGCAGCTGGGAGTCACAAATGCAAACAGCCCAGCTACACAATTCACTGCCAACAGTTATCAAGATTAGGCCGTTAGGTACCCAACACACAGAGTAATGTCCAGAAATCCAGAACTTTACATAGTTTATCGAAGGCTATCGATCATTCAAAGGGACTCTGTTGGCAAAGTCATGCTGCTCTAGCTATGAGTGGCATAATATACACACAAGTACCCACACTAAACTAAACTATGCTTTACTCTGAAGCACTCCAATGTTCCAGAGAAAATTTTTTAAAAAGTTCTGGGCTTGGATAGAAGTGTATGCTGGGTGGTGCCCCTATATTAATAAATCTGTTAGTGTGAAGTGAAACGCCTTTTAATCAAGCTATGCTGTCAGGGAGCCGCCCAGTTTTCCCTTCTTTGTGAAATATTACTTAAAACTATGTTCCCTATTCATCATTTGCAATTTTTAAAGTAACTCTCCTTTTATTGCCTTGTAGCATTTGAAAAGAATTCAGGCATGCACAACATTACTCCAGAGGCTAATTTGAGTACATTTGTGATCTATTTTGAGAGAAAAGACGAATCAGAGGAAAACATCTAGAAACACTAAACTCCACCCAGAGTGGTGAACTAAAAAAAACAACCAGATGAGCACTTAAAAAAGTGACTTAAAAGTTCTTAATGCAAAGTCACTATATCATTCTGATGGTGGTTGTGGACCCATTGAGCCACGGGCCGGGCTGACGCCGGAGGGGCGTAACTAAGAAACTACCTGGTTTTTGCTAGAGTCTCCAGTGGTGAGGATAGGCTTAGTGGCATATAGTCGCCATGTACCACTCCAGGACCGTCCCCAAGACTGCAGAAGCTGACCAGAGGGTCAGAGGCACGGGTACGTGGTACAGGAGGGCAAATAAAAAAATGTGGTCAGATGGTCCAAAGTTGGGGCAGGACAGGTTTAATACAGGTAGCTGAAGTCAGGAGCAGAAAGGTCAGAAAGGACGGGTAAACAGGCCGGGTCATTAACAAGATACAGAAAATGGAGGAATGCATGAATGGGTGCTATAACAATAGGAACCAATGTTCGGGCAGGGAGTGGTAGGCAGAACTGCCTAATAAAGGCCCTGCTAGCAGGTGATAGGCTGGGGAACCTAATCTCTGCAGGACTTAGCAGGGTTAAATTCCTGCAAAGCCTGGCCACGCCCCCTAAGGCTAAATAAATGCCACAAGTAATGCAGCAGTGTTGCATGAGGCAAAGTAACGGAAAGGTCTGTGACGCGCCCCTGGGCCTGTGTCGCGCTGCGTTGCGCACGCGGGAGCTTACCCGGAGCCGGATCTGTTGAGGGGTGTAGTCTCGTGGCGGTGATCCGGTCCGTGCCCAGGGAGTCAGACTAAGTGGCGCTGTTTTAGCGGTAGATGTTGGACGACTACGCCACCCGTTGAGTGCAGCCAGGGAGCTGCTGCTGCAGGGCAGACCGCTGAGGCCGGTGGTAGGATTGTGCAGCGTGATAGTATAACCCCCAACGGGAGGGGTATGGCCTCAGGGCAGCCGACGTGGATGATGGGGGTAGCAGGAACCACTCGGAGACGGTACTGTGTAGTTCAGGGTCTTTACTGGTGACAAAGATAGACCCTCCCGGAGTACTGGCTAGTGATTGGGGCCTGGTCAGTCCTTGAGCAGATGGGATCTCCCCTGGCCAGGCGGAGTTGTAGGCCTCCCAAACTAACGATACTCTCCTGGCTACCTTGCTAGAGGCGGGTATAAGTAGCCCACGTCCCTGAGTGTACCATGTGGTGCTCACCCGTATGGCCGGTGACTCGGGGCCTTCGGGTTTCTGGGCCAGAGGACCTGCAATCCCCTGCCGGTCGGTTTCTGCTGCTGGATAGGAGTTAGTCCCCACAGCCTCGGACTCCGGGTCCGGTGATAACTTCTCAGTCAGGGCGAGCTCTGCAGCTGCCAGCCCCTGACTCCTTGTAACACTGCTCCCAAAGAGCTCCTGTTGTTTCTTCCTATATTTGCTTCTTTTCTCTGCTTCTTCTCTACTCACTCACCCTGCCTCAGCCCTAGGTTTATATAGGGGAAGTTCTTCCCCTCCCAGGACTGGGCAGGAGGTGTGGCATGCATAGGATCCCTGACCAAGAGACCTCCCACCTGCTCTCAGACATAACATTGCTGTTACTGTGGAAAACCAGACCCCTGGGGTGCCACATTCCCCCCTAGTGAAATTTAGTACTCCGGGACTAAACATATTTTAGAAAAACATAACAAGATATAACAATAACAATAAAGAAACACATAAAGGTGGTCACGGCATGTCCGTAACCGGGTGCAGTCTTTGAAGAAAGCAAGGTGTCCATTTCACCAAAACAGGGAGACGTAACCAGGTAGGGGTCTGTCCTGCCCCGAGTCCTTAACAGTCTTTAGTCCGTCCTGGGTTACGCTCCAACTATGTACAAAGGATTCCCGGTAAATCCACCAAGGACTCCTAAAAATAACTAGAAACACATAATTATACACAAGCAACAATAAACAGGTAACCACAAATAAAACAATTTATACACTTCAAATCCTCCAACGTGCGGGTAACTGGCCCCTAGTGGCCCTAGTGGACCTACGGAGCTGACTGTCTGGCCCTGAACTACAGGGTGTAGGAGCTGTTAAGGGTAAACTGGGCAGCGGTCTACGGGCCCTTTGGCTCACTAGGGATATGGCAGGCTCACTGCAAGCAGAGGGTTGATCCTCCTGGTCTGCTGGTGTGGGGTCTTCTGCCTCCTGGACCGGCTGTTCTTCCAGCTCTACCTGTTGCTCCGTAGGTGCTTGGGATGCTGGTTGGAGGAAAGTGAGTACGGGTACCACAACTGCACCATTGACTTGAGTCCAAGACCGAGGGAAGTCTCCGAGCACAGTATTAACCATGTCTTCCCTTTCCTCTACGGGTCGAGGGTCTTCTTGTTCCTCTTCAGGGTTCCGTAGCTGTTCGGGACACTTCTTCAGGTGATCCCGGGATACAATGGTTGTGGTTTCCCCTCCGTCTTTACTGATGGTACAGACCTTTGGGTTGTCGTGGCTTGAGTGCAGTACGGTGTACGGGTCCTTCTCCCACTGGTCGTCCAACTTGTGGAGCCGTCTTTTTCTCTTCAAGACCTGTTCTCCGGGTACCAGGGGAACAGCGGGAGCATACTGGTTGTAAGTTTTCTCTTGTCTTTCAATAGCCTGACAGAGACTTCGCTCCACGCTCTCCTGTACTCTCCGGTACTGCTGCTGCCTCTCTGTGTCCCAGTCTGCTTCTGGTGAAGTGTCCTCAGGTGTCAGGACTCCCATTTCCAGGTCAACAGGTAACTTACCAGGTCTCGCCCTCATTAGGTAAGCCGGGGTACAGTTGGTGGAACCTACCGGGATGTGGTTGTATAGGTCCACCAGATCGGGCAGCTTCTCAGGCCACAGACTGCGTTCTTCCAGGGGCAATGTTTTCAGAAGATCCATTACCACCTGGTTCATTTTCTCACGAAGTCCATTAGTTTGCGGATGATAGGGTGTCGTCCTTATCTTCCGGCAGCCATACAGAGTGCAGAATTCTTGGAAGACCTCCGCTTCAAAGGCAGGTCCCTGGTCTGTCAACACTTGGTCCGGGTACCCGTGTGGACGGCAGAAATGCTGCTGGAAGGCTCTCGCTGCTGTTCGAGCTGTTAAGTCCTTGACGGGGACGACAACCAAGAACCGGGAGTAGTGATCCACGATGGTTAGTGCGTAGACGTAGCCACTTCTGCTTGGGGTCAGTTTTACATGATCCAAGGCTACCAGTTCCAACGGCTGCCGGGTGACGATGTACTGCAGGGGAGTCTTCTGGCTGGCACGGTCCTTCCTTCTTAGGTTGCACGGGCCACAGTCTCTGCACCACCTCTCGATGGTTCCCCTCATGCCTACCCAGTGGAACCGCTCGCGCAGCAGGAACTCCAGCTTCTTCCATCCGAAGTGTCCAGCCCCGTCGTGGTATGCCTCCATCACCATGGCTGCGTCTCTTCGTGGCACCACTACTTGCCAGATTAGTTCATGCGTCCGGGAGTTAACCATTCTGCGGCACAACTTCCCCTTATAAAGGAACAGTCGACTCTTCTCAGCCCACAGTTGCTTGGCTTCCTCCGGAGCGTCTGGGTCAAGGCGAGCCTCTGGCCGAGTCAGCATCTCCTTCACCAGTCGGACGGCAGGGTCACTGTCTTGCATTTCCTCCCAGTTGTAGTGAGGCAAGGGGTTAAACGTAGCGGCTTGCTTACTCCTTACCCGGTGGGAATACTGGATAGTCCCATGCCGGTGGAACGCAGGAAGTTCGACTTCTTCCAGTCCCTCTGGATCTTCTCCTACGTCCGGTAGGTTTGGCATCCTGGACAGGGCGTCCGCGTTGGTATTGGAGCATCCTGCCCGGTATTTGATTGTGAACTCGTAGTTGGACAGACGGGCCATCCATCTCTGCTCTAGGGCACCGAGTCTTGCTGTGTCCAGGTGTGTCAACGGGTTGTTATCCGTGTACACGACGAACCGGGAAGAAGCGAGGTAGTGCTTAAAGCGTTCGGTGACTGCCCACACCACTGCCAGGAACTCTAGCTTAAATGAGCTGTAATTCTCAGGGTTTCTCTCGGTGGGTCGCAGTTTTCGGCTGGCG
Organism: Phyllobates terribilis; assembly: GCF_046119375.1. NCBI lineage: Eukaryota > Metazoa > Chordata > Amphibia > Anura > Dendrobatidae > Phyllobates > Phyllobates terribilis. The sequence continues at coordinate 74,611,805 of NW_027362762.1, forward strand.
TAAGCGATTACTCGTTCTTTCCCCTGCTGGATCTGGGACAGCACGGCTCCTAGCCCGATGTTACTTGCGTCGGTGTAGAGGATAAAGGGCTGGCTGTAATCCGGGTACGCCAGGATTTCATCCCCCGTGAGGGCCATCTTCAGCTGGCGGAAGGACTCCTCTTCCAACTTCTCCCATCTGAAGGCCGGCTTCTGGTTCTTGGCCTTCCGGGACTGGCCTATCAGGAGGTCCTGCATAGGAGCTGCCTTTTTGGTGAAACCGGGGATGAACCTGCGGTAGTAGCCTACCAACCCGAGGAACTGCCGCACTTCCTTTACACTGGAGGGACTTGGCCATTCCTTAATTGCGGTGATCTTATCAGGGTCGGGAGCCACTCCGTCAGCGCTCACTACGTGTCCCAGGTACTGCACCTTTGGTTTCAGGAGGTGACACTTGGAGGGTTTCACCTTTAGGCCGTAGCTTGCCAGAGCTTCGAACACTTCCGCCAGGTGTTTCAGGTGGTCCTCATAAGTCTTAGAATATACGATGACATCGTCCAGGTACAACAGGACCGTCTCGAAGTTTCTATGGCCCAGACAGCACTCCATTAATCGTTGGAAGGTTCCTGGTGCGTTGCAGAGTCCGAACGGCATGCAGGTAAACTCGCTAAGTCCCATCGGGGTGGTGAATGCGGTCTTCTCCCGGTCCGCCTCTGCTACAGGAACCTGCCAGTACCCACTAGTGAGATCCAAGGTAGAGAAGAAGTTAGCAGATCTTAAAGCAGCCAAAGACTCCTCTATCCTTGGTAAGGGGTACGCATCCTTGTGTGTGATACGGTTGATTTTCCGGTAATCTACACACATCCTCATGGTGTTGTCTTTCTTTTTGACTAAGACTAGTGGAGCTGCCCAGGGGCTACAGCTATCCCTGATCACCCCAGCCTCCTTCATATCTCTAAGCATCCCCTTGGCGTGTTGGTAGTGTGCAGGGGGTACGGGTCGATACCTCTCTTTTATGGGAGGATGGTCTCCCGTGGGGATGTGGTGTTCTACCCCCTTGACTCGCCCGAAGTCTAACGGGTGTTTACTAAACACTCTCTCGTACTCTTGAACCACCCGATAGACTCCCTGTTTCTGATGTGAGGGAGTGGAGTCAGTACCCAAATGTAGTTGCTGACACCAGTCCTCCATTGTTTTCTTAGAGCCGTTACCTTCCTCCGGGTGAGATGGAGGCAAGGGTTCCACAGATTGTATAGCATTTTGGTTAATGGTATATAATTTGGCTAGCGTGGCATACCGGGGCAGGTACACTTCCCTCTTCCCGATATTGATTATGCGAACGGGCACCCTCCCATGGCGTACATTAACCACCCCCCGTGCTGTCAAGATGGTGGGCCTACTGTCTGAGTAAACTGGTTCTACCATTGCCTGGTAATCTCTACCTCTCAGACCAATAGCTGCCCGGCACCAAATCATCATTTCACTTTTTGGGGGCATGGCAATAGGGAAAGGATCACACATTCTCACGCTACCAATCTCACCGCCGGAGAGTTCCACCTGTTGCCGTCGCATCAGTGCCCGGATCTCTTTTTGGAGCACTCGCTGCTCGCCGGAGCTGGCGTTCTTGGCAACCTGCTGTAAAAGGAAAATCACCTCTGCAAGACAATTTTCAATTACATTAGTTCCTAGAGTTATCTTTGGGTGACTCTCGTGTTTGTCAATGTCTACAATGATCAGTCCCTGTGCTGCCAGTTCAACTCTACCAATTTTAATGGTCACCTCTTTAAATCCGATCTGTGGCACGGGCTGACCATTGCTGGCGATGATACTCAAGTCGTCGTCAGGGTAGCGGGTAATATCCGAGTCATTCCAGTACTGCTTGAAGAGCACGTACGGGATGGTGGTGACCTGTGACCCGGTGTCCAGTAGGGCACTCATAGGAATGCCATCCAGTACCACAGGCAAGACTGGACGTCCTCCCACATATTTGTCACGCCAGTTTGATGGGCCTGATGATCTTTTTCCTAGGGGTTGGCCCTCTACCCTAGGTTGTGCCAGTTTAAAGGACAGTACCTTGCCATATGTCCGGGTTGATTACAGCGGCGGCAGATGGGTCGTCCGTCCTCGTTGTATCGGTCGCTGGGTCTTCCTCTGGCCGGTGGGGTCCTCCTTGGTCGACGCCACGGGATGTCCTCCGGTCCGGATGCCAGCTGGATCTTCCCTGGAGTGGAAACCTGTAAAGACTGCACAGTTCGGGTTAGCGCAGCAACGCTTTTAGCTAGCTCTTGGACCTGATGGTGCAGGTCTGGAGCCGAGTCATTGTTCAAAGCCTGCGCTTGTAGTGGGGCGTCTGTGGGTCACAACGCCACCTGGTGCCGGTTCTCGGAGCACCCGGATGGCTCTGTCCTTGAACTGTGCAAATCCCAGATGAGGGTCCTGTAAGGCCATTGCCCGCAACTGGGTTCGGTGGGCATTGCAATATAAACCCTCTATAAATTGTTCAGTTAACAGCCTGTCCTCGTCTCCCACGCCGTCAGGGTCGGTCTGCTTAATGGCTCTCAGGGCCTCTTGTAGGTTCAGGGCATAGTCCCTTATACTCTCATGTGCCCGCTGTTTGCACCCGTAGAATCTAAGCTTGATCTCGGCTGAGGTGCGGGTATCAAAGGTGTCCCTCAGCCGGGTTAGTATCCCTGCGACAGTCCTCCCCCCAGGTGGCCAGGACTTTACCTCCCTTTGGGCTGCCCCGGTTAATTGGGCCACCAGGATGCTTACTTTTTGCTCTTCTGTGAGGGGGTACACCTGGAAGAGGCTATCCAGTTTTTCTCTAAAGTCCTGCAGGGTATGTGACTCCCCTGAGTACTGGGGTAGCCAGGCTGCCCCCGGGATATAGGGCATGGTGAAAGGCATGACCGCAACAGCGGTGGCGCTGGCGGGGGTTGGAGCGGTGAAGCTCTCCTCCGTATCCGACATCCTTCTCCCCCCTAGTGGACCGTGGCCTACCTTGCGATGATCCTCTTCCGTAGGCCGCGGCTCCGCAGTGGATCGTCAGGGTTGAGGACCTTCCGTCGCGCTCCTGTGACGTCGGCGTCTGCTGGGCTCCTTCCAGGACCTTACGCAACGTCCGGACGTGAGGCGGGGCTTCAGTTCTCGCGCGTTTTCGGAGTCCACGCCCCTCTTCTTCCCGCGCGGCGTCCTCAAGATGGCATCCAATGGCGGGAAAACTCCACGGATGGCGGGAAGAAGGCCGAAGATGGCGCCGGATGGCGGGAAAACTCCACCGATGGCGGGAAGAAAGCGGAAGATGGCGCCGGATGGCGGGAATCTTCACCACGGGTAAGTTTTCACAGTCTTTTTCAGGCACGCAGTACCCGGTGGTTGCGGGCACGAGATCCTGCCGACTACGCCAAAAGTTGACGCGCCCCTGGGCCTGTGTCGCGCTGCGTTGCGCACGCGGGAGCTTACCCGGAGCTGGATCTGTTGAGGGTTGTAGTCTCGTGGCGGTGATCCGGTCCGTGCCCAGGGAGTCAGACTAAGTGGCGCTGTTTTAGCGGTAGATGTTGGACGACTACGCCACCCGTTGAGTGCAGCCAGGGAGCTGCTGCTGCAGGGCAGACCGCTGAGGCCGGTGGTAGGATTGTGCAGCGTGATAGTATAACCCCCAACGGGAGGGGTATGGCCTCAGGGCAGCCGACGTGGATGATGGGGGTAGCAGGAACCACTCGGAGACGGTACTGTGTAGTTCAGGGTCTTTACTGGTGACAAAGATAGACCCTCCCGGAGTACTGGCTAGCGATTGGGGCCTGGTCAGTCCTTGAGCAGATGGGATCTCCCCTGGCCAGGCGGAGTTGTAGGCCTCCCAAAATAACGATACTCTCCTGGCTACCTTGCTAGAGGCGGGTATAAGTAGCCCACGTCCCTGAGTGTACCATGTGGTGCTCACCCGTATGGCCGGTGACTCGGGGCCTTCGGGTTTCTGGGCCAGAGGACCTGCAATCCCCTGCCGGTCGGTTTCTGCTGCTGGATAGGAGTTAGTCCCCACAGCCTCGGACTCCGGGTCCGGTGATAACTTCTCAGTCAGGGCGAGCTCTGCAGCTGCCAGCCCCTGACTCCTTGTAACACTGCTCCCAAAGAGCTCCTGTTGTTTCTTCCTATATTTGCTTCTTTTCTCTGCTTCTTCTCTACTCACTCACCCTGCCTCAGCCCTAGGTTTATATAGGGGAAGTTCTTCCCCTCCCAGGACTGGGCAGGAGGTGTGGCATGCATAGGATCCCTGACCAAGAGACCTCCCACCTGCTCTCAGACATAACATTGCTGTTACTGTGGAAAACCAGACCCCTGGGGTGCCACATCTGATGTGGGGAGAAACTGCATGGTGAGTAGAGGGGCGCTGAGCAAGCATGCGAGTTACCGCCGTGAGACTTGTCAGCATGAATTTGCTGACAAGTACCCCTCAAAGAGCTCTTAGGATCGAAGCATATAATCACTTATCCATAGGACAAATGATGCGTGTCTAATCACTGGGTGACACCTCCACAGATGCCGAAAATGGTGGTCCCATGTCTGTTGGGAGTAGTCACTTATTAGAATTGTCCAAAATGCACCAAATATTTTTAAGAGCTCTGCATCATTTGACAAAACTTCTGCAATTTACGCTATCCTTTTTTTTTTTTTATTAAGACTGAAGAAAAATAGTCTTAATAAGTTGTGAGCCTACAGTATATGTTTTAATGTTTAAGATGATGGAGTGTCTTTGTAATCTGTAAGAGCCCCATCGAGAGCGTGAGAGGATACGAAAGAGAATCCACTGCTCTGGGTCTCCGTGCAGTGAAGAATTCCTAGTTCTCCCCCCTGAGTCAAAGGTCTTGTTTGCATTCAGAACAATGGTTGTTGGTCTTCTGCCACATTGCTAGACTAAGGGAAAATAATGCGGTCGTACTTATGGGAAGGCTTGCCTAGCACGGTCTGTGATCGCAAATGACCATCGGCTGCATGTTTGCCAATTGGAGGTCGTTTTATAGCCTGTTTAAAGAGGCTGACTGCACAATTGGTAATAAATTGTTCTGTCCACATAGTCTTGTGTTAAAACATAATGATTGTAAGGGTGCACTGTAAATAAGGAGCACAAGCCACTCCACTTAGCAAGTCCCAGAAAAACCCGGGCCTTTATCTTTTAACACCTGTGCCCATGAGTTGCACCTACGGAGAAGCTAATGGCCATTTGAGAAAGCTGACAGAGGAGAGATGATGCAGGACAAAATCAGTAGTCAGGTATGAGGTCAGAAGATAGCTGAGGTCAGAACCAGAAAGGAAGAATCAGAGGTACATTTGACAGGCAAATTGAAAGTAAGGTCAGTCCAGAGTCAACAACAGGAATCTAGTGAGCAGAATCACTAGAATCGGGCTACAGGAGTGTAAAACATGGTAAATATATATTGAGGGTAAAGAATTTCTACAGGCACTCTTCAACTCTGATAAAAAGGCTTCTTTATTACGCCATGTTAAAAAACTTGGCTATATGCAAGAGAAAAAATATGCAATGCATGTGCAGATACAAAACTTCTAGCTGAAAACTCCCAGCAGTAAGCTGGGAGTTTAAGTAGGGTGTGATGCTGCCTCATTGGTCACAGCAGGGAGCTGATTACTGTCAGTATTGATGTTGCTTGCTCGATCGTATGATCTCTTCTGGATCATAACCTCTCCAATGCGCCAGATATTACAATAAGCTTCTCATAACACAAGAACCTAGAATTTTTGTATTTCATATTCTAAGTTGTTTTTGATTATTACAGGAGGAGGAGGAGGATCTTTGATAGGGTGAACAAGCGAACAATAAACCTTGAGCTGGAACTTGTGAAACATGTTAGGTATCTTAAAGGTCAGAGGAAATGTTAATGGGATCCTGATTGGTGTCCCATGCCCCCTAAACCACTACCATTTGTTTATTCTTATGTTAATGCCCTGCCTAACAAGCCCTTTGTACAGTATAATTGCAGTGAAAGCAAATTACAAATCAGTTTCCAATATACTAATTAGTTTTAGAAAGCGGGGGTGGTGCATTGGTTTGCCCACAGTAGTTGTCCCACTAATCATATTACCGCATGATCATTTTACGGCTACCCTATAGGCATGATAACATGATTTGCAAGATCTGACTTCATTGCGCATTGACATGAAATGAGGAAAGGTGTGCATGCACAAAACTTGCAACTCATGTTATCACGCCCACAGGGGAGCAGTAAAATGATTAGTAATATGACTAGTCTGGGAAAACCAACGCTCCTTCGACTAGCCTGAAACTATTTAGCATATTGGAAACGGATTTTTAACATTCTTTTTTGCAATACACTGCAATCACTTATACTGTACAAAGGACTTGTTAGACAGGATATAAACATAAGAATAAACACATGGAGGCCGTGTGGTGGACATGGGGACCTGTCAGGTTTCCTTTAAACGAAAGCTACAGGGTTTATGACCTGAACTATTTTATATGGATCAATAAATTTGGGCCCCAGCTTGATAGAAAGAAAGTTGAGTTTCATGTTTTTAATGGACAACCCCACCTTGTCCCCATCTCCAAAGCTTGGGCCAGTAGAACATCTATTAGCAGATGAGGTCTGAAATATTGAAGATATTGCTTGAGAATTTGGTTAATACATTTTGCCTGACCAGTGGTCTCTGAGCGGTAGGCAGAAGAAAAAGTCAATTCAATATTAATCTTACAACAGAATGTCTTCCAGAATTTGGATATGAACTGAGTACCCCGGTCAGAAAAATGTTTTATGGAATAGCATGCAGATTTATAATGGTTAAAGAATAACTTACTCAAAGGACCACTCCAGCGGTTTTGTTTTTTTACTAAAAACGGAAATGCAATGAAAGGTTTAATTCTGCGCCGCCAGTAGATCAAGCATGGAAGATGAAATGGTATCCAGAAATGCGGTTTATCTGTCAACACGTTTCGAAGTTCAATACTTCTTCATCAGGACAAACCACAATATCACATTGTGGTTTGTCCTGATGAAGAAGTTTTGAACTTCGAAACGTGTTGACAAATAAATTGCATTTCTGGATACCATTTCATTTTCCATGCTTGATCTACTGGCGGCGCAGAATTAAACCTTTCATTGCATTTCCGTTTTTATTAATTGTGGGTCTGCAGCAGCCATAAGCTTACTAGGCGGTGTGGTCACACGATCATACCAGATGAGTACAATTGCCTTTGGTCTTCCCACTGTTACTTGGATAAAACCATATTGCTTATTGATATCAGTTTTTTCACCTCATTTTTGTATTTTTGATGTTTTGTCCTTGTTTCTCACCTTTCCAACGCTGCTCTGGTCCTCTTCTACACCATGTGACAGCAGTTTTGACCTCCCAGCTAAGACAGCACCTGCAGTGTGCTCCAGAGGTCACTTTTTCAATGTAAGTCTATGAGTTCCAGATTAAAGGTCTTGTAGGCTTACATTAAGATAGGAATGAACAGTCTGGCAAAACAGAGCTGCAGTCACATAATGCAGGAGAGGGCCAGAGCAAGGCTGGAATTGACATAACATGATTACGTTTTTTATTTCACACACTACACTCTGATTAGTGATTGGTAGCAAGGTGGTACATTTAAAAAAGAAACGCAAGTGTGATCTTTTAAGGTTTGGGAGTTAGGTAACTTGGACAGAGGGACAAAGTGACACTGTTTACTATATCAATTATTATCAAATTACAGTTTTTCTAAGCGTGGATGGCAGCTTAATAATAAAGTTCATGGAGAGGTGGGCCCAGGAACTTTTAGGACTAGGAAAGGTCTGGAGTTGTCCGGTAGAACAGGATCTGAGCACTGTAGCTTGGGCACAGAAATTGCATGTGACTGGCAAAACGTCAAAGAATATTATAAATTTCGGGCTCTCCAGCTTCATGGAAGGAACGTTAAGTTTGATTACCTCAGCAAGAGTGGAACCCGTTCAGAGTCCTCAGTCTGAGTCAGACAAAAACTTCAGGAGTGCCATTGCTTTTTTGTATTTAGTATACAGTCTGAATGTTATCACAAAATCTAATCTAGAAAAGAAAGAGACCATTTAATTTATGGTCTAGGATAAAATCTTTTTTATTGATTGTAAATAAATTAGAGGGAAAAGGATGGAGTTGGAGGCCAAAATCGACAGATAAATGGAAGTTAAAGTCAGTCCAGGGTCAGCAATAGAAATCTGGCAAACAGAATCAGAGCAGAACTACAGAAGCATAAACCAGGGTCATTATAAATTTATAGCTATCAACTCCCAGCAGTAAGGTGGAAGTTTAAATAGGGTGTGGTGCTACCTCGTTGACTCAAGCAGGAAGCGGATTACTCCTAATGAACTGCTGGACTGCACACACCTGCTCTTCCTGACTAGGTGGAACCACTCCAGTATCTCTGGCTGGACAGAGTCTGTGCTGCCTAGAGCTACTGACCATGGTGTTTCCTACATCACCAGCACCACACGCAGAATAAATACAGTGGAGCCTTATGACAGAAGGAGATGTCAAAGGAGCAGGTCCAGGTAGAGATGTGACAGTGATGTGCTACCAAGAATGTTGATGAAGCAAGTTAAAAAATTCATGTGTCAAATTACCATTTTGCTTGTTTGTCAGGTGATCAGCAGCCCGTTTACACTACACAATAACCTGTGCTCACTTTGTTCAGTCACTTTGCTCAATTATGCTTAACTGTTTTTGAAATTTCCATAAAAGTGGAGAAAGTTGCTTGGCACCATTTTCAAGACAGATGTGAGTAATCTTCTGTCTTTTCTTAGAACATAAGGAATCAGCTTCCCAAAGTACAAATCCTCTACTATAACTACTTTGCTGTTTTGTTTCCCACAGAAATCTAAACGAGTGGGGATTTCCAAACACAGGAAGCTTATATTCTTTTATTTCACTATTATATAGACTTTTTTATTGCTACATAAATATAGAAAAACCCCATGTTCAGTACAATAAAATGTAGACGAGTTCTCAGCAATTCATATTTCTAGAAATTTCCCATATTCTCCAAAGAGTAACAAATTTCAGAAGGTCCACTTAGTGGTCACCACTTCCATCACATAATTATATTGAATGCCCCTTATCACTTCCATCAAACTAGGGAAATTTGCACTTCTCCATCTCTAACAATATACAATCTTCCTATTATCAGGATAAGTTAGATTATATAAAGATTATGGAGACGATTTATTAAGTTTTATGTATTTAAGTATTATGTTTTTGCCAGAATTTTGGCAGAAAAGACCTACGAACATTTTTGTGCAATGAGAAGGTGCTCAAAAATATTGTGACTTTTGATGTTTTCACACCAGTCCCAGTCTGGTTTGCCAAAATGGGTAGAGCTAGTGTGTAATGAGGTGTTACTGAACTCTCCCATCTAATTCATGAAAATGTACTCCAGTCCCTAACTGGTGGAAGCACACATCACTTGTAAGATGCGCCATTTTCCTGAAGCTGTGGTCTACAGGAAAATGGCCGCCCGAGCTACATGTCAGCGCATGCGCCGGCTCGGGCAGCCATTTTTTTTTGTAGACCACAGGAAGTGACCACGCTCACCGTAAACCTGCGCCGCTCACCGCCCTGGCCCGCAGCCAGACACTGCCCGCAGCCAGTCTAACCCCAGCCAGACACCCGCGGCCCCCAGCTAGACACCCGCAGCACCTCACCTCCTCCTCCTTTGCTGTTGCCTCCGCCGCCACCACCACCACCAGGCAGGCCTCGGTGGCACGCAGCCAGACCACGGTCCCTGCCCTCAGGCAGGCAGGCCCCTGCCCACATTCAGTCCAACCCGCGCTGGCCCCCAGCCAGACACCCCCAGCCCCCAGCCAGACACCCGCAGCATCTCACCTCCTCCTCCTTTGCTGCCGCCGCCACCTTGAAGGAGGGAGATTCCGCTCCACCACTACCACAGGTACGCAACGTTCGGACCATAAGACACACCCCCCATTTTCCTCCCAAATTTAGAGGTAAAAAAGTGCGTCTTAGGCTGTGTTCCCACAATGCGTTTTTTAAGCACATGCTGCGGAAATTTCCGCTGCGGATTATCATTGCGGAAAAAAACACAGCACTACCAATTATTTTGCGGAAGTGCTAAGTTTTCTCCACCATTGACTTGCATTAGATCGCATGTATTACGCATCACTGTATATGTAGATGCGCATACCATGCGTTCTAATGTGCGGATGGTACCTAGGTCTAGAGAAGAGGAGACTCTCCTCCGGACCCAGGTACCATAGTACCTGTAAAAAAAAAGAATAAAATAAAAAATAAATATATATTTACCTTCTGGCGGTCCGCGGTGCGCTCCTCATCGCATGCCGGCAGTTCGCGATGGACTGAAGGACCTGCGCTGACGTCATAGTCATGTGACGGGTCACGCGACGCTGACGTTGGCAGGTCCTTCAGTGTACCGCTGCCGGCAGCCTGGACAGTGAAGCAAGACTGCGGGGGCCATCAGAGGGTAAGTATATATTTATTTTTTTATTTTTTTACCATTCTTTCGGTCACAGTATATAAATCCATGGTGTTTGCATGGATTTATATAGTGTGACCAAGTTGACAAGCACTTTCCAAGTGACGCTAAAATCGCTTGGAAAGCGCTTGTCAACTCGCATGCGGAAATGCAAGTGAAGAACACTTCACATCCGCATCCCTGGCAGGAAACACGCATGTACAATCCGCATGTACAATCCGCATGTACAATCCGCATGTGTTTTTTTCTGCCAGGGAGATGCAGAAACGCTCAGGAAAAAATCCTGAGCATTTCTGCATCGTGGGCACAGAGCCTTATGGTCCAAAAAATATGGTACCTACTGCTGAATAGTAAATGTGTAAAGATCTGACATCTTTCTTATTATTAGGAAACAAAAGCAAACACAATTTTAGAGTGTAGAAAAAGAGAGATTAAATCCCGTAACCTTGATGTACTGTTACCCCTCTATAAATCACTGGTGAGGCCACATCTAGAATATGGGATCCAGTTTTGGGCTGCACATTGTAAAAGGGATACTGGGAAGTTGGTTCAAAAGCAGGCAACTAGATTATTTCATGGGATGGAGGCCTCTTATACGATGAGAGGTTGGAAAAATTGGGCTTGTTTAGCTTAGAAAAAAGAAGCCTCAGAGTAGATCTCATTTATATGTATAAATATATGTGTGGTCAGTACAAAGGACTAGCACAGGATTTATTCCTTCCAAAGACCATACTAAGGACCAGGGGTCACTCATTATGGGTGGAAGAAAGGCAATTCCGGCACCTAAATAGGAAAGGGTTCTTTACAGTCAGAGCTGTCAGACTGTGGAATGCCAACCACAAGAGGTAGTGATGGCCGACACTATAACAGCTTTCAAAAAAGGGCTGGACGATTTCCTTGATACACATAACATTGTGGGTTACAGATAAATTAGTGACAAAAAATGTATAATTGTGGAAGAGAAAAGTTGAACTTGATGGACCAAGGTCTTTTTTCAACCTATGTTTCAACCTATGCATGTGTGGCGCCCCTGAGGGTTCGACCGCCACAGGAATGCTGCACTTCTTTAATGGAGTGTGGTGTTCCTCCTCTGAGGTAAGCCTAGTGTGATGGTAGTGACCTAGCCTTTTGCATCCAACACCACATTTCCACCAGAGGGAGCTAGTATGCACTAGTGCTGCTCCCCTGGTTACAGGGATACTGGTGAACACAAAGTGGTAGGAACCAGTTAGTGGGTGTGGGTGGAGGAACAGTTAGTTAGTGACACTTCAAATTTCATATTTAATAGAATGCCATCTTTGATCTTGGTCTCTGGCAGTCTGTCTGTCAAGTGGTCCTAGTGGTTGTACTGTGCTGTCAAAATACTGTGTGTAATGTGACTTCCCTCCGGGAGCGAAGATCCTGTGTGGGCCTGCACCGGCATGGGACACAGCCCTCGTACCCCGATCTATGGGACGAGAGGAAGGTTGCAGACAAGGAATGTCTCAACCCGGCCAAGGACCAGGATCAAGAAGGCCCGGGAGCTTTAGAGTGTGGCTCCCTAGCAAATGGGTCCCGGGGAGGATGCAGACGGAGCGGAGCACGCCACCTGTCCTCGCCTACCTGATCTATTCAGAGGGATTCCGGCTGCAAGAGGGGTACCGGCCCCCGACACCCGACCTTGTACTCTACGTCCAGGACGGGAAAGCCCGGTTAGGCCCTGAGGATCCCGCCGGGCTTCGGATGGAGAGGAATTGCCACCCGAGCCCTACACCTGAGAGGAGCTCAGAGGGAGACCTGGCCTATTTACACACGCACAGACGGGAAGGGGTAAAGTCTGTAGTGCAGGAACACTCTGGCGTAGGGATGCTACCTCACACTGGACTTCCTCGGAGGTAGTCGGACCCCCGTCCCTGGTGGCCGCAGGACTCCGCGAGGAGCAGGGAAAAGCCTTGCGCTGCTTGAGAGAACTGTGAGTAAAGCCTTGGAAATTCATCCCTATGGCCTCCGGACTGTTCATTACGCGCCATACAACGCAACGCGGTGCCCGTACTCCCGGTACTACTACCCCCCCTTCATCCTGCCTTGCCTGCCCTGAGGCCGTGCTCCGCCTGTGGGGAGCAGCGAGAACTTTAGCCGCCATGACACCGGGCCTCAGCGGACTGTAGCGGCGCTGGTGGCCCCTTCACCAGACACCACAGGTGGCGTAGTCGACAATTACCACTCAACCCGGAAAGCCCTAACATCATTTTTAATGTGACGGTCCTGGGCACGGAACGGGTCCAGGCCACGGCTGCATCCCCCTCAACATCTGACCCGGCTCCGAGTATCCCCCATCTTCCCAGGCCAGGGCTTGCGAGCGTCTCACATGCCTTGAACAGCCATTTGAGGGTGAATATGTCTGCGCTCGATGTCAGCAAGTTGCATGTTTGGCAGCCCAGATACTGGATCTAAATGTGCAGCTAGCGACACTCAGGAGCATTGCAAACCTGGAGAGGAGTTTAGAGCTCACTGAGCTAGCTCTGGCTGGGTCCAGTGATATGGAGGAGGGTGGAGGTGGGGAAGATCATGACCCAGAGGTACGTAGCTGGGTAATAGTTAGAAGCAGGGGTAGGGGGAAAGTGCCAGGGAGCCCAGTCCTGATCGGGCACAACCTAGTAAATATGCCTGTTTGGCTGGTATTAGAATTGCAAGCCCAGGACTGGGAACTCTGCAGCAGGACGTTGCTCCTAGCAACCGGGAAGATGACTGCTGTAGGAAGGAGGGAAATAGGAGTGCAGCAAAGGCCAGACAGATGTTGGTGGTAGGGGACTCTATAATTAGGCGGACAGACAGGGTCATCTGCCGCCGAGACTGTGAATGCCGAACAGTGTGTTGTCTGCCGGGTGCTCGGGTTCGACATATTAAGGATAGGATAGACAGATTGCTGGGTGGGGCTGGGGAAAATCCAGCGGTCATGGTACACATAGGTAGCAATGACAAAGTTATAGGGAGGTGGAAGGTCCTTAAAAATGAGTACAGGGAGCTAGGAGAGAAGCTGAAGGCCAGGACCTCTAAGGTGGTGTTTTCAGAAATACTGCCCGTGCCACGTGCTTCACTAGAAAGACAGCGGGAGCTTAGGGAGATAAAGAAGTGGCTTAGAAATTGGTGCAGGAAAGAAGAGTTTGGGTTCATGGAGAACTGGGCCGACTTCGCTGTCGGCTACAGGCTCTACAGTAGGGACGGCCTGCATCTCAATGGGGAGGGTGCAGCTATGCTGGGGGAAAAAAAGGTCAGAGGGATGGAGGAGCTTTTAAACTAGGATCTGGGGGAGGGAGGGTATTCGTGCTTATGACTCACCCCCTGGGCCATGGGGCACTCGGGACCGGGCTTCAGGGCAATGCTGGGAGTAGTAGTGGCGACCCGGTCCCGTGGCTCAGGGTGGTCAGACCAGTGGCAGTCTTTTATATGTTTTAGGTAATGTCCGACTACGCCACCCGTGGATTGGGGTCAGGGAGGACCGCCGCTGCAAGGCAGACCGCTGAGGCTGGTGTTGGGGATGCAGCGGGGAATAGTACAACTCCCCACGGGAAGAGTGTAGCCTCAGGGCAGGTAATAGGATGCTGGGGGTGATGGTGCAGGCGCAGCAGTAACCACACAGAGTCCAATAATGCAGTCCAGGGTCTTTTACTGATCTTATCACAGACCCACCAGGAGTACAGGGTAGGAATGGACCTGGGTGTCTGAGGGCATTCGGGCGAGCTCCGCTGGTCAGGGTGAGTGGGTAGGCCTACCATTCTCTCTCTCTGCCCTTGCTGACTATCTCCCCCTTTAGTGGTATGATAGCCCACGTCCCTGAGCTTGCCGTGTACTACACCTGTATGGCTTGCGACTCGGGCCTTAGGTACCTGTAGCTTCTCCGTGCTGTACCGGTCCCTCTGTGTGGCAGAGCCTCCAGGCTTCTTGGCCAAGGGACCTGAAATCCCTTGCAGGTTGGTTATCTGCTGTAGGGCTTGCAACCCTGACAGCCTCGGACCCCAGTGTCTGGTTGTGCAGTCTCTCTCTGCCAGGACCGGCTCTCGTCGCCTCTGTCCCTGGCTTTCTGCTCCTCCTTTGCCTCCTGGACTCCTCAGCTGCGGCTGACCTGTCCCTCTCTTCTGGGAACCCTTCTGGATACTTCAGAAGTGGGTCCTGGTCTCCCTAACCCTGCCCTCAGTACCAGTTTTTATAGGGGCAGCCTGCTCCCCCTACTGGCCTGGGACAGGAGGTGCTGCATGCAAATGGTCCATGACCAGAGAACCTCCCTCCTGCTCTCAGACACAGCCTTACAAGTTTGTGGCATCCAGGCCTGGGGTGACACATTCCCCCCTAGGAAAGCTTAGTACTCCGGGACTAAACAAGAAACACGATACAGGGTATAAATGATAACATAAACATAACAGAGAAGAAAACAACAAACACCACATATTGAGTTCTTTAGGTCACAGTATGGCCTGTGACCGGGTGTCCATTTCACCCAATAAGGCGAAGTCTCAACCGGTGCAGGGACCTGTCCAAAGCAAACCCCAAACGTTGGCCCTGGGCGTGGCTGCAAGGCGAAGCAAACTACTTTGGACCACTCGGGACCACGCCAGACAGGTTTTTCTTCCTTGGCCATCTTCGCAAAAGGCACAAAGTGCAACTATTTACAACGTAGTTCCTGTTATCCAAAGTTCATAACCTGTCAGTCCATACATCTAGAAAAACTGGAGAAAACACTATTAGTTACAGGTAACAAACATATTAAATATATACATGGTACATTTAGATCTTGTACCTATATCCTCCAGCGAGCTGGTGTTTGACCCCTAGTGCTCCTGGTTGACCTCCTTAACCCACTGTCTGGTGGTGGACCAACCTGGCTTTCCCCACTATCATTGAGGGTACTGCTACTAGCTGGGTGTACAGGCGGGGGCAGGCAGCTGTCTGCGGGTCCTTTGGCTTACCGCAGGCATGGCAGGCTCACTGTCAGCAGAGGGTTGACTCTCCTGGGCTGCTGGCGTGGGTTCTTCCGCCTCTGGGGCCGCTTGCTCTTCTTGTTCTTCCTGTCCTCCTGTAGGCTCCTGCTGGGTAGGCTGAAGGAAGTGTAGGCCGGGTACCACTATTGCGCCATTTATCTGAGTCCAGGTCCGGGGGAACTCTCCGAGAACTGTGCTGCTCATCTCTTCCTTGTCCTCTGCGGGTTCAAGGTCATCTTGATCTTCACTTGGACTCTGCAGTTGCTCGGGTCACCGTTTTAGGTGGTCTCTGGAGACGGTACTAGTGGTTTCTCCTCCATCCTTGGTAATCACACATACCTTCGGGTTGTCGTGGTCGGACTGCAGTACTGTGTACGGGTCTCTCTCCCACTGGTCATCCAGCTTGTGAAGCCTTCTCTTCCGCTTCAGGACCTGCTCACCAGGTTCCAGGGGACCAGCAGGGGCGTGTTGGTTGAAGAGCCTCTCTTGCTTTTCTCTCGCTTGAGCCAGACTCCTCTCCACACTCTCCTGTACCGTCTTGTACTGTAGCCGCCGTTCCATATCCTAGTCCGCGTCTGGGGAGGTGTTTTCAGGTGTCAGGACTCCCATCTCCAGGTCGAGGTCGATCGGCAGCTTACCTGGTCTTGCTCGCATCAGGTAAGCCGGGGTGCAATTTGTAGCATTCACCGGGATGTGGTTGTACAAATCAATCAGATCTGGCAGCTTCTCCGGCCACAGGCTGCGTTCTTCCAGGGGTAACGTCTTGAGGAGATCGATGACTATATTGTTCATTTTCTCACACAGCCCATTGGTTTGCGGGTGGTAAGGCGTTGTCCGAATCTTCCTACAGCCATAGAGGTTGCAGAACTTCTGGAATACTTCAGCCTCAAACGCTGGACCTTGATCTGTCAAGACCTGTTCCGGATACCCATGTGGACGGCAGAAGTGTTGCTGGAAGGCTCTGGCCGCTGTTTGGGCTGTCAGGTCTTTAACAGGAACCACCACCAGGAACCAGGAGTAATGGTCCACAATTGTCAGGGCATAGACGTAGCCCGACCGGCTTGGAGCCAATTTCACATGGTCCAGAGCTACCAGCTCAAGAGGCTGCCTGGTGACGATGGGCCTCAAGGGTGTCTGCTGGCTGGTATGGTCCTTCCTTCTGAGGTGACATGGGCCGCAGTCCCTGCTCCACTTCTCGATAGCCCTTCTCATGCCGACCCAGTAGAACCGCTCTCTCAGTAGGAACTCCAGTTTCTTCCACCCGAAGTGTCCTGCTCTGTCATGGTAGGCCTCCAGGACCATTGCTGCATCTCGCCTTGACACCACTATCTGCCAGGTCAGCTCGTGCGTCCAGTGGTTGACAAGCCTTCTGCACAGCTTACCCTCGTAGAGGAATAGCCTGCTTTTTTCCTTCCATATCTGCTTGGCTTCCTCTGGAGCGTCCAGGCCAGGGCTAGCGTCTTCCTGGGTTAACATATCTTTCACCAGGCATATTGCAGGGTCGCTATCTTGCGTTTCAGCCCAGCCGTGGTGGGGTAAGGGGTTGAACATGACGGTGGTTAAGTCCTTGTCTCTTACCCGGTGAGAATGCTGAGTGGCCCCATACCGATGGAACGCAGGGAGCTCTATTTCCTCCAGCTCTTCCTGCATAGGGGCTGCCATCTTAGTGAACCCGGGGATGAACCTTCGGTAGTAGCCTACCAACCCGAGGAATTGCCTCACTTCCTTGATGTTAGAGGGGCTTGGCCAGCTCTTGATGGCTGTAACTTTGTCGGGGGCTACTCCCTCTGCACTCACCACGTGTCCTAGGTATCGGACCTTCGGTTTTAACAGGTGGCACTTTGAAGGCTTCACTTTCAGGCCATAGCCTGCCAGGGCTTCGAACACCTTGGCCAGGTGCTTTAGATGGTCCTCGTAAGTCTTCAAATAGACGATCACGTCGTCCAGGTAAAGGAGGACCGTCTCGAAGTTTCGGTGCCCTAGACAGCATTCCATCAGCCTCTGGAAGGTCCCTGGTGCATTGCAGAGCCCGAAGGGCATACAGTTGAACTCGCTCAGTCCCATCGGGGTGGTGAAGGCGGTCTTCTCCTTGTCAGCCTCTGCCACAGGAACCTGCCAGTACCCGCTAGTAAGGTCCAAAGTAGAGAAGAAATTAGCTGATTTTAGAGCTGCTAAAGACTCCTCTATCCTAGGTAACGGGTACGCATCTTTATGGGTGATACGATTGATTTGTCTATAGTCCACGCACATTCTCATGGTACCGTCTTTCTTTTTTACCAAAACCAAGGGAGCTGCCCAGGGACTACAGCTATCTCTAATGACCCCAGCTTCTTTCATTTCTCTCAGCATACCCTTGGCGTTCTGATAATGTGCAGGGGGTACAGACCTATGTCTCTCTTTTATTGGTGGGTGGCTCCCCGTGGGGATATGGTGTTCTATCCCTTTTACTCTGCCGAAGTCTAGCGGGTGCTTACTAAAGATTCTCTCGTACTCCTGAACCACCCGGTAGACTCCTTGTTTTTGGTGCAGGGGAGTGGAGTCAGCACCCACATGGAGTTTCTGGCACCAGTCCTCCTTTTGTTTCTGGGAGCCATTACCCTCCGCCTGTGGAGATGGAGGCAACGGTTCCACGGCCCTGATAGCTTTGTGCTCAACAGCGAACAGTTTGGCAAGTGTAGCGTACCTGGGTAAGTGTACCTCCCTCTCCCCAATATTGAGAATGCGAACGGGCACCCTCCCATGATGGACATCAACCACCCCCCGGGCTGTCAAAATGGTGGGCCTGCTGTCTGAGTACACGGGTTCTACCATGGCTTGGTAGTCTCTGCCTCTCAACCCGATTGCAGTCCGACACGAGATCATCATTTCACTTTTGGGAGGCATGGAAATGGGGAATGGGTCACTCATTCTTACTCTACCGATCTCACCACCAGACAGTTCTACCTGCTGCCGTCTCATCAGGGCTCTTATCTCTTTCTGGAGGACCCTCTGTTGGCTGGAGCTCGCATTCATCGCCACCTGCTGTAAAATCACAATTACTTCTGAAAGACAGTTTTCAATTACATTAGTACCCACAGTTATTTTAGGGTGACTTTCACGACGGTCAATGTCCACAATGATCACTCCCTGTGCCGGCAGTTCCACCTTACCAATCTTGATGGTCATTTCACTGAACCCCACCTGCGGCACGGGTTGGCCATTGCTGGCAATGATGCCTAAGTCATCGTCTGGGTAGCGGGTTATGTCAGCGTCACTCCAGTACCGCTTGAAAAGTACGTAGGGGATGGTAGTCACTTGAGACCCGGTGTCCAGCAGTGCACTCATGGGGATACCGTCCAGCACTAGGGGTAAGACCGGGCGTCCCCCCACGTACTTATCACGCCAATTAGACGGGCCTGATGACCTTATGCCTGGGGGTTGGCCCTCTGCCCCAGGTCGGACCCATTTAAAGTACAGTACTTTGCTATGTGTCCTGGCTGACTGCAACGGCGGCAAATCGGCTGTCCATCCTCAGTGTAGCGGTCGGTGGGCCTCCCTCTGAACGGCGGGATCCTCCTCTGTCGACGCCACGGGACATCCTCCGGACTGGAAGCCAGCTCGATTGGTCTTGACGGTTCCACCTGCAACGACTGTACGGTCCTGGTTAATGCAGCCACACTCTTTGTTAGCTCCTGGATCTGATGGTGCAGGTCTGCAGGCTGGGATGGATTTAGGGCCTGTGCATCAGCCCCCACAAGGTCTGCGGGGTAGGGCGCTGCCCCCTGGTGGTAAGTGATGGCAGGGCGCCCGGAAGCTACAGCGCCACCTGCTGCGGGTTCTCTGAGCACCCGGATGGCCCGATCCTTGAACTGCGCAAAAGTCAAATCGAGGTTCTGTAGGGCCATGAGGCGCAGCTGGGTCCTGTGGCGCTGGACAGCAGACCTGCTATGAAGTGGTCAGTCAACAGTTAATCAGAGTCCTGCATGCTACCAGGGTCAGCTTGTTTGATAGCTCTCAGGACTTCTTGCAGGTTCAAGGCATAGTCTCTGATACTATCCTGGGCCCGCTGCTTACAGCCATAGAACTGCATTTTGAGTTCTGCTGAGGTACGGGTATCAAAGGTACTCCGCTGCCAGGTCAGAATGTCCTTTACTGTCCTTTTCTCCTCATCTGACTATGATTTCACTTCCTGCTGGGCTGCACCAGTGAGCTGCCCCGTCAGGATGCTCACTTTCTGTTCTTCTGTCAGGGGATAAACTTTGAATAAACTTTGCAGTCTTTCCCTAAAGTCAGTTAAGGTATGGGGGTCCCCTGAGTATTGGGGTAGCCAGGCTGCTCCGGGGATGTAGGGCATAGAGAACGGCATCACTGCTGCTGCAGCCCCGCTGGTTGTAGAAGGCCCCTCAATGTCCGTCATCTTCCTCCCCCCTAGTTAAGCGTGGCCTACCTTCCGACGATCCTCTTCTGTAGGCCGCGGCTCCGCTGGTGCTGCTCCGTGTGAGGACCTTGCGTCGCGTCCTGGTGACATCAGCGTCGCTCTCTCTCCCTTCCAGGACCTTGCGCAGCGTCGGTGCGTAGGGCGAGGCTTCAAGTCTCGCGCGCTTTTGACGTCCACGCCCCTCTTCTTCCCGCACGGCGTCCGATGGCGGGAAAACGGCTGAAGATGGCGGGAAAACTGCTGAAGATGGTGGGAGACGGCTGAAAACGGCGGGAAACGGCTCCGGATGGCGGGAAACTCCTTTTTAAGGTACGTGTACAGTCTTTTTTCAGGCACGCCTTGCCCGTTTGTGGCGGGTTGGTCACAATCCTGCCGACTACGCCAAAGCTGACTCACCCCCTGGGCCGTGGGGCACTCGGGACCGGGCTTCAGGGCAATGCTGGGAGTAGTAGTGGCGACCCGGTCCGGTGGCTCAGGGTGGTCAGACCAGTGGCAGTCTTTTATATGTTTTAGGTAATGTCCGACTACGCCACCCGTGGATTGGGGTCAGGGAGGACCGCCGCTGCAAGGCAGACCGCTGAGGCTGGTTTTGGGGATGCAGCGGGGAATAGTACAACTCCCCACGGGAAGAGTGTAGCCTCAGGGCAGGTAATAGGATGCTGGGGGTGATGGTGCAGGCGCAGCAGTAACCACACAGAGTCCAATAATGCAGTCCAGGGTCTTTTACTGATCTTATCACAGACCCACCAGGAGTACAGGGTAGGAATGGACCTGGGTGTCTGAGGGCATTCGGGCGAGCTCCGCTGGTCAGGGTGAGTGGGTAGGCCTACCGTTCTCTCTCTCTGCCCTTGCTGACTATCTCCCCCTTTAGTGGTATGATAGCCCACGTCCCTGAGCTTGCCGTGTACTACGCCTATATGGCTTGCGACTCGGGCCTTAGGTACCCTGTAGCTTCTCCGTGCTGTACCAGTCCCTCTGTGTGGCAGAGCCTCCAGGCTTCTTGGCCAAGGGACCTGAAATCCCTTGCAGGTTGGTTATCTGCTGCAGGGCTTGCAACCCTGACAGCCTCGGACCCCAGTGTCTGGTTGTGCAGTCTCTCTCTGCCAGGACCGCCTCTCGTAGCCTCTGTCTCTGGCTTTCTGCTCCTCCTTTGCCTCCTGGACTCCTCAGCTGCGGCTGACCTGTCCCTCTCTTCTGGGAACCCTTCTGGATACTTCAGAAGTGGGTCCTGGTCTCCCTAACCCTGCCCTCAGTACCAGTTTTTATAGGGGCAGCCTGCTCCCCCTACTGGCCTGGGACAGGAGGTGCTGCATGCAAATGGTCCATGACCAGAGAACCTCCCTCCTGCTCTCAGACACAGCCTTACAAGTTTGTGGCATCCAGGCCTGGGGTGACACACTTATAAAGGGGTAGATAGAGTACACAGAGAGAGTGGGACAGCAGGGGTTATAGAGAATCTAGGGGGGGCTGGGATACGCAAGGAAAATAGGGAGCCGAGTAGGAGTAACAAATGTGTTAATATTATTAAATGTCTGATGGCAAATGCAAGAAGTCTGGCAAACAAAATGGCTGAACTGGAGGCTCTTATGTCGGTCATGGAATATGATGCGGTGGGTATTACGGAAACCTGGCTGGATGAAAGCCACGACTGGGTGACAATCATGGAGGGATATACTACATTTAGAAAGGACAGGAAAGACAAAAAAGGTGGAGGGGTGTGTATTTTCGTAAAATCCAACTTAAAACCTGTGTTCAACGACAACATTGGGGGAGCTGTGACAATGTAGAGTCAGTCTGGGTAAGGCTATGTTCACACACGTTGTGTTTTTTTCTACTACAAATCTGCTGCTAACTTTTCTCTGGCAGGAAAACAGCTGCGTAAAAAATGCGCGCATTTGCTGCGGATTTGTTGCTGTTTTTGCTGCATATTTGCTGCGTATTTTTGACCACCCATTACGTCTTATGGGTAAAAAAACGCAGCAAATACACAGCAAAACCGCAGGTGCGTTTTCTGCTGCAGAGACGCTGAAAGAAGTGACATGCTCTATTTAATTGTATATGGGGATGTCTTTTAATGTACATGGGGATGGCAATAATGGAGAGCTGCTAATTAGAGTCTGTACAAGCCTCCTAATATAGCTGAACTGGTAGAGGACGAAATGCTAGAACAAATTAAAAATGCAGCAAATAATAATAGGGTCCTTATTATGGGGGATTTTAACTATCCAGATATTCAATGGGACATAGAATCTTTCAGTTGTGGTAAAAGCTGGAAGTTCTTCTCCACAGTTCAGGACAATTACCTCTCTCAGCTGGTAGATGAACCAACCAGGAGAGGTAATCTGCTGGATCTGGTGCTGTCAAATAGACCAGATACAATTTCAGATCTACAGGTCCTGGAGCATTTGGAAAACACTGACCATAATAGGGTAATAGGGTAATATTCAATAAAACATTTCAAAAAGGAAATGCAAAAACCTGTAACTTCAGGGAAGCTGATTTCAACAAATTAAGGGAATAGCTTAATCGTGTAGACTGGGACCATGTCATGGTAACTGGGGATACCGAACGTAAATGGGGCATGTTTAAGGAAATACTACTAGAATCCTGTAGAAAATTTATACCCTCTGGTAATAAAATGTCCAGGAATAAAAAGAAACCATTATGGATAAATAAGACAGTACAAAGTTTAATAAGACTAAAACAAAGGACATTCAAAATCTTGAAGGCCGAGAATACAGAAATAGCATTTCAGGAGTATAAAGACCTAAATAAGAAATGTAAAAATGAAATCAAGCTAATTATCTACAGAACAACAAATCATCAGGGACATTAAAATAAATCCCCAAAAAATGTATACATACATCAATGCCAATAAGAGAAAATCAGATGGTATCGTCCCTTTAAAAGATGATAATAACAAGATAATTATAGAGGACAAAGAAAAGGCTGAGATATTAAACAGACACTTTTCATCCATGTTCATCAGCAAACAGTCTGTTCCAGGGATCTTTCAACAGGGCAAAAATCAAAGTTCACCACCTGATATAACTAGTTTAACACAAAAACAAGTACACCTGCATCTGAGCAAATTAAACATTGACTAATCCCCTGGCCCAGATGGTATTCATCCACAGATACTGAGGGAATTGAGACCAGTAATTGGCAAACCGCTGTATCTCGTATTCTTAGACTCTCTTGTAACAGGGGTAATGCCACAGGATTGGAGAATAGCCGATGTGGTACCGATATTTAATAAAGGTAAAAAGGTTTATCCAGGTAACTAAAGATCCCGGTAAGTCTGACATCAGTAGTGTGCAACGTTTTTGAGGGCATCATAAGAGATGACCTGCAGAGTTATATTGCAGAGAATAATATAATAAATTATAATCAGCACGGATTCATGAAGAATAGGCCGAGTTTAACCAACATGTTGGGGTTCTATGAGGAGGTAAGTGGTACATTCTCTAAATGGGATATAGTCAGCAGCGGGGAGCCGCAGGGATCTGTGCTAGGATCAATTCTTTTTAACCTCTTTATTAATGATTGAGAGTTAAGTGTCAATTTTTGCTGACGATACCAAACTATGTAGGATATTAAAATCTGATCTTGAAATGATGATATTGCAGAACGATCTGGATGAGATGACTGAATGGGCAAACACTTGGCAGATGAGGTTCAATGTAGATAAATGTAGAGTTATGCACCTAGAACGGAATAATCCTATTGCTACATATACATTAAATGGGAGTATACTCGGGACTATAGAACAGGAGAAGGACTTGGGTATTCTGGTTACAAGTAAGCTGAGCAGCAGTACTCAATGTCAAGCAGCAGCCGCAAAAGCAAACAAGATTTTAGGATGTATAAAAAGAGAAATAAAATCCCGCGATTCCAATGTACTGTTACCCCTTTATAAATCACTGGTGAGACCACATCTGGAATATGGGATCCAGTTTTGGGCTCCACATTTTAAAAAGGATATTCAGAAGTTAGAGTCAGTTCAAAGGACGACAACTAGATTATTACAAGGGATGGAGGCCGCTCATATGATGAGAGGTTGAAAAAGTTGAGCTTGTTTAACTTAGAAAAACGATGCCTCAGAGGGAATCTCATTTACATGTATAAATATATGTGGGGCTAGTACAAAGGACTGGCACATGACTTATTCCTTCCAAAGACTATACTAAGGACCAGGGTACACTCATTACGGGTGTAAGAAAGGCGATTCCGGCACATAAACAGGAAAGGAAACAGGAAAAGTCACAACAGTCAGGCTGTGGAATGCCCGACCACAAGAGGTAGTGATGGCCGACACTATAACAGCTTTCAAAAAAGGGCTGGACAATTTCCTCGATACACATAACATTGCAGGCTACAGTTAAATTAGACAAAATGTTACACCTATAGTAGTACATTTCATCCTGGGTTCTTGTACTGATCGCCTTTTCTTGGGGTCAAGAAGGAACTTTTCCCCGTGATGCAAATTGGCTGAATGTATCCCGGGGTTTTTGCTTTCTTCAGGATCAACAGATTTAGGTATAGGGATTTAGTAATATTATTATTAGAATCATAAGAGTAATACAAAAAATCAAACTAATTAAAAAAATTATAAACTGGTTCATTTGTAATTGTAATAGTGCAGCAATAATAAAAATGGTAATAATACATTTGTGAGGCCTAGTCCCAGTAACTTAGTAAGTTAGTGTAGTGTTAGTGTAGGGAGTATAATTGGGGGAGAAAGGTTGAACTGGATGTTTCAATAATTTTATTAACAATTCTAAATCAGGGGGAAAAGAGAGGAAAAGGGACAAGGGAATGAAAAGGAAAGGGAAAAGTTACATACTGACAAACATTAGAAGATTTAGTATGCAAGATTAACATAAATCATAATACAAATCAGCAGTTGGGTAAGGACATACTGTATATGTGTTAAGTATTGATTTGTACAGAATATTTTGAGTAAACAAGTTAACCTAACATATCAAGGTTTAAAGTGAACATGACAAAACAAATTAATTGACTATTGGGAAATTTCCAGCCAATGGTCCCATTTTTTAGTATATCTATTAAAACAGTTATTTGCTATAGCAAATTTATAATCATAGATTCGATGTAGTTTGATTTTCTCTAGAATGTCTGAGAAAAGAGGAGTTTCATTACTTTTCCAAAGTAAAGCAATAGCGTTCTTTACAACCAAAAAGATGTGTATTATTAAAGATCTAAGTGAGGGTTCGATTTTATCTATTCCCATAGAAAATAATACTAACTGGGGAGGAATAGAAACTTTATTATGAGAAATTTCTTTTATAAGATCGAATACTTGAGTCCATAAGGGTTTAATTTTTGGACACTTCCAGAAAAAGTGAAAAAGATCTCCATTCATTCCGCAATTTCTCCAACAATTAGGTAGTGTATCAGGATTAATATATGATAGTGTTAGAGGAGTATAATACCACCTGGAAACTTACTTAAAATAAGATTCATGGAGGGGCATTGAAATGCTGGATGAAAAAGTTGCTGATAAAGCGTTTTCCCATTCTTCTGGTTGAAAAGATTTGCCCAATATTGATTCCCCACAGGTCTTTATTCAACCTACGTTACTATGTTACTATGTGGCTACAGTAGGTAACATGCTATAACCAGGATGTAAATTGTGACCTTGTGTTGGGTGTGGTAGTGTGTTGCTTTACAGAAAGTATCTTGATAATGATATAATTTACCATCATTTTCGAGGTCTTTACGCTTAAAAGTATTGTCTCGATATGTATGAGCTGACTTGATAGTCGAAAGTAAAAATAATAAGTGTCTAAAATAGAGACCGAAAGTAAATCTATCGGTTAATTCCCATCTCACCCATTTAGATACCAATGCCATAAATGAAAGTTTCACTATGATGACTACATTTCTTATAAATGACAAACATAAAACAGATTAATCTATTCCCCGGGAGCCATAACTATGTAATGCAAGATATGAACAGACTGGACAGCTGGTTACTTTCAGTAAAAGTTTTATCATTTTCTTTGACAGCTTTTGGAAAAATTGGGCACATGTGGTAATACTGCAGAAAATAATTGCACAGGCCATTAATTGTTCAAAAAAAAAAAAAGAGTCAGCTAGTAGTTCTAGTGCTTATGTTCAGGACACTCATCAAAATTCAACCTTTAGGACTTCGGAAGTGATGTGTTTCTAAGGATTGGTCTCCCTCTAGTCTTTGTCTACCTTTGTCTCTATTTTGGACTCCGTTTTCACATCTCTCGTTTACACGCACATGTTCACCATTAAACAACTGCCGATCATTTGTCTCTTTCTTTATGTCTGTCTTTGTTGCTTTCCACTCTGTCTGTCATGTTCCCTGACTTAGGAATTATAAAGCATTGTATTATCATTGTATTATTGCTGCTATAATGCTATGCAATCAGGTTTGCTTTTTCAAGTTTGTACTCTCTGCTTCTTCTGTGTCTAGCTTTGATGTAAGTACCCCCTCCCCTTCTTCCTCTTCAGTTAGTATTGTCAGCCATCATTGTCTAATGTTCATCAGTTGTACATCTCTGGTTAAGAATCATCTTTTCACTGTTTAGTGCACAATACAAGAATTTCAGCCTGAGAATAAACCTTCATACTTTCCTCTGCAGTCGAGTTAAGCTATCTGATGAATTTTTATGGTGTGAGTACTGGTTCAATACAGACATCCATAGAAACGCTTGCAGCCACACTTGCAGCCTAGTTATGGATTCAGAATACTGTCTTTCTGTCTGTCTCTTTTCTGTCGATCCACCATTGCCTTTGTATATTTTGTCTTTCATTCTTTCTCCATCTTTGCATCTCAGTTTTTCTCAGTCTCTTTTTGTATGTCTCGCTATCTTTTTGCATCACCCTCTTTATCTTATTGTTTCTTTTCTACCTGTTTATCACCTTTTGCCATTCTTTGTCTTTGTATCTCTTGTTTCTGTCTATCATTGTCTCTGTCTTACTCTTCTGTCTTTATATTTCTTTTTCTCTATCTTATACCTATCTGTCTCTTTCTTTCATTCTTTGTATCTTTTGTCTATCAGTCTTCATCTATCTCTCTATTTATTTCTTTTCTCTCTCTACATCTCCCGTTTTGCCTTTCTGTCTTTATCTTCTTGTCTCTTCAATCCTTATCCGCAATTCTTTGTATCTTTTTCCTCTCCTTCATTTCTTCTCTCTCTCCGGCTCATGTCATCCTTCACTCTTTCTTCTACAGCAAATATTTGACAGCTGCATTTCTTACTAAATGAAAAATTCCCTGAGGATTTCCTTTTTCTATTCAGACTATTGAAACTCAGTTGGGGACATATGTGCAGGATGCTGGACAGATTGCCAAAAGGGACTTTTTTCTGAGTCATGAAAGTGAAAGTGATTCATTGTATCACGTGCCGAAACCTTCTGAAGCATTTTGTTTCGTTTCTTCTAATTACAATTAATTTCAGTAAAGAAAACTAAAAGTTGCAGTCTGCTTAACGTGAGCCTAAAGTATCGTGGTTCCGTTCACTGAAAGAGAGTAGCATATTAAAGAAAAAGTAGCACTGTGCCGTTTAAAGGCATATTCAGACTAAATAATCCATGGGGCAGCACCAGCTGTATATACCGTATATTGGAAGACCTAGTATTTCGTGCTGTGGCTGTACATTCTTGGTGCAAATATATATTTTATTTATCTCAAAAAAATAAAGGGAACACTCAAATAACACATCCTAGATCTGAATAAATGAAATATTCTCATTGAATACTTTGTTCTGTACAAAGTTGAATGTGCTGACAACAAAATCACACAAAAATCATCAATGGAAATCAAATTTATTAACCAATGGAGGTCTGGATTTGGGGTCACCCCCAAAATTAAAGTGGAAAAACACACTACAGGCTGATCCAACTTTGATGTAATGTCCTTAAAATAAGTCAAAATGAGGCTCAGTATTGTGTGTGGCCTCCATGTGCCTGTATGACCTCCCTACAACACCTGGGCATGCTCCTGATGAGGTTGCTTATGGTCTCCTGTGGGATCTCCTTCCAGACCTGGACTAAAGCATCCGCCAACTCCAGGACAGTCTGTGGTGCCACGTGACGTTGGTGGATGGAGCGAGACATGATGACCCAGATGTGCTCAATCGGATTCAGGTCTGGGGAACGGGCGGGCCAGTCCATAGCATCAATGCCTTCATCTTGCACGAACTGCTGAGACACTCCAGCCACATGATGTCTGGCATTGTCCTGCATTAGGAGGAACCCAGGGCCAACCGCACCAGCATATGGTCTCACAAGGGGTCTGAGGATCTCATCTCTGTACCTAATGGCAGTCAGGCTACCTCTAGCGAGCACATGGAGGGCTGTGCAGCCCTCCAAAGAAATGCCACCCCACACCATTACTGACCCACTGCCAAACCGGTCATGCTGAAGGATGTTGCAGGCAGCAGATCGCTCTCCATGGTGTTAAACCTGACAGGGCACACCTGTGAAGTGAAAACCATTTCCCGTGAGTACCTCTTGAAGATCATCAAGAGAATGCCAAGAGTGTGCAAAGCAGTCATCAAAGCAAAAGGTGGCTACTTTGAAGAACCTAGAATATAAGACATATTTTCAGTTGTTTCACACTTTTTTGTTAAGTATATAATTCCACATGTGTTAATTCATAGTTGTGATGCCTTCAGTGTGAATGTACAATTTTCATAGTCATAAAAATACAGAAAAATCTTTAAATGAGAAGGTGTGTCCAAACTTTTGGTCTGTACTGTGTATATATATATATATATATATATATATATATATATATATATATACTAGCTATTGAACCCGTTCTACGCCCGGGTGGCGAGCATTTTTATTGGTATATGGTCTCTCATCCTGGTATGTGCTGCCCCCCATCCTGGTATTTGTGCTGCCCCCATCCTGGTATTTGTGCTGCCTATCCTGGTATGCATGGCTCCCTCACCCCCAATCCTGGTATGCATGGTCCCCTCACACCCCAACCCTGGTATGCATGGTAACCCTCATCCCCAATCCTGGTATGCATGGTACCCCTCATCCTGGTATGCATGGTACCCCGCATTCCTATCCTGGTATGCATGGTACCCCGCATTCCTATTCTGGTATGCATGGCTCCCTCACCCCTAATCCTGGTGTGCATGGTACCCCTCACACCCCAATTCTGGTATGCATGGTACCCCTCATCCCCAATCCTGGTATGCATGGTCCCCTCACACCCCAACCCTGGTATGCATGGTACCCCTCATCCCCAATCCTGGTATGCATAGTACCCCCCATTCCCATTCTGGTATGCATGGTACCCCTCATCCTGGTATGCATGGCACCCCATCCCTCATCCTGGTATGCATGGTACCCCGCATTTATATCCTGGTATGCATGGTACCCCGCATTCCTATCCTGGTATGCATGGCTCCCTCACCCCCAATCCTGGTATGCATGGTCCCCTCACACCCCAATCCTGGTATGCATGGTACCCCTCATCCCC
Source organism: Phyllobates terribilis (assembly GCF_046119375.1). Taxonomy (NCBI): domain Eukaryota; kingdom Metazoa; phylum Chordata; class Amphibia; order Anura; family Dendrobatidae; genus Phyllobates; species Phyllobates terribilis. The sequence goes on from NW_027362762.1 coordinate 74,641,140, forward strand.
ATTCTGGTATGCATGGTACCCCTCATCCTGGTATGCATGGCACCCCATCCCTCATCCTGGTATGCATTGTACCCCGCATTCCTATCCTGGTATGCATGGTACCCTTCAGCCCCCAATCCTGGTATGCATGGTCCCCTCACGCCCAATCCTGGTATGCATGGTCCCCTCACCCCCCAATTCTGGTATGCATGGTACCCCTCACCCCTCAATCCTGGTATGCATGGTACCCCTCATCCCCCAATCCTGGTATGTATGGTACCCCTCATCCCTTTCACGCTGCACACATACAAAAAAAACACACTTATACTCACCTTTCTTGCCTGTGCTCCAGCGCTGCTGTGTCCTGTTGTAACACGGGTACTTTAGATGCAGCGAAACAGAAACACAGAGCAGCCAATGCTGGGTTAATAAACAGGGGAAGTTTATAATAACAGGGTAAATCTCCACGCAGGGAGTATCAGGGAAAAATATGGGGGTAAACAAGGAAAGTAGCAGGTAAAAGTCTTTAGCTGACAGTTCACAGTTTAACTAGATATAGCAGAGTCGAACCGGTTGTAAACGACAGTTTTTACATTTAGCTGACTCTTTTCCTCCACAAGGCAGTTGCCAGCAGAGGCCGGTGTTGATTTCTTCAGGCTTCCCCACCCAAACAATGCTCCGTCTTCTGACGGCAGCGGGCGGTCTCCGGTTTTACCCGCTGAGCCCCTAGTCCATAATACAGCACCTCACGTGCCCGGCTCCACCGACCCTGCGTCTCTTCTCTAGTCGGCTTGACTCCTCCGGTCCACTGCACTCGGCTCTTGCTCCCAATCCTGGAGCCAGGAGCCTGGACCCTCTCACACTGCTCTGCTGAGCAGGATCCAGCTCCGCTTTCCCGCGTAAAATGTCCTCGTCTCTTCCTCTCTCTACCCACGTCACCAGTCTCTCGGTCACCTGACCTCCCAGCTTTCACTCTGGACACGCCCCTAGCTTCCCAGTCACCTGACTCCTGTGCTCGCAGTCTGTCTTCCCCCAGCAACCAGAGGCACGACCCCGGCAGTTCCGGATCCCTTGCTCTGAAAGTACTTACACGCCAGTCTTCCCCCTTACACTCTTCTGCCGGAGGAAGGGGGGAGGAGTGCGGCACTGGAGTACGCGCGTGACCATACCGCACTGTCCGGCGCCATTTTGCTGAACACACTGCAAATGTGTATTCAGTAAAATGGCGTCGGATAGCGCTATGAGCATGCGCCGATTCCGACGCCTTCACTCCTGCTCCGGTTTCCGGCGACAAGAGAGGCGCCGCGGCAACGCTCCTACCGGTCTGGTAAGTATGTAAGTATGGCGTCGGAGATCGCAGTATGCTTTCAGTGTCTACGCATACCGCGATCTCCGGCGCCATACACACTAATCTTACCTGTAACGGCTCCATGCATTCTTCTGTCTGGAGCCAGACTGCGCAGGCGTGTTGAGCTTGCGCAGTCTATAAAGGCTTCAGACAGAGGGACGCTTGTAGCGTTATATTATAGACTAGCTATTGTACCCATTCTACGCCAGGGTGGCGAGCATTTTTAATGGTATATGGTCTCCCATGCTGGTATGTGCTGCCCCCCATCCTGGTATTTGTGCTGCCCCCATCCTGGTATTTGTGCTGCCCTCATCCTGTCCCCCATCCTATTCTGATATGCATGGTACCCCTCATCCCTATCCTGGTATGCATGGCACCCCTCATCCCCATTCTGGTATGCATGGCACCCCTCATCCCCATCCTGGTATGCATGGCACCCCTCATCCCTATCCTGGTATGCATGGCACCCCTCATCCCAATCCTGGTATGCTTGGCACCCCTAATCCCCATCCTGGTATGCATGGCACCCCTCATCCCCATCCTGGTATGCATGGCACCCTTCACCCCCAATCCTTGTATGCATGGCACCCCTCACCCCTATCCTGGTATGCATGGCACCCTTCACCCCCAATCCTGGTATGCATGGCATCCCTCACCCCAAATCCTGGTATTTGTGCTGCCCCCATCCTGTCCCCCCATCCTATCCTGATATGCATGGTACCCCTCATCCCTATCCTGGTATGCATGGCACCCTTCACCCCCAATCCTGGTATGCATGGCACCACTCACCCCTATCCTGGTATGCATGGCACACCTCACCCCCAATCCTGGTATGCATGGCACCCCTCACCCCCAATCCTGGTATGCATGGCACCCCTCACCCACAATCCTGGTATGCATGGCACCCCTCATCCCCATCCTGGTATGCATGGGCCCCTCACCCCCATCCTGGTATGCATGGTACCCCATCCCTCATCTCTATCTTGGTATGTATGGTACCTCTCATCCTGGTTTGGATGGTACCCCTCATTCCTATCCTGGTATGCATGGCTCCCCATCCCTCATCCTGATATGCATGGCACCCCTCATCCCTATCCTGGTAAGTATGGCCCCTCATCCGAATCCTGGTATGCATGGCACCACCACATCCCTATCCTGATATGCATTGCACTCCTCATCCCAATCCTGGTATGCATGGCACCCTTCACCCCCAATCCTAGTATGCATGGCATCCCTCACCCCAAATCCTGGTATTTGTGCTGCCCCCATCCTGTCCCCCCATCCTGTCCTGATATGCATGGTACCCCTTATCCCTATCCTGGTATGCATGGCACCCTTCACTCCCAATCCTGGTATGCATGGCACCTCTCACCCCTATCCTGGTATGCATGGAACCCTTCATCCCCAATCCTGGTATGCATGGCATCCCTCACCCCAAATCCTGGTATTTGTGCTGCCCCCATCCTGTCCCCCCATCCTATCCTGATATGCATGGTACCCCTCATCCCAATCCTGGCATGCATGGCACCCCTCATCCCCAATCCTGGTATGCATGGCACCCCTCATCCCCAATCCTGGTATGCATGGCACCCCTCATCCCCAATCCTGATATGCATGGCACTCCTCATCCCCAATCCTGGTATGCATGGAACCCCTCATTCCCAATCCTGGTATGCATGGCACCCCTCATCCCCAATCCTGGTATGCATGGCACACCTCACCCCCAATCCTGGTATGCATGGCACCCCCTCACCCCCAATCCTGGTATGCATGGCACCCCTCACCGCCAATACTGGTATGCATGGCACCCCTCATCCCAATCCTGGTATGCATGGCACCCCTCATCCACATCCTGGTATGCATGGGCCCCTCACCCCCATCCTGGTATGCATGGTACCCCATCCCTCATCTCTATCCTGGTATGTATGGTACCCTCATCCTGGTATGGATGGTACCCCTCATTCCTATCCTGGAATGCATGGCACCCCATCCCCAATCCTGATATGCGTGGCACCCCTCATCCCTATCCTGGTATGTATGGCATCCCTCATCCCCAATCCTGGTATGCATGGCACCCCTCATCCCTAATCCTGGTATGCATGGCACACCTCATCCTCAATCCTGGTATGCATGGCACCCCTCATCCCCAATCCTGGTATGCATGGCACCCCTCATCCCCCAATCTTAGTATGCATGGCACCCCATCCCTCATCCTGGTATGCATGGTACTCAGCATTCCTATTCTGATATGCATGGTACCCCTCATCCCAATCCTGGTATGCATGGCACCCCTCATCCACATCCTGGTATGCATGGGCCCCTCACGCCCATCCTGGTATGCATGGTACCCCATCCCTCATCTCTATCCTGGTATGTATGGTACCCTCATCCTGGTATGGATGGTACCCCTCATTCCTATCCTGATATGCATGGCACCCCATCCCCAATCCTGATATGCATAGCACCCCCACATCCCTATCCTGGTATGTATGGCCCCTCATCCGAATCCTGTTATGCATGGCACCCCCACATCCCTATCCTGATATGCATTGCATTCCTCACCCCAATCCTGGTATGCATGGCACCCCTCATCCCCAATTCTAGCATGCATGGCACCCCTATTCCCCAATCCTGGTATGCATGGCACCCCTCATCCCCAATCCTGGCATGCATGGCACTCCTCATCCCCAATCCTGGTATGCATGGCACTCCTCATCCCCAATCCTGGTATGCATGGCACCCCTCTTCCCCAATCCTGGTATGCATGGCACACCTCATCCCCAATCCTGTTATGCATGGCACCCCTCATCCCCAATCCTGATATGCATGGCACCCCTCATTCCCAATCCTGGTATGCATGGCACCCCTTAACCCCAATCCTGGTATGCATGGCACCCCTCATTCCCAATCCTGGTATGTACGGCACCCCTCATCCCCCAATCTTAGTATGCATGGCACCCCATATCTCATCCTGGTATGCATGGTACTCAGCATTCCTATCCTGATATGCATGGTACCCCTCATCCCTATTCTGGTATGCATGGTACCCCTCATCCCCAATGCTGGTATGCATGGCTCCCCTCATTCCCAATGCTGGTATGCATGACACCCCTCAACCCCCAATCCTGGTATGTATGGCACCCCTCATCCCCAATCCTGGTATGCATGGTCCCCTCACCCCCAATCCTGGTGGTATGCATGGTCCCCACACCCCCCAATCCTGGTATGCATGGTACCTCTCATCCACCAATCCTGGTATGAATGGTACCCCTCATCCCCCAATCCTGTTATGCATGGTACCCCTCATCCCTATTCTGGTATGCATGGTACCCCTCATCCCCAATGCTGGTATGCATGACACCCCTCATTCCCAATGCTGGTATGCATGGCACCCCTCATCCCCAATCCTGGTATGCATGGTCCCCTCACCCCCAATCCTGGTATGCATGGACCCCTCACTCCCCAATCCTGGTATGCATGGTATCTCTCATCCCCCAATCCTGGCATGCATGGTCCGGTCATCCCCCAAAGCTAGTATGCATGGTACCGCTCATCCCTATTCTGGTATGCATGGTACCACTCATCCCCCAATCCTGGTATGCATGGTACCGCTCATCTCTAATCTGGTATGCATGGTACCTCTCATCCCTATTCTGGTATGCATGGTACCCCTCATCCTGGAATGCAAGACACCCCATCCCTCATCCTGGTATGTATGGTACCCTGCATTCCTATCCTGGTATGCATGGAACCCCTCATCCCTATTCTGGTATGCATGGTACCCCTCATCCACCAATCCTGGTATGTATGGCATCCCTCATCCCCAATCCTGGGATGCATGGTACCCCTCATCCCCAAACCTGGTATGCATGGTACCCCTCATCCCTATCTTCCTATGCATAGCACCCTTCACTCCCAATCCTGGTATGCATGGCACCCCTCACCCCTATCCTGGTATGCATGGCACCCTTAACCCCAATCCTGGTATGCATGGCATCCCTCACCCCAAAACCTGGTATTTGTGCTGCCCCCATCCTGTCCCCCCATTCTTTTCTGATCTGCATGGTAACCCTCATCCCTTTCCTGGTATGCATGGCACCCTTCACCTCCAATCCTGATATGCATGGCACCCCTCACCCCCAATCCTGGTATGCATGGCACCCCCTCACCCACAATCCTGGTATGCATGACACCCCTCACCCCGAATCCTGGTATGCATGGCACCCCTCATCCCAATCCTGGTATGCATGGCACCCCTCATCCCCATCCTGGTATGCATGGGCCCCTCACCCCCATCCTGGTATACATGGTACCCCATCCCTCTTCTCTATCTTGGTATGTATGGTACCCCTCATCCTGGTATGGATCGTACCCCTCATTCCTATCCTGGTATGCATGGCACCCCATCCCTTATCCTGATATGCATGGCACCCCTCACCCCTATCCTGGTATGTATGGCCCCTCATCCGAATCCTGGTATGCATGGCACCCCCTTATCCCTATCCTTATATGCATTGCACTCCTCATTTCAATCTTGGTATGCATGGCACCCCTCATCCCCAATCCTAGTATGCATGGCACCCCTCATCCCCAATCCTGGTATGCATGGCACCCCTCATCCCCAATCCTGGTATGCATGGCACTCCTCATCCCCAATCCTGGTATGCATGGCACCCCTCATCCCCAATCCTGATATGCATGGCACCCCTCATCCCCAATCCTGGTATGCATGGCACACCTCACCCCCAATCCTGGTATGCATGGTACCCCCTCAACCCGAATCCTGGTATGCATGGCACCCCTCATCCCCAATTCTGATATGCATGGCACCCCTCATCCCAAATCCTGGTATGCATGGCACACCTCACCCCCAATCCTGGTATGCATGGCACCCCTCACCCCCAATACTGGTATGCATGGCACCCCTCATCCACATCCTGGTATGCATGGGCCCCTCAGCCCCATCCTGGTATGTATCGTACCCCATCCCTCATCTCTATCCTGGTATGTCTGGTACCCCTCATCCTGGTATTAATGGTACCCCTCATTCCTATCCTGGTATGCATGGCACGCCATCCCTCATCCTGAAATGCATGGCACCCCTCATCCCCAATCCTAGTATGCATGGCACCCCTATTCCCCAATCCTGGTATGCATGGCACCCCTCATCCCCAATCCTGGTATGCATGGCACTCCTCATGCCCAATCCAGGTATGCATGGCACCCCTCACCCCCAATCCTGGTATGCATGGCACCCCTCATCCCCAATCCTGGTATGCATGGCACCCCTCATCCCCAATCCTGGTATGCATGGCACACCTCACCCCCAATCCGGGTATGCATGGCACTCCCTCACCCCCAATTCTGGTATGCATGGCACCCCTCACCCCCAATACTGGTATGCATGGCACCCCTCATCCACATCCTGGTATGCATGGGCCCCTCACCCCCATCCTGGTATGTTTGGTACCCCATCCCTCATCTCTATCCTGGTATGTCTGGTACCCCTCATCCTGGTATGAATGGTACCCCTCATTCCTATCCTGGTATGCATGGCACGCCATCCCTCATCCTGAAATGCATGGCGCCCCTCATCCGAATCCTGGTATGCATGGCACCCCCACATCCCTATCCTGATATGCATTGCATTCCTCATCCCAATCCTGGTATGCATGGCACCCCTCATCCCAATCCTAGTATGCAAGGCACCCCTATTCCCCAATCCTGGTATGCATTGCACCCGTCATCCCCAATCCTGGTATGCATAGCACTCCTCGTCCCCAATCCTGGTATGCATGGCATCCCACATCCCCAATCCTGGTATGCATGGCACACCTCATCCCCAATCCTGGTATGCATGGCACACTTCATCCTCAATCCTGGTATACATAGCACCCCTCATCCCCCATCCTGGAAAGCGTGGCACCCCTCATCCCCAATCCTGGTATGCATGGCACCCCTCATCCCCAATCCTGGTATGCATGGCACCCCTCATCCCCAATCCTGGTATGTATGGCACCTCTCATCCCCCAATATTGGTATGCATGGCAACCTATCCCTCATCCTGGTATGCATGGTACTCAGCATTCCTATCCTGATATGCATGGTACCCCTCATCCCTATTCTGGTATGCATGGTACCCCTCATCCCCAATGCTGGTATGCATGGTTCCCCTCATTCCCAATGCTGGTATGCATGGCACCCCTCAACCCCCAATCCTGGTATGTATGGCACCCCTCATCACCAAGCCTGGTATGCATGGTACCTCTCATCCCCAAATCCTGGTATGCATGGTACCCCTCATCCCCCAATCCTGTTATGCATGGTACCCCTCATCCCTATTCTGGTATGCATGGTACCCCTCATCTCCAATGCTGGTATGCATGACACCCCTCATTCCCAATGCTGGTATGCATGGCACCCCTCATCCCCAATCCTGGTATGCATGGTCCCCTCACCCCCAATCCTGATATGCATGGTCCCCTCACTCCCCAATCCTGGTATGCATGGTACCCCTCATCCCCCAATCCTGGTATGCATGGTTCGCTCATCCTCCAATGCTGGTATGCATGGTACCCCTCATCCCTATTCTGGTATGCATGGTACCACTCATCCCCCAATCCTGGTTTTCATGGTACCCCTCATCTCTACTCTGGTATGCATGATACCCCTCATCCCTATTCTGGTATGCATGACACCACATCCCTCATCCTGGTATGTATGGTACCCTGCATTCCTATCCTGGTATGCATGGATCCCCTCATCCCTATTCTGGTATGCATAGTACCCCTCATCCCCCAATCCTGGTATGTATGGCACCCCTCATCCCCAATCCTGGGATGCATGGTACCCCTCATCCCCAATCCTGGTATGCATGGTACCCCTCATCCCTATCCTGGTATGCATGGCACCCTTCACCCCCAATCCTGGTATGAATGGCACCCCTCACCCCTATCCTGGTATGCATGGCACCCCTCATCCCCAATCCTGGTATGCATGGCACCCCTCATCCCCAATCCTGGTATGCATGGCACACCTCACCCCCAATCCTGGTATGCATGGCACTCCCTCACCCCCAATTCTGGTATGCATGGCACCCCTCACCCCCAATACTGGTATGCATGGCACCCCTCATCCACATCCTGGTATGCATGGGCCCCTCACCCCCATCCTGGTATGTTTGGTACCCCATCCCTCATCTCTATCCTGGTATGTCTGGTACCCCTCATCCTGGTATGAATGGTACCCCTCATTCCTATCCTGGTATGCATGGCACGCCATCCCTCATCCTGAAATGCATGGCGCCCCTCATCCGAATCCTGGTATGCATGGCACCCCCACATCCCTATCCTGATATGCATTGCATTCCTCATCCCAATCCTGGTATGCATGGCACCCCTCATCCCAATCCTAGTATGCAAGGCACCCCTATTCCCCAATCCTGGTATGCATTGCACCCGTCATCCCCAATCCTGGTATGCATAGCACTCCTCGTCCCCAATCCTGGTATGCATGGCATCCCACATCCCCAATCCTGGTATGCATGGCACACCTCATCCCCAATCCTGGTATGCATGGCACACTTCATCCTCAATCCTGGTATACATAGCACCCCTCATCCCCCATCCTGGAAAGCGTGGCACCCCTCATCCCCAATCCTGGTATGCATGGCACCCCTCATCCCCAATCCTGGTATGCATGGCACCCCTCATCCCCAATCCTGGTATGTATGGCACCTCTCATCCCCCAATATTGGTATGCATGGCAACCTATCCCTCATCCTGGTATGCATGGTACTCAGCATTCCTATCCTGATATGCATGGTACCCCTCATCCCTATTCTGGTATGCATGGTACCCCTCATCCCCAATGCTGGTATGCATGGTTCCCCTCATTCCCAATGCTGGTATGCATGGCACCCCTCAACCCCCAATCCTGGTATGTATGGCACCCCTCATCACCAAGCCTGGTATGCATGGTACCTCTCATCCCCAAATCCTGGTATGCATGGTACCCCTCATCCCCCAATCCTGTTATGCATGGTACCCCTCATCCCTATTCTGGTATGCATGGTACCCCTCATCTCCAATGCTGGTATGCATGACACCCCTCATTCCCAATGCTGGTATGCATGGCACCCCTCATCCCCAATCCTGGTATGCATGGTCCCCTCACCCCCAATCCTGATATGCATGGTCCCCTCACTCCCCAATCCTGGTATGCATGGTACCCCTCATCCCCCAATCCTGGTATGCATGGTTCGCTCATCCTCCAATGCTGGTATGCATGGTACCCCTCATCCCTATTCTGGTATGCATGGTACCACTCATCCCCCAATCCTGGTTTTCATGGTACCCCTCATCTCTACTCTGGTATGCATGATACCCCTCATCCCTATTCTGGTATGCATGACACCACATCCCTCATCCTGGTATGTATGGTACCCTGCATTCCTATCCTGGTATGCATGGATCCCCTCATCCCTATTCTGGTATGCATAGTACCCCTCATCCCCCAATCCTGGTATGTATGGCACCCCTCATCCCCAATCCTGGGATGCATGGTACCCCTCATCCCCAATCCTGGTATGCATGGTACCCCTCATCCCTATCCTGGTATGCATGGCACCCTTCACCCCCAATCCTGGTATGAATGGCACCCCTCACCCCTATCCTGGTATGCATGGCACCCTTCACCCCCAATCCTGGTATGCATGGCATCCCTCACCCCAAATCCTGGTATTTGTGCTGCCCCCATCCTGTCCCCCCATCCTATCCTGATATGCATGGTACCCCTCATCCCTATCCTGGTATGCATGGCACCCTTCACCCCCAATCCTGGTATGCATGGCACCCCTCACCCCCAATCCTGGTATGCACAGCACCCCCTCACCCCCAATCCTTGTATGCATGGCACCCCTCACCCCCAATTCTGGTATGCATGGCACCCCTCATCCCAATCCTGGTATGCATGGCACCCCTCATCCCCATCCTGGTATGCATGGGCCCCTCACCCCCATCCTGGTATGCATGGTACCCCATCCCTCATCTCTATCTTGGTATGCATGGTACCCCTCATCCTGGTATGGATGGTACCCCTCATTCCTATCCTGGTATGCATGGCACCCCATCCCTCATCCTGATATGCATGGCACCCCTCATCCCTATCCTGGTATGTATGGCCCCTCATTCGAATCCTGGTATGCATGGCATCCCCACATCCCTATCCTGATATGCATTGCACTCCTCATCCCAATCCTAGTATGCATGGCACCCCTCATCCCCAATCCTGATATGCATGGCACACCTCATCCTCAATCCTGGTATGCATGGCACCCCTCATCCCCAATCCTGGAAAGCATGGCACCCCTCATCCCCAATCCTGGCATGCATGGCACCCCTCATCCCCAATCCTGGTATGCATGGCACCCCTTACCCCCAATCCTGGTATGCATGGCACCCCTCAACCCCAATCCTGGTATGTATGGCACCCCTCATCCCCCAATCTTGGTTTGCATGGCACCCCATCCCTCATCCTGGTATGCATGGTACTCAGCATTCCTATCCTGATATGCATGGTACCCCTCATCCATATTCTGGTATGCATGGTACCCCTCATCCCCAATGCTGGTATGCATGGCTCCCCTCATTCCCAATGCTGGTATGCATGGCAACCCTCAACCCCCAATCCTGGTATGTATGAAACCCCTCATCCCCAATCCTGGTATGCATGGTCCCCTCACCCCCAATCCTGGTGGTATGCATGGTACCTCTCATCCCCCAATCCTGGTATGAATGGTACCCCTCATCCCCCAATCATGTTATGCATGGTACCCCTCATCCCTATTCTGGTATGCATGGTACCCCTCATCCCCAATGCTGGTATGCATGACACCCCTCATTCCCAATGCTGGTATGCATGTCACTCATCATCCCCAATCCTGGTATGCATGGTCCCCTCACCCCCAATCCTGGTATGCATGGTCCCCTCACTCCCCAATCCTGGTCTGCATGGTAACTCTCATCCCCCAATCCTGGCATGCATGGTCCGCTCATCCCCCAATGCTAGTATGCATGGTACCGCTCATCCCAATTCTGGTATGCATGGTACCACTCAACCCCCAATCCTGGTATGCATGGTACCGCTCATCTCTAATCTGGTATGCATGGTACCTCTCATCCCTATTCTGGTATGCATGGTACCCCTCATTCTGGAATGCAAGACACCCCATCCCTCATCCTGGTATGTATGGTACCCTGCATTCCTATCCTGGTATGCATGGAACCCCTCATCCCTATTCTGGTATGCATGGTACCCCTCATCCACCAATCCTGGTATGTATGGCACCCCTCATCCCCTATCCTGGGATGCATGGTACCCCTCATCCCCAAAACTGGTATGCATGGTACCCCTCATCCCTATCTTCCTATGCATAGCACCCTTCACTCCCAATCCTGGTATGCATGGCACCCCTCACCCCTATCATGGTATGCATGGCACCCTTAACCCCAATCCTGGTATGCATGGCATCCCTCACCCCAAAACCTGGTATTTGTGCTGCCCCCATCCTGTCCCTCCATTCTTTTCTGATCTGCATGGTAACCCTCATCCCTTTCCTGGTATGCATGGCACCCTTCACCTCCAATTCTGGTATGCATGGCACCCCTCACCCCCAATCCTGGTATGCATGGCACCCCCTCACCCACAATCCTGGTATGCATGACACCCCTCACCCCGAATCCTGGTATGCATGGCACCCCTCATCCCCATCCTGGTATGCATGGCACCCCTCATCCCCATCCTGGTATGCATGGGCCCCTCACCCCCTTCCTGGTATACATGGTACCCCATCCCTTTTCTCTATCTTGGTATGTATGGTACCCCTCATCCTGGTATGGATCGTACCCCTCATTCCTATCCTAGTATGCATGGCACCCCATCCCTCATCCTGATATGCATGGCACCCCTCACCCCTATCCTGGTATGTATGGCCCCTCATCCGAATCCTGGTATGCATGGCACCCCCTTATCCCTATCCTGATATGCATTGCACTCCTCATCTCAATCCTGGTATGCATGGCACCCCTCATCCCCAATCCTAGTATGCATGGCACCCCTCATCCCCAATCCTGGTATGCATGGCACCCCTCATCCCCAATCCTGGTATGCATGGCAGTCCTCATCCCCAATCCTGGTATGCATGGCACCCCTCATCCCCAATCCTGGTATGCATGGCACCCCTCATCCCCAATCCTGGTATGCATGGCACCCCTCATCCCAAATCCTGGTATGCATGGCACACCTCACCCCCAATCCTGGTATGCATGGCACCCCTCACCCCCAATACTGGTATGCATGGCACCCCTCATCCACATCCTGGTATGCATGGGCCCCTCAGCCCCATCCTGGTATGTATCGTACCCCATCCCTCATCTCTATCCTGGTATGTCTGGTACCCCTCATCCTGGTATGAATGGTACCCCTCATTCCTATCCTGGTATGCATGGCACGCCATCCCTCATCCTGAAATGCATGGCACCCCTCATCCCCAATCCTAGTATGCATGGCACCCCTATTCCCCAATCCTGGTATGCATGGCACCCCTCATCCCCAATCCTGGTATGCATGGCACTCCTCATGCCCAATCCAGGTATGCATGGCACCCCTCACCCCCAATCCTGGTATGCATGGCACCCCTCATCCCCAATCCTGGTATGCATGGCACCCCTCATCCCCAATCCTGGTATGCATGGCACACCTCACCCCCAATCCTGGTATGCATGGCACTCCCTCACCCCCAATTCTGGTGTGCATGGCACCCCTCACCCCCAATACTGGTATGCATGGCACCCCTCATCCACATCCTGGTATGCATGGGCCCCTCACCCCCATCCTGGTATGTTTGGTACCCCATCCCTCATCTCTATCCTGGTATGTCTGGTACCCCTCATCCTGGTATGAATGGTACCCCTCATTCCTATCCTGGTATGCATGGCACGCCATCCCTCATCCTGAAATGCATGGCGCCCCTCATCCGAATCCTGGTATGCATGGCACCCCCACATCCCTATCCTGATATGCATTGCATTCCTCATCCCAATCCTGGTATGCATGGCACCCCTCATCCCAATCCTAGTATGCAAGGCACCCCTATTCCCCAATCCTGGTATGCATTGCACCCGTCATCCCCAATCCTGGTATGCATAGCACTCCTCGTCCCCAATCCTGGTATGCATGGCATCCCATATCCCCAATCCTGGTATGCATGGCACACCTCATCCCCAATTCTGGTATGCATGGCACACTTCATCCTCAATCCTGGTATACATAGCACCCCTCATCCCCCATCCTGGAAAGCGTGGCACCCCTCATCCCCAATCCTGGTATGCATGGCACCCCTCATCCCCAATACTGGTATGCATGGCACCCCTCATCCCCAATCCTGGTATGTATGGCACCTCTCATCCCCCAATATTGGTATGCATGGCAACCTATCCCCCATCCTGGTATGCATGATACTCATCATTCCTATCCTGATATGCATGGTACCCCTCATCCCTATTCTGGTATGCATGGTACCCCTCATCCCCAATGCTGGTATGCATGATTCCCCTCATTCCCAATGCTGGTATGCATGGCACCCCTCAACCCCCAATCCTGGTATGTATGGCACCCCTCATCACCAAGCCTGGTATGCATGGTACCTCTCATCCCCAAATCCTGGTATGCATGGTACCCCTCATCCCCCAATCCTGTTATGCATGGTACCCCTCATCCCTATTCTGGTATGCATGGTACCCCTCATCTCCAATGCTGGTATGCATGACACCCCTCATTCCCAATGCTGGTATGCATGGCACCCCTCATCCCCAATCCTGGTATGCATGGTCCCCTCACCCCCAATCCTGATATGCATGGTCCCCTCACTCCCCAATCCTGGTATGCATGGTACCCCTCATCCCCCAATCCTGGTATGCATGGTTCGCTCATCCTCCAATGCTGGTATGCATGGTACCCCTCATCCCTATTCTGGTATGCATGGTACCACTCATCCCCCAATCCTGGTTTTCATGGTACCCCTCATCTCTACTCTGGTATGCATGATACCCCTCATCCCTATTCTGGTATGCATGACACCACATCCCTCATCCTGGTATGTATGGTACCCTGCATTCCTATCCTGGTATGCATGGATCGCCGCATCCCTATTCTGGTATGCATAGTACCCCTCATCCCCCAATCCTGGTATGTATGGCACCCCTCATCCCCAATCCTGGGATGCATGGTACCCCTCATCCCCAATCCTGGTATGCATGGTACCCCTCATCCCTATCCTGGTATGCATGGCACCCTTCACCCCCAATCCTGGTATGAATGGCACCCCTCACCCCTATCCTGGTATGCATGGCACCCTTCACCCCCAATCCTGGTATGCATGGCATCCCTCACCCCAAATCCTGGTATTTGTGCTGCCCCAATCCTGTCCCCCCATCCTATCCTGATATGCATGGAACCCATCATCCCTATCCTGGTATGCATGGCACCCTTCACCCCCAATCCTGGTATGCATGGCACCCCTCACCCCCATTCCTGGTATGCACGGCACCCCCTCACCCCCAATCCTTGTATGCATGGCACCCCTCACCCCCAATCCTGGTATGCATGGCACCCCTCATCCCAATCCTGGTATGCATGGCACCCCTCATCCCCATCCTGGTATGCATGGGCCCCTCACCCCCATCCTGGTATGCATGGTACCCCATCCCTCATCTCTATCTTGGTATGCATGGTACCCCTCATCCTGGTATGGATGGTACCCCTCATTCCTATCCTGGTATGCATGGCACCCCATCCCTCATCCTGATATGCATGGCACCCCTCATCCCTATCCTGGTATGTATGGCCCCTCATCCGAATCCTGGTATGCATGGCATCCCCACATCCCTATCCTGATATGCATTGCACTCCTCATCCCAATCCTAGTATGCATGGCACCCCTCATCCCCAATCCTGATATGCATGGCACACCTCAACCTCAATCCTGGTATGCATGGCACCCCTCATCCCCAATCCTGGAAAGCATGGCACCCCTCATCCCCAATCCTGGCATGCATGGCACCCCTCATCCCCAATCCTGGTATGCATGGCACCCCTTACCCCCAATCCTGGTATGCATGGCACCCCTCAACCCCAATCCTGGTATGTATGGCACCCCTCATCCCCCAATCTTGGTATGCATGGCACCCCATCCCTCATCCTGGTATGCATGGTGCTCAGCATTCCTATCCTGATATGCATGGTACCCCTCATCCATATTCTGGTATGCATCGTACCCCTCATCCCCAATGCTGGTATGCATGGCTCCCCTCATTCCCAATGCTGGTATGCATGGCACCCCTCAACCACCAATCCTGGTATGTATGGCACCCCTCATCCCCAATCCTGGTATGCATGGTCCCCTCACTCCCAATCCTGGTGATATGCATGGTCCCCTCACCCCCGAATCCTGGTATGCATGGTACCTCTCATCCCCCAATCCTGGTATGCATGGTACCCCTCATCCCCCAATCCTGTTATGCATGGTACCCCTCATCCCTATTCTGGTATGCATGGTACCCCTCATTCCCAATGCTGGTATGCAGGGTTCGCTCATCCCCCAATGCTGGTATGCATGGTACCCCTCATCCCTATTCTGGTATGCATGGTACCACTCATCCCCCAATCCTGGTATGCATGGTACCCCTCATCTCTAATCTGGTATGCATGACACCCCATCCCTCATCCTGGTAGGTATGGTACCCTGTATTACTATCCTGGTATGCATGGAACCCCTCATCGCTATTCTGGTATGCATGGTACCCCTCATCCCCCAATCCTGGTATGTATGGCACCCCTCATCCCCAATCCTGGGATGCATGGTAGCCCTCATGCCCAATCCTGGTATGCATGGTACCCCTCATCCCTATCCTGGTATGCATTGCACCCTTCACCCCCAATCCTGGTATGCATGGCACCCCTCACCCCTATCCTGGTATACATGGCACCCTTCACTCCCAATCCTGGTATGCATGGCATCCCTCACCCCAAATCCTGGTATTTGTGCTGCCCTCATCCTGTCCCCCCATCCTATCCTGATATACATGTATGGCACCCCTCATCCCCAATCCTGGGATGCATGGTAGCCCTCATGCCCAATCCTGGTATGCATGGTACCCCTCATCCCTTTCCTGGTATGAATGGCACCCTTCACGCCCAATCCTGGCATGCATGGCACCCCTCACCCCCAATCCTGGTATGTATGGCACCCCTCATCCCAATCCTGGTATGCATGGCACCCCTCATCCCCATCCTGGTATGCATGGGCCCCTCACCCCCATCCTGGTATGCATGGTGCCCCATCCCTCATCTCTATCTTGGTATGTATGGTACCCCTCATCCTGGTATGGATGGTACCCCTCATTCCTATCCTGGTATGCATGGCACCCCATCCTCATCCTGATATGCATGGCACCCCTCATCCCTATCCTGGTATGTATGGCCCCTCAACCAAATCCTGGTATGCATGGCACCCCCACATCCCTATCCTGATATGCATTGCACTCCTCATCCCAATCCTGATATGCATGGCACCCCTCATCCCCAATCCTAGTATGCATGGCACACCTCATCCCCAATCCTGGTATGCATGGCACCTCTCATTCCCAATCCTGGTATGCATGGCACTCCTCATCTCCAATCCTGGTATGCATGGCACCCCTCATTCCCAATCCTGGTATGCATGGTACCACTCATCCCCCAATCCAGGTATGCATGGTACCCCTCATCTCTATCTGGTATGCATGGTACCCCTCATCCCTATTCTTGTATGCATGGTACCCCTCATCCCGGTATGCATGACACCCCATCCATCATCCTGGTATGTATGGTACCCTGCATTCCTATCCTGGTATGCATGGAAGCCCTCATCCCTATTCTGGTATGCATGGTACCCCTCATCCCCCAATCCTGGTATGTATGGCACCCCTCATCCCCAATCCTGGGATGCATGGTACCCCTCATCCCCAATCCTGGTATGTATGGTACCACTCATCCCTATCCTGGTATGAATGGCACCCTTCACCCCCAATCCTGGTATGCATGGCACCCCTCACCCCTATCCTGGTTTGCATGGCACCCTTCACCCCCTATCCTGGTATGCATGGCATCCCTCACCCCAAATCCTGGTATTTTATCTGCCCCCTTCCTGTCCCCCCATCCTATCCTGATATGCATGGTACCCCTCATCCCTATCCTGGTATGCATGGCACCCTTCACCCCCAATCCTGGCATGCATGGCACCCCTCATCCCCAATCCTGGTATGCAGGCACCCCCTCACCCCCAATCCTGGTATGCATGGCACCCCTCACCCCCAATCCTGGTATGCATGGCACCCCTCATCCCAATCCTGGTATGCATGGCACCCCTCATCCCCATCCTGGTATGCATGGGCCCCTCACCCCCATCCTGGTATGCATGGTACCCCATCCCTCATCTCTATCTTGGTATATGGTACCCCTCAACCTGGTATGGATGGTACCCCTCATTCCTATCCTGGTATGCATGGCACCCCATCCCTCATCCTGATATGCATGGCACCCCTCATCCCTATCCTGGTATGCATGGCACCCCCACATCCCTATCCTGATATGCATTGCACTCCTCATCCCAATCCTGGTATGCATGGCACCCCTCATTCCCAATCCTAGTATGCATGGCACCCCTCATCCCCAATTCTGGTATGCATGGCACCCATTATCCCCAATCCTGGTATGCATGGCACCCCTCATCCCCAATCCTGGTATGCATGGCACACCTCACCCCCAATCCTGGTATGCATGGCACCCCCTCACCACCAATCCTGGTATGCATGGCACCCCTCACCCCCAATACTGGTATGCATGGCACCCCTCATCCCAATCCTGGTATGCATGGCACCCCTCATCCCCATCCTGGTATGCATGGGCCCCTCACCCCCCTCCTGGTATGCATGGTACCCCATCCCTCATCTCTATCTTGGTATGTATGGCACCCCTCATCCTGGTATGGATGGTACCCCTCATTCCTATCCTGGTATGCATGGCACCCCATCCTTCATCCTGATATGCATGGCACCCCTCATTCCTATCTGGGTATGTATGGCCCCTCATCCGAATCCTGGTATGCATGGCACCCCCACATCTCTATCCTGAAATGCATTGCATTCCTCATCCCAATCCATGTATGCATGGCACCCCTCATCCCCAATCCTAGTATGCATGGCACCCCTATTCCCCAATCCTGGCATGCATGGCACCCCTCATCCCCAATCCTGGTATGCATGGCACCCCTTACCCCCAATCCTGGTATGCATGGCACCTCTCATCCCCAATCCTGTTATGTATGGCACCCTTCATCCCCCAATCTTGGTCTGCATGGCACCCCATCCCTCATCCTGGTATGCATGGTACTCAGCATTCCTATCCTGATATGCATAGTACCCCTCATCCCTATTCTGGTATGCATGGTACCCCTCATCCCCATTGCTGGTATGCATGGCTCCCCTAATTCCTAATGTTGGTATGCATGGCACCCCTCAACCCCCAATCCTGGTATACATAGTCCCCTCACCCCCAATCCTGGTATGCATGGTCCCCTCACTCCCCAATCCTGGTATGCATGGTCCCCTCACTCCCCAATCCTGGTATGCATGGTCCCCTCATCCCCCAATCCTGGTATGCATGGTTCGCTCATCCCCCAATGCTGGTATGCATGGTTCCCCTCATCCCTATTCTGGTATGCATGGTACCACTCATCCCCCAAACCTGGTATGCATGGTCCCCTCATCTCTACTCTGGTATGCATGGTACCCCTCATCCCTATTCTGGTATGCATGGTACCCCTCATCCCGGTATGCATGACACCCCATCCCTCATCCTGGTATGTATGGTACCCTGCATTCCTATCCTGGTATGCATGGAACCAGTCATCCCTATTCTGGTATGCATGGTACCCCTCATCCCCCAATCCTGGTATGTATGGCACCCCTCATCCTCAATCCTGGGATGCATGGCACCCTTCACCCCCAATCCTGGTATGCATGGCACCCCTCACCCCTATCCTGGTTTGTATGGCACCCTTCACCCCCTATCCTGGTATGCATGGCATCCCTCACCCCAAATCCTGGTATTTGTGCTGCCCCCATCCTGTCCCCCCATCCTGTCCTGATCTGCATGGTACCCCTCATCCCTATCCTGGTATGCATGGCACCCTTCACCCCCAATCCTGGTATGCATGGCACCCCTCACCCCCAATCCTGGTATGCATGGCACCCCTCACCCCCAATCCTTGTATGCATGGCACCCCTCATCCCCATCCTGGTATGCATGGGCCCCTCACCCCCATCCTGGTATGCATGGTACCCCATCCCTCATCTCTATCTTGATGTGCATGGTACCCCTCATCTTGGTATGGATGGTACCCCTCATTCCTATCCTGGTATGCACGGCACCCTTCACCCCCAATCCTGGTATGCATGGCACCCCTCACCCCTATCCTGGTTTGCATGGCACCCTTCACCTCACCCCCTATCCTGGTGTGCATGGCATCCCTCACCCCAAATCCTGGTATGCATGGCACCCCTCACCCCTATCCTGGTTTGCATGGCACCCTTCACCCCCTATCCTGGTATGCATGGCATCCCTCACCCCAAATCCTGGTATTTGTGCTGCCCCCATCCTGTCCCGCCATCCTATCCTGATATGCATGGTACCCCTCATCCCTATCCTGGTATGCATGGCACCCTTCACCCCCAATCCTGGTATGCATGGCACCCCCTCACCCCCAATCCTGGTATGCATGGCACCCCCTCACCCCCAATCCTTGTATGCATGGCACCCCTCATCCCCATCCTGGTATGCATGGGCCCCACACCCCCATCCTGGTATGCATGGTACCCCATCCCTCATCTCTATCTTGGTATGCATGGTACCCCTCATCCTGGTATGGATGGTACCCCTCATTCCTATCCTGGTATGCATGGGACCCCATCCCTCATCCTGATATGCATGGCACCCCTCATCCCTATCCTGGTATGTATGGCCCCTCATCCGAATCCTGGTATGCATGGCACCCCCACATCCCTATCCTGATATGCATTGCACTCCTCATCCCAATCCTAGTATGCATGGCACCCCTCATCCCCAATCCTGGTATGCATGGCACCCCTCATCCCCAATCCTGGTATGCATGGCACTCCTCATCCCCAATCCAGATATGCATGGCACCCCTCATCCCCAATTCTGGTATGCATGGCACCCCTCATCCCCAATCCTGGTATGCATGGCACACCTCACCCCCAATGTTGGTATGCATGGCACCCCCTCACCCCCAATCCTGGTATGCATGGCACCCCTCACCCCCAATACTGGTATGCATGGCACCCCTCATCCCAATCCTGGAATGCATGGCACCCCTCATCCACATCCTGGTATGCATGGGCCCCTCACCCCCATCCTGGTATGCATGGTACCCCATCCCTCATCTCTATCCTTTATGTATGGTACCCCTCATCCTGGTATGGATAGTACCCTTCATTCCTATCCTGGTATGCATGGCACCCCATCCCTCATCCTGATATGCATGGCACCCCTCATCCCTATCCTGGTATGTATGGCTCCTCATCCGAATCCTGGTATGCATGGCACCCCCACATCCCTATCCTGAAATGCATTGCATTCCTCATCCCAATCCTGGTATGCATGGCACCCCTCATCCCCAATCCTGGTATGCATGGCACCCCTATTCCCCAATCCTGGTATGCATGGCACCCCTCATCCCCAATCCTGGTATGCATGGCACTCCTCATCCCCAATCCTGGTATGCATGGCATCTCTCATCCCCAATCCTGGTATGCATGGCACCCCTCATCCCCAATCCTGGTATGCATGGCACGCCTCATCCTCAATCCTGGTATGCATGGCACCCCTCATCCCCAATCCTGGAAAGCATGGCACCCCTCATCCCCAATCCTGGTATGCATGGCACCCCTTACCCCCAATCCTGGTATGCATGGCATCCCTCAACCCCAATCTTGGTATGCATGGCACCTCATCCCTCATCCTGGTATGCATGGTACTCAGCATTCCTATCCTGATATGCATGGTACCCCTCATCCCTATTCTGGTATGCATGGTACCCCTCATCCCCAATGCTGGTATGCATGGCTCCCCTCATTCCCAATGCTGGTATGCATGGCACCCCTCAACCCCCAATCCTGGTATGTATGGCACACCTCATCCCCAGTCCTGGTATGCATGGTCCCCTCACCCCCAATCCTGGTGGTATGCATGGTCCCCTCACCCCCCAATCCTGGTATGCATGGTACCTCTCATCCCCCAATCCTGGTATGCATGGTACCCCTCATCCCCCAATCCTGTTATGCATGGTACCCCTCATCCCTATTCTGGTATGCATGGTACCACTCATCCCCCAAACCTGGTATGCATGGTCCCCTCATCTCTACTCTGGTATGCATGGTACCCCTCATCCCTATTCTGGTATGCATGGTACCCCTCATCCCGGTATGCATGACACCCCATCCCTCATCCTGGTATGTATGGTACCCTGCATTCCTATCCTGGTATGCATGGAACCAGTCATCCCTATTCTGGTATGCATGGTACCCCTCATCCCCCAATCCTGGTATGTATGGCACCCCTCATCCTCAATCCTGGGATGCATGGCACCCTTCACCCCCAATCCTGGTATGCATGGCACCCCTCACCCCTATCCTGGTTTGTATGGCACCCTTCACCCCCTATCCTGGTATGCATGGCATCCCTCACCCCAAATCCTGGTATTTGTGCTGCCCCCATCCTGTCCCCCCATCCTGTCCTGATCTGCATGGTACCCCTCATCCCTATCCTGGTATGCATGGCACCCTTCACCCCCAATCCTGGTATGCATGGCACCCCTCACCCCCAATCCTGGTATGCATGGCACCCCTCACCCCCAATCCTTGTATGCATGGCACCCCTCATCCCCATCCTGGTATGCATGGGCCCCTCACCCCCATCCTGGTATGCATGGTACCCCATCCCTCATCTCTATCTTGATGTGCATGGTACCCCTCATCTTGGTATGGATGGTACCCCTCATTCCTATCCTGGTATGCACGGCACCCTTCACCCCCAATCCTGGTATGCATGGCACCCCTCACCCCTATCCTGGTTTGCATGGCACCCTTCACCTCACCCCCTATCCTGGTGTGCATGGCATCCCTCACCCCAAATCCTGGTATGCATGGCACCCCTCACCCCTATCCTGGTTTGCATGGCACCCTTCACCCCCTATCCTGGTATGCATGGCATCCCTCACCCCAAATCCTGGTATTTGTGCTGCCCCCATCCTGTCCCGCCATCCTATCCTGATATGCATGGTACCCCTCATCCCTATCCTGGTATGCATGGCACCCTTCACCCCCAATCCTGGTATGCATGGCACCCCCTCACCCCCAATCCTGGTATGCATGGCACCCCCTCACCCCCAATCCTTGTATGCATGGCACCCCTCATCCCCATCCTGGTATGCATGGGCCCCACACCCCCATCCTGGTATGCATGGTACCCCATCCCTCATCTCTATCTTGGTATGCATGGTACCCCTCATCCTGGTATGGATGGTACCCCTCATTCCTATCCTGGTATGCATGGGACCCCATCCCTCATCCTGATATGCATGGCACCCCTCATCCCTATCCTGGTATGTATGGCCCCTCATCCGAATCCTGGTATGCATGGCACCCCCACATCCCTATCCTGATATGCATTGCACTCCTCATCCCAATCCTAGTATGCATGGCACCCCTCATCCCCAATCCTGGTATGCATGGCACCCCTCATCCCCAATCCTGGTATGCATGGCACTCCTCATCCCCAATCCAGATATGCATGGCACCCCTCATCCCCAATTCTGGTATGCATGGCACCCCTCATCCCCAATCCTGGTATGCATGGCACACCTCACCCCCAATGTTGGTATGCATGGCACCCCCTCACCCCCAATCCTGGTATGCATGGCACCCCTCACCCCCAATACTGGTATGCATGGCACCCCTCATCCCAATCCTGGAATGCATGGCACCCCTCATCCACATCCTGGTATGCATGGGCCCCTCACCCCCATCCTGGTATGCATGGTACCCCATCCCTCATCTCTATCCTTTATGTATGGTACCCCTCATCCTGGTATGGATGGTACCCTTCATTCCTATCCTGGTATGCATGGCACCCCATCCCTCATCCTGATATGCATGGCACCCCTCATCCCTATCCTGGTATGTATGGCTCCTCATCCGAATCCTGGTATGCATGGCACCCCCACATCCCTATCCTGAAATGCATTGCATTCCTCATCCCAATCCTGGTATGCATGGCACCCCTCATCCCCAATCCTGGTATGCATGGCACCCCTATTCCCCAATCCTGGTATGCATGGCACCCCTCATCCCCAATCCTGGTATGCATGGCACTCCTCATCCCCAATCCTGGTATGCATGGCATCTCTCATCCCCAATCCTGGTATGCATGGCACCCCTCATCCCCAATCCTGGTATGCATGGCACGCCTCATCCTCAATCCTGGTATGCATGGCACCCCTCATCCCCAATCCTGGAAAGCATGGCACCCCTCATCCCCAATCCTGGTATGCATGGCACCCCTTACCCCCAATCCTGGTATGCATGGCATCCCTCAACCCCAATCTTGGTATGCATGGCACCTCATCCCTCATCCTGGTATGCATGGTACTCAGCATTCCTATCCTGATATGCATGGTACCCCTCATCCCTATTCTGGTATGCATGGTACCCCTCATCCCCAATGCTGGTATGCATGGCTCCCCTCATTCCCAATGCTGGTATGCATGGCACCCCTCAACCCCCAATCCTGGTATGTATGGCACACCTCATCCCCAGTCCTGGTATGCATGGTCCCCTCACCCCCAATCCTGGTGGTATGCATGGTCCCCTCACCCCCCAATCCTGGTATGCATGGTACCTCTCATCCCCCAATCCTGGTATGCATGGTACCCCTCATCCCCCAATCCTGTTATGCATGGTACCCCTCATCCCTATTCTGGTATGCATGGTACCCCTCATCCACAATGCTGGTATGCATGACACCCCTCATTCCCAATGCTGGTATGCATGGCACCCCTCATCCCCAATCCCGGTATGCATGGTCCCCTCACCCCCAATCCTGGTATGCATGGTCCCCTCACTCTCCAATCCTGGTATGCATGGTACCTCTCATCCCCCAATCCTGGTATGCATGGTACCCCTCATCCCCCAATCCTGTTATGCATGGTACCCCTCATCCCTATTCTGGTATGCATGGTACCCCTCATCCACAATGCTGGTATGCATGACACCCCTCATTCCCAATGCTGGTATGCATGGCACCCCTCATCCCCAATCCTGGTATGCATGGTCCCCTCACCCCCAATCCTGGTATGCATGGTCCCCTCACTCTCCAATCCTGGTATGCATGGTACCCCTCATCCCCCAATCCTGGTATGCATGGTCTGCTCATCCCCCAATCCTGGTATGCATGGTACCCCTCATCTCTACTCTGGTATGCATGGTACCCCTCATCCCTATTCTGGTATGCATGGTACCCCTCATCCCGGTATGCATGACACCCCATCCCTCATCCTGGTATGTATGGTACCCTGCATTCCTATCCTGGTATGCATGGAACCCCTCATCCCTTTTCTGGTATGCATGGTACCCCTCATCCCCCAATCCTGGTATGTATGGCACCCCTCATCCCCAATCCTGGGATGCATGGTACCCCTCATCCCAATCCTGGTATGCATGGTCCCCTCACCCCCAATCCTGGTGTGCATGGTCCCCTCACCCCCCAATCCTGGTATGCATGGTCCCCCCACCCCTCAATCCTGGTATGCATGGCATTGGCACCCCATTCCTCATTCTGGTATGCCTGGTCCCTTCACCCCACAATCCTGGTATGCATGGTCCCATCACCCCTCAATCCTGGTATGTATGATACCCTTCATTCCCCAATCCTGGTGTGTGTGGCCCCCTCACCCCCCATTCCTGGTATGTATGGCCCGCTCATCCCTTTCACGCTGCACACATACAAAAAAAAACACTTATACTCGCCTTTCTTCCCTGTGCCCCAGCGCTGCGATGTCCTGTTCTGCTGGAGTCCGGGGAAGGAGTGCGTCGCCAGAGTACACACGTGCCCATACCGCGCTGTCTGGCGCCTATTTGCTGAAGACACAAATGTGTCTTCAGTAAAATGGTGCCGGATAGCACTATGCGCATGCGCCGATTCCGACGCCTTCACTCCTGCCCCGGTCTCCGGCGAAGATAGGCGCCACGGCAACACTCTTCCCGGTCAGGTAAGTATGGCGCTGGAGATCGCGGTATGCGTTCAGTGTCTCTGCATACCGCAATCTCGGGTGCCATACACTCCTCTTACCTGTAACGGCTCTATGCGTTCTTCTGTCTGGAGCCAGACTGTGCAGGCGTGTCGTGCTTGCGCAGTCTAAAAAAGGCTTCAGATAGAGGGACGCTTGTAGCGTTATAGTATAGATAGATATATAGATATATTTTTTTTTAAAGTCCACATCAAATTTAACTGTATAACTAATCTACGATTTCCATAAGCAAAAGGCTGTTCTATAAGAAAAATATGTATTTTTCCTTCCAGAAACACTTGTTCTAGGATGTGTGTCTGCTATTGCAACTCAGCTCTATTCACTTGGAAAAGTTGCAGTGCCAGGCATAGACTTTTGGTTAATGGTGGCGCTGTTGATGGAAGAAAATAGACATATTTATTTTTCACCTCCAGATTGTGAAACCTGAAAAGGTTATCCCATGAATAACCCCTTCCCACAGTATTGTGTAATAAGTCAGGTGTGGGGTTATTGAGCGGGCTTGGGAATTAAGACTGCATTTTACATGGCTGTAGTCCCCTGTGTTATAAACCCAGCACCTTCCTCTATCAACAGTGACTGGATCTAGCTTCGATAGCTGCTGTTTAACTATTTAAATGCCAGTGTCAATCTTTGACAGTGGCATTTAATATTGCTCATTCGTGTGGCCATTTAGTTCTGGTACCTATTGCCCGATGGGTTGCAATGGCAACCGGCAGCATGGTGAAGGCCCCCATCATTGCAATCTCAATGCTCCTATTAAGAATATTATAATAATTAATATTATTTTTATTATAGATTTTGAATACTCCAATATTGGCGTTTATAGAACAAGCAATCAAATGATCACAGGTTCTATTCATGGAAAATAAGTTAAAGTCCTAGAAAATAAAGTAAAAATAATAAGAAAAAACTTTCAAGAATATTTATAGAATAAATATAAAGGTTTACCGCCTTTTTCTCAGTTCAAAAATTAAGAAATAAAAAAGAAATATGTGATATTTTTATATTTGTAAAAGTCCAATCTTTCAAAATATTAAATAATTTAAAATATAAAATAGACACGGAAAAAATGAATGCCAGAATTGCTGTTTTTTTTGTTTTGTGTACTGCCACTGAACCCCCCAAATGCAATAAAACACATCAAGAAACATCATATATACCTCAAAATGGTATCAATAAAAAATCTGTTCGCCACGTGAAAATCAAGCTGTCACACGGAAAAACAAAAAAGTAAAAAAAATAGGTCTTCAAAAATGGCAAAACAAAATATTTATTTATTTTTTTTTACAAAGTTCTGATTTTTTTAAACCTATATAATGCATAAACTTACAAGTTTGGTATCATCATAATTATACTGACCTCAAGGACGGATCATTTTTGCCACAGAATGAACGCTGTAAAACCAAAACCCAAAAAACAATGGTTGAATTATGTATTTTTTTCAGCTTTTACGCTATTCTGGGCCCCTTTTGGAATTTTTTTTTCAGTTAAGATAATGGGGTGTCTTGACTAGTTTGGCTCCAGAAAGGAGTATGTGAATTAGGCCACGTTCACACGTTCAGTATTTGGTCAGTATTTTACATCAGTATTTGTAAGGCTGTGCCCACTATGCGTTTTTTAAGCGTTTCCACAGCGGCAATTCCGCTGCAGAAACGCTTAAAAAACGCTTGGTAGAAGGTCTGCCATGTTCCCCAATGATAATCCGCATGTGCTGTGCACATGCTGCGGAAATTTCCGCTGTGGATTATCATTGCGGAAAAATCCGCAGCATTACCAATTATTTTGCGGAATTGCTGCGTTTTCGCTGTCATTGATTTGCATTGGACCGCATGACATCCGCATCACTGCATCTGCAGATGCGGATGCCATGCGGTTCAATGTGCGGATGGTACCCGGGTCTGGAGAAGAGGAGACTCTCCTCCGGACCCGGGTACCATAGAACCTGTAAAAAAAAGAATAAAATAAGAAATATACATTATACTTACCTTCTGATGGCCCCCGGTCTCCATAGCGATCCGTCCTGGCTCACCGGCAGCTTGCGATGGTCTAAAAAGGACCTGCCATGACGTCATTTGGTCATGTGACAGGTCACACGACCGCTGACGTCGGCGGTCGTGTGACCCGTCACATGAGTAAATGACGTCATGGCAGGTCCTTTTTAGTCCACCGCGAGCTGCCGGTGAGCCAGGACGGATCGCTATGGAGACCGGGTGTGGGTGGAGGATGTAGCTTAGGGGAGCACATGAGAGGGAGGTATAAAAAGGGAAGCCATCTTAGAAGGTCAGTTCAGTCTGAGGAGAGAAAGAGAGAGAACAATCTACAGTGAGAGGAGTGGGGCAGGGCACAGCAGGAGCTCTGCTCAGGCAGAGGCCTGAGGGGAGGCCCAGGACTGAAGAAAAAGGAGAGGGAGCAGGAAGGGCTCCAGGAACGGAAGAAGGGACCCCAGGGGTACGGGCAGTGCTGGAAGTCACCCGTACGCCCGAATCTACCGGGAGGTGGAGGGGTCAGGCCACACAAAAGGGACCGGTCCCTCAACTAGCAGAGAACTTTATGACTCAACCAGAAACCGGAGGCTGCAGTATTTTAAGTCCTGCAGCCAACAGTCCATATCAGTCTCACCAAGAAGCTATATAGGACCCAGGGGACGGAACAGACATCGCCTGACAAGGCCCGCAGGTACCGGATTGGGACACTTGGTATGAGGTGCAGGGAGACGGCCAGAGAGAGGACACAGAAGGGGGTCCTGCTAAGTACTCCAGAGATACCTGAGGGTGGACCGAGCCCCTCCCTGAGTAAGCGCAGCACGACGAGGGAAGTTACTTTGGCGCCTGTAACTTGGACTGCAATAACCGTGAGTAAAGACCCTGAGGACTGCACTTCATTGTCTCTGTGATTATTGCTGCGCCATCAAACCCTGCACTACAACACCCCGCACAACCTACATCATCAACACTGCCCTGGAGCTAAGCTCTACCTGTGGAGAGCCACACCATCCCTGCTGCAGTAACATCAGCTCCAGAGGACCTGCTCCGCAGCGGCGGCTCCCTTAGCCGCATACCACAGGTGGCGTCACGAACATTTTACATAATTCCCCTGTAAATATTTCCCTATTGAATGACCACCCTGGGCCCACGGACCGGGTCACCGCCACTGTGACATCCTCCAGCATTTACCGGCCCGGCGCCGGGTACCCCACAGCCCAGGGGGCGCGTCAAACGTACCATGAGGCTACATTCCCACGATGAGCTTTTGGGGAGTTTTTGATGTTGCAGATTTTCTGCACCTGTAAATTAGGTTACTTGCTTTTTTTATTGCTTTTTTGAGTGGGTTTTTTTTTACATGCATTTTTATCACGTTTTTGACACTGCGTTTTTTGCTTCTTCACGGTGTGTTATGTTTTAAACAAAGCTGCTTTGGTTTTGCTACCTCCTGGTATTTGGTTTAGACAAAACGTTATTGACACAGTCATGTGCGGATTATAAAGACAAAAAGTCATTTTAGCGTAATGTTCCAGTAAATTCACATTTATCTTTGGGACAACCCCTTTTTAATTGTTATTTTCAGCTTTATGCACGTCATGCTGTCACACCCACAGGCTTTATGACTCAAATTTGTGCCGTAAGTGGAACGCAGAATTACATATATAGGTGTAAATGTCAACTGTTCTACACATTTAGGTTTCTGTTACCCACGCGTTTCACAGCTTTAATAAACTTTTAAATCATCTCTAAAGAATCAGTATTACTTTTTTTCCTGATCTAATATCAGAGATGTGCAGTGAATATTTTTATGAATATATGAAAAATTATAAACTATTGTGTGTATTTTTAGATTTCTCACTATTTCCCAGCAGTTAGATCTGAAAATGTGCTACAAGAAAACCTGTGAAATGGTTGCTGTAAATTGTGCCTGTGTCTCTTCCATGGAGGCAACATTAAATTTTGCCCCCTTTATGGTTGAGGGCAAAAGGCAAGTGCACCCTCCTGGATCCATCATTGCTGACAAATTCCGGACACCACTGCCACCTAGAACCACCAACTCCATCCTCAGGCTGTTGGCACCACCATTACCGGCATCGTGGTCCTAGATCCATCTCCGCTGATGTCCTCTGACTCCCTTGGACATGCTCCTTTCCTCTCCAATCTGTACTTTTCAAGACATGGTGCTGGAAGTCATCACTGCGTCCACAGCAGCGGCTTCTGCCCCTCACAATTATAGCGATTTGACAATTATGAATTTATGATAAATTTCTTAGGAGAAACTAAACAACTCAGAGTTCTAGGAAAAGAAGTTTGAGAATTGTTATCGTATGGCTAGAAATGAGCGAATCAACCTGTAAAAATTTCCCTAAAAATTTGGATTCTGAAAAATACAAAATTTGGGCGATTCAATTTGTCCAAATCCAGCTAAATGGCAGCCAGCTGGCCGCCATTTTGCTATTTTCTTTTGATGGTTGCTTTTTTTGTTCACTTGTTCAAGACCTCCTTACTCCTGCAGATTCCCTCCCATCATGGGGGCTATGGTAGTCACTGAGGCCGCCTCTATCTTATCAATGCCCTTGAATAATTACCCCACCACACAGAAAAGTTAACCTCTATTTTCACTATAACTATTGGCACCGTGTCTATACTATAAACTCCACTATACGTTAAAAAGAGAACCTGTCACCAGGTTAAAAGTTGCCAGATTCTGATCCTATTTTATTCCCACTGTTCCCCTGAGTATTCCGTTGTTGTTTTTTAAATATATTTGAAACACATTTCCACAGATGAGACATTTTAATTTTACTTTTGACCTAGTTACAGGTCTTCATTAAAAGTATTTCCAAGTAAGAACAAAAAATAAATAAAAAGAGAAAATATTATGAATCAAACAAGTTTTCAACACCCAGGGCCATAAGTGCAAATGTGAAATATTCCACACATCTAGGTTAAAGTTGTTTTACTAATTTCTGAATTTTACTTTTTTTTTAAATTATCTATGAAGAATCAATATTATTTTCTTTCCTGATCCAGTATCGCAGTGAACATGCTGAGAAATGCAGTTGTCTCCCATGCTGCCTGCATTTCTCCACACTACTGGAGGCTGCTGGAACAATGTTTTGTGGACGGGTAAGACCAAAATAGAACTTTTTGGTTTAAATAGGAAGCGTTATCTCTGGAGAAAGAAAAACGCTGCCGTACAGCATAAAAACCTCATACCATCTGTGAAACACGGTGAAGGTATCATTGTTTGGTCCTGTTTTACTGCATTTGGGTCATCATTGATGGAACAATGAATTCTGAATTATATTGGTATGCAAATTGTCTTTTCAGAGAGGAAGAGGTCTAGAACTCTAGCACCACTTATTGGAAGTAGCGATCCTAAAAGTCAATATCGACCCTTTATCAAGCCTTGCCACATGATATAAGCCAAATAAGAATGTCAATTTGAAGATACGGAGTTTTGGGGTGTTGTTCCTGACTAGCCCAGGGGATGGGGGATGACTCGGTTACCCGGGCCTTTAGCCTTAAGGAGGTCGCGGTGGTCGGCTCCCGGGCCCGTACTCTGGGGTCTCTCTTTAAAAAGGCGTTGATAGATATCAAGTTTATAAAAGTTTGTGACGCCATCTATGGTTTCTGATGATATTCACCAGCGCTGCGCAGTCCACTGAGGCCGGTGATAAGGCAGCTAGATGGTATGGCTCCCCACAGGTGGAGCTAGGCCTCAGGGCAGGGTACGGACGGGGTATGCAGGACGGAGAGACTCAGCCGGGTCAGAGCAAGAACAGGGACGGACACAATAGTTACTTCAGTACCTTTTACTGATGGAAATTCAGGCACTCCCCGGAGCACTGTAGGGTGAAGGGTGTATGTCCGGATCCTCCCCAATGAGCGGGTTTTGGGCCTCCTGCTTCTTGACTCTGCATTGTAAGTTTCTGACCTGCCTGGAGCTAGGCCTAACTTTGTCTCTGTCCTGCGCTGGCTGACCTTGTGGTAGGGCCTTCTCTTGGAGTGCACGCTCCCGACCTACAGGGCCTATGTGTCTCCTGGCTCTGGTACGTATCAGCACTTTAGTGATCCTGGGACTTGTAGTTCTCCAGGGATTCCGGTTTATCTTACTGGGTCATGGAGATCCCGGTAAGCTTCGGACCCGGTGCCCGGTAACTGCTTCTTCGGGGTGAGCTAGTTAAGCTCCTCTGCCCCCTATGAACTAACTCTCTCTACTCTTTCGCCTTCGGCCTACTCGGACCCTCAATAGGCTACTCACACTAACGGCAGCTTGCCGCGCTTCACCGATCTTATGGCGCCGGCACACCTGAAGCTCACCTCTCTGAGCTACACGGAGTCTTGATCTGGAAGCTCCACTGCAGGATAGCAATTGCAGGAGCTGGAACAGACTTTTGTCCTCTGAGGTAACTCTTCTCAGACTGCACTGGACTCACAGCTAAACCAGACTGAACTCTGACTCCAACTGACTTAGACTAACTGCTGCCTGGCTCCACCTTCCCTTTTATATCTCCCTAACGGGCTCCCTCTGGTGGTCTGAGGTGGAAGGTGGAGATGTGTGAATGGTTATGGGGGCCTCTTGTGGAGGAATCCTTCAATACACCCTTCTAGGAGTTGTGATACCAAGCACAG
This sequence comes from Phyllobates terribilis, assembly GCF_046119375.1. NCBI lineage: Eukaryota > Metazoa > Chordata > Amphibia > Anura > Dendrobatidae > Phyllobates > Phyllobates terribilis. The sequence goes on from NW_027362762.1 coordinate 74,673,568, forward strand.
CTGGGCTTCACATTCCCCCCTAGTTAAACTCAGCACTACCGGGCTGAAGTACATTTTATAACAGTAACAATAGTAACTTAAGCAATACTAGAACGTTGCATAACAATTACAGAGTGTCCTCAGAATCCAAGTCTCTTGTGGTGAGGTTCCCAGAAAGGATGTCCATCTCACAAGGTAGAGTACTTTGGTGGTTTTGAGGGACCTGTCCTAAACCCTCTACGTAGGCCCTGGGGTGGCTGCAGGGCATGAAGATCCCGAATCGGACCTCCACACGTGCCACTCCAGACAGGTTTTGCTTCTGAGGTCACCTAAAGGGCACTCCAGGGAGCGCAATTATATACAATAAAAGTTTTTGGGCTGCACACAGTCCTCAGCCACGCAGTTCATTATGCAAATAAAGAATTAATAGGAAAAAGCACAAATTATTAAACATATGCATGAAAACACACAGTAATTCAACATTACCAATTAATACTCACTACCCCAGGGGTAACTATCTACACTCTCTGAAATTTTGCTACTTTACTCAGTGTACCTAGCAGGGGGTTTACCTCTCGTGCTGCGTACTGATCTGCGCAGTGCTGTGGTTGGTGGAGTGTCAGTGTCTGTATCCTCAGTTACTCTACCAGTTCTACGCGTAACCATGTTGTAAAACTGCCTTAACCTCTCTCTTGGACTGGCAAGTCTACCATTGGCTGGGCCTTCTTGCTCTGCTCCTGCCGAGGATCCTTCATCTGGGGACACTTCTTGAGCTGGCTCTTCTGCAGCACTTACAGGTACAACTTGCTGTGGAGGGTTTTCTGGCTGTTCATAGAATTGGAGTACTGGAATGATTACTGCACCTCCTATCTGAGGCCAATCAGCTGGGAAGTCTCCTAGGTCAGTGTGTATCACTGTTTCTTTAGGTTCTTCCTGGGTTGTGAGAGACACTTCTTCCGGAGTCTTTAGTAGATGTGGACACAATTTTAGATGGTCCCTGGACACTGTAGCAGATGTTCTTCCTCCATCACGACTAATTACGCAGGTCTTTTTGTTGTCAAACCTTGATGGTAACACAGTGTAGGGGTCTTTTTCCCACTGGTCGTCGAGTTTGTGGTTGCGTCTTTTCCTTTTTAGTACTGTTTCACCAGGTGTGAAAGGTTCTGCGGGTGCATTTTTGTTGTAGTGCATTTCCTGCTTTTCTCTCACCCGAGTAAGACTGTCCTTGACACAAGCTTGTACCCTGTACTGCTCTTGTCTGGTGGTGTCCCAGTCCTCAGTGGTCATATCAGCTTCAGGTTCAACAACACCAAGCTCCAAATCCATGGGCAGATTTCCTGGCCTTGCCCGCATGAGATATGCCGGAGTGCAATTGGTGGAACTGACTGGTATATGATTGTACAGATCCACTAGGTCTGGTAGTAGGTCTGGCCACTGGTTTCTATCCTCAAGTGGTATGGTCTTTAGCAGGTCGATGATGATGTTGTTCATCTTTTCGCAGAGACCGTTGGTTTGTGGGTGGTAAGGTGTAGTTCTTATCTTCTTACACCCGTAGAGATGGCAGAACTCCTTGAACAATTCAGCCTCAAAGGCCGGGCCTTGATCCGTCAGCACCTGCTCAGGGTATCCATGGGGTCTGCAGAAGTACGCTTCGAACATCTTCGCTGCTGTCTCTGCTGTCAGGTCTTTGACAGGGGCGACCACCAAGAAACGTGAGTAGTGATCCACCATGGTCAGAGCATAGGAGTACCCTGACCTGCTGGGGGAGAGCTTGACATGGTCCAGGGCCACGATCTCCAGGGGCCGAGTCATCTTGATGGTTGCAGGGGTGCCTTCTGGCTGCTGAAGTCCTTTCTTCTCAGGCCGCAGGGTCCACAGTCCCGGCACCACCTTTCAATGGAGCTGCGCATTCCTACCCAGTAGAATCGACACTTCAGCAGGGTCTCTAGCTTTTTCCAGCCAAAGTGCCCCGCCTGATCGTGGTAAGCTTCTAATACCATCTGGATGTCTGTCTTAGGGACTACTATCTGCCATAGCATCTCATGGGTTCTTGGATTAACGTACCTCCGGCACAGCTTCTCACGGTAGATAAACAGCCGGCTTCTCTCGTTCCACAGCTGCTTTGCTTGCAGAGACGCATCTTTCTCCAGGGAGGCACCTTCTTGGGTTATCAGCTGTTTGATGCGGCTGACAACCGGGTCGCTGTCCTGGGTCTCTTTCCAGCTGTGGTGAGGAAGGGGGTTTAACGTCTTTTCACGCGGCTTCCTTGAGGCACGTTGCTCATGGATCATCCCACTCCGGCGAAAGGCAGGTAGCTCTATCTCTTCCAGGTCATCCACTTCTTCTTCTGTGTCTGACTGGTGAGGCATCCTAGACAGGGCATCGGCATTGGCGTTCTTGCGGCCCGCCCGGTATTTAATTGTAAATTGGTAGTTTGACAGCCGAGCCATCCATCGTTGTTCCAGAGCCCCCAACTTAGCTGTTTAAAGATGGGTCAAGGGGTTGTTATCAGTAAAGGCAGTGAACTTGCTGGAAGCCAGATAGTGCTTGAATCTTTCAGTGATGGCCCAGACCAAGGCCAGGAACTCAAATTTGAAGTTGCTATAGTTCTCTGGGTTCCTCTCAGTCAGACGGAGCTTCCTGCTTGCGTATGCGATGACTTTCTCTTGCCCATTCTGCTTCTGACTTAAGACAGAGCCCAGGCCATCGTTGCTGGCATCCGTATACAGCAGGAACGGTTGGCTGTAGTCAGGGTAGGCTAGGATCTCATCACCTGTCAGGATCTCCTTCATCTCCTGAAACGACTCTGCTTGCTCCTTACCCCAGTGGAATGGAGGGCTTTTGCCTTTGGGGGACTGCCCTACCAGGAGGTCTTGCAGAGGAGCTGATTTCTTTGTGTAGTCCTTTACGAACCTCCGGTAGTATCTTACTAGTCCCAAGAACTGACACACCTTCTTGAGGTTCTTCGGCTCCGACCACTTCTGGATGGCTGTGACTTTCTCCTGGTTTGGTGCTACCCCTTCCGGACTGACAATGTGCCCCAGGTACTGTACCTTCCTCTTGAGCAGGTGGCACTTTGAGGGCTTCAACTTCATCCCGTACCGGGACAGTGACTCAAATACCTCTGCCAGGTGTTTCAAGTAGTCCTCATACGTTCTGGAGTACACAATTACGTCATCCAGGTAAAGTAACACAGTCTCGAAGTTGCGGTGTCCCAGGCAGCCCTCCATCAATCTCTGGAACGTTCCGGGGGCATTGCAGAGTCCAAACGGCATACTGTTGAACTCGCAGAGTCCCATCGGGGTGGTGAAGGCCGTCTTCTCCCGATCCTCCTCAGCCACAGCTACTTGCCAGTATCCACTAGTGAGGTCAAGGGTGGAAAAGTAATTTGCAGACTTCAAGGCAGCTAGGGACTCCTCCATGCGTGTTAAAGGGTATGCATCTTTATGTGTAATGCGATTTACTTGACGGTAATCTACACACATTTTCATGCTCCCATCCTTTTTCCTAACCAGCACTAGGGGAGCCGCCCAGGGACTACAACTATCCCTAATTACTCCCGCCTTCCTCATGTCATGCAGCATTTCTTTTGCCTTCTGGTAGTGAGCTGGAGGTATAGGCCTATAACGTTCTTTGATTGGGGAATGGTTGCCTGTGGGGATATGATGTTGAACCCCCTTAATCCTCCCGAAGTCTAGTGGATGTTTACTGAACACCTGCGAGTATTCTTGAACCACCCAGTGTACACCCTGTTTTTGATGGGCAGGAGTGGTGTCTGTCCCAACATGGAGCTGTTGACACCAATCCTCCACCTGGGTTGCAGGGTCATTATCCTCTACTTCATCTGGTGAGGTTAAGGACTCCGCCTCATGGATGCAGTTATTATTGACAGCATGTAATTTGGCAACAGTGGCATAACGTGGCAGTCTGACCTCATCTTCCCCTAGGTTGAGAAGACGGACAGGCACCCTCCCATTATGTACATCTACCACTCCCCTGGCGGTTAAGAGCGTGGGTCTATGCTCAGAGCAAAGGGGTTCTACTACCGCCTGGTAGCTCTGTCCTCTAAGACCTATGGCAGCTCTACACCAGATGAGCATTTCACTCATTGGGGGGATGACAATGGGTATGGGGTCTGTTACCCTCACGTTACCGATTTCACCATCTGTCAACCTTACTTGCTGTTGATACATCAGGACGCGGATCTCTCTCTGCAGTGCCCTCCTTTGTCTCGGTCTGGCAGTGTCAGCAATCTGTTGGAGTAAGAACACAACCTCTCCCAAACAGTTACCAACAACATTAGTGCCTAGTACCATATATGGGTTGCTGTCATCAGGGTTAGTCTCCACTACAATTAGTCCCTGGTCCTTCAGCTCCACTCTCCCCACCTTTACAGTCACATTCTTAACCCCAAGTATGTTAAGAGGGAGTCCATTTGAAGCATAGGCAGACAAAGTTGGAGCTGGCGGACGTAGATCGTCCATGGACCAGAACCTCTTGTAGAGGACTTCAGGCATGATGGTTACCTGAGATCCTGTGTCCAGCAGGGCATGCGTCGGGATCCCGTCCAATACAACGGACAGGAAGGGTCTTCCTCCGACGAACCTGTTGTACCAGTCTGATGGACCTGGTGAGTCTACTCCTGGGTGTCGGCCCTCTGACCCAGGGTTTTCTCGTTTAAAGGACACTTCTGGGCGAGGTGTCCAGTCTTGCGGCATCGGTAGCAGGTTGGTTCCCTTGGTGGGCGGCGCTGGTCACTGGTCCTTGGCGAGGGTGGTGTTGGCCTCCTCCTTCTCCGCATCCAGGGAACATCCTCAGGGCTGTCGGCTAGCAGGATCTTCCCTCCTTCCTCGGGCTCTGTCCGCAGCTGCAGGGCACTCAGCACGGTGGTCAGGATTTTGCTCAACTGACGCACCTCAGAGCGCAGACTGTCCAGTTCTTTAGGGGACGTTGCTAGGACTTTAACTTCAGCAGTCACTGGGGAAAAGGTGGGTGTAGCAGGCACAGGAGTAGCCCCACCCTGGTAACGTTGGATGGCATTTGTTTCCAGGGGCTGCAGTCCTTTTATAGCCATGTCCTTGAGATTGTCAGAGGTGGCATCTGGATTATCCAGGGACCACCAACGCACAGTCCTGCTCTCCTCTGGAGACTTCAGTCCCCGGACAAACTGTTCCTTCAGCATTTTGTTCTCATTCTCAATGCTGGTTGGACTAACCTGGTTCAGAGCCCGCAGGGCCCCTTGGAGACGCCAGGCGTAGTCCCGAACATTGTCCTCTGGTTGTTGGGAGCAGCTGTAGAACCTCATCCGGAGATCCGCCTCAGTAAGGTCCTCAAATACAGTCTGTAGTTTTTGGAATATTGCGGACACTGACTCCTGGTCTGCGGCTGACCATGTTTCCACTTCCCGCTCCGCAGCACCGGTCAGTTGTCCTAATACAACGGCAGCTCTTTGTTTGCCGGTCATAGAGTACATGTCCAAAATACCACATATCTTCCGCTTGAATCCAGACAGGGTATCTGGTTTGCCGTTGTACTGGGGGAGCCACTTTGCTCCAGGAATGTACGGTAAAGTCATAGGAATAACAGGTGTTACAGGCGCTGCTGGTGGAGCGGCGGCTTCGGCCTGCCCATTATCGGGTGCGGGCTGAACTTCAGGGACGTTGACTGGTAGGTCGGCGTTCTGCTGTTCGACGGACATCTTAGCGCCCCCCTAGTTAACCGTGGCCTACCGTCTGGTTTTTCTTCCGGTAGACCGCAGCTCCGCAGGTGACGGTTATCTTCAGGACCTTGCGTCGCTTGCGTCCCACGTCAGAGCATTCAGCGACGCTCCGTACAGGACCTGGCGCTTCCTGCTTTGACGTCGAGGTGTGGGGCGTGTCCGGGACTTCGCGCTCTTTTGCAGGTACGCCCCTTATTTTCCCGCAGTTACGCCCTTCTTCTTGCTCAACGGCACAACAATGGCGGCTATCTTCACCACAACTTTACGTACACAGTTCAAAATAAAGGCGCACAGTACCCGGTGGCAACGGGCAAAACACTTCGTCGTTGCAGCGGGCACGCAATCCTGTTCGTGACGCCAGGAAGAGATGACTAGCCCAGGGGATGGGGGATGACTCGGTTACCCGGGCCTTTAGCCTTAAGGAGGTCGCGGTGGTCGGCTCCCGGGCCCGTACTCTGGGGTCTCTCTTTAAAAAGGCGTTGATAGATATCAAGTTTATAAAAGTTTGTGACGCCACCTATGGTTTCTGATGATATTCACCAGCGCTGCGCAGTCCACTGAGGCCGGTGATAAGGCAGCTAGATGGTATAGCTCCCCACAGGTGGAGCTAGGCCTCAGGGCAGGGTACGGACGGGGTATGCAGGACGGAGAGACTCAGCCGGGTCAGAGCAAGAACAGGGACGGACACAATAGTCACTTCAGTACCTTTTACTGATGGAAATTCAGGCACTCCCCGGAGCACTGTAGGGTGAAGGGTGTATGTCCGGATCCTCCCCAATGAGCGGGTTTTGGGCCTCCTGCTTCTTGACTCTGCGTAGTAAGTTTCTGACCTGCCTGGAGCTAGGCCTAACTTTGTCTCTGTCCTGCGCTGGCTGACCTTGTGGTAGGGCCTTCTCTTGGAGTGCACGCTCCCGACCTACGGGGCCTATGTGTCTCCTGGCTCTGGTACGTATCAGCACTTTAGCGATCCTGGGACTTGTAGTTCTCCAGGGATTCCGGTTTATCTTACTGGGTCATGGAGATCCCGGTAAGCTTCGGACCCGGTGCCCGGTAACTGCTTCTTCGGGGTGAGCTAGTTAAGCTCCTCTGCCCCCTATGAACTAACTCTCTCTACTCTTTCGCCTTCGGCCTACTCGGACCCTCAATAGGCTACTCACACTAACGGCAGCTTGCCGCGCTTCACCGATCTTATGGCGCCGGCACACCTGAAGCTCACCTCTCTGAGCTACACGGAGTCTTGATCTGGAAGCTCCACTGCAGGATAGCAATTGCAGGAGCTGGAACAGACTTTTTTCCTCTGCGGTAACTCTTCTCAGACTGCACTGGACTCACTGCTAAACCAGACTGAACTCTGACTCCAACTGACTTAGACTAACTGCTGCCTGGCTCCACCTTCCCTTTTATATCTCCCTAACGGGCTCCCTCTGGTGGCCTGAGGTGGAAGGTGGAGATGTGTGAATGGTTATGGGGGCCTCTTGTGGAGGAATCCTTCAATACACCCTTCTAGGAGTTGTGATACCAAGCACAGCTGGGCTTCACACTCCCCATCAGTGCAAAGTAGGAGATCTGATTTGGCTAGGTAAGAGGCTTATCACTCTCCATAAGAGGAAACGTAAATTAGACCTCACTCCTAGCCAAATCAAATCTCATAATTTGCACTAATGAGGGGAAACGACCCAAAACACTGTCTGTAAATTGAGATTCTGGTTTGGCTTTTATCCTAAGTCTTACTGCAAGGCTTGTTAAAGACTCAATATTGACCTTTAGGATTGCTGCTTCCAATAGGTGGCACAAGAGTTCCAGTCCCCTCCATCTCTGAAGAAACAATTTGCATATTTAATTTCCCAGAGGTGCATGCATGACTAAGGCTATGTGCACACAAAGAGTTTTTACTGCATTTCCGCGACGTTTTTTCCGCCGCGGAAACGCTGCGAAAACGCTTGTTAATAGGTCTGCCAGGTATAGCAATGGTAATCCGAATGTGCTGTGCACTAGATGTGGATATTTCCACTCCGGATTACCATTGCGGTAAAAACCGCAGCATGACCATTGTTCGGGCGTTTCAGCCGTGAATTCGCGCCCATTGACTTGCATTGAACCGCATCAAATCCGCAGATATAATATCTATACTTGCGAATTTGCTGCATTAGAATTAAAGTCAATGGGCACGAATTCGTGCCAGAAACGCGGTGCGGTTGGTACCTTGGTTCGAGAGGAGGACTACAACTCCTCTCATCCGACCGCCGCTCCCCCTGATAACAGCGAGAGCGGCGAAGCTTGGAGGAGCAGTAGTCTGCTCTGCCCAGCCCGTGGTCAGAAAAAAAGAGAAAAAAAAAGTTTAAAAAAACCTTATACTCACCTGTCCAGCGGTCCTCGGTGTTCTCCTGGTCCCTGGTGGCGATCCAATGCTCCCGGCGGCCAGAGGTACACTGCGGGAGAGCACCCGCTCCCAGCAGTGTACTGAACTGCCAGGACCTGCGTTGACAGCGATCAACTGATGCTTGCGTGACCTCCCCGTGGGAACATTCTCAAAAATGCTCCCACGGTGGTAAGTTCACCAGGGCTGATCAGCTGATCTTCAGCTAAGCAACTCCAGTGACCTCCTGCAGCAGCATGTATACTGACAGGGGTGATTTTATACTCCTGTCAGTATACACTGCTGTCTTCTACAGTAGTGACATCAGTGATTGCTGATGTCACTGCTGTAGAAGTGACCCCGATCGCCGTGGGACAATTGTTGGCGGTACGTGGACTGCGTCGTTGACGGCGGACAGGTGAGGGATATGGTTGTTTGTTATTTCACGTTTTTTTCAGAAGATCGATGGCTTCGCGGACAGAGGGTAATAAAAAAATTGTAGAACCGTGTATTTTTTATTTCATTAAAATACTTTATTCTGGCCGTGTCTTTTATTGAAAAAGTGACGACCATTTTACTACGCTGTTAGTAATGGGGGCGTCTTATCTGGACACTGCGGGTTTGACGCTGTATAAACACGCAGCTTCAAACCCACAGCGTCTCCTGATCGTGGCCACGTACTCAAAGTCACCCGCAGCCTGTAAATTTCTGTAGCGGACACGCCAGTCTCCATTGCAAATTTTGACAGATTGAAGTGTCATTATATGCAGTGGATTCACATGTACCAACATCAAAGTGTGGCATTTGAACACCGCGTTTTGGACGCAACAAAAATACGCTGAGTCCAAAGCGCTGCTGAGTGCTGATCGGGGGGATGTAGTTGCTAACAAACCAGCTGTGAGCTGTTAATTATAGCCAGGGACCATGTTTGCAAATGGCACCTTCCCAGGCTAAAAATACCAGCTCACAGCATCCACATAAATTAGGTCAATAGAAATGCTAATCGGTGAATGGCATTAGCTGACACCTAGCTCTTTTGTTTGGTTATGACAAGGTGTCAATCAGACCTTTTCATGACCAAACCTAATTAAAGTAAAGTAAAGAGTTAAATAAACACACAGACACAGAGTAAACACTTTATTTGAAATACATCAGACACATTCTTTAATCATGGAAATTAACCAATATTCTCACCCCAGTTCTGAAGGTAATCCAAGAGTTTAAGCAAATAACTTTATTTAGCTCCAAAAAGCATTCATTGATGTACAAGAACGCTTAAAAAAACGCATCAAAAACTGGTGTCAAAAACGAGCAGAATTTCCGCATGCGTTTTTCCTGCCAAAGAGATGCGGAAACGTGCAGAAAATTTCTGCTTCAAATCCTGATCGTGGGCACATAGCCTTATAAGTCTCCTCACTCTGACATGCCAGGCTTGGCTTGTCACTCTCCGCAAGGAGAAACGTTACCCCTTATTAATTATACCAGAAAATTCTAAACGAAAATGTCAAGACACCTGTCCATGATTGGAATTTCAAGAGAACGTGGGTCATGCTGCAAGACAATAACTCAAGTAGTTCTACAAAAGAATGGTTCAAGAAGAGTAAAGTTAACAGGAACCTGTCCCTCAATTCATGCTGCCAACACCACTGGCAGCATGAATCAGACACTGGCTGCACAATTACAGCAAGGTATATATTACACTGAAATGCTCTGGTGTTTCAGATAAAATGTAATTTAAGGAGCTGATCCAGGACCATAGGAGAGACGAGATTATTCCGGCACCGCTCTAAGGAATGACAGCTCTCTCCCTAAGTACACACATCGAATAGACCTGTCAATCACTTGGTGTTGTGCTGGGAGAAGCTGTCCAGGGGAAGCACTGTCCATAGACTTGAATGGGTGAGTCTCATCTGAGACTCGGCAGAGAGCAGGACATGCTTTGATTTTTTTCTCATGGACAGTCAGACCAAGAGAAAAATCGTTCATCTGAACAGCCTTGTTGAATAACATGGGTCAGTGTGATGTCTGTGTGCTATCTCAACAAAAATTGGATAGCGCACGTCCGATTTATATGCTCAACCCTAAAACTGAGAATGAGCCCTGGATCGATGCAGTAGTAGCAGTCATATGGCCGGTGTTAGTTAGGACTAGAGATGAGCGAACTTGTTCAGAAAACGTTCACCAATCTCAAAGTGAGCATGAACATTGGACATTCAGTATTTTGTATTTTTTTTCTTATGTGGCTAAGAACTTAGCAACTACCTGACTATTCTGCCTGGCACCAATGTCTGCTGGATCAGAACGGTCACGTACTGATGCTGTTGCCAATTTTGCGGCTTCATTTGACCTGACATCAACAGAGCAGCTCTTCCTCTTTTGGTCTCCTCTGTCGATGGGCTGTCACTGATTGACAGCATGACATCAGCAGTGACGTCCCGTCAGCAGAGCAGAAAAGAAGTTGCTTTGTTGACGTGATGTCAACGGAGGCAGCAGAATCACTAAGAGGAGAGGTCAGTGACCGCTCTGAGTCGGCTGAGATTGGTGCCTGGCAGAGCAAGCACAAATAGTAACTACCTAAAAAAGAGAGAGATTAGACATCAACATACCAATTAATCCAAGGGATATCCTGCTGGTTAATTCAGGATAGACAACTCCAGGCTCGTTGCTGAACATACAACATAGAAAAAATGGAAAGGGTCTGGCATCTGCATATAGGATGAATTAAAGTTTACATTTTATTTGGACTTGAATTTAAAGAAAAATAATGAGTTATCATGATTAACAGACCCTGCTGGACTCGAAATGCATACACCCGGTGTCCCTTTGCCACTATTAGTTTTTAACTCTCACCCCTTGTTGTGTTATCGTTATTGGTACTAGGAACATTTTGTAGCTAATAAAAATAGTTGTCCATACTTTACCCAACATTTTGAAGCTCAAAACACAAATTTAAACATTGCCCTCTTGGAACGCCCCAAAAAGCACAGGAACACCCCCAAAATATCCATTCTTTTAGGTTAGGAAGGACACATCTGTATGAAACTTTGTAACATGTATTAATTATTAGGCTGATGGAAGATCAGGAAGATGACACTTTCTTCGATGTCCCTTTTCGATGCTTGCATGCCATCTGTAAATATAGCAGTCTGCAAAAAAGATGTCTAGTGTATAAGAAATTGCAGACAGAGAGGAAGGAGATGTAAAATTAATATTTGGAGACTGGCTCCAATATTTCAGTGCCCTGCAACCTCAATTACAGTGAACATTAATTTCCTGGAAAAACAAATGTACAATACAGTAATGAAATGGAACTTGGGGGGTCATCCTCATATTTTGATGTTCAGGATCAAGAATAGAGATGAGCAAACTTGTTTAGAAAATTTTCGCCAATTTCAAAGTCGGCACGAACATTGCACATTCGGATTCGTGTTCAGATTCCCAAGCATTTTTGTTAAAAAAATTGCCAAAATTCAGCCAAAGTTCTGTAAATGATCGAGTTTCCACTAATGCTTTTGTTAGGACTTTGGCTAGGATACTGGTGCTGTATGATGAACGAGGGGGGACATGTTTGATGAGGGGAGGGGTTGGGGAGAAGTCAGAGGAACGATGGACTGTTATTCTTTTTCTTTTTAATTAACTTAATGTGTGGAGATTCTGGCAGCCAATCAGGGCACAGAAACCATCCACAATGTCCAGACACAAGGGCTGGTGTCATTGGCTGCTGAAGTCACATGTGCCTCACCAAATAAAAAATGGACATGTGGCTTCGGCGCCATTTTGTCAGTGTAACAGTGACAGTGAGGCTGCTGCTGCAAGTAGTCAGATAGTTAGCTAGGCGATTTATTGCCAGCTAGTTCAGATAGATAGCATACTGTGTCAAATCGACCTTCCAGCATAATCCAAGCAGAATCCAGACCCTCATCACCAGACGTTAACCCCCGGGGTGTGGAGGTGATCCTGATGAGATTCAGATACCTGAGGCGCATGCAGACTGTACTGTGCTGTCAGGGCAGTAAGAAGAGGAGGGTGACTCTCAGGGAAAGGAGTGGGAGAACAGGGAGGATGACGATGAGGTTGAAGATCCCAATTGGTATGAACCCAGATGCACGCAGCTGAGTAGCTCAGCAGAGGAGGTGGAGGAGGAAGATGAGGAGGTTACATGCGGCTTCCTGCACATACACGAAGTGATGTAACCACGACAAGCACTAAATCCTCAGCCATAACTGTGGCTGTGGCAAGCAGCGATCGCGGGTCTGCAGTTCGCAGGGGCAGCAAGGGTTGCCTAGCCTGGGCCTTTTTTGAGAAGGCAAAGGATGACCCAACTCACGTTATCTGCCATTTTTTTAAAAAACGACTTAGTATGTGAGAGTGTGAAATGTGATAACAGCAGGAGAGCACTAGGACCCTGTGATTTTTGCCTGGCTGGGCTCAGAGGAGGAGCAGTGCTAGAAACTGTGTGTATTCTAAGATCGTCTGATGTGTGAGTCTAGACAGGAAATCTGTGAGAAGGAGCTGCAATAAGACGCTATCTTTACACTTCGTGTGGAGTTTGTTTACCCCTTTCCCTGTTTAAGGACAAGTGCTGAGCTGGGGAAGCTGTGTGGCTCTGTGGAGTTTTGTGGAAGTCCATGCTGAGTGGATTATAGACTTTGTGCTGAAGGAGTCACGTGTCGAGTGATGAAGGGACTGAGTAATCCATTTCTGTGACTGAGCACACAGTTGGTGTACTGGATAACAGTGAGAGACTTCGGGAGGAAAGAAGGTTTCTGGTGCCATTTCCACTGAGAGGATATTGACAAGACTTTGTGAAGAGATCTTCCCAGACCTTAATCTGAGGCTACAGGACTAAAGTTCCCGGTGTGTGGGCTCGGCATCGGCCGACAAGACAAGGAATTTTTGCTGTTTTTGTGAACTTTGTTTTTGTTTTGGCGCCAAAGTTTTCCGGGACTAGCTGCAGCCACCGTGATTCACAGGCCTGTGATAGACTGCATCTGAGGTTAACGGTACCATAACTTTAAGATATCCGGGTATCCTGATAATAAGGGTATAAGAGCAATTGATATAGTTTCATGCATTATTATTGTTCATAGTCGTAGGATTGTATGCAGTGTGCCATCTCAGGGGATCCCCATATACCGCCCTCACTAGACTGACACAGTGTTTAGGTAAAATTGTTCCAGATCTCTAGAATAATTCACACAAGCTGGAAACCTTGAGATTGGCACATTGATTTCAGCTCTTGCTGATTGTGTGTATTTAGTAGAGACAGTGTCCCAGGCAGAACCTGAGACTGATTCATGCAATACTGAATTTTAGTCTAATCCCTGTTTTAGTAAAGAAAGTGTTGTTTATTTCTGTCTCTGTCTCAGTTTGTGACTCACTGGATCTCTCTCGGACCTCCGGTCATTACAAGTAGAGGCAAAAATTCCTATAATTTGACTATTACATGCATGAACCGGCACATGCATGATCAACATTCCTTTAGTTTGGGAATCTCACTGCGCTAAAATGCAGACTAGTTGGCCTCGCCAAACACTGGCCACCCCATCAACCACATCTGCTGCTTCTTTCTCCTCCATCACTGTGGCAAGTGTTCTCACACAGGTCTCCAGCTGCAGAACCTGCACTTGTTTAACCGCTTGTTTAACCGCTACAGTCGGGGTGAGTTAGAGCCCGCCAGCTGTTATGGAAGTGCACATGCCTTCTGTTTTTGACCTATCTCGGACACCGAGCACACCACATGTTTCTCAATCCACCATAACATCTCCGCCTGCACCTCAATCAGAATCCAGCAGTTTATAGTATTCACCCTACTCCACCCTCTCTCAGCACAGCAGCCAGCCCTCGGTCCCTCAGTTGTAGTCACGTAAAAGATTGTTTCCTCCTACACATATCAAACCTATGAGCTTGAACTTCACCATCTCCAATCTGTTGGCCTTGGAAATACTGCCTTTCCGCCTGGTAGATACAGATGGTTTCCAAAAGCTGATGGCCGTCGCAGTCCCCCAGTATCATTTGCCCAGTCGCCATTACTTCTCTAAGAAAGCTATGCCTGCTCTACACCAGTATGTCGTAGACATGAAAAAATGTATGTCTGACAGGGTGCATTTCACCGCTGACAGTTGGACGAGCAAGCATGGCCAGGGGCGTTACATCTCGCTAACTGGGCACTGCGTGACTTTGGTAGCTGTGGGCGCAGGAAGGGAAGGGACTGCTCCACAAGTCTTAGAATCCCAAAGGCTTTAGGGACAAACCGCTGTATCTAACACTTCCTCCACTGCTTCTGCCTCCTCCACCTCCTCTAGGGCCTCCATATGCGCCCTCAACCTTTACCTTAATGAGACACGCTTTCCAATAGTGCAGAGAGAACCCCCACCTCCGTACTGCGCAGCCAGGGCTCACCGCAATCAGGCAGTGTTTAAATTATTATGTCTTGGAAATCGCAGTCACACAGCTCAAGTGTTGTGAATGTGGCACCACTGCAGGTCCAGTTGCCACAGAGGTACTGCATCTCACCCAGAGGTGTGGTACCCCACTCTCAGGTAAGGAGGGAGTACTACTCGGGACCCACCCACCTACATCCAACACTACACCACTCCAGACCAGCAGGTGGGGCAAAATGCACTTGTTCACTGCTGAGCCCTGTCTCTGGCTGGAAGGGGGGAACCAAAGGAGAAGGAACCATGTAGTGGGTGTGGGTGGAGGAAGTAGGTCAGTGGAGCACAGAGGGTCAGAGTATAAAAAGGAGGGTGGAGGGTTCTAGAAGGAGTCCAGTTGAGAGGTGTCAGTGAGAGCTCAGGAGGAAAGCAAGGAAGGAGAGTGAGAGGAGTCGGGCCCAGTCAGAGAGGCCCAGGAGGAGGAAAGTGAAGAGAGAGGACGGGAGCGGTGCAGAATGGCTCCAGAGTAAAACAGAGGGGATCCCAGGGGCACGGCAAGTGCAGAGGCCACCTGTGCGCCCGAATTCATGCCGACATGGAGGGATCAGGCCGTAGAAGGGGACCGGCCCTAGACTAGTGGAGAACAATCAGGCTCAGCTAGCCAACCAGAGGCTGCAGCATTTTCAAAGTGCTGCAGCCAAAATCCACAATTATATCACCGAAAAGGTGGCCACAAAGGGTCCAGGGGACTGAGAGCACGTCGCCCGACAAGGCCCGAGGCCACTGGCTTGGGACACTGATTGTGAGGGCAGGAGGGCGAGAGCCAGCACAGTGAGACGACCGGGAAAGGTACATAGAACGAGGTCCCGTTTAAGTGCTCCTGAGATACCTGAGAGCTTGCTGGAACCCTACCCTGGAGGACACAGGACGACGTGGGTGGTCATTACCGGCTGCAGCGGTAACCTGGAACTGCCTAGAACTGTGAGTAAAGCCTGAAGACTGCACCCCACTATGTCCTTGACTCTTTACTGCGCCACCAGCCCTGCACTACACCGCATTGACAACAGCTACCTCATAAAATCACTATATCCTGCCCTGGAGCTTAGCTATACATGTGGAGAGCTGGACCAACTCTGCTGCGTCACCATCAGCTCCAGTGGATCTGCACCACAGAGGTCGCCCCATATAGCCGCATACCACAGGTGGCGTCACAAACATTATCTCTAAAAACTTTATTCCTCTTTTACTTTCCCTTTAATTGACTGCCCTGGGTCACGGACCGGGTCACTGCCACCGTGACATCCCCCAGCACAGACCGGCCCAGCTACCGAGTACCCCACGGGCCAGGGGGAGCGTCATGGACAGCTATCCATGCCAAAGTTGAGCAATGGGAAGGCCGTGTGCTGTGGCGGCCCTACACCAGGACAATTTACCACACGTACCTTGCTTGGCTCACATCTTCAGCCTGGTGGTACAGCAATTTCTCCCCCGCTATCCCGGCCTGGATGCGCTGCTGCAGAAAGCACGGTCTCTGTGTGCTCACTTCAACCGTTCGCACCTCGCGGGTCATCGACTTGCATCGCTACAGAGGTCTTTCAGCCTACCGGTTAACCGGTTGAAATGCGATGTGTCACATGTGTGCAGTAAGGACATGGTGCAAATCATGCTTGCGTATTGGGCACAGATGAAAGACCTCTGCACCCTTCTGCACAGTTTCGAAATGGCTACTTAGATGGTTAGCGCTGACGATGCCATCATCAGCATCACTATTCTGGTTATCTACATGCTGGCGCACACTTTGAATAGTCTGTGGGAGGAGGTGGTGGTCCCAGAGGAAGAGGAGGAAACAGAAGAGAATGCGGAAGGGATAACAATATCTCTAAGTTCCGGTCTGTCGTCGCACAAGCGGGTGCCATGGGAGGGTGAATTACAGCAATTGAGGGGGGGCTCATGGTAACAGACTGTAACGGGTCTGGGAGGCGGAACCTCTGAGCTACTATACAAGGGGGCGGTCCTTGTAAGGGAGCGGGTGGCGACCAGGCAGGCAGTCACAGCAGGTGACCGGGACAGTCTCTAGAAGAACGGGCAGGAGGTCACGGCAAGTGACCGGGGCAGTCTCTGGATGAACGGGCAGATGGTCACGGCAAGTGACCGGGGCAGTATCTGGGTGAACGGGCAGATGGTCACGGCAAGTGACCGGGGCAGTCTCTGGGTGAACGGGCAGATGGTCACGGCAAGTGACCGGGGCAGTCTCTGGGTGAACGGGCAGATGGTCACGGCAAGTGACCGGGGCAGTCTCTGGGTAAAGGGTTGGTACGACCTGTGGCGGCAGATGGTAGACGTGAGCTCCCAGGTGAGCAGGCGAGAGTCTCTGGATAAACGGGTGGTCACAGCATGTGACGGCGGAGCCTCCAGGAAGACCAACAGACAGGCGGCAGATGAGCGCTCCCAGGTGAGCGGGCAGAAGTCTCTGGACAGGCGGGTGGTCACAGCACGTGACGGCAGAGCCTCTGTAACGGGTCTGGGAGGCGGAACCTCTGAGCTACTATACAAGGGGGCGGTCCTTGTAAGGGAGCGGGTGGCGACCAGGCAGGCAGTCACAGCAGGTGACCGGGACAGTCTCTAGAAGAACGGGCAGGAGGTCACGGCAAGTGACCGGGGCAGTCTCTGGATGAACGGGCAGATGGTCACGGCAAGTGACCGGGGCAGTCTCTGGGTGAACGGGCAGATGGTCACGGCAAGTGACCGGGGCAGTCTCTGGGTGAACGGGCAGATGGTCACGGGAAGTGACCGGGGCAGTCTCTGGGTAAAGGGTTGGTACGACCTGTGGCGGCTGATGGTAGACGTGAGCTCCCAGGTGAGCGGGCAGAAGTCTCTGGACAGGCGGGTGGTCACAGCATGTGACGGCGGAGCCTCCAGGTAGGCTAGCAGACAGGCAGCAGATGAGCGCTCCCAGGTGAGCGGGCAGGAGTCACTGGACAGGCAGGTGGTCACAGCACGTGACGGCGGAGCCTCCAGGTAGGCTAGCAGGCAGGTAGCAGATGTGCGCTCCCAGGTGAGCGGGCAAGCTGGTCCATAGACAGACTGACAAGAGTTGGAAGGCAGACCGTCGGACCTCAGGCAAGCAGGCAGGTAGTTGATGTGCGCTCCCAGGTGAGCGGGCAAGCTGGTCCTCAGACAGACTGACAGGAGTAGTAAGGCAGACCGTCGGACCTCAGGCTAGCAGGCAGGTAGCAGGATATCAGGCAGGAATTAGACAGCAGACTGGCAGGAATCTGGCAGGTAACTGGCAACGGGACCTGAGGGCTGAAGCAGAGTAGTGAACAGTGCTACAACATTGCTCGGGCACCTCCATTTTGGAGGAGGTGCCTTTTAAATGGGAGGTCCTCCGGCAATTGGCCGGGGACTCCTTAGGACGGCGCGCGCGGTCCCTTTAAGAGAGGGGGAGCGCGCGCGCGCCCTAAGCAGACTGCCGGGGAAGGAGCGCGTGCCGGAAGCAGCGGGGAGAGCAGCGCTGGAGGACGCCGCGCCAGGAGCGGGGAGGTGAGAGGGACGGCGTCTCTGCCTAGAACGGGGCAGAGACGCCGATGCTACAGTACCCCCCCCTTTAGGCCCCCTCTTTTTTTGGCCAGAAAGAAATTTCTCAAGGAGAATCGGGGCGTTGATGTTCTCCCTGGGTTCCCAAGTTCTCTCCTCAGGACCAAACCCCCTCCAATCTACCAGAAAAAAGGTCTTTCCTCTTACCCTCTTGGAGGCCAGAATACTCTCTACCTCAAAGACGTCATCAGCGGAAACCGGAGCAGGAGGTGCACCTGGATTATTGGAAAAAGAGTTAAAGACAACGGGTTTGAGGAGAGACACATGGAAGGAGTTAGGAATCCGTAAGGTGGCCGGGAGTTTTAGTTTGTAGGCCACCGGATTTATTTGCCTGAGGATTTCGAATGGGCCGATGAAGCGAGGACCTAACTTGTAGGAGGGTATCTTGAGCCGTACATGTTTGGAGGAGAGCCAAACCTTGTCTCCCGGACGGAATTGAGGCGGATCCAGACGTCTCTTATCAGCATATCTCTTCATCCGCTCGGAGGACAGAAGAAGTGCGGATCTAGTACTCTCCCAAATGGTAGAAAACTCGCTGACAAGAGACTGCGCGGCAGGGTTGTCCACAGAGGCGGAGACGGGAAACGGAATCCGGGGGTGCTGGCCAAAGACAACAAAGAACGGAGATTTGGAAGAGGACTCGCTCTCGTGGTTATTGTAAGAGAACTCGCCCAAGGGAGGAGGTCCACCCAATCAGAATGGTGGGCATTAACAAAGTGCCGGAGATAGCTGGTAAGGATCTGATTGATCCGCTCCACTTGACCATTGGACTGAGGGTGGTAAGCGGAGGAGAAGTCCAGGGTGACGTCCAGCAGTTTACATGTGGCTCTCCAGAAGCGCGAGGTGAACTGAACTCCTCGATCCGACACGATGTGGAGGGGTAGGCCATGAAGACAGAAGATATGGCGGATAAAGTCTTTAGCCAGCTCAGGTGCAGATGGAAGACCAGGCAGGGGAATGAAGTGGGCCATTTTAGAAAAGCGGTCAGCGACCACCCAAATGACAGTACACCCGGCAGAGACAGGAAGATCGGTAATGAAGTCCATAGCGATGTGTTGCCACGGAGCCTCAGCAGGACCTGACGAACATCCCTCCGGTGTGAGGGAAGATCCGGAGAGAAGACCAAGATGTCGTCCAGGTATACCACCACGCAGGAGTAAAGAAGGTCACGGAAGATGTCGTTGACCAGTTCTTGGAAGACGGCGGGAGCATTGCAGAGACCGAAGGGCATCACACGGTACTCATAGTGTCCGTCACGGGTATTAAATGCCGTTTTCCACTCGTCTCCCTGACGGATACGGACCAGGTTATACGCTCCACGTAGATCCAGCTTGGAAAAGATCCTGGCGCCTTTAAGGCGATCAAATAACTCGGAGATGAGCGGAAGGGGGTATTTATTTTTAACCGTGATCTGATTGAGTCCTCTATAGTCAATACAGGGGCGTAGCGAGCCATCCTTTTTTTTGACAAAGAAGAATCCGGCTCCAGCCGGGGAAGTAGACTTCCGGATGAATCCCCTGGCCAGATTCTCCTCTATGTACTCAGACATGGCCCGGGTTTCGGCCGCAGACAACGGATAAATACGCCCACGGGGTGGAGTGGCGCCAGGAACCAGGTCAATCGGGCAATCATATGGCCTATGAGGTGGCAATGTCTCTGCTTCCTTCTTACAAAAGACGTCAGCATAGGTCCAGTAAGGAGCCGGAAGACCGGGTAAGTTAGCTGGGGTAGGTGGAGGACGAACCGGACGAACCGGAACCAGGCAGGTCTTATGGCAGTCCGGCCCCCACCGGAGTACTTCACCGGAATGCCAGTTCAACACGGGTTCGTGTGTTTGGAGCCAAGGTAGACCTAGCAATAGGGAGTGGGAGAGTCCGGGCAACACATGGAAGGAGATTACCTCAGAGTGCAGCATTCCCACCTGCAGGGTTATGGGTTCCGTGGCGAGCAGGATGGTCACCGGAAGGAGTCTTCCATCCACTGAGGCGACCGACAAGGGTTCAGCCAGAGACTTGGTGGGAATACGGTATTTCTCAACCAGGGACTGGGAGATGAGGTTTCCAGCAGATCCAGAATCCAGGTGGGCGAGTTCAAAGTGACGGATCTCTCCCAAGGAGATAGATACAGACAAAGTCAGGGTTGGAGAGGATTTATTTTTGTCTAGCGCGACCTCTCCGAGCGGTCCTAGACACTGGAGTTTCCCGGCCTCTCCGGGCAGGAACGAATCAAGTGCTCCTTACTGCCACAATAGAAGCAGCTCCCCTCGGCTCGGAGAGACTCCTGGCGAGATTTGACCATCTTGGTCTGGTCGACCTGCATGGGCTCGGGTGAGTGTGCCCGGGGAGTGACAGAAGAGGAGACAGGTTTCTGGAAAGTAGGAGCTAGGCGGGGAAACCTTCTCTCTCGGGTGGTCTCTTTGGTGCGTTCTTGAAACCGGATGTCAATCCGGGTAGCCAACGACACCAGGTCATCCAGGGTGGTAGGAATATCCCGACCGGCGAGCTCATCTTTAATCCGACCGGAAAGGCCCTCCCAGAAGACAGACACCAGGGCCTCATTATCCCAGGCAAGCTCAGAAGCGAGGGTGCGGAACCGTATGGCATATTGGCTCACGGTGAGACTCCCTTGACGGAGACGTAGCAAAGAGGAGGCAGATGAGGTCTTTCGTCCCGGTTCATCGAAGACTCTCCGGAAAGCAATGAGGAAAGACGACAGGTCGGACACCAGGGGATCCCCTCTCTCCCACAGGGGGTTAAGCCATGCCAGTGCCTCCCCAGTGAGATGGGACATGATGAATGCCACTTTGGCCCGGTCGGAGATAAACTGGTGAGTCAAGAGTTCAAAGTGCAGGGTGCACTGGTTTATGAAGCCCCGAGCTTGAGCGGGGTCCCCTCCGAAGCGAGGAGGTGCAGACAGCCGGGGTCCGAGACAGGATGCCATGGTATTGGTGGGCAACGGTGCTGCCGGGGTGCGAGTCGTGACACTAGCGGTGGTTGCTGGTGGAGCAGACAGTGTGTCCAGGCAGGAGTTGACTTTCCGCAGGTGGTTCAGGATGGACTCCTGCTGGGATCTCTGACGGGAGAGTTCATGGTATAGGTCAGAGAGCGAGGGAGCTTGGGTGCCACCGGGTTCCATGGCCCGAGCAAACTGTAACGGGTCTGGGAGGCGGAACCTCTGAGCTACTATACAAGGGGGCGGTCCTTGTAAGGGAGCGGGTGGCGACCAGGCAGGCAGTCACAGCAGGTGACCGGGACAGTCTCTAGAAGAACGGGCAGGAGGTCACGGCAAGTGACCGGGGCAGTCTCTGGGTGAACGGGCAGATGGTCACGGCAAGTGACCGGGGCAGTCTCTGGGTGAACGGGCAGATGGTCACGGGAAGTGACCGGGGCAGTCTCTGGGTAAAGGGTTGGTACGACCTGTGGCGGCTGATGGTAGACGTGAGCTCCCAGGTGAGCGGGCAGAAGTCTCTGGACAGGCGGGTGGTCACAGCATGTGACGGCGGAGCCTCCAGGTAGGCTAGCAGACAGGCAGCAGATGAGCGCTCCCAGGTGAGCGGGCAGGAGTCACTGGACAGGCAGGTGGTCACAGCACGTGACGGCGGAGCCTCCAGGTAGGCTAGCAGGCAGGTAGCAGATGTGCGCTCCCAGGTGAGCGGGCAAGCTGGTCCATAGACAGACTGACAAGAGTTGGAAGGCAGACCGTCGGACCTCAGGCAAGCAGGCAGGTAGTTGATGTGCGCTCCCAGGTGAGCGGGCAAGCTGGTCCTTAGACAGACTGACAGGAGTAGTAAGGCAGACCGTCGGACCTCAGGCTAGCAGGCAGGTAGCAGAATATCAGGCAGGAATAAGACAGCAAGCTGGCAGGAATCTGGCAGGTATCTGGCAGGTAACTGGCAACGGGACCTGAGGGCTGAAGCAGAGTAGTGAACAGTGCAACAACATTGCTCGGGCACCTCCATTTTGGAGGAGGTGCCTTATATATGGTGAAGTCCTCCGGCCATTGGCCGGGGACTCCTTAGGACGGCGCGCGCGGCCCCTTTAAGAGGGAGGGAGAGCGCGCGCGCCCTAAGCACAGTGGCCGGGAAGGAGCGCGCGCTGCCAGCAGAGCGGGAGGAGGACGCCGGGCACGGAGCAGAGAGGTGAGGGGAACAGCGTCCCTGCCTAGCAGAGGGCAGGGACGCCGGCGCTACAGTACCCCCCCCCCCTTTAGGCCCCCCCTTTTTTAGGCCAGACAGAAATTTAGCAAGGATGAGCGGGGCATGGATGTTCTCCCGGGGCTCCCACGTTCTCTCCTCAGGACCAAACCCCTTCCAATCTACTAGAAAAAAGGTCTTTCCTCTTACCCTTTTGGTGGCAAGAATGTTCTCTACCTCAAACTCGTCCTCAGCAGAAACCGGAGCAGGAGGCGTACCTGTAGACTTGGAAAAAGAGTTAAGTACCACAGGTTTGAGGAGAGATACATGGAAGGAGTTAGGGATCCGTAAGTTGGTCGGGAGTTTCAATTTATAGGCCACCGGGTTGATCTGACTGATGACCTCCAGAGGACCGATGAACCGAGGCCCTAACTTGTAAGAAGGTATCTTGAGTCGGACATATTTAGATGAGAGCCAGACTTTATCTCCAGGACGAAATTGTGGAGGATCCAGGCGTTTTTTGTCAGCGTGTCTTTTCATCCGTTCGGACGACTGAAGGAGTGCGGATCGGGTACTCTCCCAAATGGAGGAAAATTTGCTAACGAGAGATTCCGCAGCCGGGTTGTCCACAGAGGTGGAGACAGGAAAAGGAATCCGAGGATGCTGACCGAAGACTACAAAAAACGGGGATTTGGAGGAGGATTCGCTCTCGTGATTGTTATAAGAGAACTCGGCCCATGGTAGGAGATCCACCCAGTCTGAATGATGGGTATTAACGAAGTGCCGGAGGTAACTGGTCAGGTTCTGATTGATCCGCTCCACTTGACCATTGGACTGTGGGTGGTAAGCGGAAGAGAAGTCCAGGGTGACGTCTAGCAGTTTACAAGTGGCTCTCCAGAAGCGTGAGGTGAACTGTACCCCACGATCCGACACGATGTGGAGGGGCAGGCCATGAAGACGAAAGATGTGACGAATAAAGTCTTTAGCTAGCTCGGGAGCAGACGGGAGGCCTGGCAGGGGAACGAAATGAGCCATCTTGGAGAAGCGGTCAGCGACCACCCAAATGACCGTACAACCGGCAGAGACTGGGAGGTCAGTTATAAAGTCCATTGCTATATGCTGCCAGGGGGCAGCAGGTACAGAAAGCGGAAGGAGGCGACCGGCTGGCAGATGTCTCGGAACCTTGTTGCGGGCGCAGGACACACAGGCAGAAACAAAGTCTATTACGTCCTTGTGCAGGGTAGGCCACCAGTAGTGCCGGGTAATAAGCTGGAGGGTCTTTTTCTGACCGGCGTGGCCAGCCAGTTTAGGCGAGTGACCCCAGTGAAGGATCTTCTCCCGATCAGGTACTGATACGAACGTCTTTCCAGGAGGGAGACGATTTAGACTCACGGGAGCCACCTGCATTACTCTGGCGGGATCGATGATGTGTTTCGGATCTTCCTCGAGATCAGACACCAGAAAGGATCGAGACAAGGCGTCCGCCTTGACGTTTTTGTCAGCCGGGCGAAAATGAAGAACAAAATCAAAGCGAGCAAAAAACAAGGACCAACGGGCTTGGCGCGGGTTAAGTCTCTGGGCATGCTGGAGGCAAGCCAAGTTCTTGTGGTCAGTGTAAATTATTACCGGGTGAAGAGCCCCCTCGAGCAGGTAACGCCACTCCTCCAATGTCAGTTTGATGGCCAATAACTCTCGGTCTCCTATGGAATAATTGCGCTCTGAGGAGGAGAAGAGTTTAGAGAAGAAGCCGCAAGTTACCATCCTCCCGGAAGATGATTTTTGAGTAAGTACCGCTCCGGCTCCAGAGGAGGAGGCGTCAACTTCCAGGAAGAACTGCTTGTTGCCGTCCGGGCGATGCAGCACCGGGGCGGAAGAGAAGGCCTGTTTTAAGGAAAGAAAGGCCTCCTCTGCTTCGGGCGGCCACTCTTTGGGATTAGTACCCTTACGGGTGAGCGCGGAAATTGGGGCAGTCCGGGAAGAGAAGTGCGGTATGAAGAGGCGGTAGTAGTTGGAGAAGCCCAGGAACCGCTGAATGGCCTTCAACCCCTCCGGTCGAGGCCATTTCTCGATGGCAGACAGTTTCTCTGGATCCATTCGTAGGCCGGTCTGAGAAATAATGTAGCCCAAAAACGGAAGCGAGGTCTGCTCAAAGAGGCACTTCTCGTATTTAGCGAAGAGGTGATTCTGCCTGAGCCTGAGCAGGACCTGACGAACGTCCCTCCGGTGAGTCTTCAGATCCGGAGAGAAGACCAAGATGTCGTCCAGGTACACCACTACGCAGGAGTAGAGAAGGTCCCGGAAGATGTCATTGACCAACTCTTGAAAGACGGCAGGAGCGTTACAGAGACCAAAGGGCATTACCAGATATTCATAGTGGCCGTCCCGGGTGTTGAATGCCGTCTTCCATTCATCCCCCTGACGGATACGAACCAGGTTGTACGCCCCACGGAGGTCCAGTTTGGTGAAGATTCTAGCCCCCCTCAGACGATCAAATAACTCCGGAATGAGCGGAAGGGGGTACTTATTCTTCACCGTGATCTGGTTAAGGCCTCTATAGTCTATACAGGGACGGAGAGAGCCGTCCTTCTTTTTGACGAAAAAGAAGCCTGCTCCCGCCGGGGAGGTAGATTTCCGGATGAATCCCCTGGCCAGATTCTCCTCAATATATTCGGACATCGACCGGGTCTCAGCAGCGGATAATGGATAAATACGCCCACGGGGAGGAGTAGTACCAGGTAACAGGTCGATAGGGCAGTCGTATGGTCTATGAGGGGGTAGTGTCTCTGCCTCCTTTTTATTAAAGACATCAGCATAAGACCAATAAGGAATCGGAAGTCCAGGTAGATTAGCTGGGGTAGGAGAAGGACGGACGGGATGGACGGGAACCAGACAGGTCTTATGGCAGTCCTGTCCCCAGCGAAGGACTTCTCCGGTCTGCCAGTCAAGCACGGGTGCATGTCTCTGGAGCCAAGGTAGACCTAGCAAGAGGGCGTGAGAGAGTCCAGGCAGAACATGAAAGGAGATACTCTCAGAATGCAGCATTCCCACCTGCAGAGTAATGGATTCGGTGATGAGTTGGATGGGGCGTGGTAAGAGACCCCCATCCACGGCAGCAACAGACAAGGGTACAGCCAGAGGTTTGGTGGGGATGCGGTATTTCTCTACCAGGGACTGTGAAATAAGATTCCCGGCTGCTCTAGAGTCAAGTTGGGCTAGTTCGAAATAACGGTTCTCCCCGCAGACGATTGAGACTGACAGCAGCAGAGATGGAGAGGATTTATTCTTGTCTAGGTCGACCTCTCTGAGCGAACCTAGACACAGGCGTTTCCCGACCTCTCCGGGCAGGCACGGATCCGGTGCTCCTTACTGCCACAGTAGAAGCAGCTCCCCTCGGCACGGCGTAAGTCCTGACGGGTTTTGACCATCTTGGTCTGGTCGACCTGCATAGGCTCAGGAGAGTGTACCTGGGGAGAGATGGATTTCTGAAAAGTAGGAGCTAGACGTGGAAACCTCCTCTCACGGGTGACCTCTTTGGCACGCTCCTGGAACCGTAGGTCAATCCGGGTGGCAAGAGTTATTAGGTCATCGAGAGTGGTAGGAATGTCCCGACCGGCAAGTTCATCTTTAATACGGCCGGACAGACCCTCCCAGAAGACGGATACCAGAGCGTCGTTATCCCAGGCCAGCTCCGAGGCAAGGGTACGGAACCGTATGGCATATTGGCCCACGGTGAGACTTCCCTGACGGAGGCGTAGCAGTGATGATGCGGATGAGGTCTTCCGTCCGGGTTCGTCGAAGACTTTCCGGAAAGCCATGAGAAAGGCAGGCAAGTCGGACACCAGGGGGTCTCCTCTCTCCCATAGAGGATTTAGCCAGGCCAGGGCCTCCCCGGTGAGATGGGACATGATGAAGGCAATTTTGGCCCGGTCGGAGTTAAACTGGTGGGACAGGAGTTCAAAGTGCAGGGTGCACTGATTTATGAAGCCCCGAGCCTGGGCAGAGTCGCCTCCGAAGCGAGGAGGTGCAGAAAGCCGGGGTCCGGGGTAGGATACCATGGTATTAGTGGACAGCGGAGCTGCCGGATTGCGAGTCATGGCACTGGCGGAGGTTGCTGGCGGAGCAGTCAGAGTGTCCAGGTGAGAATTGACATTCCGCAGGTGACCCAGGATGGACTCCTGTTGGGACCTCTGACGGGACAGTTCATGACACAGGTCCGAGAGCGAGGGAGCTTGGGTGCCACCGGGTTCCATGGCCCGAGCAAACTGTAACGGGTCTGGGAGGCGGAACCTCTGAGCTACTATACAAGGGGGCGGTCCTTGTAAGGGAGCGGGTGGCGACCAGGCAGGCAGTCACAGCAGGTGACCGGGACAGTCTCTAGAAGAACGGGCAGGAGGTCACGGCAAGTGACCGGGGCAGTCTCTGGATGAACGGGCAGATGGTCACGGCAAGTGACCGGGGCAGTCTCTGGGTGAACGGGCAGATGGTCACGGCAAGTGACCGGGGCAGTCTCTGGGTGAACGGGCAGATGGTCACGGCAAGTGACCGGGGCAGTCTCTGGGTAAAGGGTTGGTACGACCTGTGGCGGCAGATGGTAGACGTGAGCTCCCAGGTGAGCAGGCGAGAGTCTCTGGATAAACGGGTGGTCACAGCATGTGACGGCGGAGCCTCCAGGAAGACCAACAGACAGGCGGCAGATGAGCGCTCCCAGGTGAGCGGGCAGAAGTCTCTGGACAGGCGGGTGGTCACAGCACGTGACGGCAGAGCCTCCAGGTAGGCTAGCAGACAGGCAGCAGATGAGCGCTCCCAGGTGAGCGGGCAGGAGTCACTGGACAGGCAGGTGGTCACAGCACGTGACGGCAGAGCCTCCAGGTAGGCTAGCAGGCAGGTAGCAGATGTGCGCTCCCAGGTGAGCGGGCAAGCTGGTCCTTAGACAGACTGACAGGAGTAGTAAGGCAGACCGTCGGACCTCAGGCTAGCAGGCAGGTAGCAGAATATCAGGCAGGAATAAGACAGCAAGCTGGCAGGAATCTGGCAGGTATCTGGCAGGTAACTGGCAACGGGACCTGAGGGCTGAAGCAGAGTAGTGAACAGTGCAACAACATTGCTCGGGCATCTCCATTTTGGAGAGGTGCCTTATATATGGTGAAGTCCTCCGGCCATTGGCCGGGGACTCCTTAGGACGGCGCGCGCGGCCCCTTTAAGAGGGAGGGAGAGCGCGCGCGCCCTAAGCACAGTGGCCGGGAAGGAGCGCGCGCTGCCAGCAGAGCGGGAGGAGGACGCCGGGCACGGAGCAGAGAGGTGAGGGGAACAGCGTCCCTGCCTAGCAGAGGGCAGGGACGCCGGCGCTACACAGACAAACTGTTAGTGATGGTGCAGGAGCCGAGGAACAAATGGAGGAGGGCAAGGAAGAAGAGGTGATGGGTGTGCAACAGTCAGGAGATAAAGAGGATAATGATTAGAGATGAGCGTTGTTCTACTCGAACTGTTCGCCAATCTCAAATTCGAGCTGTTTTGGGCGGTGTTCGAGCCGTTCGGCGAACACGAACGATTTCAGAAAAATTTGGCTGTTCGAGGTTATGTTCGATAACTGTTCGTGCACCAAAATCATAACTGGATTTTTTCTCAGTAATGATGAAAATTAATGTTTGAGTGTACAGCGGGGTGGGGGGAGGGGCAGGGGATGGATCTCTGCAGGAATAATGAAGATCTCCATTTTTTTTCTCTTTCCCGCATTTACAGTGGGGAGGTGCAATCTGTCAGCCTATCAGCAGCGCACACACGGAGCGAAGTACTTTTTTTCACACAAGCAAGGGCATGTGTCATGGGCAGTGTATGTCACATGTCCTTGCCCTATAAGACCAAGCCATTTTCCCCGTCGCCACCATTTTCTCACTGCTGCAGCTGCGTGTTAGACGGCACCGCTGTTGCTGTGTGCGCTATACCTTGTTAATTTCAAGCCAATTTTCGCACAAATCTACAGATAGCTTGGGAGTAGGGAATAGTTGTGATTGCAGTCCTTTTAAGGACTAGGTTACAGCATTTCCTACGACTTTTATCAGGCAGGTCTGTGCTCTTAAATAGATAGATTGTGGGAGTAAAGACTAATTGTAATTGGAGTCCTTTTCAGGACTAGGTTACATCAGTTCCTATCAGTTTTTGCCAGGCAGGTCTGTGCCAGTGCTGTGCAAGTTTTTTTCACAGCATTTGGCTGAATCTAGCAAAGCTAATCCTTTTTGGCCTATTGCAGAGTGTGTTAGTCAGTGGAGTAGCCTATCTGTGTTGCAAGATATACCACCTGTGTATAGAATACCAATTTTTTTACTGCACCTAGTGAAGTAAAATCTTTTGGGCATAGCATCATTCTATTAGTCCATCTATACTGACCTCCATCAGGTTGCAAACTGAATATAATTTTTTTCTGCATCTAGCTCTGAAAAAATATTTGGCCTTCTAGCAGTGTGTGGGACTTTCTCTATTAGTCCATCTATACTGACCTCCATCAGGTTGCAAATTAAAAATAATTTTTATCTGCATCTAGCTCTGAAAAAATATTTGGGCTTCTAGCTGTGTGTGGGACTTTCTCTATTAGTCCATCTATACTGACCTCCATCAGGTTGCAAATTAAAAATAATTTTTATCTGCATCTACCTCTGAAAAAATATTTGGGCTTCTAGCTGTGTGTGGGACTTGTTCTATTAGTCCATCTATACTGACCTCCATCACGCTGCAAATTCAAAATAATTTTTTGTCTGCATCTAGCTCTGAAAAAATATTTGGCCTTCTAGCAGTGTGTGGGACTTTCTCTATTAGTCCATCTATACTGACCTCCATCAGGTTGCAAATTAAAAATAATTTTTATCTGCATCTAGCTCTGAAAAAATATTTGGGCTTCTAGCTGTGTGTGGGACTTGTTCTATTACTCCATCTATACTGACCTCCATCAGGTTGCAAATTGAATATAATTTTTTTCTGCATCTAGCTCTGAAAAATATTGGGCTTCTAGCTGTGTGTGGGACTTGTTGTATTAGTCCATCTATACTGACCTCCATCAGGTTGCAAACTGAATATATTTTTTTCTGCATCTACCTCTGAAAAAATATTGGGCTTCTAGCTGTGTGTGGGACTTGTTCTATTAATCCATCTATACAGACCTCCATCAGGTTGCAAACTGAATATAATTTTTTTCTGCATCTAGCTCTGAAAAAATATTTGGGCTTCTAGCGGTGTGTGGGACTTGTTCTATTAGTCCACCTATACTGACCTCCATCAGGTTGCAAATTCAAAATAATTTTTTGTCTGCATCTAGCTCTGAAACAATATTTGGCCTTCTAGCAGTGTGTGGGACTTTCTCTATTAGTCCATCTATACTGACCTCCATCAGGTTGCAAACTGAATATATTTTTTTCTGCATCTACCTCTGAAAAAATATTTGGGCTTCTAGCTGTGTGTGGGACTTGTTCTATTAGTCCATCTATACTGACCTCCATCAGGTTGCAAATTGAATATCATTTTTTTCTGCATCTAACCCAGCCAATAGTTTTGGCCTAATACCACAGTTTGGCCACTCGGCTCTGCTCGGTTCCCATCCATTGTTTTTTTGTGCAAACAACTCCAGAGTTGTGAATTAGTTAACCACCAAAATGAGTGGAAAAAGGCCTGCTGCTGGTGGAAAGGGGAATAGGCATGTTGGGAAGGGGAAAAAAGGTTGTGTCCGTGGGGTAGGTGTTAAAGCAACAGTAACATCTGCAGAAGAAAGACCATCTTCCAGCCAAACTAAAATGTCTACTTCTTTTAGCGGACAATGTGATAAGATCCCTTTCTTACGGCCACGCCAATCGCTACAAATTCCAGATGAGGCACAAAAACAGCAGGTGCTTCAACGGATATCAAGTGCTCCTTTAAGTGGGCTCTCCTCCACATCAACTTCAACATCACAAATACTCCAGTCCTCAAAGGTGTCACCCCAATCGCACTTGCTTCCTCACAGCTCCCAAATCTCCAGCTGCCCGTCTGAGTATGAGGTAGAACAGATGGTTGAGTCTGCAGAGCTGTTTACTCATACTATAGCCTGGGAATCAGAGGTCGACTCCAGCGCTTCTGTGAATCCAGACGAGGAAATGATCTGCACTGATGCCCAGAATCTTTATGAGTCGGATCCAGGACCAGACGCAGAAGGTTCTGACCATAATGTAGACCCTCATTCCCAAACTGTAACTCCTGTTGGTGGAGACAATGAGGAAGACGATGATGAGACTCAAATACCTGATTGGAGCGACAACTTTAGTTTTTTGTCAGGGCAGGAACAGGTTGGCTCTGAGGACGACGGGTGTGATAACGCACAGGGTGATGATGATGAGGTTGGAGTTCCCACTTACTGTCAACCCACAGTCAGCCAAGAGATGAGGTCAGCAGAGGAGGTGGAGGAAGATGCTAGTGACGACGAGGTCAGGTTGCGCCTTCCTGGACAGAGACGTAGTACTGGAAGCACGTCAACAACTGCATCCTCAAACACAACTCTGCCTCTCACCACAAGTCGTGGTGGCTCTTCAGGTCGCATGGGTGCTAAGCCTTGCATAGCCTGGGCATTTTTTCAGATCGATAAAGATGACCCAACTCGTGTTATCTGTAACATTTGTCAGCAAAAGCTAAGTAGAGGCCAAAAAATACATAGTTTGAGTACTTCATGCATGAACCGGCACATGGACATGAAGCATAAGTTGCAGTGGGAAGCTCAGTGTGCTACAATGCGGCCTAGCCGGCCGGGCCAACCACCGTCTGCCATATCTTGTGCATCCGCGGCCTCTTCATCCTCTGTGACTGGGGGGACAGCAGTCACACCTGTTTTGGGGCGCAGACCTGCCACCTCTTTACCCGCAACAGCCAGCGTGATTGGCAGGTCATCATTTTCTTTGGAGGTGGTAACACCAGCTGGTGTTGAGCGCTGTCCGACATCGATAGCACCACCTTTGGATCAAGGCAACCTAACATGTCCGCCTGCATCTTCCTCACAGACCGGCAGTTTGCCGGGGACACCCTTATCAACCCCGTCTAAGCACAATAGCCAGCCCTCGGTCCCTCAGATGTGGACAAGTAAAAGACCATTTCCTCCTAGCCATGAGAAAGCTAAGAGGTTGAATTTCACCATCTGCAAGCTCTTGGCTACAGAAATGCTGCCTTTCCGCCTGGTGGACACAGAGGATTTTCGAGACCTTATGTCCGTCGCAGTGCCCCAGTACCAGATGCCCAGTCGGCACTACTTCTCAAAGAAAGGTGTGCCTGCGCTCCACCAGCATGTCGCACACAACATCACCGCTTCTTTGAGAAACTCTGTGTGTGACAGGGTGCATTTCACCACAGACACTTGGTCGAGTAGGCTTGGACAGGGGCGTTACATGTCGCTGACTGGGCACTGGGTAACTATGGTGACAGCAGGACAAGGGGCTGCTGTCCAAGTCTTGCCGTCCCCACGAGTTGTGCGTCAATCCTCTTTATGTCAAAGTTCCTCCACTGCTTCTGCCTCCTCAACCTCCTCTCGGTCTTCCACCTGCACCCAAAGCCTGTCTGGTCATGCCACAAGCTTTCTAACTGCGCAGAAGGGATCCTGCACACCTCCTTACTATGCTGGCAGTAGGGCTCAACGTCATCAGGCGGTTTTTACTTTGAAATGTCTGGGAAATGTGAGTCACACAGCTGAGGAGTTGTGGTCAGCTCTGGAGAACCAATTTCATGAATGGTTGTCTCCACTGGACCTGAAACCAGGGAAGGCCGTGTGCGACAATGCTGCAAACCTGGGTGCGGCCCTTCGCCGGGGCAATGTCACACACGTGCCTTGTATGGCTCACGTGTTGAACCTGGTTGTCCAGCAATTTTTAGCCCACTATCCCAGACTAGATGGCCTTCTGCAGAGGGCACGGTCGCTGTGTGCTCACTTCCGCCGTTCGCATCCCGCAGCTCAGCGACTTACATCTCTACAGAAGTCGTTGGGCCTGCCACTTCACCGGCTAAAATGCGATGTGCCTAC
This sequence comes from Phyllobates terribilis, assembly GCF_046119375.1. NCBI lineage: Eukaryota > Metazoa > Chordata > Amphibia > Anura > Dendrobatidae > Phyllobates > Phyllobates terribilis. The sequence goes on from NW_027362762.1 coordinate 74,705,749, forward strand.
CCGGTGGAATTCAACTCTGCACATGTTGCAGCGACTGTGGCAGCACCGACAAGCCCTGGTGCAATACGTTCTGACGTATAGCCTGGGCCAACGAGATCCAGACGTGGGGCATATCACGCTGGAGGAGTGGTCTCAGATCAGGGACCTATGCACCCTTCTGCACAGTTTTGAAATGGCGACGAAGATGTTTAGTGCTGACGATGCCATTATCAGCATGACTATTCCGGTGATTTACATGCTGGAGCACATGTTAAACAGAATTCGGAGTCAGGTGGTGGCACAAGAGGAGGTGGAGGAAGTAGAGGAGGAGGAGTTGTATGCGGAAGGGCTAACATCTGCAAGGTCCAGACGGTCGGCAGCACCAAGGCGGCAGGCATGTGAGGGTGGGGGAGATGGTTTTACCAGGGCGCATGGTAGCAGCCAAACTAGTGAGGAAGGTGCAGGAGCCCAGGAAGAAGTGGAGGACGAACTGATGGAAGACTCATCAGATGAGGGAGACCTTGATCACATTTCTGTTGTGCGAGGTTGGGGGGAGAGGACAGAGGAAGGAAGCATGATTGTTACCTCGCCACCAACACAACAGGGACTTGGTGCTCCTGGATGCGCAACACACATGAGTGCCTTCTTGCTGCACTACCTGCAACATGACCCTCGAATTGTGAGAATTAGAAATAATCCTGACTACTGGGTTGCCACACTGTTAGATCCCCGGTACAAAAGTAAATTTGCAGAAATTATTCCTGCCATAGAAAGGGATGCACGCATGCAGGAGTATCAGCAGAGACTGTTGCAGAATCTTACATGTGCTTTTCCACAAAACACCAGTGGTGCACGTAGTGAATCTCACAGTTCCAACTTGCCAACCGTGGGACCGTCAAGTGTTCAGCACTCAAACCGTAACAGAACCACAGTATCTGCTGGTAACATCAATTTTGCGGAATCATTTCACCACTTTTTTAGCCCATCCTTTGCAAGGCCACAGGAGACAAGAAGTCTGACACATAGTCAACGCCTAGAGACGATGGTACAGGAGTATCTCCAAGTAAACATTGAAGACATGACTGTGTCACTGGACCCTTGCTCTTTTTGGGCTTTCAATCTGGATAAATGGCCGGAGCTAGCCACTTACGCCTTGGAGATCTTGTCATGCCCCGCAGCCAGCGTTCTGTCTGAACGTGTGTTCAGCGCTGCTGGTGGTGTGCTGACAGATAAGCGCACGCGGCTCTCCACTGATAATGTAGACAGACTCACGTTCATAAAGATGAAGAAATCATGGATCCGAAATGACTTTTCTACCCCTGTGTCATCCTGGGGAGAGTAAAAGATGGATGATTGGTTAAAATCACCCTACCAACCGTTTTAAGCTTTCAAATTACTAATCATGTTTATCTGTATCTTGGCTGGAAAATAATTGGGCTTTGTAGCAGTGTGCAGCACTGATTCTATTAGGCCATCTATAATAAGCTCCACCAGATTTAAAATTACTAATCATGTTTATCTGTATCTTGGCTGGAAAATAATTTGGGCTTTGTAGCAGTGTGCAGCACTGATTCTATTAGGCCATCTATACTAAGCTCCACCAGATTTAAAATTAATAATAATTTTTAGCTGCATCTAGCCCGGAAAATAATTTTGGGGCTCCGAGATGTGCAAGACACATAAGTGCCTTCTTGCTGCACTACCTGCAACATGACCCTCATATTGTCAGAATTCGAAGTAATCATGACTACTGGGTTGCCACACTCTTAGATCCCCCAAACTTTTCGATCAACCTTTTCATTTTAATAAAGACCAAAAAAATGGTCATTTTTGAAATTATAAGCATTAGCAGGTTATTAGAAACTGAAATCAAACAGTTTTCAACTCAAAACTTTATTCTAGGTGATGTTACATTTTCACATAGGACCCCTTGTTCGAAAGGAGCTTCTGAACTCTCTCGTCCATTGAATTTGTCAGGTTTTGGATGGTTTCTGCTTCAATTGTTTTGCATGAGGACAGAATACCCTCCCAGAGCTGTTGCTTAGATGTGAACTGCCTCCCGCCATCATAGACACTCCTTTTGATGATGCTCCAGAGGTTCTGAATGGGGTAGAGGTCAGGGGAGCATGGGGGTCACACCATAAGTTTGTCCCCTTTTATGCCCATATCAGCCAGAGATGCAGATGTTTTATGTGCAGCATGAGATGGTGCATTATCATGCAAAAAAATGATCTTGCTGTGAAATACACGGTTCTTCTTCTTGAACCATGGCAGGAAGTGCTGTTTGAGAAAATCCACATACATTATGGAGTTCATCTTTAGCGCCTTCAGGGATCCTAAAGGGGCCGACAATCTCTCTCCCCATGATTCCAGCCCAAAACATTACTCCACCTCCTCCTTGTTGGCGCTGTAGCCGTGTTTGCGTGGGGTGTCCATCAACCAGCCATCCTCCACTCCATCCATCTGGACCATCGAGCGCTGCACGGCACTCATCCGTGAACAAAACAGTTTTGAAATCAGTCTTCATGTAATGTTTGGCCCACTGGAGCCGTTTCTGCTTGTGTGAAGTGGATAGAGGAGGTCGACAGGATGGCGTATGCACAGCTGCAAACCTCTGAAGGACCCTGCATCTTGTTGTTCGGGGGACGTTGGAGGCACCAGCAGCTTCAAAAACTTGTCTGCTGCTATGACAAGGCTTTTTTGCCGCTGCTCTTTTAACCTGACGTAATTGCCTGTAGGAAAGAGTCCTCAATTTGCCCTTATCAGCACGCACACGTGTGTACTGTGAATCAGCTACATACTTCTTGATTGCCAAGACACTTCATCCTGATCATCGCACAATGTTGATTGTAGTCATGCCTTGACCTAAACACTCCACAATTTGTTGCTTCTCAGCAGCCGACACATCCTTTTTCTTTCCCATTTTGGCAGAAAATGTAGGCTGCTTAATAATGTGAGACAGCCTTCTTAAGTAGTCTTGCCTTTCATTGGACACACCTGCCAAACTAATTAGCACAGGTGTCTGCAATTGCTTACAGTGATATAAAGAGCCCTGACACACATCACCATCAATGAGTTTAACTGACAAACAAACAAATTCTTCCCTTATCACTCCTAAACACTTTTTGCATAATAATTTGGAACACAGTGTACATGTGCTTTTCCACAAAACACCAGTGGTTCACGTAGTGAATCTTACAGTTCTAACTTGCCAACCGTGGTCTGTATGGAGTTGTTCAATAAAGGGCACAAAATTAAGATAACATAGATGGGAGAGGTCTCTATGAATAGGAATTCCTAAGTATTTGATACCCTGTGAGGGCCAGGCAAAGGGAAAGTTGGACTGGATGGAATCCTATATGGATTTGGGGAGGGAGACATCGAGGGCCTCAGACTTCGCTGCATTGATTTTAAAATTTGACCATGTAACAAAGTGATCTATTTCAGCCATAACAGCATGGATGGATATATGTGATTGAGTGATATATACTAGGACATCATCAGCAAATAGAGAGCACTTGTACTCGGTGCCTCCCACCTCAATCCACCTAATATTGGGGTTATGGCGAATTGATGAGAGCAGGTGCTCCGTCACTAGGATGTATAAGAGAGGGGACAGAGAACATCCCTGCCTTGTCCCATTGGTGATTGTGAAAGGTGATGAAAATGTTCTGACGAGCCCCCTGGGCCTTGGGACACCCGGAGCCGGACCCTTTTTGGTGGATGCTGGTGGTTGTAGTCTCCGTGGCGGCGACCCGGTTCCGTGGCTCAGGGCGGTCAAACCAGTGGCGGAACTATTTATGTGGTTTTGATGTTTAAATGTCCGACTACGCCACCCGTGGATTGCGGTCAGAGTGAACCGCCGCTCCAGGGCAGACCGCTGAGGCTGGTGTTGTGGGTGCAGCAGAGCGTAGCATAACTCCCCACGGGAGGAGTATAGCCTCAGGGCAGTGTATGCGGAGGATGGGGGTGATGGTGCAGGGCAGCAGCAGTAACGACACGGAGTCAGTGATGCAGTCCAGGGCCTTTACTCACAGTTCTTATTATCCAGACCACGTCTGCAGGTAACGGCTGCCCACGTCGTACTGTGCTCACCAGGTGAGGGGCTCAGACAACTCCCAGATAACTTTGGAGCGCTTCACAGGACCCCCTTTGTGTGTCCTTTGTCTGGCCTTTCTTACCAACCCTTCTGTCCGGCTGCCTCGGGCCTCCTCTTGGTAAACTTGGCGCCAGTTTCCCTGACCCTATGTGGTGCCTTCCTAGCGGGTGTAGCGAGGGGCTGCGCCACATAAAATGTCACAGCCTCCTGTTTCTAGCTGAGGGTCGTTTCCTGCCTCCACTAGTTTCGGGGACCGGTCTCCCCCTTTGGCCTGACCCCTCCACGCAGGTGGATTCGGGCGTGCGGTGGCGACTCGCCCGTCCGCACCCCTGGGATCCCTTCGTTCCTCGTTCCTGGAGCCTTCTCCGCTCCTCTTCCTTCCTTCTCCCTCTTCCAGGCCTGGGCCTCTGTTACTAGGCCCGCCTCCGGAGCAGAGCTCATGCAGAGCCCCTGCTCCCTGCCACTTCTGCTCAGACTTCTCTGCACTGAACTAAGATGGTGCCCACCTTTTATACTCCCTTCTCAATGCACCCAGGAACTGCTTCCTCCCTGCTCCTGCACTACAGGGTTCCCCTTCCTCAGTGTTCCCTCCCCCCACTCCAGCCAGGGACAGGGACTGTCGTGCCCATCTCAGGGGCATATTGGTCGCCCTGCCCCACGGCAATGTGGTGTAATGCATGCAGGTGTCGGGTCCTGATCCACACTCCATCCTTACCTGAGAGTGAGATATCACACCTCTGGGTGAGGTGCAATACCTCTGTAGCAACCGAGCCCTCAGGGTAATACATTTCCATTTATCTTCAGCCTAGGTGACGTATTGCGATACAGGGCCGTGATTTTGGCTATAAAAGGGTCCCCTAGACCCCTACCCCAAGCTTTTTAAGAGAATCATATATGGCGTGCCAGGAGACTCTATGGAATGCTTTCTCAGCATCCAACGAGAGTATCTAATTACAAATTTTTAACTGCATCTAGCCCAGGAAATACTTTGTGCCTAGTAGCAGTGTCTGCTAGTCAGCGGATTATCCCGGCTGTTAAGCAAGCTACACCACCTGTAGTTTTGACACTTCATTTTTTCAAAGGAAATGCTTCGGGACCACGGGATACTCAGTGAAGAGCATCAGGAGGCACCCCAAGGCATAGGGGCTGGGACTGGCAGTAGGATGCCTTGCGGTGGACAGCCGAACTCGATCCTTATAAAAGCTTTTTAACTGCAGCAGCTTTAGTGGACGCTACTGGAGCTGGAATTACGCGGCTGCTGGCATGAGACTTGCCCTCCAATAGATCCTTGTAAATGGATTTAAAGTGCATTCATTCAAATTAGAGAGACAATTTAAATTAAAAAGCTTAGAGCTGCCTCCACCACAGGGGGGCTCGCTCGACCCACCAGCGGACAGGCACCAGTATTGGGAGAGGGGGGCTGGCCGTCAGGGTTCACCGCGGCTCTGGCACAAACCCGGTGACACGGAGGTGGCACGGGCAGGAGCGGACTGAACGTGTCGGCTTCTCACTTTTTGGATTTTAGAAGGGCATGACATGCCTATATCTGTGTCTCCCCCTCCTTTTACTCCTCCACCTCTTTTCTTTTCGCATGACTATATGTACTTGTCACTTTTCCATGTGTTAGTTGTGTCTTCAGAGCAGTTTGTCAGCTTTTGGACACCTTTGAAGGTGTTTTCTATGTGTTTCTATGTGTTTTTGTTTGCCTGCCATTGGTTTTAACGGTGTTCGAAGGTGTTCGACGAACAGTTCGACGAACAGTTCGGCGAACACACGGGTGTTCGACGAACCGAACCGAACTCGAACACTACGGGGGTGGCTCAACACTAATAATGATCCCGAAAACACGCTTGTAGAAAATCTTAAGAGTGGTTTTCCCCAAGACAACAGTGAGGCACACAATGCTTCGCAGCTCTAGACTACCCACCCCGGGAACGTCGAGTCGTCAATGCAAAAACATTAGCAGCAGTAGCAGTGTAAGTGGCAGAAGCAATTTCTGTAAGTAGTTTCGCACATTTTTTAGACGAGCCCGGGAACCAGCAGAACAGAATACAAGTCTGACACGTAGTGAACGACTGGAGAGGATGTTGCAGGAGTATCTCAAGCTCAATATCAATGCCATCAGGTGGGGTTTGGACCCTTTTCCATTTTGGTCTTCAAAAATGGAAGAGTGGCCTGAGCTTGCCTGTCATGCCTTGGAGGTTTTGTCATGCCCGGCAACCAGCATTCTCTTAGAACGTGTCTTCAGCACTGCTGGTGGTGTCCTGACGGATAAGTGCATCCGACTATCCCCTGAAAGTGTAGAACACCTAACTTTGATCAAGATGAACAAGTCAAGGATCTCCAATAACTTTTGCACCCCATTCGCAAACTCGGCAGATTAGGCGATAGTGTAGTTTTTAGTGTGCTACGTTGATCTTGCGTTATTGCAGTCTGTGACACCTTTGTTGTGAATTCTGTGCTTGCTGTTGCTGCTGCTGCTGCTGATGTTACTAACAATTTTATGAAATGTGGAGACTCCAAGTTTTGTCTCCATCTGGTGGGTTGCCTGTAGTGGAAGGGGTGTCAGAGCCCCATTCAACTATTTCTACTCTAGGGAAATTGATGCCACTTTAGCGGTGTGTGCCAATACTTTTTGGAAATGTGGAGACTCCACGTTGGGTCTCCTTCATGTGTGTTGACTGTAGCAGTAGGGCTCCCAGACCGGCAGGTCTGCACTTACTTTCAGTCAACTACCTGTGTTACTATTCTTAAATTTTTCTACAATAGTAGTCTACGAAGCTGATATTTGTGCCACCTGAGTGCGGCTGAGCAAAAAAGCAGTTTGAGCTGTTGCATGAGGTATCAGGGTTCCCAGCACAGCATGATAACACCGGTCGCTCACCCACCTCTTAATTTGAACTTAATTCAAACTGTAAATGCTGGCCCAGACCCTGATACCTCATGCCTGGCCAATGCATGACTGCTGCTGTGCCATTATAAAATTTATACTGTGGGTCAATTGATGCCACTTTTCCTGGTGTCTGCCCCTAATTTTTGGAAATGTTTGGACTCCAAGTTGGGTCTCCTTCATGTGTGTTGCCTGAATTTGGCAGGGCTCTCAGAGTACCAGGCCTACACCTGTCACTTATCCACCAGTTACTGATCAATGTTTAAGCTAGAAATGCTGGTCCAAGCCCTGTCCCATGCATCTATGCTGCGCAAATATACTAAGGCTGAGTGCCCACGATGCAGATTTAATGCGTTTCCGCGGTGGCAATGTATTAAAATCGCTTGTTAAGAGGTCTGGAATGTATCCCAATGATAATCCGCATGTGCTGTGCACATGCTGAGGAAATTTCCGCTGCGGATTATCATTGCGGAAAAATAAGCAGCACAACCAATTTGGGCTCGATTTCACGGCGAAATCGCGGCCATTGACTTGCATTGTATAGCATAATATCCGCTTGTATACTTGCGGATGTTATGCGGTTCAATGCGGGGATGGTACCCGGGTCTGGAGAAGAGGAGACTCATCCGACCCAGGTACCATCGTATCTGCAAGTAAAAAGAGAATTATGAAGTAAAAAAATTAAAAAAATATTCATACACACCTCTCAGGCAGCCCCCAGTCTCCTTCCGGCCACGTCCTCTCTCCTCGGCGTCCCGCGGTGTACTGGCAGCACCTGCAGTGACGTTATTTAATCCGCTGATAGTCAGAAGACCATCACCTGACCGCTGACGTCAGTGACTGGGGGCCGCCGGAGAGGTGAATATAAGTTTTTTTTATTTCTTTTTACTTTTTAATTCTTTTTTTTACTTTTTAGATGCAGCATTTGAAGTAGAAATTTCCTCTAAGTTGGTCACACAATATAAATCCATACAAGTTGCATGGATTTATATTGTGTGACCAACTTGTCAAGCCCTTTAACAAGTGATGCTCAAAATCGCTTGGAAAAAAGCTTGAAAAAAACGCATGTAAAATCTGCATGAGTTTTTCCTGCGAAGGAGATGCAGAAATATTCAGGAAATTTCAGCTTCAAATCTGCATCGTGTGCACATAGCCTAAGGCTGTGTGCCCACGATGCGTTTTTTAAGCGTTTCCGCAGCGGCAAAAATGCTGCAGAAATGCTTAAAAAACGCATGGTAGAAGGCCTGCCATGTTCCCCAATGATAATCCGCATGTGCTGTGCACATGCTGCGGAAATTTCTGCTGCGGATTATCATTGCGGAAAAAAAAGCAGCACTACCAATTATTTTGCGGAAGTGCTGCATTTTCGCCGCCATTGACTTGCATTAGAACGCATGGATTCCGCATCACCGTATATGTAGATGCGCATTCCATGCGTTCTAATGTGCGGATGGTACCCGGGTCTGGAGAAGAGGAGACTCTCCTCCGAACCCGGGTACCATAGAACCTGTTAAAAAAAAGAATAAAATAAAAAATAAATATATACTTACCTTCTGGCGGCCCCCGATGCGCTCCTCCTTGCTTGCCGGCAGTTCGCGATGGACTGAAGGACCTGCACTGACGTCATAGTCATGTGACGGGTCACGCGACGCTGACGTCGGCAGGTCCTTCAGTGTACCGCTGCCGGCAACCGGGACGGTGAAGCAAGACTGCGGGGGCCATCAGAGGGTAAGTATATATTTATTTTTTTATTTTTTTACCATTCTTTCGGTCACACTATATAAATCCATGGTGTTTGCATTACAGAGAGAAACATACATGGCTGGAACACTACAGCTGGGGCCTGATACATGCTGCACATGGTTTGGGAAGTATTCATCAGATGTCAGGTTCCCTGTATTAACTTTCTAATAAGTTTCTTATTATGAAATACAGTAGAGCTCCTTCCATGGTTACTGTATGGTGGCTTGTTATACTAACAGGCTGGGTCTTATAATAAGACTCAGGTCATAAGAATAATAAGCCCCTTACCTCCCCATCTACACCCTCCTCAAGCAGCACCTATTAAATGCGATGGAGTGCATGTAATCTCAGAACACTAAACACAATAATAATAAGGTTCTCCCTCCACCACCACATCAGCTCCCACAATACCCCCATCCACTCACTTTCACATGAGTTATCTGAGTTTAATTAACCCAATAAATTCTGGTCACCCTCAGATGGAAGTTGTAGGCAGGTGGTTAATGGATGGCACTGGCAATTTGTCATCCAGCTTGCTGGGGCAAACAAAGAATATAAGATAAGGCCAGGGCCAGGCAGCGTCTGAGGTAAATCTACGGTGGGCACTAGGACTCCCGAGAGTTCCAGCATGGAGCGGAGCTGACTGTCAGAAGCTTATCAGGTTAGCACTGTACTACACAGATTGAGACTCTGCCACTGTGCTAGCCAATGTTGAGGGTCTCAGTCAGATCGGAGAGCAGGCATTTTGCTGCTCTCCCTGACACCTCAGAGGCTTATGACAGAAGTGGCTGTGGCTCCGGGTTGTCAATTTCAAGTGACAGGGCCTGAGGCGATGGCCCCCTCTACCCCCCCCCCCCCCAGCAGCTATGCTACTTGTTAAGGCTAATATGTTTTGGTAGTATTTCTTGAGCCAGGGGACATTGGCCTTTGTTTAATTTTTTTAGATGTAGCATTCTCTGGGCATGGCAGTTTTTGGACTTGAAAAATGGCAAAAAAACTGCCAAAGATTCTTTAACCCCTTAAAGTTACATCATAAGCCGACTCCCTGACTTTGATGCGGGCTCAGGAACTGAGTCTACATCTTTCCCAACAGATGATGGGTGTGATATTCAGCCATTGACTCGCCCAGGGAGGATATGGGGGACTCTCAGTACCCAGGCCTTTACCTTCTGTGAGATGTGACGGCAGTCGGCTCCCGGTCCCGTACCCTGGGGTCACTCTCTAAAAGGGTCTTGTCACTTGATGGGATGAATATTAGTTTTGTCTCGTGACGTCACCTGTGGTCCCTGGTAATGAGTACCAGCGCTGCTGCAGACCTCTGGAGCAGGTGTTAGGGCAGCTTGGTTGGTGCGGCTTTCCACAGGCAGAGCACAGTCCCAGGGCAGTGTAGGTGCAGATGGTGATGCTGGGCGTTGTAGTGCAGGAGCGATAGCGTGGTAGAAATAACTGACAGAAACAGTGGGGTGCAGTCAACCGAGTTTACTCACAGTCATTTAGGTTCCTCAGGTAGCACTAGATAGCTGACAGTCTCCCACTTCGCGCTGCGTTTACCAGGCAGGGGTTCAGCACTCCCTCAAGTATCTCAAGAGCACTTAACGGGACCCCTCTCTTTATGTTCCTTGCTTAACCGTCTTCCCACACTGGGTCTCTCCCTCCTGCCCTGCGCCTCGCCACACGAAGTCCCAAACGGGTACCTTGAGATCCCTCTGGGCAACTTGAAGTTCCCGGACCTGACTTGGTGCCCTTTTTGGCGGCTTAGGTGCGAAAGTGGCAACTACACCCTGAAAGTGCAGAAGCCTCCGGTTTTCCAGCCGAAACCTGAAGTAACTCGACTAGTCCAGGGATTGGTGCCCTTCTTGCGGCCTGATCCCTCTGATGCCTGGCAGATTCGGGCGTACGGGTGCCGTCCTGCACTCACCGTACCCCCTGGGATCCCTTCTGTTACTGGAGCCTTTCTCCTCCGCTCCTCTCTCACTCTTGAGCCTCTTTCTAGGCCCCAGTCTGGAGCAGAGCTCCTGAAGAGACTCTGCTCCTCAGACTGCTCCTCTCCTCTTCTCTCTCACTCACACTAAACTCATTCTCCAAAGATAGCTTCCCTATATATGTATCTATTCATTGCTCCCCTGTTCTGTGTCCTCCACCCACACCCACTACTTGGTTCCCCCTCACTTTTGGTTCCCCCCCACTCCAGCCAGGGATGGGGCAGCAAAAGAAGTGCATAATGCCCTTCCAGCCGGCCTGGAGTAGTGTAGTGTTGAGTGCAGGTGTTGGGGTCCCGGGCAGTACTCCATCCTTACCTGAGAGAAGGAGATGCCACACCTCTGGGTGAGATGCAGCACCTCTGTGGCGACTGAACCCTCATGGGTGCCACAGCATTATCTGCCTCTAACAGCTGCGGGTGGAGCGGAGCTGTTAACCTTTTAAGTGCCACTGTCAATCTTTGACAAAGGCTTGTCATTCCATGAGTTGCCATGATGTCTGGGGGGTCTGCTGAAAATTTTCCGCTTCAAGTCCATCACATGATAAAACTGATGATGTCCTTCAAAAGTACAAGTTGTTCCACAAAAAAACAAGCCCACATATGTCGACGGAAAATTAAAAATTATTGCTTTTGGAAAAATAAGAGGAAAAAATTAAAACGCAAAAATGGAAAATATTCATGTCGAGAAGTGTTGAAAAACTAAATGAAAACTGTATCAAGTTCATGGCATTTTTTACAAGCTAAAAAATGAAAAATAAAAGGTAAATAAAAGGTTGTAGATTGGGGATGTGATGACTAACTGGTGTCTAGTCTAGCGTCTGGAACAATTTTGGAATCTGGGTGGTCGCCTGGAGCAACAACATATTCTGGGTTATTGACTCCACACCTGTTTGCCACACACACAGCTGTGGATTCATTCCCATTGCTGTAGGATATTTTATATCATTACTTAGCAAGCTTGCACTCACTCAAAATATCACATGGATGGAGTAAGTAAATGCATTGGGAATTTAGGAGTTTGCTAAGTCCCATGCTAGTTGCACATAAGAGGTCAGGTGTTATACAAGGAAATGTATTTACATTTCTATCTTGTGACTTTCCGTCATAGGACATAAATATTTACAGTACATGAAGAAGTAGGTCATCAGTGACACAAATAGAAAAAGAATCAGGCGCTGACCATCCGCAACTTTAGATTCCTCCAATGATTTCTGCTAAAATATCTTCATTAGTAACTCAAAAGAGCATCAGTGTTTATTTCATCAGTGTGTAGGGTATTATTTGCCTTATCAAATTTTAAAACAAGGTTCAAAAATCAATAACTGATATAAATCGTTAAAATTTAACCAAAAAAAAAAAAGGATCTGTGCAGCCTTAAAGCCCATATACATTAGATGGCTGTCGGATGAACGATGCTTCGGCCGATCGTCCACACGGCAGCCATCTCATCCAACTCTTCCACACATGAACGCTCGTTCGGCCGAACTCTCCTGTGTTCTATGAGAAATCCACTGTAAAAACATATCTGGCGATGACTAATCTCCAGGAGAACAATGTGATTGGTAGACTGAAATTGGACATCCACAATCTACATCTCCCTCAACCAAGAGTAGGATTCAGTCGGTTCCGACCGGTTCGAGGGAACAGATTGTTGAAATTGCAACTAGTTCCCTGAACAGGCAGGAAGTAGTGCCCCGATCCAGTTCTGGGTAGTGATGAGCGAGCACTAAAATGCTCGGGTGCGCGATGCTCGGGTCGAGCATATTAGAATACTTGGGTGATCGATCCGAGCAACGAGCCTAATGTAAGTCTATGGGAAACTCGAGCATTTTTCAGGCGGCTCCCCCCGGCTGTCTGCAAAGGCCCTAAAAATTGCCCAAATCGATGGGAACAGTGCTGAAATTACATGGGAACAGCATGGGGAAGACCCCTGGAAGCATTTCTGACTCCCAGGTCACTGCTGTCAACAACGTTGTCAGAGGTATTACGCCACTTTTACGGACTCACAATAAAACATACCAAAACGAAACCAAAATGGATTTTCCTGGGAAATATGTTAAGGAACATCCTTTCCAGGGTAATGACTTGTATATAAGGCAAAATAAATAACCAAAAACAAAAATGCTCCTCCACACCTTGGGCTATGTTCACACATAGCATTTTTGATGCGTTTTTTCACTTTTGCATTGCTTTCAACCGTGACAAATGCATTCACCAGGAAATGTCATTTTAACATTTTACAACCTTATCTGGCCATGTGGTGTGTGAGATATCATCAGACACATTGTATTTCATTCATGAAGGAGGGACTCTGAAAGTCACAAAGCCTATTTTTATAGGGCCATCAGGCGGCCTTTACTATTCTTAGAGAGCCATCAGCCGGCTATGTTTTATTGTTCCCATTACTAAAGAGTGGGTCTCCTATACTATTATTGCGTATGCCCAAAATTTGGATGCACCCCAATACCACTTTGAAAATTTGGATGCACCCCAATACCCCTTTGAAGAGACTTAGAGGAGGGCCTCCTGAAAACAATGTACCCATTATTAGGAAGTGGGTCTCCCATTGTGCTGGCCTATGCAGTGAATGCAAGGGTTGCCAAAAATTTGGAGGCACTTCAATGCCCCTTGGAAGAGACATGGAGGTCAGAGGGCCTCCTGAAAACAATGTTCCCATTATTAGGAAGTGGGTCTCCCATAGTGCTGGCCTATACAATCAATGCAAGGGTTGCCAAAAATTTGGAAAAAACTCCAATGCCCCTTGGAAGAGACTTGGAGGAGGACCTCATAAAAAATGTTCCCATTAGGAAGGAGCAGGCCTCCTATACTTGTAATGCCCATGCACTAAGTGTATGGGCTGACAAACATTTACCCCTGGGGGGTATACATGAACATACTGTATAAAAAAAATTTTTACGGGCATCATAAACACCCTTTAAAAAAATTATGTGGGTGTTGCATCACGGACCACGGTCACCCTGGTGATATGGTGGTGGAGAAGGAGGAGGACAAGAGCAAATAGCCAAAATGAGGAAGCGTATACCCATGCCTGGGTGTGAAAAGTGCATGGTAATACACCTCCCAAGAACAGACACTGGATTTGAGTTTATGTTACGCTGCTATAATTCAGTGGTGTTGAGAAGTCTGGCCCAATCCAGCCCTTGTTCATTTTTATAAGAGTCAGCCTGTCAGCATTTTCAGTTGACAGGCGGATGCGCTCATCAGTTATAATTCCACCAGCGGCACTAAAAACCCGCTCTGATACAACGCTGGCGGCAGGGCAGGCCAGGACCTCCAAGGCATAGAGAGCCAGTTCATTCCACGTATCCAGCTTGGATACCCAATAATTATAAGGCACAGAGGAATCACAGAGGATGTTGGTACGGTCGGCAAGGTACTCCCTCAGCATCTTCCCAAACTTTGCACTCCTTGTGAGAGTACCCCGCGCCTCAGGGCCTGTGCAATGGGAAGTGTGCCCTCTGCCGCCAGAGTTTTCAGATGGGAATTTTTTTAATAGTTCCGCAACAAGGGCCTTCTGGTACAGCCCAATTTTTGTAGACCTGTCCGCCTCAGGAATAAGAGATATAAAGTTCTCCTTGTAGCGTGCGTCTAGAAGTGTCACCAACCAGTAATGGCTGTCACCCAAAATTTTGAGAACGCGAGGGTCATGGGAAAGGCAGCGTAACATAAACTCAGTCATGCGTGCCAGACTACTAACAGGCAAGACTTCCGTGTCCTCACCAAGAGGATGACTGACCATGCTCTCCTCCTTCTCCTCCTCCTCTCTGTCCTCTGGCCATCCATGCTGAACAGATGGTATGACAGCTGTGCAGGTAGTACCATCTATAGTGCATGAAACTAGCTCCTGTCCTTCCTCCTCCTCCTCTTCCTCATTGTCACCCAATCCACATTGGGATGAGATGAGGCTGGGCTGTGTGTAATCACCCTGTATGGTTCCTTGCTCCATCTCATCGTGCTCCGCCTGCAATGCATCCTCTTTGATTGTGAGCAGAGAGCGTTTCAGAAGACAAGCGGGATGGTGACGCTAATTATGGCGTCATAGCCGCTCACCATCTTGGTGGAGTCCTCAAAGTTTTGGAGGATGGTACATATGTCTGACATCCATGTCCACTCCTGAGGTCTTATGTGTAGAGTCTGAACTGAATACCAACGGCCTTGTTGATGCTGGTACTCAAGAACTGCCCTCTTCTGCTCACAAATCCTTCCCAACATCTGCAATGTAGAGTTCCATCGTGTGGGGACATCACACACCAGTCTGTGAGCCGGAAGCTGCAAATGATGCTGAAACACGGCAAGGGCGGCGGAAGCTGTAGCTGACTTTCTAAAATGGGCACACAGGCGGCATACTTTAACAAGCAAATCCGGCAGCTCTCGGTAGGATTTGAGAAACTGCTGAACCACAAGGTTAAGCACATGGGGCAGGCATGGTACGTGTGTGAGCTCGCCTCGCCTCAGAGCCGCCACCAGGTTCCGGCCATGTGAGCCACAGATCTGCCTGCTTTTTCAGAGCTGTCCACAACTCTTCAGCATTGTGCAGTTTGTCACCTAAGCATATTAGCTTCAGCACAGCTTGCTGCCGCTTGGCCGAAGCAGTGATTCCAGCTTGTGACTGATGTGGTCAATTCGGAGATGGAGGCTGAAGAGGAGGAGGAGGCTGAGGAGGATGGGGTGCAGGAGCTGTAGACTGTGGGGGCAACCCTGATTGACCTAGGGCCCGCAATCCTTGGCGTCGGGAGGACGTGTTCCGTCCCAAGGTCCGACTGGGTCCCGGCTTCCACTATGTTAACCTAGTGTGCCTTCAGCGAGATGTACCGTCCCTGCCCACAAGCACTTTGTTATGCACACGCCCGGGCTGACTGGCGTGTGCGTGATTTAGTGATTCCACTGTGCCATAAACCGGAGAGTGCCTGGAGGGGCGTAACTAAGTATCAATCCGATCCGACCAAGGTTGCACGACGGCTAACAACGCCGTGCACCAGGGAGGAACCGAGCAGAGGGACCGGGTGCTACTCCAGGCCAGACCGCGGACACGGCTGTTGAACCACACCTGGGAATACAGGAACAGGCAGGTTAGGCTGGCACACAGACAGGTGGGTATTGGCAGGCACGGCTGGCATGCAGACAGGTGGGCACTGGCAGGCACGGCTGGAGTGCAGACGGGAGGATACTGGTAGGCACGGCTGGTATGCAGACAGGAGGGTACTGACAAGTACGGCTGGCGTGCAGGCGGGGAGGTACTAGCAGGTTGGAGCACAGGCTGGATAGGGTCCAGTACAGACTGGGATTCAGGAACAGAACCGCAGATGTTGTAGACAAGCAGAGCAGAGAGGAACCGCTGGAGCGGTGAGCAAGGCAGAGCAGGAATGAACCGCCGGAGTGGTGAGCAAGGCAGAGCAGGCAGGAACCGCCGGAGCGGTGAGCAAGGCAGAGCAGGCAGGAACCGCCGGAGCGGAGAGCAAGGCAGAGCAGGCAGGAACCGCCGGAGCGGTGAGCAATGCAGAGCAGGCAGGAACCGCCAGAGCGGTGAGCAAGGCAGAGCAGGCAGGAACCGCCGGAGCGGTGAGCAAGGCAGAGCAGGAAGGAACAGCCGGAGCGGTGAGCAAGGCAGAGCGGGCAGGAACCGCCGGAGCGGTGAGCAAGGCAGAGCAGGCAGGAACCGCCAGAGCAGCGAGCAAGGCAGAGCAGGCAGGAACCGCCGGAGCGGTGAGCAAGGCAGAGCGGGCAGGAACAGCCGGAGCGGTGAGCAAGGCAGAGCGGGCAGGAACCGCCGGAGCGGTGAGCAAGGCAGAGCGGGCAGGAACCGCCGGAGCGGTGAGCAAGGCAGAGCGGGCAGGAACCGCCGGAGCGGTGAGCAAAGAAGAGCGGACAGGGCTCTGTTCACACTGAACAGACTGGAAGGGAAAAGCAGAACCAGATACACACAAGGTACTTGCAATGAAGTAGCGAGTGGACTCTAAACTCACAACAGAAGTACAGAGACATCCAGTAGGACTTAGGTGCAGGTTCAGAGACTGCAGGAAAAGGGAAGGTACGGACACAGAGACAAACAGGTTAGGAGAGTGTTCAGACAGGAACTGACACTGAAACAAGATACAGGAGCGAGTCTGGGTATACAGCCCCCAGAGAGGCGGACAAACAGGCTAGGAGAGTGTTCAGACAGGAACTGACACTGCAACAAGATACAGGAGCATGTATGGGTATACGGCCCCCAGAGAGGTGGACAAACAGGCTAAGAGATAGTTTAGACAGGCCTGGGAATACAGCCCCCAGGTTGGCGGACAGGCAAGAACAGAACGGGACCTGGCACATCAGAGGCAAGGAGCCCTCTGAAGGTAAGAGTTGCTCAGGCACCAGCTTCAGGGTGGAGCTGGTTTAAATATCCAGTGACAGACAGCAATAGGCTGGAGACGCATTAGGGGTGTGCCCACAGCAGCTACAAGAAACAGGAAGTAACCGGGCCACCGCCCTAAGCAGTCAGGACAGGGACAAGCAGACACCAAGAACAGAAGCCAGGCTGGCAGACTGGACTGAAGATTAAGTTTGCATAGTGGGAGATGGTGCACTATGCAAGTACGCGGCCAGGTATGTTACACACTTGTCCACATGTCCGTGGTTAGGTGGACTTTCCCGGTTACTGTGTTGTTGAGGGCACGGCTAATGTTTTGGAACACGTGCTTGTGTAATGCGGGGACGGCACACCAGTAGAAATAGTGGCGGCTGGGGACCGAGTACTGAGGGACGGTCGCCGCCATCAGGTTGCTGAATGCTTCCGTCTCCACGAGCCTAAAAGGCAACATTTCGAGCGCAAGCAGTCGTGAAATGTGAGAATTTAGTAGTGTGGCCTGTGGGACATTGGCTGCATATTTGCGCTTGCGTTCCAAGGACTGGGGTATGGACAACTGAGCGCAGCGCTGGGACAAGGACATGGACGTGCTTCCTGATGTTGCAACGACAGGTGCAGGGCAGGAAGCATCTTCGCATGCACCATGGACAGGGGATTGGCTTGCATGCACAACAGCAGAAGAAGCAATGGTGCCACCCACAGACACTGTTCCTGGACCCTGGGGTTCGGCCCACAAAGTCGGTGTGCTTTGCTGCCATGTGCCTGATCATGCTGGTGGTGGTCAGGCTGGTCGTTTTGCCACCCCTGCTGATGCTGGCCTGGCAGGTGGTGCAAATGGCCTTTTTGGGGTTATCGGCAGAGTCTTTAAAAAACAACCAGACTCGGGAAGACCTAACAGTTGTACTGGCAAATTCCTTCGTGTTGGTGTTACGGGGAACGGTTGCCTGCCTTCTGTCTGCGGCCACCACACTGCTTCTTCCTGCCTGTTGGGGTGCTCTGCCTCCCTTCCTCTGTGTGCTGCTGTCCTCGCTCTGCATGTCCTCCTGCCAGGTTGGGTCTGTTACGAAATCATCCACCACCTCATCTTCCACTTCCGCACCCTGGTCCTCCTCCTGACTGTCTGGCAATTGTGTCTCATCATCGTCCACCTCTTGTGACACTTTCCCACCGTCGCCTTTGTGTGACCGTGGCTGCTCAAATATTTGGGCATCGCTACATGCAATCTCCTCTTACCCCGCTTCAAGTGGATCGGGCGAGAGGCCCGAATCTATAAAAGGAAAAGTGAACAGCTCTTCAGAGTGTCCAAGTGTGGGATCAGTTGTCTCCGGGCACTCGGCTTGGTGAGAGGAAGGAGGATCAGGGTGAGGAATATGCGGTCCAGACTCACGGCTACTGAGACTTGACCGTGTGGAAGACAGGGTGGTGGTGGTGGTGGTGGTGGCTAAGTGACTGGAAGCATTATCCGCTATCCAACCAACAACCTTTTGACACTGCACTGGGTTCAATAGTGGTGTGCTGCGGTCCCCTAGGAATTGGAACAGGAAGGTCGGGCGAGAAGATGTGGGTGTTTGTTGTGGCACAATTTCAGCTTGCCCACGGCCTTGTCCTCGGCCTCTGCATGCACCATTACCATCACGTCCAGTTCCCCTTCCCTTGCCACGTGCCTTGCCCATTTTAAATGGAGGACAGTATCTTCCATGCTCACTACAAATGACTGAGTTTGGAGCGAACTTATATGTGATCCGTGTGACAGAGAAAACAGAGTTTTAAATAGCTGTATTTCTAGCGCTGTAATATGGAAAGGATCTGGCTATATTCTGCAGTGCCAACAAGCAAATGGTGCAGGTTTCCCTGGATTGCTTTTTAAGCAAATAATGAGGATTAAGATCCCAAAAAAAGTATTCCTGGTCCCTGAGACCTGGGTCTTTGTATAGAAATATCTAACAGCAGCAGAAGGCAGAATTGGAATGAAGCCTCTTGTGATATATGCACTGCAATCTGCTATATACCCTGCCTGCCTATATACACTGCCTGCCTGATATCTCTGTAGATGGATTAGTCCTCAGAAGGGCTGTTTGTTAAGATGGATGTGTGTAATGTACGGTTTTTATCCCTACACTACCTAATAAACAAGCAAATCTCTTTCTGACGCAGCAGCACCTCTCCCTACTCTGCCTGATTCCGGAGTGACTGTGACGAGCACAGCCGCGCCAGGTCTGATATAGACCTGATGACGCTGTGCGGCCAGCCATTCACTGTAATGCTACAACCAACATGGCTGCGGCATTACAATGAGTGGCAGGCAATCCCTGCATGTTGATTGGCTCTATAAAGAGCGCCAAACATGCAGGGAGGGGACCCGAGCATCCGCCCAAGCATCTCGCAAGTACTCGGCGAGCTCCGAGCATCTCGAGCACTGAGATGCTCGGGCGAGTACCGAGTACTTGCGAGTATGCTCGCTCATCACTAGTTCTGGGGGCTCGCTGGTTTCAACTGATTGTGCGTCCCTCAATTGAAATATGCTATGGTGCCAGAAGCCCTTCTTGCACCGTAATACTTAAAATATCCAAAATCCAGCGGGCATAGCTGCAGCTGTGGGAGAGATTATTCCTGTGTTTCCCAGCCATTGTGCCAGACATTGCACAACACTTACAGGCGAGCGATTATTCCCACCTAACCAGCAATTCAGCTCTATGATCGGTACTAGGAGTGCTTTTTTTGTTCAAATTTTCATGTTTTTCGGGAAGCACGGATGACAAGGGCCAATAACAAGTCTAAGTCTCAGTGAAAAACATATACAGCACATGGATGACATCAGTTTACAATCCGTGTGATGTACGAGTTTAACATTGCAAAGTATAGGAGAAGCTTTGTAATTTCTTTTTCTTTTGCCATACCAGAAAAACACTGATGGCACCCTGATCCAAATCACTGAAGACATACGGATGACACACAGAAAAAAAGTCCTTTAATTGAAATAAATACAACCCGACCCTCTTTTACCCATTTATTAATATAAAAATAAAAAAATCACAGTATTCATGACCTGTCTGTCGATAATCCATATATCCCATCTAATGGAGTCGTCTTTTCTGGGGCGGCTGCGGGCTGCTCTTTTTAGGCTGGAGTGGGTCAATATCTATGGCCCCTTCCCAGTCTGAGAATACCAGCCCCCTGCTGTTTGCTTTAGCTTGGCTGGTTATCATTAATGGAGGGGAGCTCCACGCCGTTTTTTAAATTATTTAAATAATTTTTTTAAAAAGCAGAGTGGGTTCTATTCTATTCTATTTTTGATAACCATCCAAGATAAAGCTGACAGCTGAGGGCTGCAGCCCGCAGCTGTCAGCTTTACTTGCGCTGGTTATCAAGAATAGAGGGGACTGCATGCTGCGTTTTTTTAATGTATTTATTTTACACACTGCACTGGCCACTCACAACTATGCTAATACTTGACATGTCTGTGATTGAGCCGAAAGGGCCCACACAAGAATGCTTGATGATTGACTGTGCTGCAGCCTTTCAACAAGCTTTGTTCGGGCTGGCGCATGGTGCGTGTGCTGTGAAATTTTTTTCTGACACCAATTGACTTACATTGACAAGTGTGATACTATTCATGCTGCGATTTATTCACAGATGAGCACTAGCTCATTTAATAACATTGGTCAGAGTGCAATGTGATGTTTTCTCGCATTGCACTCCTCCGTATTATATGCTAGTGTGAGCGAGGCCTAAGACTGTGTGCCTACGATAAGTTTTTGATGAGGTTTTGACCCTGCTTAGTTTCGCTGCTTGAAAAATGCAGCATCTTACAGTTCTAGTAAAATGGATGGGATTTATAGAAATCTTCTGCCCACTATGCGTATACTGACTTGAACTGCGCGTTTCAAATCCGCAACATGTCAAATTCTCCTGCAGATGCACTGAGATTTATGTGCAGATTTTTCCCATACAATTGCATTAGATGAGGAAAATAAGCAGGGAAAAACTCATCGAATCTGCACATGACTGTAACACTAAAGTTTTGTCAAAGCCAAATACCCAGAAGTATCAAAAACAAAGCAGCTTTATTTAAAATATGACATATCAACAAGAGAGAAAAAAAGTAGCGTCAGAAAGCAATAAGAAAAGCATAGAATAAACCACACTAAAAATACAAGGAAAAAGTTACTTGCGTTAATTTATTTAATAGGTGCAGAAATGCTGCAGATAATCATCAAAAACTTACCAAAAGGTCATGGTGGGAACGTAGCCTACAGGAGCTCACATCATGCTGTAATGTCAGAGCTGTATGAATACTAGTACAGTGAGCTCCCTCTAGTGGCAGCTAAACAGTGGTGTGTGATCATTTTTCAGGCACTTGAACACAAGGATTCGCTGCCTTAGACTACACTTACACATCCGTGTTCATTTTACCTTCCATGAGAAAAGGACAGTTTAATTTTTTTTATCCCAAGTGTCATCCTTGTTGAATCCACAATGCATCCATTTTTGTTCTCTTTCATTTTTTTTTCTACTGAAAAATGTAGTCTGAATCCAATAGAAAGACCCCTGGAAAATTTGGAAGCCTTCCGAATTCTATCCGTGTTTCACCATTGACTTGCATGGCCAAGTTTGATCTGCAAACCGTTTACGGAGTAGAATAGGAATCAGTGTACCCAACTATGGATGGTCCCTACCAGCGGCGTACATAGGAATCATGGGGCCCCATAGCAGAAGTTCTAATTCCCACCCCCCAAAAAAAGAAAAAAATGAAGATAATTGTCGGGGTCATAGAAGAGCAGATCTCACAACTTTCCATCCTTTACATATTAATTTTCCACCTGCTGAAGTCCTAGATTCCTCTTTCATTGCCCCATAAAGTATGATGCCAACAAAAGTGTCCCTCAACCACAGTATACCTGAGGCGCCCTGCTGCGCATGGTGCCACAGAACCCAGAAGGGAGCACGGACGGAATTCTCCACAAGAGGCCCTCACTACATGCAAACACCTCCACCTTCCACCTCATACCAGCAGAGGGAGCCCTGATAGGGATATTTAAAGTGAAGGTGGAGCCAGGCAGCTCAGTTCTCAGTTAAGTTTTTAGCCAGTTCTTAGTTACAGTACAGTGAGTGTTCAGAGAGGAGCACGCAGGCTGCTGTGTGAGGCAAGCTAGGCCTCCAGCAGCCCTGAAGCCTAGTGAGGGCCCCAAGCGTGGCCGAAGGCGAGTGGAAGAAAGGAGTGATCTAGGGGGCAGAGGAGCATACCAGGCTCACCCCAGTATATACACTGGACACCGGGTCCGAGCCTACAGGGACCCCTTTACACCCAGTAGGGTTAACCAGAATCCCAGGAGGACTACAAGTCCCTGGCAAACCTGAAGCTAGACACGTACAGGACCAGGAACCACGACGGCCCAGAAGTCCAGGGAAAGTGGTTACCAACCAGAGGTCCTACTTCAGAGCAACAGGTAGAGAAAAAGCAAGACACATAAGCTAGGCACAGTTGCAGGCTGGCCAGGAGCTTACACAGAGGCAGACACGGATCAGGAGGCCTTATACCCGCTCCCTGGGGAGAAGTCCAAAAGTGTGCCCTTCACCTAGAGTATACTGGACCATATCTACCAGCTGTACCAGTAAAAGTAACGAAGCAAAACCCCCTGTCTCTGTCCATTACTCCGGCCGCGCCATTATATCTCTACCTGCACCACAACGCCCAGCGCACCCACTATCTATCTATCTACACTGCCCTGAGGCCCGCTCCACCTGTGGGGAGCTGTACCATCTTTAGCTGCCTTGACACCTGCCTCAGTGGACTGCTGTAGCGCTGGTGACCTTCACCAGACAGCAGACGTCATAAATTCTCAGAACTTATTAATAATCGCTACTAGTGTTGAGCGAGCACTAAAATGCTCGGGTGCTCGAAGCTCGGGCCGAGCTCGCCGTGATACTCGGGTGCTCGACCCGAGCTACGAGCCCAATGTTAGTCTATGGGAGACCCGAGCATTTTTGCGGCGGCACCCCGGGCAGTCTTTTAAAAGTCTAACAAGTGCCCAAAACGATAGTGACAGTGCTCAAATGACATGGGGACAGCATGGGGATCGCCCCAGGAAGCATTTCTGACCCCCAGGTCACTGTTGTCAACAACGTGGTCAGAGGTATTAAGACACTTTTACAGGCTCATAATAAAATGTTCAAAAACTAAAGTGAAACTTTTTTCCTGTGAAATATGTTAAGGAATTTCTTTTCCAGGGTATAAGGTAAAATAAATAACCAAAATCAAAAATACTCCTCCACACCTTGGGCTATGTTCACAAGTAGCATTTTTTATGCGTTTTTTGCACTTTTGTATTGCGTTCAATTGTGACAAATGCATTCACCGGGAAATGTAATTTTAACATTTTACAACCTTATCTGGCCATGTGCTGTGTGACACATGCATACAGTGCTGAAAAGACATGGGGACAGCATGGGGAAGACCCCTGGAAGCATCTCTGACTCCCAGGTCACTGCCTAAAAGTGTGCCCATCAGAAGTGGTTCTTGCCGCATCAGAAGATGCAGACTTGTAACTATTCCCGTGCAAGTCCTTGTCCCAGGGCAGTGTTCAATTGTACCTCCCCCATTCCTTGCAATGCAAGCGCAAATATGCAGCCAACCACCCACCCACCCGCAGGCTGCAATACCATATTGCTATCTTGCACTTGAAATGGGGCCTTTTAGTTTTGAGGAGGCCGAAGCTGGCCATTACCTCATGGCTGCTTCGGCAGCGAGGTATCCATACTCAGTCCCCAGCCGCCTGGAGGCCGGGTGTCCATGCTCGGTCCCCAGCCGCCAGGGGGCGGTCGAGTGTCCACACTCGGTCCCCAGCCGCCCCGCGGCCGGGTGTCCATAAACGGTTCCCAGCCGCCCCGATTTCTCCGCGGAACATCCCCACAGATTTTTCTTAGCCCGGCCTACTTTAGGGCAGCATTGGACGAGCCCACCAGAGAACCAGACTCCTCCGGTGGGCCCTGGCTTCTCCATCAGGGGAGTTGAGATTGCCAAGGTCAGGAGCATGATGATGATAGAAGTTAGCATCTGCTTTGTTTTGTTGGAATGCAAGCGTAAGTGTGCAACCTGCCACCCACCCACCCCCAGGCTGAAACACCATACTGCTAGCTTGCTTGCACTTGAAATTGGGCCTTTTAGGCTTGTGGAGGCAGACGCCGGCCACCATGTCATTGCTGCGTCGGCGACCCTTTTATCCATACTCGGTCCCCAGCCGCCAGGGGGCGGCCGGGTGTCCATACTCGGTCCCCAGCCGCCAGGGGGCGGCCGGGTGTCCATACTCGGTCCCCAGCCGCCAGGGGGCGGCCGGGTGTCCACACACGGTCCCCAGTCGCCCCGATTTCTCCTGTTACCGACCCACACACTTTTCTTAGACTGGCCTGCTTTAGGGCAGCATTGGACGAGCCCACCAGAGAACCAGACTCCTCCGGTGGGCCCTGGCTTCTCCATCAGGGGAGTTGAGAGCGCCAAGGTGAGGACCATGATGATGATAGAAGTTAGCATCTGCTTTGTTTTCTTGGAATGCAAGCGCATGTATGTAGTAGCGGCTAGGCCTTAGGTGGTCAGCGTTTTGGCACATATCCTACCTTCTCCGAGGATTGCTGGATGTTTTCCTGCTACTATCCCAGTTCTATGACTCCTGTTAAAACAAAGCTTCAGGTGATAAATGATGGATGAGGTGGTGGCAAAGGAGAAAGAGCAGGAGGAACAGGGACCATTCACATCAATATCAGGCCAGTCAACCACACATGTCTTGTAGGATATGTTTCTGTAACAAAAGGAGCGGTTCTGCTACACAGTTATAGGGAATACAGTGAGTGCAATGCCTACCAAACATTTCGAGGCACTCCAATGCCCCTTGGAAGTGACATGGAGGTCAGAGGGCCTTAACTAAACCGTTTTTTCCATTTATAGCAACTGGGTCTCCTGTACACTGTTGGCCTAAGCAGTGAATGCAAGGCTTTCCAAAAATTATGAGGAACTGCAATGCCCCTTGAAACTGACGTGGATTACAGCATACTAAAAACCTTCTACCCATTATTGGGGAGTGGGTCTCCGTTAGCTTTTGCTTTTCAATGCAAAGGCGAAAACTGACTAAAATTAGGAGGAAATGCAATGCCCGTTGGAAGAGTCGTGGAGGTTAGAGGTAATTAAAAACAACATTTCAATGCCCCTCGGAAGAGACTTGGAGGTCACAGTAGCTTAACAAGTCGTTTTTAATGCCCCTTGAAAAAGTGGTGGAGGTCACAGTAGCTTAACAAGACGCTTTTAATGCCCCTTTGAAGAGACATGGAGGTTGCAGTAGCTTAACAAGACGGTTTTAATGTCCCTCGGAAGAGACATGGAGGTCGCAGTAGCATAACAAGATGCTTTTAATGCCCCTTGGGAAAGTGGTGGAGGTCGCAGTAGCTTAACAAGACGGTTTTAATGCCCCTCATAAGAGACGTGGAGGTCAGAGTGGTATAACAACATGCTTTTAATGCCCCTTGGAAGAGACGTGGAGGTCAGAGTGGTATAACAACACGCTTTTAATGCCCCTCGGAAAAGTGGTGGAGGTCCCAGTAGCTTAACAAGACGCTTTTAATGCCCCTCAGAAGAGACGTGGAGGTCCCAGTAGCTTAACAAGACGCTTTTAATGGCCCTTACAAGAGCCATGCAGTACAGCATATTACAAACATTATTCTCATTATTGGGGAGTGGGTCTCCCACAGTCTTTGCTTATGCCTTCCAAGCAAAAGCTGACAAAAATAAGGACGGAGGAACTTTCAATAATGGCAACACGGACCACGGTCACCCTGGTGGTATAGTGGTGGTGGAGGCTGAGGATAAGGAGAAGAACATAAAACAGCCAAAATGAGAAAGCGTATACCCATGTGTGGGTGTGAAGCGGTACATGTGAATATACCTCCCAAAAAAACACAGTGGATTTGACTTTATTTTACTCTGCTGTCATTTGGTGGTAATGAGAAGTCTGGCCCAATCCAGCCCTTGTTCATTTTGATAAGGTTCAGCTTGTCAGCATTGTCAGTTGACAGGCGAGTGCGCTTATCAGTTATAATTCCCCCAGCGGCACTAAAAACACGCTCCGATAACACGCTAGCGGCAGGGCAGGCCAGGACCTCCAAAGCGTACAGAGAGAGTTCATTCCAAGTGTCTAGCTTGGATACCCAATAATTAAAAGGCACATAGGAATCACGGAGGACCCTGGTACGGTCGGCAAGGTACTCCCTCACCATCTTTTGAAACTTTCCACTCCTTGTGAGAGTACCCCGCGCCTCAGGGCCTTTAAGCTGGGCGGGTCTCAGAAAACTGTCCCAGAACATTGACAGTGTTCCCCTGCCTCTGCTGGATTGGAGTTGCCTCTCTCTCGCCTGTACGCCTTGGTTGATCAACGAACTGTGACCTCTGCCGCTAGCGTGTTCAGATGGGAATTTTTTTAACAGTTCTGCAGCAAGGGCCTGCTGGTACTGCCCCATTTTTGTAGACCTCTCCACCTCAGGAATAAGAGAGTGAAAGTTCTCCTTGTAGCGGGGGTCTAAAAGTGTCACCAACCAGTAATGACTGTCGCCCAACATTTTGACAACGCGAGGGTCACGGTTAAGGCAGCATAACATAAAGTCAGCCATGTGTGCCAGACTGGTAACGGGCAAGAATTCCATGTCCTCATCAAGATGACGACTGACCATGCTCTCCTCCTCCTCCTCCTCCCCCCTGTCCTCAGGCCACCCACGCTGAACCGACGGTATGACAGTTGTACAGGTACTACCGTCTACAGCGCATGACACAAGCTCCTGTTCTTCCTCCTCCTCCTCTCCCTCATCGTCCCCCAATGCACGTTGGGATGAGATGAGGCTGGGCTGTGTGTAATCGACCGCTATGGCTTCTTGATCCATCTCATCATACTCTGGCTGCAATGCCTCCTCTTTAATTCTCTGCAGAGAGCGTTGCAAAAGACAGACAAGTGGAATACTGCCGCTAATGATGGCATCATCGCCACTCACCATCTGGGTGGACTCCTCAAAGTTTGTCAGGATGGTACATATGTCAGACATCCAGGTCCACTCCTGAGGTCTTATGTGTGGAGTCTGACCTGAATATCGACGGCCTTGTTGCAGCTGGTACTTCACAACTGCTCTCTTCTGCTCACAAATCCTTTGCAACATATGGAGGGTAGAGTTCCAATGTGTGGGGACATCACACACCAGTCGGTGTGCCGGAAGCTGCAAACGCTGCTGCAACACAGCAAGGGCGGTGGAAGCTGTAGCCGACTTGCGAAAATGAGCTGACAGGCGGCATAGTTTGACGAGCAGATCTGGCAACTCGGGGTACGATTTAAGAAACCGCTGAACCACGAGGTTAAGCACATGAGCCAGGCATGGTACATGTGTGATCTCGCCTCGCCTCAGAGCCGCCACCAGGTTACGGCCATTGTCACACATGACCATGCCTGGATGTAGGTTCAGCGGTCTCAGCCACAGATCTGCCTGCTCTTTCACAGCTGTCCTCAACTCACAAGCAGTGTGAGGTTTCTCACCTAAGCTTATGAGTTTCAGCACAGCCTGTTGCCACTTGGCGGAGGCAGTACTGCAGTGCTTCCAGCTTGCAACTGATGTGTTGATATCTGAGATGGAGGCTGAACATGAGGAGGAGGAGGAGGAGGATGATGCGCAGGAGCTGTACACTGTGGGGGCAACTCTGACTGACATAGGGCCCGCAATCCTCGGTGTGGGAAGGATGTGTTCCGTCCCAAGGTCCGACTGGGTCCTGGCTTCCACTATGTTTACCCAGTGTGCCGTCAGGGAGATGTACCATCCCTGGCCACAAGCACTTGTCCACGTGTCTGTTGTCAGGTGGACTCTCCCAGTAACTGCGTTGTTGAGGGCATGGCAGATGTTTTGGGATACATGCTTGTGTAGTGCGGGGATGGCACACCGGGCAAAATAGTGTCAGTTGGGGACCGAGTACCGAGGGACGGCCACCGCCATAAGGTTGCGGAAGGATTCCGTCTCC
The DNA here is from genome assembly GCF_046119375.1 of Phyllobates terribilis. Lineage (NCBI taxonomy): Eukaryota > Metazoa > Chordata > Amphibia > Anura > Dendrobatidae > Phyllobates > Phyllobates terribilis. Next base: position 74,733,840 of record NW_027362762.1, read on the forward strand.
ACCAGCCTAAAAGGCAGCATTTCCAACGCAAGCAGTCGTGAAATGTGCGAATTTAGGACTGTGGCCTGTGGGGCGTTAGCTGCAAATTTCCGCTTTCGTTCAAAGGTCTGGGATATGGACAATTGAACACTGCTTTGGGACGTGGACGTTGATGCTGTTTCTTGAGAAACTACCATAACAAATGAAGACTGAGAGGAGGGGGCATCTTTGCATGCAGTATGAACAGGGGATTGCCTTGCACACACAACAGGGGGTTCTATTGCACGCACAACAGCGGAAGAAGCAGTGGTGACACCCGCTGACACTGGTTGTGGACCGTGGGGTTCGCCCCACAAAGTCGGGTGCTTTGCTGCCATGTGCCAGATCATGCTGGTGGTGGTCAGGCTGGTAGTTTTGTCACCCCTGCTGATGCTGGCATGGCAGGTGGTACAAATGGCCTTTTTGGGGTTATCAGCAGAGTCTTTAAAAAAATTCCAGACTCATTTTCACCTTGGCCACAGCCCTGTCCTCTGCACGCACCATCACCAGAACGTCCACTTCCACGTCCCTTGCCACGCGCCTTGCCCATTGTAAAGTAAGTAAAATAGCTTACACTCGCACTATCAATGTAAAAAGGGTAATAAAAAGTAGATTAGAACCGTGGAAGAGGAAAACCACAGTTCTATTTCTCTGGCCTACACCCGACTCTTTTAAACAATCTGAACAATCAGGGAGAAAATATTACTGTTTTTCTTTACGGAAAAAATACCAAAAGCTGAATAATAGAGATTTTTTTACCGTGGAACAGCAAAACCACAGTTATAATTTACTGGTGTATACCAGACTATTTTCAACAGATATATTTGTGTCTGAACAATCAGGAGACACTATTTATTTTTTACGGCAAAAAATGTTAAAAGCAGGATAATAGAGATATTTTACCATGGAACAGCAAAACCACAGTTATAATTTACTGGTGTATACCAGACTTTTTTAAATATATATATATATATATGCGGCTAAACAGTGAGCGACACACTCAAACTGTTTTTTTTTAGATACAAATGGCCCAAAAGTGGATAATACAGAGGTTTGAACCGTGGAACTGCAAAACCACACTTGTATTTCTCGGGCCTACACCAGACTATTTTCAACAGATATATTTGTGTCTGAGCGATCAGGAGACACTATTTATTTTTATGGCAAAAAATGCTAAAAGCAGGATAATAGAGATTTTTTACCGTGGAACAGCAAAACCACAGTTATAATTTACTGGTGTATACCAGACTATTTTCAACAGATATATTTGTGTCTGAACAATCAGGAGACACTATTTATTTTTTACAGCAAAAAATGCCAAAAGCAGGATAATAGAGATTTTTTACCGTGGAACAGCAAAACCACAGTTATAATTTACTGGTGTATACCAGACTTTTTTTAAATATATATATATTTGCGGCTGAACAGTAAGCGACACACTCAAACTGTTTTTTTTTTAGATACAAAAGGCACAAAACTGGATAATACAGAGATTTCACCCGTGGAACTGCAAAACCACACTTCTGTTTCTGTGGCCTATACCAGACTCTTTTCAACAGATATATATGTCTGAAAAATCAGAGACACACTTTTGTTTTGGTGGGGGGGGGACACCAATAGGTTAATAAGACGAGTATTTGTACAGTGTGTAGGAGGGAAAAAAAAAAAGAGGATTTAGATGAAAAAAAAGGATTTTTCCTGGCCCCCGAGACCTGGAGCTAAGTCCAGCAATTTCAGAAACAGGAGCAGACAGGACTGTAATGCAGCATTTGCTGGTATAACCACTGCGTCTCCTATACAGCCTGTCTGCCTGATATCTGGGATAGATATTAGTCCTGAGAAGGACTGTTTGTTTGATCTGGCAGGCTTTACAGACCCTACACTAACTATTCCGCAGGATAAATCTCTCCCTAGCTCAGCAGCGCTGTCCCTACATTGTCTAATCTGGAGCGACTGTGTCCAAGATGGCGGCGCCCGGTTTTAAATACTCGAGGTGACGCTGTGCGGCCAGCCAATCACTGTAATGCCCACAAACAACATGGCTGCGGCATTACAATGACTGGCTGGCAATCCCTGCATGTTCATTGGCTCTGTAAAAAGCGCCAAACATGCAGGGCGGAGACCCGAGCTCCCGCCCGAGTAACCCGGAAATGCTCGGTGCTCGCCAAACATCCCGAGTAGCGTGATGCTCGGGTGAGTACCGAGCAGTGTCGAGCATGCTTGCTCAACACTAATCTAAACAGTAAGGCCCACGGGGGCACGACATACCCCCATGGTGAATTCCTCCACATGCGCAGTATAATGACCCTACTGAACCCCACCTCAACTCCCACTGCAAAGTATGCTGATCCCCCAACTGTGAGCCTCAAAATCGGATCAGAACAGGACATTCTCTGACCTTCATGGATCTCATTCTCAGATCCATGATTTTCATGGTTGTGTGAATGGATCTTTAAAACTCTACAAGTCTGTGGACCATCCGGCAAAAAAAATCTGCAGCCTAAGGGATTTTACAGATAACAATATCACTCAAAGTTACTCAGTGCAGATACAGAACAATATTTACATCCAGACACTTACCGCTGACGTCTCATCTGATCAGAGTCGGTTTCTGCTGCTTCTTCTCCATCTGGTCAGACCTTCATGTCGACATCTCCCAGTGACGACTCATCTTGTCACGATGATCATCGTAGCCCTAAAAATAACAAGGTCACATATATTGTATAGATACCAGTGTCTCCCCCGCACTGTGCCCCTGACTAGAGATATGTCCCCCCCCATTAATATACTATTAACCACTTAGTAATCAAAATATAAAGTGATAAGCAGCACTGTGCCCGCCATTAACTATAATCTCCACTGGCCAATAATATAAATTATTCAGTCTCTGTGACTCTCCCCAATTAACTGTAAGGCTATGTGCACGCGGAAAATACAGAAGGCTTTATAGTACAAGCAAAGTGAAACCCCCATAATTGTTCTGTCCCAGCACCCCCATCATTGCTCTGTCCCAGCACCCCTTTCATTGCTCTCTCCCAGCACCCCCATCATTGCTCTCCCCATCATTGCTCTCCCCAGCCCCATCATTGCTCTCCCCATCCCCACCACCCCCATCATTGCTCTCTCCCAGCACCCCCATCATTGCTCTCTCGCAGCACCCCCATCATTGCTCTCCCCAGCCCTATCATTGCTCTCACCAGCCCCATCATCCCCATCATTGCACCCCATCGCCACCATCTCCATCGTTGCTCTCTCCAGCCCCATCTTTGCTCTCCCAAACACCACCATCCCCATCATTGCTCTCTTCAGCCCCACCATCCCCATCATTGCTCTCTCCAGCCCCACCATCCCCATCATTGCTCTCTTCCCTAGTCCCACCATCCCCATCATTGCTCTCTCCAGCCCCACCATCCCCATCATTGCTCTCCCCATCCCCATCATTGCTCTCCCCATCCCCACCGTCCTCATTATTGCTCTCCCCCACCTCCCTTCATTCTCCTGTTCCTCTCCCCAGCGTTTCAGTTAAAAAAAAAACACAACTTACCTCTCAGCCCGCTCCCCAGCAGCATCCTCTTCGTTGCCGGAAACTTTCTCCCTGACCCAGGCGCGCGCTGTATGATGATATCATCAAGCTGTGCGTATCTGTGTGAGGGAGGAAGTGCCGGGTAGGAAGCAGAGGACGGATCCCTCTAGCTCCACTGCCACTTTCTCCTGTCAGCAGCGGAGCTGCAGGGATCGTTCCCTGCCAGCCGGCAAAGATCCCCCTGACCCTCCAGGCCCCAGTGCAGCTGCACTGCCAGTATGTCTGCCCCTGGACTGTTATGGGACCCCCCCACTCATGGGTCCCATAGTCGCGTGGCGTGCCGCGATATGCCACTGATCCCTAACCACTATATGTCCTACCTCTCCATGTGCCAAACCAGCCTTATCTGAACAGGCAGTGAAAAAGAAACCAGGCGGAGCTCACAACTTTGTATGGGAAAGATGGGAGGATATGGGTGCTGAGTCCTGGAGGGCAGCAGACAGCCGCACAGCCTGCATGGAGTCAAGTTTGCTGGATGTTAGTTTGGGAGGCCACCAGCTTCTCTGCGACTTAATTGCAGGGAGCCCATGGGTTTCTGTTACAGCCTAGCTGAATGTTCCCGTGGCTGTCATCTGATCTCTTCTATGATGTCCACCCTGTGGCAGGGCGTCATAGGAGACCGTGATTTTTACCATATACAACAATATTGTGCTATTGCTGTATATAGTACAAGCAATTAGACAATTGCAGGTTCAAATTCCTTAAGGGGATTAAAAATTAAAATATAGATAAAGAAAATAAGATTTAAAAAAAAAAAATTTGAATCCAGTTAACAATAAAGAAATGTAAAAATGTAAAAAAAAAATGCACATATTAGTTTCAACTTGTCCAGAAAAGTCCAGTTTATCTAAATGTCAAATGAATTAAGCCGACCTGTAAAACGTGCAAAGATTAAAAACAAATGGAAATTCCAGAATTGCTGAGTTTTGGTTGCTGCAACTCCACAAGAAAATGCAATACGAAGCAATCTCATACCTACCCCAAAATAGTATCAATAAAACCAAGAGTTAAAGGCTTTGTAAAATGGCGATCTGAATTTTTTTCTACCACTTAAATAAAAAAAATATATGCAAGTTTGGTTTCATACTGACTAAGACAATCATATTTCCAGGTAATTTTTACTGCAAAATGAATGCTGTAAAAAACCCAAAACCAAATAAACAATCGTGGAATTGCATTTTTTTCCAATTTCACTTCACTTGGACTTTTTTCCCCATTTTCCAGTACACTGTATGATAAAATGGATCAAGGCATTCAAAAGTACTAGTAGTCACATAAAAAACAACAGGTCAGTGGACATTATTATAGGATGGGGCCAAGACGGAGAACATCATTAAAAATAAGTGGCTAGGATGGGGGACATTATTACAGGAAGGGGCTAGGATGGGGGACATTATTACAGGACGGGGCTAGGTTGGGAGACATTGTTAAACAAAGGGGCCAAGGCGGGGAACGTTATGACAGGATAGAGATATTATTACAGAAAGTGTGCCAGAATTGGGGACATTATTAAACAAAGAACTAGAATGGAGGACATTACAGGAAGGGGCCAGTATGGGGGACATTATTAAACAAAGGGGCCAGGATGGACGACATTATTAAAAAAGGGGTTAGGACCGGGGAAATTTTTTAACAAAGGAGCCATGATGAAGGACATTATTAAACAAAGGTGCAAAGACAAGGAGCATTATTATATGATGGGGCCAAGATTAGGTACATTATTAAACAAAGGTGCCAGAATGGAGGACATTATTAAACAAAGGGGCTAGGATGGGGGACATTATTACAGGAAGGGGCCAGGACGGGGGAAATTATTAAACAAAGGGGACAGGATGGGGGACATTATTAAAGCACCACCACTTGAGTGGTGCATTAAATATAATTCCCCTGCCGCCGCCTTTATCCTTTTCCATCGTTGCTCCAGTCTATGTCTGGCAAAAAATGTGACCTGCCAGCTGCTCCAGTATTTCCGGGGTCACTTTTCAATACAAGTCCATGAGATCCTCGTTCTGTCTCACATAGACTTGCATTGAGAGATTGTGATGTAGCAAAAGGACTTCCGACTACTCAGAAGCTGTATTCACAAGATGGCGTGGGGACCAGAGCGGTGCCAAAAACTGGTGAAGACGCCGGAGGGTGAATAAATGACCGGAGGCAGGGGACTTATATTTAAAGCGCCACTCAAACACTGAAAAAAAAAACAACCGGCTGGAGTGGTGCTTTACACAAAGGAGCCAGGACAGAGGATATTATTAAACAAAGGGGCTAGAATGGGGGACTTTATTACAGGAAAAGGCCAGAACAGGGGACAATATTACAAGATGGGGATAGGATGAGGAATATTATTAAACAAAGGGTTCAAAAAGGGGGACATTAACACAGGATAGGGATGTTATTACAGAAAGGATGCCAGGATGGGGTCCAGTGTAAAACCGGTTACTCACCGTGTGTTTTGCTCAGCTCCACCCAGTACCTGACCATCCTTCTGAGTTGCCATGTGCTGGTTGGGAGTCATAGGTGCCGTGGCCAAACTCTGCAGGAATTTGTATCCACTCTGTCCTGCAGAGATTTGCTTCTCTAGCCTATCACCTGCTAACAGAGGATATATCAAGCGACTCCACCCTCCATTCCTCACCTGAATGTTGGTTCCAAGCCTGCTAGTACCTAGTTCATGCGTACCTCTGCATATTCTGTCTCCCGTTAGCGACCCGGCCTGTTTACCCGTGTTACACGCACACCGCAAGGTTCAGATAGGGCGAGACGGGTTTCATGAATTTGTTGGATTTCTTGGGGGAACAGTTACCCAGAGTGACCATAGGCTGCAGCTTCTCTCAGGCACACGATAGATTCAATTGCTGACCAGACATATCTGACAAGAGTCTTCATAAACAGTTGAACAGTGGAGTTTAATGAAGTATGGCCAGTACCATTTAACTCTTTGAAGCAACAGGTTTCACCACAGTACAGTCTATTAAAGCAGGCACAGTAACGTCAGTCTCTTCAGTAGCATAATTCAGCACAGATCTCTTTGCAGCACACTTCTATGCATACACAACCACAGATTTTTCCTTCACAAGGACACAATAGTGCACAGCATTCTTTATCCTGCATGGAGATGGAGGGGGGCAGAGTTTGATGAGGGAGATGATCCCTGTGACACGATTCCTTCCAGTCCTTATCTTTCTGCCCGATAATACTCTGCACTGTTAGTTCAGGGAGTCTATCTGACCTGTGTTTAGCTTCCCTCCTGACCTGAATTCTGTTCACTTGCCTTCTGTGAGATACAGATCACACACCACCTTTCTCTTCGGCTCCAGCCAGACTAATCAACAATTTCCCCACAATCCCCGTGGGGCTCTGCTAACCACTCCCTGTCTCCTGTGACTGTGTTAACCCCTCTAGTTGCTGGATGCTTCTGAAGCACAACACTTCCTGTCTCTTGTGACTGTGTTAACTCTTATAGTTGCTGGATGCTTTTGAAGCAACAGCACTACTTGTGCATGTCACACCCACTTTGTTTGACATTTCCATTCTTGACTCCAGCTTTGAATAGTGAACCCGTGCTGCCTGCCCCAACCTCAGACCATCTGACTACACTTCAGTCTTGCCCTCCTGTGCCTCGTACTTGCATCTCTGACCCTCCGGTCACCTTGTGCTATCCCGGGGACAGCCCTGGAGTGGCACCTAGTGTCTACTAGCAGCCCAGCCTATCCTTACCATCAGAGGACCTAGTGAAGACCCAGCAGATGCTTAGTTATGCCTCTCCCGGGTAAGCCCAGCCCGTGGTGCAGTGGGTCCACACCCACCAGCGTTACACCTGGATGGAAGGCATTATTAAACAAAGGGGCTTGGACGGGGGACATTATTAAACAAAGGTGTCAGGAGTGAGGACATTATAAAGCAAAGGGGCTAAGATGACATTAAGGGACATTATTACAGAATGGAGCCAGGATGGGGGATATTATTACAGGAAGGGGCCAATATGGGGAATATTAGAAATCAAAGGGGCATGGTCAAAGGACATTATTAAACAAAGGGTCCAGGAAAGGCGACATTAATACAGGATGGGGCCAGGATGGGGGACATTATTGTAGGAAAGGGCCAAGACAGGGGACATTATTAAACAAAGGGGCTAGGATGGGGGACATTACTAAACAAAGGGGCTAGGATCGGTTAAATTATTACAGGAAGGGGTCAGTATGGGGGACATTATTAAATAAAGGGACCAGGACAGAGAATATTATTTAACAAAGGAGCAAGGACAGGAGACATTATTACACATGGGGCCAGTATGGGGGACATTATTGCAGGAAGGAAGACATTATTCTAGGAAGGGGCCAAGACAGATTACATTATTAAACAAAGGGGCCAGGATGGGAGACGTTATTACAGGATGGAGATATTATTACAGGAAGGGTGCCAGAATTGGGGACATTAATAAACAAAGGTGCTAGAATGGAGGACATTAATACACAAAGGAGCCAGTATGGGGGACATTATTAATCAAAGGGGCCAGGATAGAGGACCTTATTAAACAAAGGGGCTAGGACCGGGAACATTTTTTAACAAAGGGGCCATGATGAGGGATGTGGCGCCCCTGCGGGTTCAGTTGCCACAGAGGTACTGCATCTCACCCAGAGGTGTGGTATCTCACGCTCAGGTAAGGAAGGAGTACAGCCCGGGACCCTAACACCTGCATCCAACACTACACTACTCCAGACCAGCAGGAGGGGCAAGATGCGTCGCTTCCCTGCTGAGCCCTGTCCCTGGCTGGAGTGGGGGATACCAAAGTGCGGAGAGACCTGGGAGTTTGCTGAACCCCTCCCTGAGTGAGCACAGAATGCTGTGAGAAGTTACTCTAGTACTGGTAACTGGAAGTCTAAGAAACCGTGAGTAAACCCTGAGGCCTGCACCTTACTGTCTCTGTGATCATTATCTGCGCCATCCTCTGCACTGCACCATAACAGCAACATCTACACTGCCCTGGAGCTAAGCTCTCCCTGTGGAGAGCTAAACCAACTCTGCTGCATTCACACCAGCTCCAGAAGACCTGCTCCGCAGCGGCGGCTCCCTTTAGCCGCATACCACAGGTGGCGTCACGAACTGTATATAAGAACTATAAATCCCCCGTAAATAATATTCCCCTTTGGATTGACCGCCCTGGGTCATGGACCGGGTCACCGCCACTGTGACATCTCCCCTAGCACCGGCCCGGCACCGAGTACCCCACGGCCCAGGGGGCGCGTCAGGGACATTATTAAACAAAGGGGCCAAGACAGGGAAAATTATTATAGGATGGGGCCAGGATGGGGTACATTATTAAACATAGGGACTAGGATGAGGGACAATATTACAGGAAGTGACCAGGACGGGGGAAATTATTAAACAAGGGGGCCAGGATGAGGGACTTTATTAAACAAAGGGGCCAGTACAGAGGATACTGTGGAGACACAGGGTCAGTGGGTCCTGTTGTCCGCTGGCCTGGCTATCTATAGAAAGACCGCACGGGCCGGGGCTCATCCCATTGAATGCCCATACTCCTTCCCCGTGGGCAGAACACTATTCAGACAACACAGGGTGAAAGTACCACACTCTGGTAAGACTTTATTGATTCACCAACAGTTAACAGCATATATTACATTCCTAACAAAGACCCAAGATGGTGCGAGTGACAGAGTCTTACCCTTCGCTGGTTTGCCAGGGTTAAGAACCTCCGCAACTTAGGGGCATCCAGGGCCAACTACCCCAACCAGCAGCACCCCACTTTTGGCGGGTACCCACAGAGAGGAGGTAGCGGCAAGCCTAGGAAGTTGACCAAGCACAATGAGGAATGTGGGAGGTGACCGAATAGTCCCAACCTGGGTTATCCAAACAAATTTGTGGGCTCAGTGTTGGGCAGTGGAACAGTTCTGTAATCCACAAACTGGAACCATGGTCCCTAGGCTGAAGTCCTGTAGAATCACACTTTTGACAGGAGCAGTCTCCTTTTTATATCCCTCAGCTCCCATTTCAGGGCATTGTGTTCCATAGGATTGGGAGGAGATAGTCATGACTGTGCAAGGTGCCCAGGGCGGTAGCCATGAGCGAGCTGCTGCTCCATAAGCCCTGGCAACCCACAAACAAAACAAAACACCTGAATGGTTAATAAACTTCTTGAATGTGGTTTTGAGCACCTTGAGAGGTGCAGTTTTTAGAATGGTGTCACTTTTGGGTATTTTCTGTCATATAGACCCCTCAAAGTCACTTCAAATGTGATGTGGTCCCTAAAATAAAATTGTTTTGTAAATTTTGTTGAAAAAATGAGAAATCGCTTTTCAACTTTTAACCCTTATAACATCCTAATAAAAAAAAATATGTTTCAAAAATTGTACTGATGTAAAGTAGAGAAGTGGGAAATGTTATTTATTAACTATTTTGTGTGACAACTCTCTGACTTAGGGGGCACAAAAATTATAAACAGTGGGATCCGTTGAAGCGTTCCAGAGTTATTACCTCACAAACTGACAGTGGTCAGAATTGTAAAATTTGGCCTAGTCATGAAGGAGGCTTGGTGGGTAAAGGGGTTAAACAAAAGTGCCAGGATGGAGGACATTATAAAGCAAAGGGGCTAAGATGAAGGACATTATTACAGAATGGAGACAGGATTGGGGGACATTATTACAGGAAGGGACCATTATGGGTGGCATTATAAATCAAAGAGGCCAGGTCGGAGGACATTATTCAATAAAGGGACCAGGACAGGGGACATTATTACAGGAAGGAGCCAGGAAGAAGGAAATTCTTACAAGAAGGGGCCAAGATAGAGGACATAATTGAACAAAGGGCAAGGATGGGGATATTATTAAAGGAAGGGTTCCAGAATGGTGGACATTATTAAACAAAGGGGCAAGGATAGAGCATATTATTTAGCAAGGGGGACATTATTACAAGAAGGTGCCAGGATGGGGTACATTATTACAGGAAGGGGCCAGGAATTAGGACATTATTACAAAAAGAGGCCAGGTCAGAGGTCATTGTTAAACAAAGAGGCCAGGACGAGGGACATTATTATAGGTTGAGGACCAGGATTGGGGCCAGTACAGAGGATATTATTACAGTAAGGGAGAAGGACAGGGGACATTTTTAAAGGAAGGGGATTGGAGACATGATAACAGGAAGGGACCAGGAACCGGGCATTATTAGAAGATGGGGGACATAACTACTGTATGGGGGCCAGAATGGGAAACATACATTATTATTTTATGGTGGCGAGGCACATAATTACTGTGTAGGGCCAATCAGGGACTTTATCATTGTATGAAACTAATTGGGGGACATAATTACGGTATGGGGACAACATTACTGTATGGGGCCAGAATAGGGAACACTATAATTCCACAATGGGGAACATTAATAATATTCCCCATTGTGGTTTTTGCATTATTATTAATTTATGGGGACTCACAATATGGGATGTTCCAACTGTATTGAAAAGATATTACTGTATGGGGCAGAAATGGTGTTTGTTATTACTGTATTGTTGCCACTGGGGAGGGGGCACTACTGTTGTATTTGAGCAAAAAGGCAGACATTACTACAAAATAAAAGAGGAATTGTATTACTGCACGGAGGCCACAAAAGGGAAGGGGACATAAGCATTAATACTGTATGAGGGCTACAGAGGGGGACATTGCCACTGTGATTCCTGCGGATTCTGTTACTATGGGGTGAACAATAGAGAGGTACAGTACTGTTACTGTGCACAGCACCAGGGTGGCACTATTGCACTTTTTTTCTTCATCTGGTGCATTGTAGAAGTGGGAGAAAAAGTATGGCGGGTGCTGTCGAAGTGATCAATCATAAGTGTATGTGTGTTACTTTCTGCAGAGATGAGTCCTACCTGAAAGAAGTCATAGCGGTTTGTGCCGGATGAAGAAGAAAATGGAAAACGAACAGCTTTATTTGGATGCATTGCCGGTAGATCACTGGATTTATCTGTTTTACATATACTCATAGAATCTTCAGATCTCCTGTGTATAATGTCACCAGTGGTAATATTAGTGCTAATACTGTGGCATTATAATAAGCATCCGGTAGATGTCAGTGTCTACTGCAATAAGTAGTTGTATGCAGCGAGGCTGCAAACTAATGGGTAAAGAACAGATATAGTCTATATCTCTATAGTTATAATGTGGTGCCCTGCTTTGCATTAGTGCCACAGATCCTAGAGGTGTGCATGGACGGATTCCTCCACAAGAGGCCCTCACAGCATTCACACACCTCCACCTTCCACCTCAGACCACCAGAGGGAGCCCGATAGGGATATAAATAGGGAAGGTGGAGCTAGGCAGTTCAGTCTAGAGAACAGTTTCCTCAGGGGACAGAGGTAGTTCCAGTCCCTCTAGAGAGAGTTCAAACTCCAGAAGCTCAATCAGTGAGCCTAAGGCGTGCCGACGGCATAAGAGCGGTGAAGAGTAGCGAGGCCTACTGCCAGTGTGAAGCCTAGTGAGGGCCCCGAGTGCGGCCGAAGGCAAGTGGAGTAAGCGAGCTACATAGGGGGCAGAGGAGCTTAGCCAGCTCACTCCAAGTTCATTTACCGGACACTGGGTCCGCGTCTGCAGGGATCTCTAGGACCAGCTGAAACTACCGGAACTCCTGGCGAACTACATGTCCCTGGAACACCAGAAGCTGACCGTTATACCAGGGTCAGGAATCACAGAGGCCCAAGAGACTAGGGAGTGTGATCTCCAATGGAAGGCCCTACTACCAGGTCAGCAGGTGCAAGACAGAGACCAAGTTAGGCCTAGCTTCAGGCAGGCCATAAGCTTAACAGGAAAAGGCAAGAAACAGGAGGCTCCACACCCGCTCATTGGGGAGAGTCCTGAAGTGCACCCTTCACCCTAAAGTGCCCTGGATCATGCCTGAAACACCACCAGTAAAGGTACTGAAGTGAACTATCGTGTGTGTGCCTATTCTTCTTCTGACCCGGCTGGGTCCCCCCTGTCCTGCATCCCTTCTTCTACGCTGCCCTGAGGCCCCGCTCCACCTGTAGGGAGCCGCTCCAACCAAGCTGCCGGACCACCGGCCTCAGAGGACTGTAGCAGCGCTGGTGATCCTCACCAGACACCACAGGTGGCGTCACGAACTTTCCCTATTCCATACACCTTTCCCCCAATTCCTTCCTTGCTTTTAAGAGTGACCCCAGGGTACGGCCCCGGGAGCCGGCCACTGCGGCATCCCCCAAAACCAAACAGCAAGGCCCGGGCGCCGAGTCCCCATCCCCTGGGCGCGTCATCTCTTCCTGGCGTCACGAACAGGATTCCGTGCCCGCTGCAACGACGGAGTGTTGTGCCCATTGCCACCGGGTACTGTGCGCCTTTATTCTGAACTGTGTATTTAACTGTGGTGAAGATTGCACAGACAGGCTTATACTTTGATGTAGAGCAGCAATAGGTCTCAAAGGACGGAGCTACCAGGCGGTAGTAGAGCACCTTAGCTCGGAACATAGGCCTACACTCTTGACTGCCAGAGGGGTAGTGGATGTATGCAATGGGAGGGTGCCCGTATGCCTCCAAAACTATGGGGAGGAAGAGGTTAGATTACCACGCTACGCCACTGTTGCTAAACTGTACACAGTAAATAACAACTCCATACACACAGCGGAGTCCTTAACCTCACCAGACGAAGTGGAGGATAATGACCCGGCAACCCAGGTGGAGGATTGGTGTCAACAGCTCCATGTTGGGACAGACACCACTCCTGCCCATCAGAAGCAGGGTGTACACCGGGTGGTTCAGGAATACGCGCAGGTATTCAGTAAGCACCCACTTGACTTTGGGAGGATTAAGGGGGTTCAACACCATATCCTCACAGGTGACCCTCCACCCATCAAAGAACGTTACCGGCCTATACCACCAGCACACTACCAGAAGGCGAAGGAGATGTTGCATGACATGAAGAAGGCAGGGGTAGTAAGGGATAGTTGTAGTCCCTGGGCAGCTCCCCTAGTTTTAGTCAGGAAAAAGGACGGAAGCATGAGAATGTGTGTAGATTACAGACAAGTAAATCGCATTACACATAAAGATGCATACCCTTTACTACGTATAGAGGAATCCCTGGCTGCCTTAAAGCGTGCAAATTACTTCTCCACCCTTGACCTCACTAGTGGGTACTGGCAAGTAGCTGTTGCTGAGGAGGGTCGGGAGAAGACGGCCTTCACCACCCTGATGGGACTCTGCGAGTTCAATAGTATGCCGTTTGGACTCTGCAACGCCCCCGGAACGTTCCAGAGATTGATGGAATGCTGCCTGGGACACCGCAACTTCGAGACTGTACTACTATACCAGGACGACGTGATAGTGTACTGCAAAACGAATGAGGACCACTTGAAGCACCTGGCGGAGGTATTTGAGTCGTTGTCCCGGTATGGGAAGAAGCTGAAGCCCTCAAAGTGCCACCTGCTCAAGCGAAAGGTACAGTACCTGGGGCACATCGTTAGTCTAGAGGGAGTAGCACCAGACCCGGAGAAGGTCACTGCCATCCAGAAATGGCAGGAGCCGAAGAGCCTCAAGGAGGTACGTCAGTTCCTGGGACTAGTCGGGTATTACCGGAGGTTTGTGAAGGACTATACAAAGAAAGCGGCGCCTCTGCAAGACCTCCTGGTAGGACAGTCCCCCAGAGGCAGAAATCCCCCGTTCCAGTGGGGTAAGGAGCAAGCTGAATCCTTTAATGTGATGAAGGAGATCCTGACCGGCGAAGAGATCCTTGCCTACCCTGACTACAGCCAACCGTTCCTGCTGTATACTGATGCCAGCAACGAAGGATTAGGAGCTGTACTGAGTCAGAAGCAGAATGGCAAAGAGAAGGTGATCGCCTATGCAAGCAGGAAGCTCCGCCCGACCGAGAGGAACCCAGAGGACTATAGCAGCTTCAAGTTGGAGTTCCTGGCCCTGGTCTGGGCCATCACCGAGCGGTTCAAGCACTATCTAGCCTCCAGTAAGTTCACTGCCTTCACTGATAACAACCCCTTGACTCATCTAGAAACAGCCAAGCTAGGAGCCATGGAGCAACGATGGATGGCTCGGCTGTCAAACTACCAATTCACTATTAAGTACCGGGTGGGTCGCAAGAACGCCAACGCCGATGCCCTGTCCAGGATGCCTCACCAGTCAGACACTGAAGAAGAAGTGGATGACCTGGAGGAGATTGAACTACCCGCCTTTCATTGGAATGGAATGGTCCACGAGCAACGAGCCTCCAGGAGGCCTCGTGGTAAAACGTTGAACCCCCTGCCTCACCACAGCTGGAAGGAGACCCAGGACAGCGACCCGGTTGTCAGCTGTATCAAAGAGCTTATAACCCAGGAAGGTTCCTCCCTGGAGAAGGAAGCGTCTCTACAAGCCAAGCAGCTGTGGAATGAGAAGAGCCGGCTGTTCATCTATAGAGAGAAGCTGTGCCGGAGGTACGTCAACCCCAAAACCCATGAGATGGTATGGCAGATAGTGGTGCCCAAGACAGACATCCAGATGGTGTTGAAGGCCTACCACGATCAGGCGGGGCACTTTGGCTGGAAGAAGCTAGAAACCCTGCTGAAGTGTCGGTTTTATTGGGTAGGAATGCACAGTTCCATTGAGAGGTGGTGCCAGAATTGGTGAGTCTACATTAGCCTATTTTCTTATTTCTCCACCATGATTAAATGCATTTAATTTAATGTCAAGGGTCATGCACTGGGATTCTCAAATGTCATCAAAAAGGAAGTAGGAAAAAAAAGAAAAGCAGCTA
The DNA here is from genome assembly GCF_046119375.1 of Phyllobates terribilis. Taxonomy (NCBI): domain Eukaryota; kingdom Metazoa; phylum Chordata; class Amphibia; order Anura; family Dendrobatidae; genus Phyllobates; species Phyllobates terribilis. The sequence continues at coordinate 74,749,201 of NW_027362762.1, forward strand.
TATCGTGTGGTGAGGGAAGGATACAGGATTTTTAATCCAAGTATATTAGAATATAGTTTAGATTATGGCATTAAATAGATATAGATTTAGGATGAAAATGAATTTGGATTTTGGACCACCACTTTAATTACTGATTATTTGCAGGCTGCAGTATTAGTGTTATTGACGCGCCCAGGGGATGGGGACTCGGCTCCCGGGCCTTGCTGTCGCTACTCTTCACCGCTCTTATGGCATCGGCACGCCTTAGGCTTACTGACTGAGCTTCTGGAGTCTGAACTCTCTCTAGAGGGACTGGAACTACCTCTGTCCCCTGAGGAAACTGTTCTCTAGACTGAACTGTCTAGCTCCACCTTCCCTATTTATATCCCTATCGGGCTCTCTCTGGTGGACTGAGGTGGAAGGTGGAGGTGTGTGAATGCTGTGAGGGCCTCTTGTGGAGGAATCCGTCCATTCACCCCTCTAGGATCTGTGGCACTAATGCACAACAGGGCGTCACATTCCCCCCTAGCAAAGCTCAGTACTCCCGGACTGAAGTACTTTTTATAATAACAATAATAACAATCTTCCCTTTATGGGAGGCACTTTGCTTGAACGTTACATAATAAAACATTATAAATAACAAATATATACATATATATACAATAAGCAACCTCGAAATTCAAGTCTCTTCTGGTGAGGTTCCCCGACAGGATGTCCATCTCACAGGGTAGAGTACTTGGTAGCTTGAGGGACCTGTCCAAAGCAAACTCTCCACGTAGGCAATGGGGTGGCTGCAGGGCATGGTGATCCTGAGTTGGACCTCCGCTTGTGCCACATCAGACAGGTTTTTCTTCTGAGGTCACCTAAAGGGGCACTCCTGGGAGTGCAATTATTTACAACAAATAGTTTTTCGGCTGCACATAGTCCTCAGCCACAAAGTTCTTTATGTACCCTGACGGGTAACTAGGGGTAACAAGGGAAGTGTCCATTTCACTTAGATTGTCCATTATAAGGCAAAACACAAGTTAATAAATACATATACATGAAAATACACAATATAATACCCCAGTGGCAACTATTTACACTGTCAGAGTTTCCTTCTTTACTCTCTATATCTGACAGGGGTCTGACCTCGTGTGCTATGTGTCGACCTACGTGGTACTGGGATGCATGAGGCACTAGTATTTGCACTACCTCCCATTCTGTCAGTTCTAAGTGTTGGGGAACTGCAGGGTCGCCTTAACCTCTCCACAGGACTGGCAAGTATACAATTGGCTGGGCCTTCTTGCTCTGCTCCAACCGGGAATCCTTCTTCCGGGGATTCTTCTTGAGCTGGCTCTTCTGCAGCACTTACAGGGTCAACTTGCTGTGGAGGGTCCTCTGGCTGTTGATAGAAGTGGATCACAGGTATTATTACTGCTCCTCCTAGTTGAGTCCAATCTGCCGGGAAATCTCCTAAGTCAGTATGGAGTACTGCTTCTTTAGGCTCCTCCGGTACGGTGAGAGGCACTTCTTCTTGGGGATTTAGCAGGTCTGGACACAACTTCAGATGGTCTCTAGATACCGTTGCAGTCGTTATTCCTCCGTCTTTGCTTATCAAACAGGTCTTCTTGTTATCAAATCTTGAATTCAACACAGTGTAGGGTTCTCTCGCCCACTGGTCATCAAGTTTGTGGTTTCTCCTTTTCCTCTTTAACACCACTTCTCCTGGTGTGAAGGGTTCTGCGGGCGCATTTTTATTGTAGTGGGCTTCCTGCTTGTCCATCACCCGAGTGAGACTGTCTTCGACACAGGCCTGTACTCTTCTGTACTGCTCCTGTCTGGTCGTGTCCCAGTCCTCAGTGGACATATCTGCTTCTGGTTTTACTACGCCAAGCTCCAGGTCCATGGGCAACTTCCCGGGTCTGGCTCGCATGAGATATGCTGGAGTACAATTGGTGGAACTCACAGGTATGTTGTTGTACAGATCTACCAGGTCAGGTAGTAGATCTACCAATGCCAGGCGTGAGATAAAAGGTCTTGAGGTCCATCAGGTCATCCCTAAAATCAATAGATCTAGAATTGTAGGAAGGAAGGGTAAAAACAAAAATGAAAAGGGGACATAAAATGACATTAGATAAGTAGCAAATATGGTTATCAAGCATGTTAATAAAACATTACTTCAAGGAATTCTTGATTCAGGATTCCTGACTCCTAGGGAAATCTGCACGTCAAGCAGGTTTGCGTCCAAGATCTCCATGGAAGCAATGGCATAGTCTTGAGCACACCACAGAAAAAAACCCAGTTATAATCAATAGTGATTGAAATGAGCAGAAATTTTAAAAAGTTGAGGAAAGTACCCAGGCAACTATATGGCTAAAGTTATATATATTTAGGCCTTAAGTGAAATCTTTACAGGGACTAGTAATAGCAACCCTAAATTGTCATGTTAAATCTCAGAAACCAAGGAAGGATGAACATCTCTTATGTAAATTTATCAAGAGGTGTATTGTCTGAATGGCTAAGGCAATGGAGTGGATTGGGTGGAGTTTGGATCCGCTTCTTGTGGTTTGATTGCCATAGTGAAGTGACAGTAGCAATGGATGCCCCTATTCCAAATCTGAAATCTCCGTGAGCAGAATGTCCAAAGTTTTACAGAAAGTAGATAGGTCTCTATATGCTGTCATGAAAACCGAACGACAGTCCATCCTAGCTGTAAGTGTAAGAGAGAAAGGAAATCCCCAGCAGTAAATGATATAGCAGTCGCGAAGAGTAAAGAGCAGGGGGGTGAGGTGTCGCCTTTTCTGCAGTGTTATCCAAGAAAGGTCCACATGCTGCATTCTTTAGACATAATAGCTTCTTAAGTGGTGTAGTCATGTAGTCATCTAGTCATGTACGCAGCATATAATGTTGCGGGTTAAGGATGAGGTCTCCTTTGGTCTGGGAGCACGGTGAGCTCTGTTCAGTTTGATTTGTTGGAATGTGGTGGACCTAGGATTCCATTAATGATAGATTCTATTATTTTCTGAAGGTCCTCAATTCTCTCAGATTCAGGTAGGCCCCTCAATTAAACATTATTGCGCCTTCCTCTATTGATTTGGTCCTCCAGATGCCGATTGGCAACCCTGAGAGCCTCTGCATGAGAGAAAACGGTTTCTTGTAGAAGGGTCATGTGTTTACGTGTGTCATCATGAGCCCCCTCCAGTGATTCCACGCATTCCGCAATAAGTTTGATATCTTTACAGATCGCAGTGATCTCACATCTACAAGTGGTTTTCACTTCTGAGATGAGGGCTTTAAAGTCTTCTTTGTTTATTATAAGTTAGAGGGAAACACTTAAGGTATAGAGGAGCTTGAGGGAGAGTTAGTATTTTGAAGGAGTGAGATCAAAGGTGTCATACCATGGATTCGGTCCCTCAGTGAGGCCAGAGAGATGGTGTAGCCCCCAGATTGTCAGGGGGCGGGTCAGCCTGTTCTCCAGAGATGAAAGCTCCTTTAGTTGTACCCTTTAGTGGAGGTCTTTGTGGCTTAGAAGGCATATTGTGTTCAAGGGGGTATGTTGTTGCCTTCACTAATTTCTGCTGGAGATAAAGACGGTTATATTTGAGAACAAGGGTGCAATTATAGAAAAAGGCCATGAGATGTCAGCAGAGCACTGCAAGAAATTGAGACTGAGCGTAAGATTTTAAGTGATGGAATCGCCCAGATCTTTTCAGCGCCTCAGAGTGATTCAGGCCTGTGAGGAAAGGCTATGTGATCACTACACCTCCATGTCAGAGGTAGTCTCCAAGGAAGGGCACAAGGTCTCTGGCCTATACCGCTCCAAGATGGCAGCTAAAGGTGGGAAGCAGCAGGGGGACCCCAACTGGGATTACAGTAAGGCCCCACAACATCTCCAGAGTGCTGAAGGAGAAGGGCACTGGGTGAGAAATCCCTCAACTGGGGTACTGTGTGGCCAGAGGGAGGAATCCCCACTGATGAGGCATGTTTGTCTGGTTCTAGCCGCGTGGGTCTTGACTTTTGCATCACTGCCGGCCCACACCTCATCTGGCTGTGAGGATATGGGTAAGCCCCTGAAGAAGATGCGAGGGAGGCCTCCTTCTTTAGGAACTCCTCACCACCAACAGGAGTCTCTCCACAAGGGGAAAGCGAAGCCGGAACGCAGGACAGCCCACAGGAAAGTCTGCGGCTTCAGGCAGTCAGGTAGGCCTTAACTTGCAGAGGTGGTGTCTGCCTGCAAGAGTGGGCTCAAAGGGATCCTCTTGGCTCGATGGGGTCAGAGAAGGTTTTCCTGGTGATTGATGGAGCTTTTCCTGCATGGATTCCACGGATTTACTTGGGTAGGCCCAGACCTCTCTCAGATGTGTCGGTCTCCTCCAGCTTCTGGAGGGGCTGTGTGGGGGGGATCAGTATGGAGAAGAGGCAGCATGGGAAGGACTGTGTGAAGAAAAGGCTCAATATGGAGTGTGGGGACAGTGTGAAGAGGGGGCTCAACTTGAAGTAGAGGAATAGTGGGGGATCGGCATGGGGGAACAATGTGGAGGTCATATTTTATAATGGACCAAGGTATGGTGGGTATAACTCTTATGGGAGGACAGTGTGGCAATTGTGATTCACCAGGGCATGCAGTATGGTGGTGGTCATAGTATATAACCAGGACAGTGTGGTGGGGATATTTTATAGGAGAGAATAGTGTGAACATCATGAAACATAAGAGGAACAATGTGAGAGTTGTTTTGTGCAGGGAGCAGAGTGAGGAGCAATTATTGTATTCAGGGCTTATTTACGGCACAGAATAGGTGGTGATTTTTATTCAGGTGGCATTCTAATTTCTGTATTATTTTTAAAGACACTGTATCAGTGCTATAGAACAGAGGTCCCCAACCGCCGGTCCGCGGACCAGGAGCGGGCAGTTGGGGTTTTTCAGCCGGTCCGCGGGGAGAGGGGGCCCCTCCAGCCTCCAGCAGGGCCGCCATCAGGGCATGACTGCCCTGACTCCAGTATGGGGCCCGGCCGGTAGGAGCCCCCTCGGAGCCCCCCTCTTGTGCGTCTCTCTCCTCATGGGGCCCCCGGCCCCATGCTAAGCGCCGGGTCCGGGACATCTTAGCGCTGCGCTGCTGCGGCAGCACCGTCATGATTCCCCTGACTTCCGGTCATGTGACGGCGCCGTCACATGGCCGGAAGTCAGGAGAACCTGGTGTCAGCGATTTGGACGAGCGCCAGGATTCTGCAGGGATCGCATGGGGGTAAGTATAACAAGTTTTATTTTTTTTTAAATACAATTAACTAGTAGTGGGGGGAATGGGAGATGCACATGGGGGGAGGGGAGAGATGAGAGATGCACATGGGGGAGGGGAGAGATGAGAGATCCACATGGGGGGGAGGGGAGAGATGAGAGATGCACATGGGGGAGGGGAGAGATGAGAGATCCACATGGGGGGGAGGGGAGAGATGAGAGATGCACATGGGGGAGGGGAGAGATGAGAGATCCACATGGGGGGGAGGGGAGAGATGAGAGATGCACATGGGGGGGAGGGGAGAGATGAGAGATGCACATGGGGGGAGGGGAGAGATGAGAGATGCACATGGGGGGAGGGGAGAGATGAGAGATGCACATGGTAGGGAGGGGAGAGATGAGAGATGCACGGGGGGGTGAGAGATGCACGGGGGGGTGAGAGATGCACGGGGGGTGGATGAGAGATGCACGGGGGGTGGATGAGAGATGCACGGGGGGGTGAGAGATGCACGGGGGGATGAGAGATGCACGGGGGGTGGATGAGAGATGCACGGGGGGGTGAGAGATGCACGGGGGGGATGAGAGATGCACGGGGGGTGGATGAGAGATGCACGGAGGGGATGAGAGATGCACGGAGGGGGATGAGAGATGCACGGAGGGGGATGAGAGATGCACGGGGGTGAGCTGCACATGGGGGGGTGAGAGATGCACATGGGGGGGTTATGTTTACATAACTTTGTTGCCTTATGAAGGGCGGGGGGGGCCCCCAAAAATTTCTTGCACAGGGGCCCACTACAGTCTGTGTCCGCCCCTGGGATGAAGTAAATGCAGCTGAACAGCAGCTGTCAGGACAGCTGCCCTGTCCTGCTGCAGGGCGTGATGGGGCCTCAGTGATGCGGCTCCTGGCACAGCACATTATGTGGGGCTCCTGGCGGGGACCTGGTCTACACTATATGATAAGTATGCACTAAACTCCAAATCCCTCCATTACCCCGCCCCCATATGACCAAAGCCCCGCCCACCCCACCCCCTCCTTGCTGGGCCATGGAAAAATTATCTTGCTTCAAGCCGGTCCCTGGTGCAAAAAAGGTTGGGGACCACTGCTATAGAACACTGGAGAAGATAAAAGTCTGCAAACACAGACTAACGAAATTCCTCTTCTGGACATGAATGCTGATATTCTAATTCTACTAGGGATGGACATTCTGAAAGTCCACAAGGTGCGCCAACAATGCAATGGCCCAGATGATGCTCAATATGCCCAAAGACTCGATCTAGGCTGGGTAATCGTGGGCAATGTATGTCTGGATAAGAGTCACAAGGCATCCGAAATCAACTCCTTTAAAACGTATGTACTTCAAAATGGTCGCACAACTCACTTCAAACCATGCTCTCATCACTATGAAGTGAAAGAAAGGTTCTCTGACTTCATCCAAGAGCCTGACATCATTCCCACTCCCTATAGTGATGACTTAGGGAAAACAGTGTTTCGCACAACACAAGATGACAACAAGGCCGGCTTATCCATAGAAGACAAGGAGTTTATTAAAATAATGAACAGTGTATTCTTCAAGAACAAATCTGACAGTTGGGTTGCTCCCTTACCCTTCAAAGCTACAAGGGCCAAGCTTCCTAACAACCGAGAACAGGCCTTATCCAGGTTCATCTCACTGCAGAGAACATTGAGAAACAAGCCTGAAATGAAGGATCATTTCGTAGCCTTTATGGACAAGATATTTCGCAATGACCACGCAGAGCCAACTCCACCCTTGCAAGCCAATGAAGAATGCTGGTATCTACCTTCTTTTGGAGTGTATCATCCAAGAAAGCCTAAACAAATCAGAATGGTGTTCGATTCAAGCGCCAAACACGATGGTATATCTCTGAGCGACATTCTCCTCACTGGTCCCACCCTGACTAATAACCTGGTGTGAGTGCTCATGAGATTCAGAAAAGAGCCAGTCGCCATTACTGCTGACATTGAACAAATGTTCCATTGTTTCACTGTGCGACAAGATCACAGAAATTATCTGTTTTCTATGGCACCGAGACAACGACACCAACAAGGAAATGGTTGAATACTACATGAAGGTGCATGTGTTCGGAAACAGTCCTTCTCCTGCAGTTGCTACATACGGCCTACGTAGGACTGCTTCTGATGGCGAATCAGAGTTCGAGAAGGATGCCGAACAGTTCATTGAGAAGGACTTCTATGTGGACGACGGTCTCAAATCCCTGCCCACAGCGGAAGTGTCATGGGTGTGTCAGAAGTGACAGACAGTCGCCCTGTAGTTTGTTGCAGGAGATCTCTTTGTTTGGCATTACAGACATCTGCTTGAAGCCGTCTCTCTAGGACCCAGCGGCTACCTTCCTCTGGCTGCCTAACACCCCGGCCTGAGTGTATAAATACCTGCTGTGTGCCAGAGGGAGGTACCGGCGATATTCACATTATCCCTTGTGAAGGCTTGAGCAAGAGCAGTACTTCTACCGCTCTGGTGCTATAGGACGTGTCTGGAGTCGATTAAAGCAAAGCGATTTTCCCTTGTTTGTCCCTCCTTGTTGTCTGTAGTGGTCAGTGGGGATCGACTAGCGCTCATCTCCTCCCCTCCCTAGCCAGGGCCCACTGCCAGGGAAAGTCAGGGTGAGGTACGCGCGTGGCAACTGGTGAAGAACCAATATAGGGATGTTAGTGGAGACAGGGTGAGATTAGATCTACCTAGGAGGTCTCCACTCTCCCATTTCCCTAGAGTATGGGCTCCCTTTCCCTCTTCCCTTTGTGTTGCACTAAGTCTTTCCTACACCTTGCGTGACAGTCGCCCTGCAGTTGGTTGCAGGAGATCACTACGTTTGGCATTGCAGACACCTTCTTATAGGTTGTCTCTCTAGGACCCAGCGACTACGTTCCTCTGGCTAATTAACACACTGGCCTGGGTGTATAAATACCTGCTGTCTGATAGGAGGAGGTGCCGGCGATACTCACATTACCCTTTGTGAAGGCTCGGAGCAAGTGTTTTACGTCATCCTCTCTGGAACTATGAGAATAGGTGTTAATCTCTCTGAAGTCGACTAAAAGCTAAGCTATCTTCCCTTGTTTGTTCCCCCTTGTTGTCTTTAGTGGTCAGTGGGGAATGACTAGCGCTCATCCCCCTCCCTTACCTAGCCAGGGCTCAACTCCAGGGAAAGACAGGGCGAGGTTCGCGTACGGCAATTGGTGAAGAGCCAATACAAGGACGTTAGTGGAGACAGGGTGATTTTAGATCAGCCTAGGAGGTCTCCACTCCCCCCTTTCCCTAGAGTCTGGCCTCCCTTTTCCTCTTCCCTTTGTGTTGCACTAAGTCTTTCCCACACCTTGCATGACAAGAAGAAGCCTTAGATCTTCTCAAACAGACACAAGGTATGCTTTCTAAAGCTCATTTAACATTTCATAAAATTGCCTCCAATAGTGCTGTTGTCATGAAGGCCTTGCACCCTAATGATCATGCTGCTGAATTCAGAGACTTGAATCTAGGCTCAGACAATCCACCAGTACAGAGAAGTCTGGGCTTGAGATGGAACTTGTTAAAGGACTCCTTCAGCTTTTAGGTTAGTGGTGCAGAAAAACCATTTACTAAGCGTGGGGTTCTGTCAGTGAACAGTCTATACGATCCACTCGGGTTTGTTACACCCCTGACTATACAAGGCAAGCTTCTGTTAAGACAACTCTCAGTCTATTAAGGACTGAGATGTACCACTCCCTGCTGACAAACAACTAAAATGGAAGTCATGGAGGGAATCTCTTTGCGCCTTGGATAAAATCCACATACCACATTGTTACACTCCAGCATCCCTTGCTACGAGTCAAAGGAAAGAGATCCACATATTCTCTGATGTCTCTACTGAAGCTATTGCAGCTGTTGCCTATTTGAAGGTTATAGACTCCCATGACGCCCATGTTGGATTTCTATTTGGAAAGACTAAATTGGCTCCTAACTCAGAGCACACCATACCCAGACTTGAGCTCTGTGGGGCTGTACTAGCCACATGGATTGCAGACTTTATACAGAGTGAACTAGCTATTCACATGAATGACACAAGATTCTACACAGACAGCAAGGTTGTTCTGGGCTACATATACAACCAGACAAAACGGTTCTATGTCTATGTCAGTAACAGCGTAGAAAGGATCAGGAAATCCTCTAAACCTGAGCAATGGCAGTATGTTCCATCCCATCTTAACTCTGCTGACCTTGCTACCAGACCAGTGTTTGTTGGTGCTTTTTCAAATTCTTCTTGGTTAACAGGACCGGAGGTCCTTTTCAGCCAGTTTGAAAAGACTGCCTTTGAAGACAGCTTCAGCCTTCAAGATCCGGACGTCGACCCAGAGATCCGTCCTGATGTCAGCACCCTCATCACCAAATCCAAGGAGAAAGTGGGCTTGGACTGTCGGCGATTTGATCGCTTCTCCAGATGGACAAGGCTTGTTCGTGCAATTGCAAGGTTAGTCCATATCGCACAATGCTATCGCAATAAGGACAGTAATGTTGAGTGTCGCGGTTGGCACATCTGTCATAAGCCTCTCTCTGCAGAAGACATTGCTCTGAGTGAACTGTTTGTGATACGTAATGTGCAGCAGAAAGTTTTTCACAAGGAACTGGAATGTATATGTAAAAAACAAGATGTTCCTAAAAATAGCCCCATTGTCGACTTATATCCGGTAATTGAAAAGAAGCATTTACTGAAAGTCGGTGGTCTTTTAAACAAATCCAAGTTGGAGGAGTCAGACAGGAATCCTCTAATCATTCCTGGCCATCACCATATCACCACTCTACTAATACGACATTACCATAAAAAAAATCAAACATCAAGGCAGACACCAAAGGTGCCTTAAGAGTTGCAGGCTTCTGGATTCTGGGAGCAAAGAGATAGGTTTCCCATTTAATTCATCATTGTGTTCAGTGTCGCAAGACAAGAGGAAAACTGCAACAACAGATGCCTGATTTTCCTGCTAATAGGACAAACACAGAGCCACAATCTACCTATGTTGGTTTGGACGTTTTTGGCCCATGGGAAGTCACTGCACGTAGGACCAGAGGCGGACATGGAGAGAGTAAACGTTGGGCAGTGTTGTTCACATGCATGAGTGTAGGAGCAATACACATAGAAGTAATAGAATCAATGGATTCCTCCAGTTTTATCAATGCCTTAAGACGATTCCTCACCATACGAGGACCAGTCAAGCAAATAAACAAACTTTGTAGGTGCCTGTCGAGGACTACAATTAAATTCAACACCAGTCCAGGACTTCTTGGCAAACAATTGCTGTTCGTGGGTCTTCAACCCTCCTCACGCTTCCCATATGGGCAGATCATGGGAAAGAATGATAGGCATCACTCGTAGGATACTGAGGTCTATGTTGATGGACTCAAACCTTTCGAGACTCACTCACGAGACCTTAACCACTTTTTTAGCAGAAGTGTCTGCTATTGTAAACTCAAGACCTCTTGTTCCCATATCTATGGATCCAGAATCTCCTACTATTCTTACATCACCTACTCTCCTCACTCAGAAACTTGGAACCGTTCCTATCCCACCTGAAAACTCTGTGTCCGGCAACAAATATCATGTACAACATCTGGTTAATTGTTTCTGGAGTAGATGGAAGATGGAGTACCTTACTCTCCTCCAAAGAAAGAAAATGGCAACAAGTAAAACCGAGCTTACAAGTAGAAGATCTTGTCCTCATGAAAGACCAGAAGGCGGAAAGAAATGCATGCCCCATGGGACTTATATCAAAAACCTTTCCAAGCGAAGATGGCAAGATGCGCAAAGTGGAAGTGACAGTCACGAAGCGAGGTGACCCCAAATCTTTCATTATGCCTATATCAGAGGTTATCTTCCTCATGTCAGTTGAGAATTAACAACTATCCATTCAACCAGAAGGAACTTTCGGACTACTTAAGATGCTCTCTTGATTGCAACCAGGAACTGTAACTTTTGGATTACAATTGGGTTGGAGACAGTTTGGCCTAGTGCGGCTTCTCCAATCCGAAGATGGGTTATCCTTTGGATTACTTCAGGAACTTGTTATAGACATTCGTCTACCTCGTTTATATGTTAATGTTATTGTTGAATTGCATGCACTCTTTGTCTTTCAGGTTGAGGTATCCCTCAGGGTACTTCAGGAAAACATCTCTACTTCTAGACTGTTAAAATGGTGAAATCCAAGGATTTCAGACAGGGTGTGTGTTGTTAGCTAATTGTTTGCAAAGACTTTCAGCCATTTTGGAACATTTACTTAATGTTATATCTTAGTGTAGATATAATATGGCTATTGTATTTGTTGTACTTTGCTACCATCTACTGGCCATTGTTTTAATACGTCGGTTATGTATTATTACTGTGTTACCCACAATCCTTCCTGTCTGCAACCCCTCCTATCTTTTCCACACTTGCTTCTTCTTGTCAGTGCCATCTTGGACAACACATGCTACAGGACTGGAGAAAGGATTCTCTTGTTACCTCTACCTGGCACTTCTAATAACCTGCAGTTCTAACTTCTACCTCATCTTCATCCTCTCATTTTCCTTGACATTTCATCTCATCAAAGTGCTGTGAATAAAACCTGTTGAAATGTATAACTGCATCATCCTTCCGGACTATCACGTGCAGTTTATAAGAATAGAAGCACAGGTTAGTGAGTAACGCTATCTGCCATTGCTTATACACCGCGTGCAGAATTATTAGGCAAATGCGTATTTTGATCACATGATACTTTTCATACATGTTGTCCTACTCCAAGCTGCATAGGCTTGAGAGCCAACTACCAATTAAGTAAATCTGGTGATGTGCATCTCTGTAATGAGGAGGGGTGTTGACTAATGACATCAACACCCTATATAAGGTGTGCTTAATTATTAGGCAACTTCCTTTCCTTTGGCAAAATGGGTCAGAAGAGAGATTTGACGGCCTCTGAAAAGTCCAAAATTGTGAGATGTCTTGCAGAGGGACGCAGCAGTCTTGAAATTTCCAAACTTTTGAAGCGTGATCACCGAACAATCAAGCGTTTCATGGCAAATAGACAACAGGGTCGCAAGAAGCGTGTTGGCCAAAAAAGGCGCAAAATAACTGCCCATGAATTGAGGAAAATCAAGCATGAAGCTGCCAAGATGCCATTCGCCACCAGTTTTGCCATATTTCAGAGCTGCAACGTTACTGGAGTATCAAAAAGCACAAGGTGTGTGATACTCAGGGACATGGCCAAGGTAAGGAAGGCTGAAAAATGACCACCTTTGAACAAGAAACATAAGATAAAACGTCAAGAATGGGTCAAGAAATATCTTAAGACTGATTTTTCAAAGGTTTTATGGACTGATAAAATGAGCGTGACTCTTGATGGGCCAGATGGATGGGCTAGAGGCTGGATCAATAAAGGGCAGAGAGCTCCACTCCGAGTCAGACGCCAGCAAGGTGGAGGTGGGGTACTGGTATGGGCTGGTATTATCAAAGATGAACTTGTGGGACCTTTTCGGGTTGAGGATGGAGTGAACCTCAACTCCTAGACCTACTGCCAGTTTCTGGAAGACAACTTCTTCAAGCTGTGGTACAGGAAGAAGTTGGTATCGTTCAAGAAAAACATGATTTTCATGCAGGACAATGCTCCATCACATGCATCCAACTACTCCACAGTGTGGCTGGCCAGTAAAGGTCTAAAAGAAGAAAAAATAATGACATGGCGCCCTTGTTCACCTGATCTGAACCCCATAGAGAACCTGTGGTCCATCATAAAATGTGAGATCTACAGGGAAGCAAAACAGTACACCTCTCGGAACAGTGTCTGGGAGGCTGTGGTGACTGCTGCACGCAATGTTGATCGAAAACAGATCAAGCAACTGACAGAATCTATGGATGGAAGGCTGTTGAGTGTCATCATAAATAAAGGTGGCTATATTGATCACTAATTTTTTTGTTTTTGCATGTCAGAAATGTTTATTTCTAAATTTTGTGCACTGATATTGGTTTACCTGGTGAAAATAAACAAGTGAGATGGGATTATATTTGGTTTTTATTAGGTTGCCTAATAATTCTGCACAGTAATAGTTACCTGCACAAAAAGATATCCTCCTAAGATAACCAAAGCTAAAAAAAACCCACTCCAACTTCCAAAAATATTAAGCTTGGATATTTATGAGTCTTTTCGGTTGATTGAGAACATAGTTGTTGATCAATAATAAAAATAATCCTCTAAAATACAACTTGCCTAATAATTCTGCACACAGTGTACAGAGATCCGTGTTCACATCTCTCAGACAAATCTCACCTACGTACATCGGCAGCAGAATACACCCCATAGTCATCCATGTAGTATAATGCATTCCCATAGTCACCCATAAAGTATAATGCACCTCCATAGTCATACATATAGTATAATGCACTCCTCAGTCATCCATAAAGTATATTGCACAGCCCATAGTCATCCATAAAGTATAATGGACTCCCCATAGTCATCCATAAAGTATAGTGCACCCCATAGTCATCCATAGTAGTATGGCCACTGATTTAAATAAATAAATACTCACCTTACCTTCACTCCCCCGCGTCCTCCTGTGAAGCCGGCAGCTGAATTCAGCATGCGACGGCAGCGCATAACGTCACTGCCATGCACCTCGTCACGTGCATGCCGACGTCAGCTGCTGGCCTCTCATTGGCTGGCAGCATGTATTGTGGCACGCAGACCCGATGTGTCTGGACGCACATCCAGTTGAAGTTTTTGCTGGCGTTGGTGGGCCCCTGACCCGCCGGGCCCGGTCACAGCAGCGACCACAGTTGTTATGCCCCTGCTACTAGGTACTAGCCATACAATGTGCCCAAACTTGTGCATCGGCCCATTTTCCTTTTTGTATTTAAAATGTAAAAAGATGAAAACATTTTTTTTCCTAAAATACAAAGGAAATGTGTCATCTTTAACTTTAGGCCTTTTAGAGATCATTAGATCTTCAATTTGATTAACTGTTCATAATAACAGTATGTCCTTCATCCTGGCCCCATCCTGGTAAATATATCCCCCATCTTGGTATATGTCCCCCATTCTACCGCTGTTCTTTAATGTCTAGAAGAAAATAAACCATTATACTCACCAGGGGAGTACATAGAAGAAGGATAATGCAACCTCCATAGTCATCCATGTAGTATAATGCATCCCACAGTCCGCCATATAATATACTGCACAGCTCATATCCTTTATATAATGTAATGCACACCCCATAGTTCTCCATAAAGTATAATGCACCCCATAGTCATCCATAAAGTATAATGCACTACCCATAGTCATCCATGTGGTATAATGCAACCCTATAGTCACCCATAAAGTATAATGCACCCCCATAGTCATCTATGTAGTATAAAGCACTCCCCATAGTCATCCATAAAGTATAATGCACCCCCATAGTCATCCATGTAGTATAATGCAACCCCATAGTCACCCATAAAGTATAATGCATCCCCATAGTTATCCTATAAAGTATAATGCACCCCCATAGTCATCCATGTAGTATAATGCAACCCTATAGTCACCCATAAGTTATCATGCACCCCCATAGTCATCCATGTAGTAAAAAGCAACCCCATAGTCACCCATAAGTATAATACACCCCATAGTCATCCATGTAGTATAATGCAACCCCATAGTCATCCTATAAAGTATAATGCACCCCCATAGTCATCCATGTAGTATAACGCAACCCTAGTCACCCATAAAGTATAAAGCACTCCCATAGCCACCCATAAAGTATAATGCACCCCCATAGTCATCCATGTAGTAAAAAGCAACCCCATAGTCACCCATAAAGTATAATACACCCCATAGTCATTCATGTAGTATAATGCAACCCCATAGTCATCCTATAAAGTATAATGCACCCCCATAGTCATCCATGTAGTATAATGAAACCCCATAGTCGCCCATAAAGTATAATACACCCCATAGTCATCCATGTAGTATAATGCAACCCCATAGTCATCCTATAAAGTATAATGCACCCCCATAGTCATCCATATAGTATAATGCAACCCCATAGTCATCCTATAAAGTATAATGCACCCCCATAGTCATCCATGTAGTATAATGAAACCTCATAGTTGCCTATAAAGTATAATGCACCCCATAGTCATCCATGTAGTATAATTCACCCCCATAGTCATCCATGTAGTATAATGCAACCCCATAGTCATCCTATAAAGTATAATGCACCCCATAGTCATCCATAAAGTATAATGCACCCCCATAGTCATCCATGTAGTATAATGTAACCCCATAGTCATCCTATAAAGTATAATGCACCTCCATAGTCATCCATAAAGTATAATGCACCCCATAATCGTCCATAGTAGTATCACAACTGATATAAATAAATAAATACTCATCTTCCCTTCGCTCCCCTGACGCGCGCATCATCCTGTGAAGCCGGAAGCTGATTTCAGCGTGATGCGGGAACATGTGACGTCACTGCCATGCGCTCCATCACATGCACACCGATGTCAGCTGCTGGCCTCTGATTGGCTGGCAGCGTGTATTGTGGCACGCAGACCCGATGTGTCTGGACTCGCATTCAGTTGAAGTTTCTGCTGGTGTCTGTGGGCACCTGACAAGCCGGGCCCGGTCAACTGCGGTATTTACGCCCCTGCTGCCGCGGTCTGTACGCCCCTGCTATTAGGTACTAGCCATGCAGGTCGCCCAAACTTTTGCATCAACCTATTTTCCTTTTTGTATGTAAAATGTAAAAGATGAAAATATATATTTTTTTTAAAAAAAATTCAAAGGAAATGTGTCATCTTTAATTTTAGGCCTTTTAGAGATCATTTCATCTTCAACTTGCTTAACTGTTCACAATAACAGTAATTTTGACCCAGAGTGCCCAAACTTTTACATGCCACTGTATGTCCTGAAGATGCAGATACAGTTGAAATCCAGACAAACCCCTGAACTCCCGGGACAGTGGGACTACTACGTAAATCCAAGAATGCCCTGCTGAATCTGAGACATTTGGGAGATAGTAAATAAAATAAACAGGTAGAGTAATTTTCAGCTCACAAGCAAGGACCTGTTCTGGTGCACTAGCAGTAACTGGTAGAAAGGAATATAGTCAAGCACTGTTGTAGATTAAAACAGAAGTTTTGTCTACCCTTATTGTGAACACATATAAAGACCCATAACAAAGAGGAGAATTACCGTTGACGCATTTTGGACATAAAAAAATAATACTAGGAGGATTTATTTAATTAAATAATTAAAATAAACACATTAAGAAGAAAAAGGGAGAACGGATGGTGAATGTATGCTTAATTACGATTCAGGATCAACATTTCAGGAAAAGCGTATGTTTGAATGAGAATGACACAAGTATCAATATTTCAACAAATATAAAATAAAACTGATATACAAATATTTTTATTTTATTTATACTGATGAATTGTGGGGGGTTGGGTGGAGAACTGCACTTTATGTATCACAAGCAACATATGTAGATAAAGAGTCCAATTTATTCATTCATGTAGCATGATATCTTTTTTTCTATTAAAACCTTTTGGAACACAAGTTCCTTTCTTAAATATCCAGAAGGATTCCATATTGCAAAGTTTGCAGTAATGATCGCAGCCTCTTAAAGGAACATTCACCTTTTCAATCCGTCTAACAGAGAAACCAGAGGGCCAGTTGTGCACCCCACATAATGAACATAACAAAGAGAACGTGATATCAAGTAAACTACAAAAGATGACTTGCAATTAATATATTATTGTATAGTGTAAAGAATTAAATGTAGTAGAATTTTGCACATCACCAAGAAGCAAGTGTAGTATCACACGACTGTTTTCTCGACATCCAAGAAAAACGGTTCGATTATGCTGATCAGAATGGCATCAGTTTTTCTTGGACAAAAAAAAGTAAGTTTCTCCACCTCCTCCATTCTGTCAATTTGTGAAAATCAGAGCACACTCTGATGTCATCTGATTGTGTTCCAATTATTTTCATGAACCCATAGACTTGCATAGCTAAGTGCGATCCGACACTCAGATCAAAATTGGACATGACACCAATTTTTCCGCAGACCACTCAGCCCGAAGAAAAGATTGGACATGTGCACAGCTCTATAGAATATCATGAGTACGAGTGCGATCTGTAAAAACGGTTAGCACTCGTCTGAGAAAATCGTTAGTATGCTCAAGCCCTTTCTGTGAGAACCCTGAATTTTGAAAGCTGCCGAAAAAACAAGGGGACAAAATGTTACCAAAGGTGCAGGCTTTACGTGATATCTCAGCGTCAGAATTCCGGTTGTCCTTCTACAGTTTGACCACTAGTGGCTGCTATTGTTCATCTTAATAATTGTGCTGCAATCCCACTCCTTACCACTTTAGGCTGCTGTTGCAATTGCCCTTTACTAAGATGGCTGATACTGAACCTGTGGGATCCATCTTGTTTCCTGTTTGGTCCTACTTAAAGACGCATGGATCTCTCACTCATTGCTTGAGTATTGTGTCTAGCTGTTAGCCTAGTTTCCAGTCTCCAAGCTCCTGAACATTCTTACCTAGATTGTTCTCTCCTATCTACGGATTGTTTCCTACAACTCCTTTTGCTAACTACAAGAATTTCTACTACTGCTAGCTATTCCTGCTCGTGCTCCTTCGGCCACTGGTTCCCAAAAGTACTAGGCCAGTATCGTAACACTCAGACCTCGACTGTGAATAATCCATAATCTTGATGAAGAATGGGGACAGGAATTACAAATATCCAAATATTCCAAACTGTAAATTGATGAAAAAATGGCTACATAGCTATCTGTTATGTTTTTGATTTATATTGGAACAGATCATGTCTATTTTTATGAGCCACAATTTTTTTTTGCTCTATGTAAGGACCAATTAGGATGCCCCTATTCATCAATCTGGAGGCCAATTTATCACCCTTGATCGCACATTCACAATCATCGGAGCAATTACGTTTAATGCATGTGAACTCCCACATTGGAATATTTCTTCCCACCAGTCAGATATTGATGTCCTATCCTAAGGATAGACCATCAATGTAAAAGTCCCAGACACCCCATTTAATGCTAAATTGTGTGGAATATCTGTATAAAGGGAAATGACAACAACCAAAATCCAGTTGTAGTCTGTCCTCCACTCCCAGTTATCCAATACAGTTACAACATTTGTAGAATATTGGATGTGACCTGGGATGAATTTAATAATAGGCTGAAGTAGCCGGTCAACCTAGGCACATATATTTTCATTTAAGGAACCAAAGGCTGCAACAATTGGATGGAACATTGGAAGAAATTGGAAATACTATATAATCTGTCCACATTTGAATTTCAGAATACAATGACTAAACATGTGAGTATTTGTTTGAAACCCATCAGTGGTAATTCCACTTTCAATTATGGATTTTAATATGTGTGCACAATAAGGAAACGTCTATTTTAATCTACTACGATGCTGGACTATATTCCTTTCTTTAAATTAATATGGTGCACTTTAACTGGGCATTAAAGTAAGCGGAGAGAAGAAAATCTTGAACGAAACAATTGCAGCACGAACTGCAACTGTGATAACTAGCTGCTGTAAATGTTTTATTGCCACAAGAGGGCAGTATGGTGCACGACTATTCTCCACTATATCAGGGAATCTCATATTTTAACCCCTTTACCCCCGATGGTTGTTTGCACGTTAATGACCGGGCCAATTTTTACAATTCTGCCCACTGTCACTTTATGAGGTAATAATTCTGGAACGCTTCAATGGATCCCACTGATTCGGAGATTGTTTTTTTATGACATATTGTACTTCATGATAGTGGTAAAATGTATTTGATATGACTGCCATTTATTTGCGAAAAAAATCGGAAATTTGGCGAAAATTTCACAATTTTCAAACTTTGAATTTCCATACCCTTAAATCAGAGAGATACAGCATGTCAAAGAAATTGTTAATACATAACATTTACCACATGTCTACTTTACATCAGCACAATTTTGGAACTAAATTTTCTTTTTATTAGGAAATTATAAGGATTAAAAGTTGACCAGCGATTTCTAATTTCTCGAACAAAATTTACAAACCCCTTTTTTTTTTTTTTTTTAGGGACCACATCACATTTGAAGTCACTTTGAGGGGTCTTTATGACAGAAGATACCCAAAAGTCACATTCAAGAAGTTTATTAACCCTTCAGGTGCTTCACAGGAATTTTTGGAATATGGAAGAAAACAATGAACATTTAACTTTTTTTTTCACAAATATGTTACTTTAGATTCAAATAATTTTATTTTTGCAAGGGTAACAGGAAAAAATGGACCCCAAAATTTGTTGTGCAATTTCTCCTGAGTAAGCCGATACTCCATATGTGGGGGAAAACCACTGTTTCGGCGCATGTCAGGGCTCGGAAGAGAAGGAGCGCCATTTGACTTTTTGCATGTAAAATTTGCTTGAATAATTAGTGGACGCCATGTCGCGTTTGGGTCGTTAGGCCTCTTTCACAAGTCAGTGTGTCCGGTACATGTGGTGACAGGTTCCACACGTACCGAAGACACATACACACGGAGACCCATTCAAATGAATGGGTCTGAGCACATGTCAGTGTGTTTCCATGGACCATGTGTCCATGGGCAAAATACGCTGACATTTGTTTTTTTTTCACTCTGCACAGGCCGCAAAATGTCCCACACAGATGACACATGGATGACATCCGTGTGACACGTACTGGTGCCTGGGAATCAGTGTACCATTAGCACTGTTCCCAAGCGCTGGGTGCTGAACGCAGCCCTCATCATTGTCCCCTGCTTGCTCTGTGATCAGCAAGATCAAGAGACAATGATGAGAGTAGTAGTGTCTGCTACCGCTGTGTCCTGGTGTAAAAATAAGAATAAAATGAAAAAATCCTTATACTCACCTGTCCGAAGGTGTCCCGCACTGTAGTCCACCTGACCGCTCACGCAGAAGAGCCGGTGTCAGGAACATCAGGGACGACACCAGGGAGATCACACAATATTCCACCGCTGCCATCGCTCTGTCAATAATTCACGATTGAGCAGGGATTCGCGAGCACACGATCCCGATGGCAAGCGAGCAGAAAGCGTATGGCATCACACCTCCGGATTCCGACGCATGGAATATCGGTATACGCCCCAGTACAATTACTGCCAGCTTCACAATAGCCCACTTATTATTATTCGCTGCCACCACTAACCCAATTTGAAATATAATACAGGCCGGGTCGGACGCCTGCTTTTTGGTAGCGTATATGGCTTCGGGGGAGGGAACGGTTACAGAGCAGAAGAAATAAGACTATTACATTTTATATTTAATCCAAAAGGGAGGCAGTTATGAAAAATATACAAGTATTTTACAAAGGGGACATTTACAGTACAGAATAGACAGTTACACAAAATAAAACAGGATTAAAGAAGAAACTTACTATAAAGTTCGCAGAGACGACTCCGTATAGTTGGAGGGAAGCGCTCCTATTGGACCGTTCAGCGAAAGTGGCCCGTGTTACACATCAATATGTACTCCAACATGAGTATGGATCAATCTTCAGTTGAATTTTTTATGCCGAAGGGGGGACCTGCCCACAAGTCATCATGTGGGCTCGGCTCCACCCTTCATGTTTTTATTAAACTCTAACTTCTTCAAAAACTCCTCACTGGTTGATCGCAGAAGCCCGAAAGGGATACCATATTTTTTATTAGGAATTTACCTCTCCTTTGAGACTATACATGGCATAGCTGTGATCCGTTATTCTGGTACTTTTGCGCCACAGCTCCGCGGAGGGGCTCACAGCTGTGTAAAAATAAGCATATTGTTCCTTGCTGACCCTGCCACTAAAAATATAGGTCCCCTTATTATCGGACATATGAAACTTGAAATATTCCATATTCCGTATCGGCGCCGACCCGACTAAAGATGTCTGTTGAATTCCCTTTGAAGCTCTTGGAATATTGGGAGTGTGTTTGAAGCCTAAACAAGCTTTCCTCCTCATCCAGGTGTAAATTATCGCAGGCCTGCGTCAGTGGAAACTGCCCTCGCATTTGAATTGGGTTGGTAGCACACTTACTGCTAGCATTTGCTACCTCTCTTTGTGTGTTAATTTGCATAGATTCCACTGGCCAAAGTGTTAGCTTTTCGCTTTTGACAAATACTATAGGGGAGGGGGATGAAGAGAGGTCTGGGGGAAATTGTCAATTGTCCCCCCATCCATTGCTTTCATGGCTGAGCTGCATTCGCAGCATTCACAGAGATGAAAAACTGGACGCAGTAAAACAAAAACAAAAAAAAAAGCTTATGGAATTTTGTAGCTCATGAAAAAATTAATGATAAGCTAAATTATTTTTTTTCTATTTTATGTAAAAAAAATGCATTGGTTTAAAATGGTTTAAAACATGACCTTTATGCCAACTCAAATATTGCATGTAGAAGAAGAAGTAATGCAGCACGTCCACCGGGTAAAATGAAAATTCTTTATTAGGACATCTTTAAAACAAGTGGATCCATCCAGAAACATGTTAAAAACTGATGTGTTTCTGACACAACAAATGCCCTTAATCATAAGGCTGAGTTCACACGATGCGTATTTCATGCGTTTCCGCGGAGTTTTTGCAGTTGCGGAAACGCCGCGGAAACGCATGAAAAACGCATGGTAGAAGGGAAGCAATGTTCCCCAATGGAAATCCGCATGTGCTGTGCCCATGATGCGGATTTTTCCACAGCGTGAACGCTGCGGTCAAAAATCCGCGGCATGTCAATTAATTTTGCGGAAACGCGGCATTGACTTGCATTAGAACGCGCCAATTCCGCAAGACAGCATCTGTACTTGCGCTATTGGCGCGTTCTAATATGCGGATGGTACCCGAGTGTGGAGGAGAGGAGAGTCTCATCCACACCCAGGTACCATTAAAAAAGCTATAAAAAAAGAATAAAATAAAAAATAAATGTATTCTTACCTTCTGTCAGCCCGCGCAGCGCTCCCGCTTGGTTCCCGGCACTTGCAGTGCGTTGTAGGACCTGCGCTGACGTCAGAGTCATGTGACGGGTCACGTGACGCTGACGTCGGCAGGTCTTTCAATTCAAAGTTGCCGGCAGCCGGGAACTTTGTAAAGCAGGACAGCGCGGGCCATCGGAGGTAAGTATATACACTCTCTCGGGTCACACTGTATAAATCCATGCTGTTTGCATGGATTTATACAGTGTGACCTAGTTGTCAAGCACTTTCCAGGTGATGCTAAAATCGCCTGGAAAGCGCTTGTCAATCTGCATGCGGAAACGCATGTGAATCCGCATGTGGATCCGCATGTATTCTGCAGGAAAAACGCATGCACAATCTGCATGCGTTTTTTCTGCCAGGGAGATGCAGAAATGATGCAGAAATTTTCTGCTTCATTTCTGCATCGTGTGCACATACCCTAACTCTACATTTTTTGTTTCTTATAGAATATTATAGTTATTACAAGTACCACCAGAGGGCAGTAGAATATTGAATGCCACATATGAGGATGGATTTAGTGGGTGGCATACAGGGCATTGCCCACTTCCATAGGGGATTCTCAAAGGCAGCAGAAGCTTGAATTTATCATTGACTCTTTCACAGTTGTAGACCAGGGATTGTAACCTTGAAATTAGGAGAAAATCTGTCTTAATGTGATAATTTCCTACTGTTCTTACATCCCAGGGCCAAGTTTAAAATAAAGCACAATATGGGCGCACGGTTCTGCAGTGCATACAGCTTTCTGTATTACAGTGTCTTGAGAGATCTGACATAGGGGTGACTATAGGGGTCGCACCCTAATGTTGGCCCATCTCTAGGGACCTCTTCATGACCTCTATTCAGAATATGTTTGCTTTGGCTCACATTAAACAAACCATCTTCCTCTGAGCAAATGCTGGAGTGCTAAAAGGCAGCAAACACTGGTCACTTTTGTCTACAGTACAATACTACTGTTTATTTTAGCCTCTACTTATTCTGCCACATGTATGTGATCTGCACAGATCTGCCCATTCCCCAGCAGCTTCCACCTATATACAGTTGTGCTCAAAAGTTTACATTTTTCCTTTCTTGGCCTTGTTTCAGAGAATATGAATGATAACAAAAAAACTTTTTCTCCCCTCATATTTATTGGATGGGTGAAGCCATTTATTGTCAAACTACTGTGTTTTCTCTTTTTAAACCTTAATGACAACCAAAAGCATCCAAATGAACCTGATCAAAAGTTCACATACCTTGGTGATTTTGACCTGATAACATGCACAGATTTGACAAAAATGGGTTTGAATGTCTAATAAAGGTAACATCCTCACCTGTAACCTGTTTGCTTGTAATCAGTGTGTGTGCATAAAAGGTGAGTGAGTTTCTGGGATCCAGACAGACTCTTGCATCTTTCATCCAGCCACTGACGTTTCTGGATTGTGAGTCATGGGGAAAGCAAAAGAATTGTCAACGGACCTATGAGAAAATGTAGTTGAACTGTATAACACAGGAAAGGGATACAAAAAAATATCCAAGGAATTGATAATGCCAGTCAGCAGAGTTCAAACTGTGATTACCAAATGGGAAATCAGGGGCTCTGTAAAAACCAAGCCACAGTCAGGTAGACCAACAAAAGTTTTGGCCACAACTGCCAGGAAAATTGTTCTGGATGCAAAGAAAAACCCACAAATAACATCAGCTGAAATTCTGGACTCTCAGAAAACTAGCGGTGTGGCAGTTTCTAGATGCACAATAAGGAGGCACTTGAAGAAAAATGGGCTGCATGGTCGAGTCACCAGAAGAAAGCCATTACTGCGCAAATGCCACAAAGTATCTCACCTACAATACGCCAAACAGCACAGAGACAAGCCTCTAAGCTTCTGGAACAAGGTAATTTGGAGTGATGAGAGCAAAATTGAACTTTTTGGCCACAACAATAAACGTTACATTTGGAGAGAGGTCAACTAGGCCTATGATGAAAGGAACACCATTCCTACAGTAAAGCATGGAGGTGGATCGCTGATGTTTTGGGGATGTGTGAGCTACAAAAGGCACAGGAAACTTGGTTAAAGTTGAAGGAAAGATGAATGCAGCACATTATCAGCAAATGCTGGAGGCAAATTTGTACTC
The DNA here is from genome assembly GCF_046119375.1 of Phyllobates terribilis. Classification (NCBI taxonomy): domain Eukaryota; kingdom Metazoa; phylum Chordata; class Amphibia; order Anura; family Dendrobatidae; genus Phyllobates; species Phyllobates terribilis. The sequence goes on from NW_027362762.1 coordinate 74,773,513, forward strand.
ATCAGCCCAGAAGCTGCGCATGGGATGTACTTGGACGTTCCAACATGACAACGATCCAAAACACAAGGCCAAGTCGACCTGTCATTGACTACGGCAGAACAAAGTGAAGGTTCTGGAGTGGCCATCTCAGTCTCCTGACCTCAATATCATTGAGCCACTCTGGGGAGATCTCAAGCGCGCAGTTCATGCTAGACAACCCAGGAATTTACAGGAACTGGAGGCTTTTTGTCAAGAAGAATGGGCAGCTTTACCATATGAGAAAATAAAGAACCTCATCCACAACTACCGCAAAAGACTTCAAGCTGTCATTCATGTTAGAGGGGGCAATACACGGTATTAAGAACTGGGGTACGTGAACTTTTGATCAGGGTCATTTGGATGTTTTTGGTTGTCATTAAGATTTAAAAAGAGAAAACACAGTAGTTTGACAATAAATGGCTTCACCCAAACAATAACCATGAGTGGAGAAAAAGTTTTTTTGTTATTACTCATATTCTCTGAAACAAGGCCAAGAAATGTATGTAAACTTTTGAGCATAACTGTAAATAGAGGACAAATGTTGGAAGAATGAATCAACCGGATAAAATACCTCATCTAGAGGTTGGTCATACAGAACTGTGCAAAAGTTGTAGGCAAGTGTGGGAAAAATACTGCAAAATAAGAATGCTTTAAAAAATAGAAGTGTTGGGCCTCATTCACACGTCGGTTTTTTTCATGCACAAGTAAAAGTTTCATCAGTCATTTTCATCAGCTTCATCCAAGTTTCATTAGTTTTTCTCACACATACAAAAAATAAGTGTCTCTACCGTTTCCTATGTGACAGTCCATTGAAATCAGACTGCACTCGAATGGTATCCAAGTGCAGTTCAATTTTTTCACAGGCCCATAGACTTGCATTGACAATTTTGATCCAACACTTACCAAAATCAAACATGTCTTCACGATTTTGCACAGACCACTCAGTCCGAGGAAAAAAAAGAATCGGCCATGTGAATAGCCCCATAGATTATCACAAGTACGAGTGCTATCCATGAAAAACACGGATAGCACTCATACGAGAAGAACCGACCTGTGACTGAGGCCTAAGATGTTTATTTTTATCAATTGTCAAAATGAAAGTGAATGCGCAGATAGAGATAGCTAAATAAAATCAATATTTGGCGTGACTGCCCTTTGTGCAAGTGAAAGTAGCAGAATTGATGATGTTTTGATGGCAAAGTCAGGGATTTTGTTGGATTATAGTCAGGTGTACGAGAAATCAATTATACCAAACAATTGATAATGATCATCATTTTCATATGTAGGTTGAAACACAGTCATTTAAGGGAGGATTGAGGCTGGAGAAAAATATTCAGTGTTCAGTGAGCCGAGGAGAAGATTTTTTTCTTTTCCGGTCACTACCCTTGTCTGGCACCTCATTGGGAGGTGTGCTTACGATACAGCTCCTCTGTTGGTTGAGACACAGATCTGGGGACCTGTGCTTCTTCAGACTGCAGTCGGTCCTCGCACATGACTAGGATTGGCTGCTGTTTGAATGACATGATGGGGGCATTTTATTACATTCTTGGAGAACTTCTTTAACTGAAGCAGAAATAGGTGTGTAGGAGGCTTACAACTAGGTGAGAAACGGCCAAACCCAGCTATAAGGGTGGGGTTGTGCAAGACAGATTCATGTCATAGGTTATATAACATGACAAGACTTAGTACAGCAACAAAAACAAGGTAGTTGTACTGCATCAGCGAGATCAATCCCAGGCAAAGATTTTAAAGCAGACAGGAGAATGAAGATGTGCTGCTCAAACTCTTTTGAAGAAGCACCAAGAAATGGTCAATAATGAGGACTGTAGAGGCAGTGATCGGCCAAGGAAAGAGTGCAGCAGATGAAAGACAAATCATGCTTACCATCCTACAAATTAAGAAGATGTCCAGGAGTGCCATCATCTCAGAACTGGCAGAATCCAGTGGAACCCAGCTATGCCCATATGCTATTCAGAGAAGTCTGGCCAGAAATGGTCTTCATGAGGGAATTGTGGTCAAAATGTCATACCTTCTCCATGGAAACATGTTCATCAGATCAACTGTCAAATAAAAAGCAATGTACTATGTCCTTTTGCTGCAATCTCCTGCAAAATTTTTCTACATTTTGCTTAGTAATTGTTTATTGAAATGAAAGTGCAAAGAAAACAGGAGCTTGTCACTAAGTGTTCAGCTACCCTACAATGCCCCCGCAGGCAAAATGGAGCATTACACAGTTCACTTTGAAATGTATATGCTGTCCGTTCAAAGCACAGATTTGGCAAATCCTGCAGTGCAAGAGATAGTTATTATTATACAATATTTCTGATCGACCAGCAAATTATGATACAATTGTAAATGTCAGCTAGAAAAATGTCTGCCTCCGTCGTGTATTCTTAAAAAGTGCTAATGGGTGGACAATGATCAAGGCATAATAATAATATTATATAACTTTATCTGGAAAGTACCTGACATTTGTACACACGGCCGCTAATAGCCAAAAATGTCCTCAAAAATGTCCTCAGTCTTTACATGGTTCGGAGAACTTTATCTTCAGCAGTCTGTACAGTCTAAAAATAAATGTCTTGAATCTGTCATTTTATGGAAGATGTTTTTTTTCTGTTGAAAAAAGGGTACTATTGTACAAAGGAGTCATCTGGGCACAGGATTTAAAGGAAATGTCAATGTGCAATTATTTTTGAAGCAGAAATTCTCTAAATCTTCCTCAAAAATCAAAACTCCTGAAAAACTTGGAGTTTCCGTTCCAAAAGCTCCTAAAAAACTCAATGTGTACAAACCCTTAGTCTGACAGCTATTCCTAATTAAATGCACATACACCGGCACGCTCAGTTTGAATGAATATGCCGGTGTTCAAAATAGATAGAGGTGAGTAAGTCACTGCCAGACACTTTTGGCAACAGCTTATTTCTTGTAAAAAAAAAAGAAGGAGTTAACATTTTAAAAATTAAATACCCAATTCTTTTTTTTCTCTGACTCAATACTTTTCATATATTTAGTACACCTAATATGGTCGATTAGACAGCCTTCTAAATGGGTGGGATTAGCCTATCTCCAACTAATGTGTATTACAAGTACTTTATAGTATACAGTATATACCTTACGAGTATAGCAGAGAATCGAAGAAGAGGGGAAACATGAGAACAGAGGAGATAACAGGGGAGGGACGGTCAAGAAATGTTACAAAGTTCCTTGGGTTGAAAGTAGAAATATTTTTTTATTAAGTTTAAGATGAAACGTGGGAATAATAGAAAGGAAAAAAAAGAAAAAGATGAAACGATTAAATCAAAGTATTATAATCATAAAAAGAATACAATAAAGAAAACATGGAAGAGGAGAAAGAAAGAGTACAATGGTGAATGAAGAAGATAAATTGGAGGTGAGAGAAGACATCAAAAGCGAGAAGGAGACAGATAGTGGAGTGAAAAAGCATAAGGAGGGAAAGTGATATGGAAATTCTAGGGATACAAGAGGTAAAAAAAAGAAACGTTGGAATAAAAGAAAGGAAAAAATATAAACAAAGATACAATAATGAAATTAAAATAAAGATAAGACCAGCACAATGAAGAAATAAGAAAGAAAGGAAGAATGAATGAGCGAATGAAAAAGAAAGAGAAAAAAAGACAAAGAAAGAAAATAAATACTGACATAAGAAGAGGATAGATTAGAGAACAGGGAAGAAGACAGAGGAGCAAAAATCTAAAAGGTGATGATAAAGAAAAACAATAGGTAAAAGAAGAAGAAAAGAAGACAAAAACAAAGTAAGGGAATAGGAAACATAGATGGGGAGATAAATGAGAAGTGGGGAGAAAAAATTATATCCAAACTAAAAAGGGATGGTAGGGGAAAAAGTGAAGAAGAAGGTAAGAAGAGTGGTAATATACTGTAGGTCGGGGTAGTGGACAGAAAGTAGAGAAATGAACAGAATGAAAAGAGCATAAAGAAACTGATAAGAGAAAAATCAGGAGCAAAAACTACAAGAAAGAAGATAAATGAGAAAATTAGACAAAATAAGCAAAATTAATGAAAATGCCTGATTATACAAACAATACAGGAGATAGAAGAAGAGACAGAAATAATAAGTAAATTAAGATTGCTCTTTTAGTGGGATTAACAAATGGGCTGCCTATCAGTAGCTGTCAGTGTTAGGCCTTTGCCAACTGGACATTGACATGAGACAAAGGCCTCGATTCATTAAGACTGTCAATTTTCACTCTGGTCTTGATGAGGGGGGTCTTGGAGTCAGAGGCTCCTGATTTATTAAGAGGCACCTTGCCACAAATGACAACTGTAAGGTACGTCAACGTTCGTCATGAACTAGAGTAACTGTGGCATCACGCCCCCCACCATGTCTCCCTAACGCCACCCATTTTGATGGCGCTGAGTGAAACTAGCGTAAAAACACTAAAAGACACAACATCTTTGTGCAACTTCACACTGTGCAAAATAATTCTGGTGTATTCTCTTTTATTAATCTGGGCCAAAAGTGCAGGATAAGTTCTGTCAAGTGTTAACATTGATGGTAAAAAAGGGTGCAGGTATAGGGTTGCAGAGGTAGTGGTCACCATCTAAAAATAACACCCAGGTCTATTAACAAGTACAACTATTCAATTTATAAAGACCTCAGACCAGGTTGACAACAAAGATAGTCAAAATCGAACTACTGATATTTGCTGCCAGATCACATTGCTCTCTACTTTGACTTTTGAGGTTACTGGAGGTATAAAACATGTGAACCGAGCTTGTTCTCTCTTGGGAACCCACCCAGCTCAGCAAGAGCAATCGAGTAAGTTGGAAGTAATTCAGAAATGCTCTTTTATGCAATCCCAAATCCAATAATAAATAAACATACAAAAGTATCTCATGATCTGTTATCCATTATCACACTTTAACATGCTGGAAAACAGTCATGTCTCCATCAGCTTACTAAACTGTTCCAATATGTTGTTTATAGTGAGCAGATTAATTGGGTTTACACCGGTCTATTAAGAGTTTAATACTGTAGCACCAAATGGGATTTATAAATATAGATATATTTTATTAGGTTTTTTGTGGCTATTCATATAGAAAAATCCTGAAATATTACTATATTAAAATTAGTGCTTAGAGTAGAATGACACAATAGATTGACATTTCATGTTTACTACTAGTGATAAATGAGCACTAAAATCCTCAATTGCTTGGTACTCGAATCGAGCAGGTCGGACGCTCACATGGGCTCGACTCGAGTACCGAATATAATGGAAAACTCAAGTATTTTTCCAGGAGACTAACAGGAAGGCTGGGAGGAGAGCAGGAAGATCGCTGAAATGGATAGAAACAGCACTCAAATGGAATGGGATCATCATGAGGAAGGAGCCTGGACACATCTCTGACTCGCAGGCCGCTGCTGTGAACTACATAAATAATTAAATAAATAGTTTTTGATAACCAGCCAAGGTAAACCAGACAGCTGCAGGCTTATATTATAAGGCCTGGAAGGTCCATGGTTATTTAGCTCTTCCCAGCCTAAAATTACCAGCCCACAGCTCTCCCTCTTATAACAACTCTCCCTAACCTGCTTCCAGAGGACAGTGTGCTAAGCATCGCGTCATCGAGTCTTCTACAAGACCCGATGATGCGATGTGGCCAGCCAATAATAGTAATGCCAGTAGCCAACATGGCTACGGCATTACCGTGTATTGTGGGCAATCCACTCATGTTTATTGGCTATCTATTGGCGCTCAAACACCCGCAATACTCGATCAAGTAACGAGTGTACCCGAGCACCCTGATGCTTGATCAAGTTTCGAGTAGTTGCGAGCACGCTCGCTTATCACTGTTTACTATAGCTCATTTTTCAGATTTGCTGTGTAGACTTTGACAGTATGATCCGAGTCTTCTCAGGTTTATTACCATATGACTGTTGACTTTTACAGCAAGTTGCAAGGTAAGGCAGTACAGTCACTATACACATAAAGAAGGTTCTGTATCAGGGTTGCCAACTTAACTTGACAATTTTTACAGACACATTTTAAACCATAATTAATCATTATGATTATAAGTCAAATGTCTACAGCCCATAATCCTGATATGAAGACATTAGCTGCATTCACTGTAAGCTGTAAAATGATGAGAATTACAGTCAAAATAATTTGTGCAAGTTTCTTCAGCCTCAAAAAAATCTAGGACACCTTCAATTTTTATTACGGACAGGACAAAAAAGAACCCTATTTTTCGGACTATCCTTGAATCTCTGGATGGTTGGCAACCCTGCTCTGTTGCCAACCGAGGTATATTCCACCACCTTTCTGAAGAAGCTATATGTTTATGTTTATTGTTTTTCTCTGAAGAGGCAATTTGCATATTAAAATTTCCCAGAGAAGCATTACATGGCGAATAAACCTCCTTACCTTGACGTGCCAGAGCTGGTGTGTCACACTCCATAAGGAGAAACGCTACCCCTTAGACCTCATTCCAGAGCCTCTCACCTAGCCAAATCAGTTCTCACACTTTGCACTGACGAGGGCCAACAGCCCGAAACACCGTGTCTGCAAATTGAGATTCTGATTTGGCTTTTGTCCTAAGTCATATTGCACGACTCGTTAAAGGGTTGATTGTGTCTTGTAGGATTGCTACTTCCAATAGGTGGCGCTATAGAGTACAAGTCCTTTTTTTCTGTGAAGAGGCAATTTGCATATATGTTTATGGACAATTTTATGACCATGAACTTCCATTAACCATTGCAATGTTTAAAAGGACAATACAGAAATGTGTGTTCCTGTAACGCAAGGTGAGGGAAGGAATAAGTGTACAAAGATGGGAAGAGGGGGAAGGGAGCCCAACAACTAGGGAAAGGGGGAGTAGAGGCCCCTAGGCAGATCTAATATCACTCTGCCTACCCTATCATCCCTGTATAGGTTCTGCAACTATCACCGAGCAGGAACCTAAATCCTGAATGTCTCTAGAACTTGGACCTAGATAGGGAAGGGACGGGGTGAGCACTAGTCAGGCCCCACTACAAACTAAAGACAACTAGGTAAACAAACAAGCAAAGGAGAAAGGAGCAGACACCAGAGAGATAACGCCAACTGTCTTCCAAGGGCACCAAAGATGAGACTAGCCGACTGCCAGTACTCCAAGTCTGCACAGACATACATAGAACTATCACCGGCGACTTTCTGGAGAAACTGAGTTTTTAACTACCAAGCAAGGGTGGTTCAATCAGCAGCAGAAGGTGGAGGTAGCTGCTGGGTCTTAAAGGGAGAAGGAAATAACTATACAGAGATGAGAGGATCAAGAAGGCGTCTGCAATGCCAAGCACATTGACCTTCTACAGCCAGATCCAGAGCGACTGTCTGTCACACCTGACACACCCGTGACAGTACCCCCCCTTCTACGAGTGACCTCTGGACACTCAGGACCAGGTTTCTCAGGATAAGAGGTGTGGAACGAACAAACCAGCCTGGGAGCATTCACCTCTAATGCCGAAACCCACATTCTTTCCAGTGGACCATAACACTTCCAGTGCACTAAGTACTGTAGGGAACGACGCTGGAGGCGAGAATCTACAATCCTCGAAATTGGAAACTCCAAATTACTATCAACCATGATTAGGGGTGGTGGTAGGGGAGAGGACTCAAGAAGTTCTACATATTTTTTGAGCAGAGACCTGTGAAACACATTGTGCATCTTAAGGCCCTGAGGTAGCTCAAGGCGAAACGCTGCTGAGTTAATAATGACGGTTATTTTAAAGGGACCAATAAATCTAGGTCCCAGCTTCCAGGAAGGAACCTTAAGCTTGACATTCCTGGTAAACAACCACACAAAGTCATTTACACATAGGCCCAGACCTGGCGAGCATTTCCTGTCAGCCATACGTTTGTACCTGTCTCCCATGATCTTCAAATTACTCAGAACCCCCCGCCACACAGAGGAGAGTGACAAAGCAAAACGTTCCTCCTCAGGAACTCACGAAGCCCCTCCCCCACTAAAAGTACCAAACTGTGGGTGATAACCGTATGCACCAAAGAACAGTGACCTGCCGGTAGATTGTTGGCGATGATTATTAATAGCAAATTCTGCCAACGGTAAGTAAGATACCCAATTCTCCTGGGTTTCGTAGACAACACCTGAGGTAAGTCTCTAAATTCTGAGTAATGCGCTCGGTCTGCCCATTCGACTGAGGATGAAAGGCAGAGGAAAAGGACAGCTGCACCCCTAGTCGAGAACAGAAAGCTTTCCAGAACTTAGAAACAAACTGGGTCCCCTGATCTGACACCACATCGGAGGGAACCCTGTGAAGCTTCACAATCTCATTCATAAATACCTGAGCAAGAGTCTTGGCATTTGGAAGTGTCGGTAATGCGACAAAGTGAACCATTTTACTGAACCTATCTTCAACCACCAAAATAACAGTCTTACCTGCAAATACCAGTAATAAAATCCATGGACAAGTGTGTCCATGGCCTGCTAGGAATAGGTAGTGGAAGAAGAGTACCAGACGGACGGGTATGCGATACTTTAGAACGTGCGCATATACTACAAGCAGACACATGCTCAACCACATCCCGATGCAACTCCGGCCACCAAAAACGGAGAGAAATGAGGTCCACAGTTGCCTTACCACCTGGATGACCAGCAAGCACAGAGTTGTGATGTTCCTTAATTACTTTGCAGCGCAGATTAGATAGTACAAATAACCTCCCCAAAGGGCAGGAGGCAGGAGCTTCCCCCTGAGCCTCCAACACCTCTCCCTCCAGTTCAGGGTACAATGCCGAAATGACTAACCCCTTCTGCAAAATTGGGGCAGGGTTCTCATGGCCACCACCAGGGAAGTTCCGGGACAAAGCATTAGCCTTGATGATTTTGACCCCTGGATGGAAAGTGACAACAAAATTGAACCTAGTAAAAAACAGGGACCATCTAGATTGCCTAGGGTTGAGACGTTTAACCGATTGAAGATATGACAGGTTCTTATGGCTAGTGATAATGTCACTCAAGGTGAAGGAAGGAATAAGTGTACAATGACGGGAAGAGGGGGAAAGGAGATCTAATATCACCCTGCCTACCCTATCGTCCCTATATAGGTTCTGCACCTATTGCAGAGCAGGAACCTAAACCCTGAATGTCCCTAGACTTTGGCCCTAGGTAGGGAAAGGACAGGGTGAGCACTAGTCAGGCCGCAGTACAAACTAAAGACAACAAGGCAAACAAAGGGGATACACTTAGCTTGAGCAGACACCAGAGAGATAACGGCAACTGTCCTCTAAGGGCACCAAAGATGAGACTAGCCGACTGCCAGTACTCCAAGTCTGCACAGAGGAACTATCACCGACGACTACCTGGAGAAACTGAGAGTTTTTAACTACCAAGCAAGGGTGTGTCAATCATCAGCAGAAGGTGGAAGTAGCTGCTGGATCTGAAAGAGAGAAGGAAATTACTATACCACAGAGATGAGAGGATAAAGAAGGCATTTGCAATGCCAAGCGCAGTGACCTCCTACAGCCAGATCCAAAGCGACTGTCTGTCACACCTGACACACCCGTGACCGTTCCTCCAGTATGCCCTACTGCCAAAGAAGTTTTAAAAAATAAAACATTTTTTTTTTTAAAATATTTCTCTTCTACAGACTAGACAACTACAATATATCAGAATAATGAAGCAAAAATTAAATGGAATCTGTCACTCCCAAAATGCCAATTAAATTACATAAACATACATTTGCAGTGCTGGCCAAAAGTATTGGCACCCCTGCAATTCTGTCAGATAATACTCAGTTTCTTCCTGAAAATGATTGTAATCACAAACTCTTTGGTATTATTCTCTTCATTTAATTTGCTTGCAAGGAAAAAACACAAAAGAGAATGAAGCAAAAATCAAATCATTGATCATTTCACACAAAACTCCAAAAAGGGCCGGACAAAAGTATTGGCACCCTCAGCCTAATACTTGGTTGCACAACCTTTAGCCAAAATAACTGAGAACAACAGCTTCCGGTAACCATCAATGAGTTTCTTACAATGCTCTGCTGGAATTGTAGACCATTCTTCTTTGACAAACTGCTCCAGGTCCCTGATATTTGAAGGGTGCCTTCTCCAAACTGCCATTTTGAGATCTCTCCACAGGTGTTCTATGGGATTTAGGTCTGGACTCATTGCTGGCCACCACCTTAAAAGTCTCCAGTGCTTTCTCTAAAACCATTTTATAGTGCTTTTTGAAGTGTGTTTTGGGTCATTGTTCTGCTGGAAGACCCATGACCTCTGAGGGAGACCCAGCTTTCTCACACTGGGCCCTACATTATGCTGCAAAATTTGTTGGTAGTCTTCAGACTTCATAATGCCATGCACACAGTCAAGCAGTCCAGTGCCAGAGGCAGCAAAGCAACCACAAAACATCAGGGAACCTCCGCCATGTTTGACTGTAGGGACCGTGTTCTTTTCTTTAAATGCCTCTTTTTTTTTCCTGTACACTCTATGTTGATGATTTTTCCCAAAAAGTTCTACTTTTGTCTCATCTGACCAGAGAACATTCTTCCAAAACGTTTTAGGCTTTCTCAGGTAAGTTTTGGCAAACTCCAGCCTGGCTTTTTTATGTCTCGGGGTAAAAAGTGGGGTCTTCCTGGGTATCCTACCATACAGTCCCTTTACATTATGACATCGACGGATAGTACGGGTTGACACTGTTGTACCCTCGGACTGCAGGGCAGCTTGAACTTGTTTGGATGTTAGTCGAGGTTCTTTATTCACCATTCGCACAATCTTGTGTTGAAATCTCTCATCAATTTTTCTTTTCCGTCCACATCTAGAGAGGTTAGCCACAGTGCCATGGGCTTTAAACTTCTTGATGACACTGCGCACGGAAGACACAGGAACATTCAGGTCTTTGGAGATGGACTTGTAGCCTTGAGATTGCTCATGCTTCCTCACAATTTGGTTTCTCAAGTCCTCAGACAGTTCTTTGGTCTTCTTTCTTTTCTCCATGCTCAATGTGGTACACACAAGGACACAGGACAGAGGTTGAGTCAACTTTAATCCATGTTAACTGGCTGCAAGTGTGATTTAGTTATTGCCAACACCTGTTAGGTGCCACAGGTAAGTTACAGGTGCTGTTAATTACACGAATTAGAAAAGTATCACATGATTTTTCACAGGGTGCCAATACTTTTGTCCACCCCCTTTTTTAGGTTTCGCGTGGAATTATATCCAAGTTGGCTTTAGGACAATTCTTTTTGTGTTTTTTTCATTGAAGACAAATTAAATGAAGAGAATAATAACAAAGAATTTGTGATTGCTATCATTTTCAGGAAGAAACTGAGTATTATCTGACAGAATTGCAGGGGTGCCAATACTTTTGGCCAGCACTGTATATAGGGGATGTAGCCCCTATGAAGATCATACCAGAAATGTACAGGTTAACTTAATATTTTCTGAAAAATCTACTTTTATTTGGCATACAAATGAGGGCGCTTTGGTGTACCCTTGGGGTGACCTATGCCTTAGCGCACCGTTAAGCACCCTATTTGCTTGATTGCCTTACTCATTGGTAAGGGTGAGCACTGTCTAAAATACGTTTGTGTGTCTGCACTTGCGCATTGACACTGGAGGTGCATACACAATGTGGCTGCAGGTGCGCTTTGCTGCTTGGCGTCTGTGGCCGCTGCTCGATACACCCTAAAGTGTAGATAGCGGCTTCAGTGAAGAGAAGAGGGTGTTGTGCTGTCTGCTCACTCCATCGTCCACCCCTTCTCACTGAAGATGCTGAAGCAGTGAATACAGACAGGCATTGTGTGCGCGACCACACTGACACTTGGAGCATGCCGTTGCGCTCCTCCAGTGTCAGTGTGCAAGCACAGATGCGCGCCGCAGACTGATTTTAAACAGCACTTTCTCTCAACAACGGCGCACTGTCAATAGTTTAGTGTTGTACACCCAGGCATAAAGCAACGCCAAGGGTGCACCTTTTAGCACCCTCATATGCATATGAAATAAAATTAGATTTTTTGGCAAATCTTAAGTTAAACTGATTTTTCCTAGTTTGATTTTTATAGGGGCTACATCCCCTATATAAATGTGTATGCAGTTTATTTGGCATTTTGGCAGCGTCAGACTCCCTCTTAATAAATTAGGCATTCCCTTTATACTTGACCCCTATGGCCAATTAACAAGATTTATTAATAATATTCACAATGATAACACAGATTTTAGAAACAATTTACAGTTCAAGGGGTTCCCTACAAGCAGAGCCACACACAGAAGAGAAGAGGTCCTACAACAAAGATCTAAATGGGTTCCCCATCATGAAGTTTTTGTGTCCCCCTCCATGCCCTTTCTACATCCAATGCTAAGGCTGGGATCTAAGGGGTAAGTCTTCTCCTTATGGAGACCGACATGCCAGGTCTTGGCATGTTAGTATGAGGGGACTTAAACGCCTTGCATGTTCCTCTGGAAAATTAAATTTGCAAATTACAGTATCTCTTCAGAGAGGAAGAGGACTTGAACTCTAGCGCCACCTATTGGAAGTAGCAATCCTACTGCTACTTCCAATAGGTAGCGCTGGAGTTCAAGTTCTCTTCCTCTCTGAAGACCCAATTTGCATATTTCAGGAAAGAGGAGTTTTTCACAGATTAGTGCCTCCTAGAAGCAAAGGGGATGGGATCCACAAGGACTGAGTACCCCTCTCTCTATACTATTTGATAGGTCAATAAATCAGTAAGTGCCTGGAGGGTTACTAGAATTGGGTGACGTTCTCGTGCAAAACCATACCCCGAGAAATAACTTGATAAAAAGTAGGGAGGGGTTGGGGGTAGAAGCAAAGTTTAGGGTGTTTCTATTTCCTCCCGTCTGGACCCTTCAATACTTTTAGATTTTTATTGTCAATTTTCTTTTTCTAATTTTCCAAAACGAGTTAAACTTGTTCTCTTACGTCATCATAGTCTGCAATAACAAAAGTATAGAACTACGCAAGGTGATCGATATCAAAGGATTGCAAAAGTAGTTAAACATATGAAGCTGAAACTCAGGCAATGTTTAGCTGTAATAAACCGGCAGTGAGAACGCGGGGAGGGCGAGGGATTAAACCGTCTGTACACTTTCCCCAGTCAGTCAAGGTCAAGGCATTGTGCCTATTAGGTTTATGAATTCCAGGCAAAGATAACCCAGTACAGAACTCTTCGAAGACTGTGTTTCATTTGTATAGAAAGCTCTGTATTTTGTCTCTGATTAGCCATGCACTCTTATTTCCCTTCCAAATTTCTTAAAAGTTTATCCGCTCCCCTCCCCCAGTCTATAGAAATAAATGGCAGGCAGCTTCTCTTCCAAAGAGGGAAAAAAAAAAATATAGCTGGAAACTTTGTCTGGATATATGATCTCATCATCCCGCACGCGTGTCTGCAAGTTTTAGAATGGAAATTGTAGGACACCTCGAGGCATATTTTTGTGCCGTTTAGTAAGAAAGCTGCACATGTTACAACTAGCGTTGCCTTCGAAGTGTGCAAGACGGCTGTGTGTTATGTAAATAGTCAGTTGTCCGGGAAGTCATCGTCGGCTACAAACCTTCTTTTTTGTAATTATGTAGCATTAGGAGATGCGTCTGCGTTGATTAAAAGGTAGAAGTTCTCATAGACGCCGTGTAAACAATGGAACGGCCCATTAAGAAAGGATTTTTTTTTATATATATATATATAATTACGGAGACTTAAAATATTTAAGGTGTAATAATTATTGGCTCTTGTTGGTGGACTCATTAATCATGTCAGTACAGCTGTCACGGATGAGATCCATTTTTGGGGTCAACTAGGGTTGGCACTGACAGTTGAGATGAGTAGTCTAAAGCTTGACACACACACGAGCTGAAAACTCGATCAGTAGACCGCCATGTTTCCCAACTCCCCAATACATATGAGTGCTCGATTGGCCGTGTTTTTACCAGATAGAGAGGAAAAAAAAATGCCGCTAGACTCTTCTGGCAGTGGCTTATCTCACCTGAAAGCAAAAAGTATAGGGTGATGAAATTTCAACTGCTAGATCTTTCTTACCCCAATCATGTGTCGGGGGAAAGTCGAGAGGCATACATATCGGATAGTCAGTATGGCCACTGAAATGCGCTGATTTGGCTTCCATTAATCTAAGGTGTATGGGGACTTAAAGGGCGTCTGTCCTTACACCCTTTGTAACCTGTTACACTTTCTTTAGAAGAGGATCCTGAAAGGAGGACCACCCCTCTATTAGCTCAAAATTCACTAATCGGATGTATGAAAATGTAAAAAAAAAAATTGTATGCCAATGCAGAGCATTAGGGGAATACATTGAGCACTGTATGTGGGGGCATGTGGCTGGTACTAATTAGTGACATTGAGAGGTAATTTGTATGGGGCGGCATAAGACTGGTATCTTGTAAGGTCTAGTATCTGACTGCCATTGATTTTGGAAGCCCTTTGGGACTGCATGATTCATACTTATTATTAGTGATGAGCGAGCACTAAAATGCTCGGGTACTCGTTGCTCGGGTTTAGCACATTGGAATACTCGGGTGCTCGACCCGAGCAACGAGCTCAATGTAAGTCTATGGGAAACTCTATCATTTTTCAGGCGGCTCCCCCCAGCGGTCTGCAGAGGGCCTAAAAATTGCCCAAATCGATGGGAACAGTGCTCAAATGACATGGGAACAGCATGGGGAAGACCCCTGGAAGCATTTCTGATTCCCAGGTCACTGCTGTCAACAACGTTGTCCGAGGTATTACGCCACTTTTATGGACTCACAATTAAACATACAAAAATGAAACCAAAATGGATTTTCCTGGGAAATATGTTAAGGAACATCCTTTCCAGGGTAATGACTTGCATATAAGGCAAAATAAATAACCAAAAACAAAAATGCTCCTCCACACCTTGGGCTAAATTCACACGTAGCGTTTTTGATGCGTTTTTGCACTTTTGCATTGCTTTCAACCAAGACAAATGCATTCACCAGGAAATGTCATTTTAACATTTTACAACCTTATCTGGCCATGTGGTGTGTGACACATCATCAGACACATGCATACAGTGCTGAAAAGACATGGGAACAGCATGGGGAAGACCTCTGGAAGCATCTCTGACTCCCAGGTCACTGCCTAAAAGTGTGCCCATCATAAGTGATCCTTGGCGCATGCGAAGATGCCTCCCGCCATGCACCTGTCATTGCAGACTTGCAACAATCGCCGTCCACGTCCTTGTCCCAGTGCCGCGTTCAGTTGTCCCTACCCCATTTCTTGGAAGGCAAGCGCAAGTATGCAGCCAGCCACCCACCAACCCACAGGCTACAATACTATACTGCCAAACTTTTGACAGCTGCTTGCACTTGAAATGTGGCCTTTTAGGCTTGTGGAGGCGGAAACTTTTCATAACCTCATGCCGGCGGCGGCCGGATGTCCATACTCGGTCCCCAGCCATCACTGTTTCTCCCGGTATCGTCTCAGTCTTCCACAAGCACGGGTCCCACAACATTACTCATGCCCTCCCCAGTGCACTTACTGGGAAGGACCGCCTAACCACAAACACATGGACAGGTGAATATGGCCAGGGACGGTACGGAGCCAATCCACAGCTTTTTTTGCTGAGTTGTATTTTCCCACAGCCAAATTCTTTAGCTTGGTGAAAGGACTTGGGAAACCATATCTACCCAGCTGTCATTTCTCCCAGGAAGTACTCTAAAGCTGCTTTCACTTGAAATGTGACCTTTTAGGCTCGTGGAGGCGGAAGCTTTTCATAACCTCATGCCGGCGGCGGCCGGGTGTCCATACTCGGTCCCCAGCCGCCACTGTTTCTCCCGGCATCGTCTCAGCCTTCCACAAGCACGGGTCCCACAACATTACCCGTGCCCTCCCCAGTGCACTTACTGGGAAGGACCGCCTAACCACAAACACGTGGACAGGTGAATGTGGCCAGGGACGGTACGGAGCCAGTCCACAGCTTTTTTTGCCAAGTTGTATTTCACCACAGCCATATTCTTTAGCTTGGTGAAAGGACTTGGGAAACCATATCTACCCAGCTGTCATTTCTCGAAGGAAGTCCTCTAAGGCTATGTGCCCACGATGCAGAAATTCTCAGGATTTTTTCCTGAGCGTTTCTGCATCTCCCTGGCAGAAAAAAACGCATGCGGATTGTACATGCATTTTCCTGCCAGGGACATGTGGAAGTGAAGCGTTCTTCACTTGCATTTCTGCATGCGGGTTGACAAGCGCTTTCCAAGCGATTTTAGCATCACTTGGAAAGTGCTTGTCAACTTGGTCACACTATATAAATCCATGCAAACGGCATGGATTTATATAGTGTGACCCGAGAGAATGTCAAAAAATAAAAAAATAAATATATACTTACCCTCCGATGGCCCGCGCTGTCTTGCTTCGCTCGGTCCCGGCTGCCGGTAGCGGTAGACTGAAGGACCTGCCGACATCAGCGTCGCGTGACCCGTCACATGACTCTGACATCAGCGCAGGTCCTTCATTTCATCGCGAAGTGCCGGGAAGCAAGGAAGAGCGCACCGCGGGCCGCCAGAAGGTAAGTGTACATTTATTTTTTATTTTATTCTTTTTTACAGCTTTTTTAATGGTACCTGGGTGTGGAGGAGAGTCTCCTGTCCTCCACACCCGGGTACCATCCGCACATTAGAACGCGCCAATTACACAAGTACAGATGCAGTCTTGCGGAATTGGCGCGTTCTAATGCAAGTCAATGGCGGCGAAAACGCAGCACTTCCGCAAAATAATTGGTAGTGCTGCGTTTTTTTCGGCAATTATAATCCGCAGCGGAAATTTCCACAGCATGTGCACAGCACATGCGGATTATCATTGGGGGACGTGTCAGGCCTTCTACCATGTGTTTTTTAAGCGTTTCTGCAGCGTTTTTGCCGCTGTGGAAACGCATCGTGGGCACACAGCCTAAGGCTATGTGCCCACGATGCAAAAATTAAGCAGAAAATTTCCGCTTCATTTCTGCATGTCCTTGCCCGGAAAAATGCGTGCGGAATTTGACACGCGTTTTTCACGCGTTTTTGAAGCGTTTTGGACATGCGGAATTGCCTTGCATTTTTTAATGCATTGAGAAGGCAATTCCGCATGCGTAAACGCACAAATAATGAACATGCTGCAGATTTTTCCGCACATCAAAAACGCTGCGGAAAAATCCGCAGCATGGGCATTGAAATTGCGGATTGTCATTTGGGACCATGGGGTGCGGATTACCAAGCGTTTTACAAGCATTTACGCTGCGGAAATTCCGCAGCAAAAACGCTTGAAAAACGCATCGTGAGCACGCAGCCTAAAGCTGCTTTCACTTGAAATGTGGCCTTTTAGGCTAGTGGAGGTGTCCATACTAGGTCCCCAGTTGCCACTGTTTCTCCCGGTATCATCTCCGCCTTCCACAAGCACGGGTCCCACAACATTACCCGTGCCCTCCCCAGTCCACTTACTGGGAAGTACTGCCTAACCACAAACACGTGGACAGGTGAATGCGGCCAGGGACGGTACGGAGCCAGTCCACAGCTTTTTTTGCTGAGAGTTGTATTTCACCACAGCCACATTCTTTAGCTCGGTGAAAGGACTGGCATAGAGGGAAATCGTATCTACTCCGGCAGTCTTTTCTCCGTCACCAGGTTCTGCACATTGTCACACACGATCATGCCTGGCTGTATGTTCAGCAATGAGAGCCACAGATCAGGCTGTTGTGTTACAGCTTTCAACAACTCTGCATCGCTGGGCGGTTTGTCACCTAAGCTTTAAGCATGTTATCTTCAGCACAGCTTGTTGCTGCTTGGCCAAGGCAGTGCTGCAGTGCTTTCAGCTTGTGACTGATGTGGTCATTTCGGAGATTGAGGAGGAGGTGCAGGAGCTAAACAATGTGATTACATTAAGGTTACATTGGCGACTCTGTTTTTATACTAAAGAAAGATCCTACTGTTTTGTTTTGTTTTTTTACGTTATTTTTAAGGTAAATGCATTCACCGGGAAATGTCATTTTAACCTTTTACAACCTTATCTGGCAATGTGGTGTGTGACACATCATCAAACACATCCTGTTTCATTGATGATGGAGGGATTCTGAAAGACACATAGAGCAGGGCCACAGTAACAAGGTACGACATGTTCCCATTGGAAAGGAGAGGGTCTGCTATACAGTTATAGGGTATGCAGTGAGTCCAACAGCTGACCAAATTTAGGAAAAAACCCACTAAGAATTTAAAGACACATAGAGCAGGGCCACAGTAACGACAAATTACCATTAGAAAGGAGAGAGTCTCCCATAGTGTTGGCCTATGCAGTGAATGCAAGGGCTGCCAAAAATTTGGAGGCACTTCAATGCCCCTTGGAAGAGACGTGGAGGAGGGCCTCATAAAAAATGTTCCCATTAGAAAGGAGCGGGCCTCCTATACTTGTAATACCCATGCACTAAGTGTATGGGCTGACAAACATTTACCCCTGGGGGTATACATGAACATACTGTATAAAAAAAAATTTTTTACGGGCATCATAAACACTCCTTCAAAAAATTATGTGGGTGTTGCATCACGGACCCCGGTCACCCTGGTGATATGGTGGTGGAGGATGAGGAGAAGGAGGAGCACAAGAGCAAATAGCCAAAATCAGGAAGCGTATACCCATGTCTGGGTGTGAAAAGGTGCATGGGAATACACCTCCCAAGAAAAGACACTGGATTTGAATTTTTGTTACGCTGCTATCATTCGGTGGTATAGAGAACTCAGGCCCAATCCAGCCCTTGTTCATTTGTAAGAGTCAGCCTGTCAGCATTTTCAGTTGACAGGCGGATGCGCTGATCAGTTATAATTCCACCAGTGACCGGTGGTGTCCACCAATGATCAGATATTTATTACCTATCCTGGGAGGAGATGAATGAATTTCGGAGGACTGCAAAAATACCTTGAAAAATTTGACGCAAATATTTGCCTTTGTTGGCTGTGAATGTCACAGGGTGGTGCATAAATCAGTACTCCCTGTGAATATACAGTATAATACGTTGCATCTTTCTCATCCTCCAATAGCCAACGTTTTCTGCTGGCAGTCTGTTTGAAGATGTCCGGAATCTTCCGAGTCTCTAATAACTGTCTAGGGCACACATGTGAAGCTCTGGCCCGCATGGTGATTTTATTTGGCCCGCGACACCAGAACCACAGGCCCTACGTGGGCCCATTATTCTGTATGGAGGAGTATGTGAAGTCCATTATACAGTATGGACAACTATGTGGGGCCATTATTCTGTATGGAGGACTATGTGGGGCCATTATTCTGTATGGAGGACTATGTGGGGCCCATTATTCTGTATAGAGGACTATGTGGGGCCCATTATTCTGTATAGAGGACTATGTGGGGCCCATTATTCTGTATAGAGGACTATGTGGGACCCATTATTCTGTATGGACAACTATGTGGGGCCATTATTCTGTATGGAGGACTATGTGGGGCCCATTATTCTGTATAGAGGACTATGTGGGACCCATTATTCTGTATGGAGGCCTATGTGATGCCATTATTCTGTATGGAGGACTATGTGGGGCCCATTATTCTGTATGGAGGACTATGTGGGGCCCATTATTCTGTATGGAGGACTATGTGGGGCCCATAATACTATATGGAGGACTATGTGGGGCCCATTATTCTGTATGGCGGACTATATGGGGCCTATTATACTGTATACTGGTTGGCCTGCGACTTTGTCTAGTTTTTCTTTTTGGCTCTCTGTGTTTGCTTTTGACATCCCTGGTATAGAATAAAACAGTAAAAACTAAAGATGCAAGTAAGGAGGACGGGGTGGAACTTCAGCACCTCTCCCAGTGCTTGGATGAGATTGCTTGCTGTGAGAGGGGAGAAAAAGCAGCATGGAGAAACAAAATGTGGATTTACCAAAACCAGACGTATTTGTCACCTGCTTCTAACACTCATTTTTGAGGACTCTGTTGACCTGTACAGTAAATTGTATTATATTTTATATCCAACAAAGTATGATTTAAAATCTCAGCAGGAAAGATTTACAGGAGACCAATAAAAAGTATAATATAAAATCAGTCCCCCCTCGTATTTGCTCATTTCTGTGAATGCGCTTTTGTACTTTCAAGTTGAATAGTTCATTTAAACCTGGCACCCGGCCAAAAGTGCATAAGAGAGGACCAGTCAGTTCCTTTCCTTAAGAATGGAGTCATGAGCCAAATCCGCTTTAAGAACTGTGATTTTTTTTTTTAAGTATTACTTATATCGCTTCTAACATGAGTCATATTAAATGCTCTTTGGGGGTCTCGGAACTCTGAATATATGAAAAAAAAAAAAGTGCTGCGAACAGAACGTCAGGTGCCCGAATTCAGCTACATAGAAAGATAGGCTATGGTTAAAGAAAGTTATTATAGGAATAAATCATGGAAATAAGTAAAAGTTTATTGTCTTAACATTAGATTAAGTTAAAAAGGGAAGGGATACCGAATCGTAAATTACTTAAACGGGTTGACCATCTTATCTATATTTTAGAAAAAGTGCTGGGGACATGATTTTGTGGCACTTATTAATATAGAGATGTTACAGATCCTCCCTCACTTGTTATTGTCGCCTTCCTCACAGACTGCACAGCTCTCCTGTTCTCAAAATGGCTGCTCGCGGAGAAGCATGTGACCAGATCTGTCCAAGCCCTCCTCCAATTAAAAAACACTGCACATAGGGAAGATATTTTTCAATTGGATGAGACTGATGGACAGATCTGCTCACATCAGCAGCCCTTCCCACTATAGTGAGGCTTGTGCAAAAATATTTGACTTTTTCATGCCACTATTGTAGCTCAGGGCCCATCATAAGTGTCTTCCATAGAATATACCATTGTGAGAGAACAAGTTATATAAAAGCATAGACGGTTTAAGACAAAGTGTGGCATGATACACACACATTTCAATTTACACACAAACACACACTGCATGTTACATGTGACGCGCCCCCTGGGCCAGTGTTGTTTGGGGGATACCCGGAGCCGGATCAGATGGGGGTTGTAGTCTCCGAGTGGCGGTGACCCGGTCCGTGCCCAGGGTGTCAAACTCCGTGTGTGGCAGTCCTACAGATGTTGCTGGATGTTCTTTAGTGTCGACTACGCCACCCGTTGATTTGCGGTCAATACGGCCGCCGCTGCAGCAGGGTCCGCTGAGGCTGGTGGTGTGTGTGCAGCTTCTGGTAGTATAACCCCCAACGGGAGGGGTATAGCCTCAGGGGGTCAGTTGTAGAGGATGGTGGTTGTGGTGGTGCAGTGAGGATGGTAATCAGACTCAGAGTCGGGCTGTGCAGTTCAGGGTTTTTACTTACTGCTGTTGTGCTGGTCACTCCGGCCTTGAGTGACCGCCCGAGCCGTGCTGCGTCCACCAGGTCCTGGACTCGGCCAACCCCCAGGTAATTCTGGAGCGTGATCCTGAGCTCCCTTTCTGACGTTCCTTTTCTCTGGCCTTCCCCACCAGGGATCCACTTATGTCCGGCTCCCTCGGGCCTCTTGTTGGTAAAACCCTTGTCTCTGGGTTCCCTGACCCTATACTCGGTGTGCCTTCGCAGTGGATTTAGTGGGGGGTCGTGGCAGATCCTGCCCACAACCTCCGGTCTCTGGCTGAGGATTAGTGCCCTCCACCAGCTTGGGATCCGGTACCCTTGTGCCAACCCTTCACCCTTCTGGTTGTATTTGGGCTCTTGGGGTTCCCTCTTCTTCCCCTCTGGGTCCTTCTTTTCTCCTCTCTCTCTTCTTTCAGGACTGCTTGACCCTCTACAAAAGACTGACTGGTAACTGTCTGCCTGTCTGACCCTGATCTAAGATGGTTCCCACCTTATATACTCCCTCTATGTGTGAGCTCAGGTGACCAGCACCCAATGAGCTCCTAGCCTTACCCAGACTGCTCCCCCTATCTGCCCCTACACTACTGGGATGTTCCACCCCCCTCCCACTCCAGCCAGGGACAGACACTGTCGTACCTGCACATATACCTAGTGGGAGTACCATCGGTCTGTCCCTCGGAAATGGGATGTATGTAGTGTATGCAGCTAACTGAGCTCAGTTCCACACTCCATCCTTACCCGGGAGTGGAATATCACACCTCTGGCTTGAGGTGCAATACCCCTGTAGCAGCCGAATCCTCAGGGTGCTACATTCCCCCCTGGTAAATCACAGCACGTCCTCGGGCTGTAAGAAAACAAAACATCCACAAACATACAAATTTTCATAACAACATAAACATATAAAACATTATATATATATCATCAGCATAAACTTTTTCTTGTTCCTTCGGCCACGGTGCAACTTGTGACCGGGTAAAGTGCGACAGTCTCTTTTAGAAACACGGTTTCCTAAAAAACCAGTAGGGGGCGCCTTAAAAAGCGCAACTATATACAAGGGGAGGTATGGCCGCTCTCAGTCCTCGGCCAGTGGGATTAAGGGACACACGGGTTAACAGTTCACTCTTGTCCCAACGGGGACATATTTAAAGCAGCAACAGTTCACTGTACCCCGACGGGTAACTATTTACAGTCTCTTTACCGTAACGACGGCGTCCTCCTGCTCCTTCTTTGTCTTCAGACCCGTCCGGGTCCTCTTGCTCCTCCTCACACTGCAGCTCCTCCTCCGTCAGGCGATGTACATGGAGGGCGTAGGGTCCTTTGGCACACTTGTGCCGGGTGAACGTGACCTCGTCCCCTACGTACAGGTCACGACCTCTGTGTCCCTCCGGCAGATGGCTTTCTACGTCTCTGCGGGTTACAAAGACGTCGCCGGGGGTATGATGGTCTCTTATGAAGCCCCACCCATGCTGCAGGTTGAATTTAATCACAGTCCCGGTGGTACGGGGACCATGAGCTGCACGGGGGTTCCTCCTGGTCCGGCTCTTCTGCCCTGCGCTCTGTTCCTGCAGCCGCTGCTCACGGATCCGCCTCTCTTTCCGCTCTTGCTCGAAGGCTGCCAACTGCTGGCGGCAGCACTCCACTCGCTCTGCTGCGGCTGCCCGCGTTTCTTGAGTGAACCCCATGAGGTCTCCTCCGGTGGGGTCCCACTCGAATTGTGCTTCTTCTAGCGGGAGCGGGGTTCTCCTGACGGGCTTCGGAGCCGGAATCAGGGGCTCGCACAGGGGCCTTGCTCTTTGGAGTTCCAGTTGGTAGTACTCCTGGGGCCATACAAAGGGCTGCCCATCCGGGCACGTGTGCTGGGCAAATAGATCTTCGCCCAGGTGCGGCACTCAAGATGTTGAGGGCGCGTTGATGGTAGCGGCGCCCGGGTCGACCAGGCCTTGCGACCAGGCTTGGGGCACCCTAAAGGTAAAGGGCACCGTAAGGACGGCGGCGCCCGGGGTTACTCGGCCTTGCGACCAGGCCGGTGGCTCCGCGGAGGTAGGGGGCGCTGTTGGAATTGCGGCGCCCGGAGGTACTAGACCTTGCGACCAGGCCGATGGTATTTCCTGCTTCGCCGCGCTCAGAGTTGAGGCGCGTGACGTCACAGGGGTCGCGGCCGCGGCTTCTGCTTGAGGCCTAGTCTGGCACGGTGACGATGCAGCGACGGGCACGGCAGGGGGAATTTCGGGCTCTGCGACGGGGAGCTGGGACAGGTACACGGTTTCTCGGCTCGGGGTAGAGACGTCCCCTTTACCTGCCTCCGTCCGTTCAGCTCCCTTCTCGGCGCCGTCTCCTGCCTTCATTCCTCCTGCGCCATCCTCAGAGGCGGTCTGTCTCCTCGTCTCGGGCGGCGTGCTCCGCTGACGGGTTCCGGTCTGCTGGGCCATCTCACGGCTCCACTCCGTCAGCGTGTCTTGCTGCACCTGGACCATCCTCCGTGCGAGGCCCTCCACCGCGGTCTGTGCACACTCCCAGTCTCGGGGGAGCTGTGCTAGGATCTCCACTAAGCCTAGTGGGGTTGTTGCTTGCAGCAGGCTCCTGACCACTGGGTCGGTGCTGCCTGTCTCTCCCTCCATCTCCGGGTACGCTTTCTCTGGACTCCTCTCCAGACTTCTTGTCTCCGGGTGCGCTCTCTCCAGACTCCTCCAGGCTGCACCCATCTTCGCTCCTTTGTTCTGTCTCCGCCCACATTGAGGGTGGTCCCGGGGCAACTTAGTGATTGTCAGTTCCAGGGGCAGTTCTCTCACGCTGATGGACACTTCCAGCATCACAGTCTCTGTTGGTGGGCGCGGTTTCCGCTTTTGGCGCCATTCTTCGACCTGCCCCACGATGGGAGGTGGCCTTTTGCCACCCTCTGGCACGCCCATAATGGCGTCCGCTCTTCCAAGGCGGGAAATCTTTGGAAATGGCGGGAATCGTCTCCCAGTGGCGGGAAACTCCATGGATGGCGGGAAAAAGCTGCAAATGGCGGACAACCGGCGGGAAACGACCTGTGATGGGGTCCGTTGGCGGGGACCCTCCGGAACCGGCGGGAGACTTCTTTTTGAGGTAACGGTGAACTTTCCTTCAGGCACGCAGTACCCGGTTGTTGCGGGCACGTGATCCTGCCGACTACGCCAAAGTTGACGCGCCCCCTGGGCCAGTGTTGTTTGGGGGATACCCGGAGCCGGATCAGATGGGGGTTGTAGTCTCCGAGTGGCGGTGACCCGGTCCGTGCCCAGGGTGTCAAACTCCGTGTGTGGCAGTCCTACAGATGTTGCTGGATGTTCTTTAGTGTCGACTACGCCACCCGTTGATTTGCGGTCAATACGGCCGCCGCTGCAGCAGGGTCCGCTGAGGCTGGTGGTGTGTGTGCAGCTTCTGGTAGTATAACCCCCAACGGGAGGGGTATAGCCTCAGGGGGTCAGTTGTAGAGGATGGTGGTTGTGGTGGTGCAGTGAGGATGGTAATCAGACTCAGAGTCGGGCTGTGCAGTTCAGGGTTTTTACTTACTGCTGTTGTGCTGGTCACTCCGGCCTTGAGTGACCGCCCGAGCCGTGCTGCGTCCACCAGGTCCTGGACTCGGCCAACCCCCAGGTAATTCTGGAGCATGATTCTGAGCTCCCTTTCTGACGTTCCTTTTCTCTGGCCTTCCCCACCAGGGATCCACTTATGTCCGGCTCCCTCGGGCCTCTTGTTGGTAAAACCCTTGTCTCTGGGTTCCCTGACCCTATACTCGGTGTGCCTTTGCAGTGGATTTAGTGGGGGGTCGTGGCAGATCCTGCCCACAACCTCCGGTCTCTGGCTGAGGATTAGTGCCCTCCACCAGCTTGGGATCCGGTACCCTTGTGCCAACCCTTCACCCTTCTGGTTGTATTTGGGCTCTTGGGGTTCCCTCTTCTTCCCCTCTGGGTCCTTCTTTTCTCCTCTCTCTCTTCTTTCAGGACTGCTTGACCCTCTACAAAAGACTGACTGGTAACTGTCTGCCTGTCTGACCCTGATCTAAGATGGTTCCCACCTTATATACTCCCTCTATGTGTGAGCTCAGGTGACCAGCACCCAATGAGCTCCTAGCCTTACCCAGACTGCTCCCCCTATCTGCCCCTACACTACTGGGATGTTCCACCCCCCTCCCACTCCAGCCAGGGACAGACACTGTCGTACCTGCACATATACCTAGTGGGAGTACCATCGGTCTGTCCCTCGGAAATGGGATGTATGTAGTGTATGCAGCTAACTGAGCTCAGTTCCACACTCCATCCTTACCCGGGAGTGGAATATCACACCTCTGGCTTGAGGTGCAATACCCCTGTAGCAGCCGAATCCTCAGGGTGCTACACATGCACACACACTCCATGCTACACACACTGTGTCACACACTGCATGTTATACATGACGTGCCCCCAGGGCCGTGGGGTACTCGGCAGCCGGGCCTCTGGATGCCGGCTGGCGGGGAATATCACGGTGGCTGGCCCGGTCCATGACCCAGGGCGGTCAGTGCAAAAAGGGGGTTATTTGTAGAAAGTTTGTGACGCCACCTGTGGTGTCTGGTGAGGATCACCAGCGCTGCAACAGTCCTCTGAGGCAGATGTTAGGGCAGCTTGTGATGGGACGGCTCCCCACAGGTGGAGCAGGCCACAGGGCAGTGTAGTAGAAGAGAGTGGGTCGCGCTGGGGGTCGTAGTGCAGGGGGAGCGATAGCGCCGATGAAGAATGGACAGAGGCAGTGCAGTGCAGTCATCCAAGATTTTACTCACAGTTCTTTAGACACTTCACAGGTGCACTATACAGGTAAAGGCCTCCCGCGTCGCGCTGCATTCACTGGGCCGAGGTTCAATCCTTCCTCAGGCAACTTGGAAATACCTGGCAGAACCCCACTTTCTCGTGTTCCTATTTTTGACCGGCTTTACTCTGGTCCTTCTCCCTCCCGCTCTGCGCTGCCCACTCTCAATCCCGCTCGGGTGCTCTGGAGTCCTTCCTGTACGTCAGATCCGGGACCTACTTGACCCTCCTGGGGATTAGAATGCCGCAGCGATCCCTCTGTCTTCTGACAGATGCGGGGCGTACGGGTGCCGTCCTGCACGCGTCGTACCCCCTGGGATCCTTTCTGTAAAACGGAGCCTACTCCCTGCTCTCCTCTGGGGCCTTCTGACCTGGCCCTGCTTGTGGAGCAGATCTCCTAATGAGACTCTGCTCCCGGACTGTTCGTGTGAACAGTCCCGAGCTGTTCTCCTGAACAGCTCCCTGGAACTCACACTACTACTGACCTGCCACCCTAAGATGGCTTCCCTATATATACTCCTACTAAAGTGCTCCCTCTATCTACTTCCTCCACCCACACCCACTACTGGTTCCCCCCACTCCAGCCAGGGTCAGGGCTCAGCAGAAACATACATTGAGTCTTGCCCCTCCAGCCGGCCTGGAGCAGTGTAGTGTTGGATGCAGGTGTTTTGGGGTTCCGGGCAGCACTCCCATCTTACCTGAGAGAAGGGAGACACCACACCTCTGGGTGAGGTGCAGTACCTCTGTGGCGACTGAACCCTCAGGGGCGCCACATACACACACACTCCATGGTACACACACACACTATATTACATACACTGCATGTTACATGCACACACACTCCATGCTACACACACTGTGTCACACACTACATGTTATACACGCACACAATGCATGTTGCACACATGCTTCATGCTACACACATTTTGTTACACACTCCATGCGATGCACACTGTGTTACATACACAGACTGCATGTTACACACAAACACACACTCCATGCTACACGCTCTCTATGTTACACACATTCTATGCTACACTCACAAAGGTACACACACACTACATGTTACACACATACACACACTATATATATTACACATACACACTGTAAAGGACATACCAGACTTTCTCCTCCTCTTCGGTTTCTCCATAATCCAATGATTTAACCAAATGGGCTTCTTTACTTTTAACCTTGGAAACTATGCTGATAATTCAGGACTGGTATTATCAATGCAGTTTCTGGCTTATAATGCCTGAGGGCCCTTTAAGGACTGGGATCCTGGGCAATCGTCCAGCTTTTCTCCTCCTTAACGCTAATCCTGTCTTCTTGACCACAATGCAAACCAGGATATAGGTTCCCATTCCTATCATGTGGCATTTATGATGCTGATCTATCATTATGTGACCGAAGGGTGTTTTGGTCCCCTCAAGGAAATAGGGCCTGGATGCAGCTGCTACCTATAGCCATCTCTCTGACAGGGCCGTATGTGACTGCACATGACTGATATGGGACTTGGAAAAGCACCAACTTCTGTCCCATATACTTCTCAAAATGTTGCACAGCGAACATAATGGTGCTATTTATGAAACCTTTTTAGGGTATGTGGAAAAGATTATGAGTTATGACATTATGTAGCTCTATAGAAAGATGATCTAAAAAATGGCAGCTCTTATGACAGCCAACATTGGAGTGTGCCAGTCTGATACATGTGGTTGGGGATTGGTATAGGAAATCTCTCATTTTGTGCAAATATTTGGTCTTTACAGTGGGTCCTTCCCTATATAGATATCAATTAAAACCTACCAGAAGACCCCAATAGATCTCAGTAGGGATCACTATGTTAATATATTTGTGCAAATCAATATAAAAACAATGACATTGGCCAGTAGAGCAAGCACAAAATGCTGACATTTGCTGCAGCTTCCTTATCAACTTTACTGTGTAGAACGAGACATATTAGTCAGAGGTTGAGCTACATTAGGTGGAGAGTAATTTTAGGTTTAGACATGCCTACAGACTCCAAGCTCATCAATACGGAGAAAGATGTAACTGGCCACTAGAGCAAGCACAAAATGGTGACATTTGCTGCAGCTCCCTTGTCAACTTTACTGTGTAGAATGAGACATACTAAGCAGAGGTTGGGCTACATCAAGCGGAGAATAATATTAGGTTTAGACGTGCCTACAGCATCCAATCACATCAATTATGACTATCAATATGAAGAAGAATTATACTGGCCACTAGAGCAAGTACAAAATGGTGACATTTGCTGCAGCTCTCTATCAACTTTGCTGTGTAGAATGAGGCATATTAAGCAGAGCTTGGTCTATATTAAGCAGGAGTGTAATTTTAGGTTGAGATGTGCATAGAGCGACCAATAAAATCAATTTTATGTCTATCAATATGAATAAAAATGAAACTGGCACAAAATGTTGACATTTGCTGCAGCTCCCTGTCAACTTTGATGTGTAGAATGGGACAGATTCAGCAGAGAGAGGGCTTATTTAGGCAAGCGGTGCATGCAAGCCAGCTACACTTCCATACACAGAACAATTATTAATATGTCTGTTCAGTCCGCATAAGAGATCATTACTCTCAGCTGCATATGTCCTGTTTACACAAGATGTGCTGTCGAGAATGATGATTTATTTTTATGCCAGTTTAAAAATCATCTCACTTAATGGCTAATACTTAGGCCTTACCCTCACCTGTCCTGCCGCTGCAGGACATGTCTATCAGTCTTTGATCCGGCCATTCTAGCGCTGATTTGGCCTAACGCAGTTCAGTGGGTCGGAATACACATCGTAGGGTGTATCGCGTCCCATGTGAGCACAATGCACTTCATTGACGGCAGATCTGGACAGAAGACTGGTCAGCATTACAAGAACCAAAGCAATTGGATTGTCAGCATCTGACTTTATGAGATGTGATAAATAAATGTATATTTAACAGCCCTCTTGCATAAGCACCACGTGGCCACTAGATGGCACTTAGGAGACAGCAATAAAAACCCTATGAGTCAGTTTTGAGAGTGGGGGGGGAGGTTGGTCCAGGAGCAAAAGTTTAAAGGGGGTAGAGCTTCAGCGTCTCACGTTACATTGTTTTCAACAGTTATTTTGAAATCGGTCGATTGTGTGTCTTGTGAGGCTTCTTAGCCGGGTTTGCTATTTATAAACAGAGGCTGCAAATGCCTCCAAACTCGCCCAACCCCTGGGTATTACTCCAGATTCAGAATCAGCAACTATGTCATAGATCACAGTCTGTTTCCTCTCATTTTACTGGCCAGCCTCCAAGTGTGAGCTTTGTTCTGTTTGGGAATGTTAATATTGGCAGAGGGACGAGGAGAGGAAAAAATGACTCCCGGCCTCTTTTCATTGCGCTGGATCGGAGGCATCAGAAGTGTTAACGGATGTGACTTTTTAACTGGGATGACAAAAGCTGACTATTTACAGCTGGATTAGGTGCGGTTTACAAAGGGTTTCTTTACTTCTTTTTTTTTTTGTTACTTTCGTACAATATTTAGAACTGGAGAAGAAGGCGGCGAACACAATTAGGACGGAGGATAAAAAAAAAACAACTAATGGCAATCTGTAGGGGCGTAAAGGTAGCAGTAGACCCATGGTGAACTACAACTTCCAGCATTTCCCCACAGCCACAGGCTGGGAGTTGTGGTTTCACAACAGCTAATGTCACCATGACTGAGGAGGCCCAAAAGCCCCTCTACTATATAAGCAGATCCATAGTGGGTGAGGACGGGAGAACTTTTGTAGATTTTGCTTTGGGGCCCAGGAGCTTCAAATTACACTTCTGGGAATCTGTCTTGGCAAAGAAACGTCACTTTCTAAGAAACTTTTTCTGCTGATAATGTGGACATCTTATCTACTTACACCGGAACCGACATCGGCCCAAATGTAGCCCGTACAGATTTACTGTCACCAACATATCATCTCTATCCAATGTCCAATAATAACTCTGGGCCATCTTTTCTTATCATTATGTGTTGTGCTGTTCCTCTGTTATTCCTCCTGGAAATTAATGAATAAATTATCACCTGGGTGTTACCATTTGGGAATTTATCCCTACACACTCTAAGACTGTCCCATTAGTGTTTTCAGAATAGGACTCTGTATGGACACACCCCTTTGTCAAGGGAAATGGTACCACCCAGTTGTAAGTCTCTAGGACAAATAACATGTTGATGCAGCAAGTTGAATCGTTTGAAGCATTGGAGGCTGTAGAGGCCGGAGGACAGCTGGAAGAACGGAGGGTTAGAATGACAAGAGGCACAGAGCTCGGTATGTCAGGAGACACACTTGTGGCAATGTAGTAGTGCCCAGCAATGGAGCAGAGCTAGGGTATGTAAGGAGACACACTTGTGGCAATGTAGTAGTGCCCAGCAATGGAGCAGAGCTAGGGTATGTAAGGAGACACACTTGTGGCAATGTAGCAGTTTCCAGCGATGTAGCAGAGCTAGGTTTGTCAAGAGACACACTTGTGGCAATGTAGCAGTGTCCAGCGATGTAGCAGAGCTAGGTTTGTCAAGAGACAAACTTGTGGCAATGTAGCAGTGCCCAGCGATGTAGCAGAGCTGGGAATGTCAGGAGACACTTGTGCAGAGCTGGTGTAGGGGAGGTATCCATGATAGCGATGTGGACTCTAATCAGTGACATGGGTTGTCAGGGCCTGGGACAAGGCAACTATTTTGTGTCGAAAAACACATAGACTGTTAAACATAACATTTTAAAATTAACATTATGCATTGTTATTTTTTATTACTTTTTGTCTTATTTTTTTTTTTTTTACTATTTTATTAACGTAGCCCTAAACCTAACTAATCCTATCCCTAACGCTAGCACTATTCCAAACCGCCGTCCTAAACCCAGTCCCATCCCCAACCCCAGTCCCATCCGTACTGCTATCCCTAACCCTAGTGCCATCCCTAACCCTAGTCCTAAACAATAACCCTAGTCCTAAACAATAACCCTAGTCCTAAACAATAACCCTAGTCCTAAACAATAACCCTAGTCCTAACAATAACCCTAGTCCTAACAATAACCCTAGTCTTGGCAAATAACCCTACTCCTAATCCTAATTCTATCCCTAGTCCAAATCCTTGTCCTATCCCTAACCCTCGTTTTAGCAATAACCCTTACCGTAGTCCTAACCATAGTCTTAGCCCCAACCCTAGTCCTACCCTTAACTCTATTCCAAACCTTAACCCTAGTCCAGTCTCTTAATCTAGTCCTAACCTTAACCCTAGTCTTAGCAGAAATCCTAGTTAGTGTTAGAAAAGTTATGCAAAAAAATGAGGTTTATTATAGCATTATTCCTTTGTTTTTTTTTGTTTTTTTTTACAAGGAATACTTTTACGTATATAAATTTTGGTCTATCCTCCAACCGGTCCTTGTCTCGCCTCTCATAAAATTACAAGTGAGATGAGAGGGAGGGAGCTGCAGACTGTACTCAAAATGAATTGTTCATCACCTGCCATTACGCTGTCCATAGGCAACAACCGAGATGACGAGATGACAAAGCTCAATTAAAGGGAACCTGTCACATACAAAAATTCTATTTATCTGCCAATACAATGGTGATCTGCAGGTAAATGGTGTTTACATCATGCTACCTAACTGGAGCAGTGGCTATAGGGAGAAAATTAAGTTATAATGTCCTTTCAGCTATTCGCTTATGGTCATCGGGGTGGTGCAGGGGGCTGTAACGATCACTACTCATTATGCAGTGAGCGCGGCAAAAATCACTACACTGCACATTGATTGGCAGTCTGCTGTGCAGCGGGCATGTGCAGCGTGTGCAGAGCAGGCTGTCAATCAATATGTCTGGGAGCAAGCACAGTCGTGCTAACAATATGGTGAGCAGTGACGGTAACCACTCCATGCACTGGCCTGAATATGGGCAGCGGCTACAGGGAGGATATAAGGACAAGGATATTCAGTCCTTCTATGTTTTTTTTCTCTCAACAGGATTGCACTAGTTGCGTCACCATTGCGGCAGTAGCCAGGGTGACTCCTGCCTATGTGGTGGGCAGGCAGAGGTAGGCAACATTGCAAAATCTCCATAGCAGATTTTCAGGGCTCATAAAACTAACCGTTTAATCTCTGCCCAATTTGTCCACGTCATGAGGAGTGAGACTGATTTACGAGGCCTTGTCGCGCGGTGTATCCTGCAGGTATATGTGTGCAGAGAGAAGTAACTGCATTACACGATGCGCCTCCGCATCAAGTCTGGACCTGATCTGTTATTTTTCTCCTTTAGAAACTACCAAATTATCAGTTTCTCATATGATTTGCTGCACTGAACCCCCTCAGGGCACCCCACAAAAACGAGCTGAGTCACGTTGGCTTCTTCAGGTGTGCAAAAAGGAAAGTATACATCTAACATTCAGAAACAGCAAAGAATTATTCAATGACTGTAAAAACTTCTAGTGAAGAAGAACAGCATGGATGTGAGCAGACAATCCCAATTACTTTATTAGTGGAGTTCTTCATGGATATTTATATAAATGTATGCACCTTCATATTTATGCTGGGCTACTTAAAGCAGATCTGTTACCAGATTGCTTAATAAAAACTTCATCATCATTAAATAGAACTCTTATACCTGATGAAGTTTGAGTACCCACTCTGAAAATCCATGTCAGAATGACTGTATGAACCTGATATAAAAATGAACATTTTAGGAGTCCAGCTAAAGAGTGAGAGATCCAAGTGTTTTCATTCTCCACTCACCCAGCTTGACTGACAGCTGCAGCTTGTACTTAGCATTGTGAGATCTCAGCAGGTAGGAGAGACACTGAGGAGCTCTCAATCAGGCTAGGTGGGTAAAGGTATGTGCACACGTTGAGTATTTGAATGCAGAAATTTCTGCACCATTTCTGCATCTCTTGGCAGGAAAAATGAAGCGAACAATAAGTGCGTTTTCGGAAGCATTTTTGTTCAGCAATGATTGCCATTTGTAGCTTATAAAGCTAGTTGAAGAAAAAAAAAAAAAAAAAGAGGCAAGCTTATATAACGAGATAGATAGATATCCGGCAGATATATAATTTCACAACCCCACGATACATTAGTGCAATGCTGGTGGAGCTTATTATACAGCTTTCTATTTTACCTAATAAATAAATGAAAAAAAAATGATGTGGTCCCCTCCCATTTTTTAAAACCAGCAAAGGTAAAGCAGAGAGCTGCCAGCTGATATTACCAGGCTGGGAAAGTCCATAGATATTGGCCCTTCCCAGCCTGAAAAATGCCAGCGCGAAGTTGACGCACCCCTGGGCCTTCTGTGTCGTGCGGTTTTGCGCGCACGGGGACTTCCCCGGAGCCGGATCAGATGGGGGTAGTAGTCTCGTGGCAGTGACCCGGTCCGTGCCCAGGGAGTCAAACTAAGTGGCAGTCTATGGCAGTAGATGTTAACTTGATCGACTACGCCACCCGTTGAGTGCGGCTTTGAAGCCGCCGCTGCAGAACAGTCCACTGAGGCCAGGTGTATGAGGATGTGCAGCGTGGTGGTATAACCCCCAACGGGAGGGGTATGGCCTCAGGGCAGCAGGGATAGATGATGGGGGTGATGGTGGTACACGAGCGCAACAAAGACAACTCGGAGTCTTGGTGGTGCAGTTCAGGGTCTTTACTCACGGTTACTCGGTTACTGCTCCAGGCCACCGCTGCAGAGGTGGCCGCCTGTGTCGCGCTGTGCTCACCAGGTGAGGGGCTCGGTTAACTCCCAGGTCTTTCTGGAGTGCTTTGCAGGACCCCCTTTATGTCCCCTGTCTCTGGTCTTCAACCCCACTAGTGACCACGCTTATGTCCAGCTGCCTCGGACCTTCTTGGTGGGCAAACGTTGGCCTGCGTTTCCCAGGTCCTATGTGGTGCCTTTCTAGCGGGTGTGGTGAGGGGCTGCTCCACATGTAATGTCGCAGCCTCCGGTTCTTAGTTGAGGGTAGTTTCTCTCCTCCACTAATTTGGGATCCGGTTCCCATCTTCTTGACCTGACCCCCCTACTCAGGTAGCGGCGGGCGTGTGGTGGCTACCAGCCAGTCCACACCCCTGGGGTCCCCTCTGTCCTTCCTGGAGCCCAGTCTGCTCCTCTTCCTCCTTCTTCCCTCCTCCAGGCTCAGGCCTCCTGACAGGGCCTGCCTGTGGAGCAGAGCCCATAAAGCAGCTCTGCTCCCTGTCTTCTCCTCTCTCAACTCACTCCCTTTCCAAGATGGTGCCTCCCTTTATACTCCTGTACAGAGTGCACCCAGGATCTACTTCCCCCACGCACACACTACCGGGTTCCCTTCTCTAGGTGTTCCCTCCCCCCACTCCAGCCAGGGACATGCTCACTCGTGCCTGCATAACTAATGGGAGCACCGTCGAGCTGTCCCCCGGAAATGTGGTGTAGTGCATGTGGGTGTTAGGGTCCTGAGCCACACTCCATCCTTACCTGGAAGTGAGATATCGCACATCTGGGTGAGATGCAATACCTCTGTAGCAACCGAACCCTCGGGGTGCTACATTCCCCCCTGGCAAAACCCAGCACGTCCGCGGGCTGGAACTGAGCAAAAGACAGGGTATACATTAGAACATGCAAATTTTTCATAAACAACAAGTATAACAGGTATCAACATTCAGTTTCCCTTTATGGGAACGGCTCTCTCTTAAACGGTATAAGTGCATATGTACTGTTCTGGAACTCTTTTTCATAGTAACACATTCTAGCATATAAATTTTTCATATAAAACATTTCTAGCAGCAGATCCACGAAGAAGTCTCTTTATAACAGGTCACAGTTTATTCTGCAACCAGGTGTCCATTTTCCTAAAACAGGGAGACGTAACCAGGTAGGGGTCTGTCCTGCCCCGAGTCCTTAACAGTCTTTTAGTCCATCCTGGGTTACGCTCCACTAACTGTACAAAGGATTCCCGGTAAATCCACCAAGGACTCCTATACATTACTAGAAACACATAATTATTTACAGGATATGGCCGCTCTCAGTCCTCGGCCAGGTAGGGGTGGCTGTTCTCAGTCCCCAGCCAGATAGGGGGTAAGGGAAACAGTTTTCTTTCTGTCCCAACGGGGACCACACTCTTAGTGGAAACAGTCCCACAACAGTCCTTATACCCGGTCGGGTAACTATTTACATCTCCTCTTTTACCGTTTACGATTAACGGTGTGCTCCACCCGCTCCTTTCTCTTTTTCAGGTTCAGACCCGTCCGGGCCCTCTTGGTACTCGGGGTCTGAGTGGTACTGTTAATGACGCCCGGGGTCAGGGGGTGCGACTTTGGGCCTGGGCGCGGGCTGGTGGTGGCAGTGCCCAGGTCTGGAGGGCTCGGCTGCAGGGCTTGTTGCGGGGTCCGGAGCAGGTCTGCGTCTGCAGCGCCCGGAATCGGCGGCTCCACCGGGTGGCCCGGGAGCAGGCTGACGCTGGCAGCGTCCGGGACAGGGAGACTCCTCTTACCTGCTCCCGCGACCGCTCCTGCGTCACGCGTCTTCTCCTGGTGCTGGTCGGGGCCCGCGACGGCTGGGGCGCTGCCGATGCTGGGCAGCTTAGTCTGCTGCCGGTCCGCCATCTTGCTGTCCGTTCCTGGTGTCCTCCTCCCCCCTGGTGGACCGTGGCCTACCTGGCGATGATCCTCTTCCGTAGGCGCGGCTCCGCAGTTGATCATCAGGGTCGAGGACCTTCCGTCGCGCTCCAGTGACGTCGGCGTCTGCTGGGCTCCTTCCAGGACCTTACGCAACGTCCGGACGTGAGGCGGGGCTTCAGTTCTCGCGCGCTTTCGGAGTCCACGCCCCTCTTCTTCCCGCGCGGCGTCCTCAAGATGGCGCCCAATGGCGGGAAAACTCCACAGATGGCGGGAAGAAGGCTGAAGATGGCGCCGGATGGCGGGAATCTTCACGGATGGCGGGAAGAAGGCTGAAGATGGCGCCGGATAGCGGGAATCTTCACGGATGGCGGGAAGAAGGCTGAAGATGGCGCCGGATGGCGGGAAAACTTCACGGATGGTAAGTTTTAAAAGTCTCTTTTTCAGGCACGCAGTACCCGGTGGTTGCGGGCACGAAATCCTGCCGACTACGCCAAAAGTTGACGCACCCCTGGGCCTTCTGTGTCGTGCGGTTTTGCGCGCACGGGGACTTCCCCGGAGCCGGATCAGATGGGGGTAGTAGTCTCGTGGCGGTGACCCGGTCCGTGCCCAGGGAGTCAAACTAAGTGGCAGTCTATGGCAGTAGATGTTAACTTGATCGACTACGCCACCCGTTGAGTGCGGCTTTGAAGCCGCCGCTGCAGAACAGTCCACTGAGGCCAGGTGTATGAGGATGTGCAGCGTGGTGGTATAACCCCCAACGGGAGGGGTATGGCCTCAGGGCAGCAGGGATAGATGATGGGGGTGATGGTGGTACACGAGCGCAACAAAGACAACTCGGAGTCTTGGTGGTGCAGTTCAGGGTCTTTACTCACGGTTACTTGGTTACTGCTCCAAGCCACCGCTGCAGAGGTGGCCGCCTGTGTCGCGCTGTGCTCACCAGGTGAGGGGCTCGGTTAACTCCCAGGTCTTTCTGGAGTGCTTTGCAGGACCCCCTTTATGTCCCCTGTCTCTGGTCTTCAACCCCACTAGTGACCACGCTTATGTCCAGCTGCCTCGGACCTTCTTGGTGGGCAAACGTTGGCCTGCGTTTCCCAGGTCCTATGTGGTGCCTTTCTAGCGGGTGTGGTGAGGGGCTGCTCCACATGTAATGTCGCAGCCTCCGGTTCTTAGTTGAGGGTAGTTTCTCTCCTCCACTAATTTGGGATCCGGTTCCCATCTTCTTGACCTGACCCCCCTACTCAGGTAGCGGCGGGCGTGTGGTGGCTACCAGCCAGTCCACACCCCTGGGGTCCCCTCTGTCCTTCCTGGAGCCCAGTCTGCTCCTCTTCCTCCTTCTTCCCTCCTCCAGGCTCAGGCCTCCTGACAGGGCCTGCCTGTGGAGCAGAGCCCATAAAGCAGCTCTGCTCCCTGTCTTCTCCTCTCTCAACTCACTCCCTTTCCAAGATGGTGCCTCCCTTTATACTCCTGTACAGAGTGCACCCAGGATCTACTTCCCCCACGCACACACTACCGGGTTCCCTTCTCTAGGTGTTCCCTCCCCCCACTCCAGCCAGGGACATGCTCACTCGTGCCTGCATAACTAATGGGAGCACCGTCGAGCTGTCCCCCGGAAATGTGGTGTAGTGCATGTGGGTGTTAGGGTCCTGAGCCACACTCCATCCTTACCTGGAAGTGAGATATCGCACATCTGGGTGAGATGCAATACCTCTGTAGCAACCGAACCCTCGGGGTGCTACATTCCCCCCTGGCAAAACCCAGCACGTCCGCGGGCTGGAACTGAGCAAAAGACAGGGTATACATTAGAACATGCAAATTTTTCATAAACAACAAGTATAACAGGTATCAACATTCAGTTTCCCTTTATGGGAACGGCTCTCTCTTAAACGGTATAAGTGCATATGTACTGTTCTGGAACTCTTTTTCATAGTAACACATTCTAGCATATAAATTTTTCATATAAAACATTTCTAGCAGCAGATCCACGAAGAAGTCTCTTTATAACAGGTCACAGTTTATTTTGCAACCAGGTGTCCATTTTCCTAAAACAGGGAGACGTAACCAGGTAGGGGTCTGTCCTGCCCCGAGTCCTTAACAGTCTTTTAGTCCATCCTGGGTTACGCTCCACTAACTGTACAAAGGATTCCCGGTAAATCCACCAAGTGCATGTGGGTGTTAGGGTCCTGAGCCACACTCCATCCTTACCTGGAAGTGAGATATCGCACATCTGGGTGAGATGCAATACCTCTGTAGCAACCGAACCCTCGGGGTGCTACACAGTCACCCCAGAATTGGAGCATCACATGAGATACTCCAATTCTGATGCTTAGCTTTGGCTCTTCCCGGTTGCCCTAGTGCGGTGGCAATCGGTGTAATGGGGCTTGGGGTTGATATCAGCTGGGAATTGTCCAATGACACAGCTGACATCAAGCCCTGGTGCTAGTCATAGAGAGGTGTCTATCAGACCCCCCCCTATCACTGACCCAGTAATAAAAAGGAAACACACACACCACTGTATTAAAAGGAAAAAAAAATCCCAAGCAGGTAAGACGCAGCCCTCTGTTCACCTGGGAGCTAAGCAGATGACACTAAAGGTGTCGGCCAGAATATTATTCTTCTTTTAACAGTTGAACATGTACAGTGGGTCTAGTCAATACATTGGGGAACTATGGGCAGCATGGTGGCGAGCACTATAGCTGGAGTTCTGGATTTTGAACCTGACCAAGGACATCATCCGCTTTGAGTTTGTAAAGATCTCAGGATGTTTGCATGAGTTTCCTCAATTATAATTGTAGGTCAAAACAGTCACTGGCGGTCGCATTTCAATGATGTCACAGGCGGTGCAAGCGGGCACCGGCTCTGATCGACCTTCTGTGACACAATCACGGGGTGCCGATGGGTCACTATGACAGTTGTCCACCATCTTTGTACTCCTCTAAAGCGGAAGGACCAAGATTTACACTGCATATACTACAATACTCTGGAATTTCCAGTATATAGTTTAAGTCATAGGACGATTGCAGGTTCAAGTCTTCTAAAAGTTAAAAGTAAAAAATCTAATTCAATTACAAAAAAAATCTAAAAATTTGAATCATCCCTCTTTTTCTCCATTAAAAATAAAGAGACAAAAAAAACATATATTTGGTATCGCCGCCTTTGCAAAAGCCAGATCTATCAATATAAAAAAATTATTAAGCCAATCAATAAACGCCATAACAAGAAAAAAATGCCAAAAATGCGCTTTTTCCCTGAAAAAATACAATAAAAAGTTATTAAAAAAAACATTGTATATACCCTCATATGAAATCGATGAAAACTACCACAAAAAAATAAGCCATCACTCACAGAGCTCTATTGATGGAAAAGTAAAAACCTTAAAGGTCTTGGAAAATGGAGATATAAAAATGTTGTTGTGTGTATGTGAGTGGCCGTTTCCATTAAAGTCTATGAGAGTTACAAAGACGGCAACTCCTTTGGAGAGAGCATTGTAGATGTGTGGTCACCTTGTCACGTCCTACCAGACAGACAAGATCACCAAACAGGGAATCTCAGGGGTGGAGATCTCTCTCCCCATATGAAATGTGCCTGGTAGGGGTGTTACTAGGGGTGTTACTAGAAAATGTGAAGGCATAGTTGCCACTACATCAAGTTATGCTGTAAAAAGAATAGCAGAGTAAAAAATGTGAATGTATAAAAAAAAAAATACTTATTTGTACCCTAAGGGTCCGTGACCACGATGCGTTTTTCAAGCATTTATGCTGCGGAATTTTTGCAGCGTAAACATTTGGGAAACGCTTGTTAATCCGTCCCCCATGGTCTCCAATGGAATTCCGCACTTTCAATGCCCATGCTGCAGAATTGCCATCTACAATGCATTAGAAAACGCATGGCAATTCCGCATGTGCAAAACACGCAAAAAACGTGCGAAAAATGCGTTTCAAATTCCGCACGCGTTTTTCCGGGCAAGGAGATGCAGAAATGAATTCTGCTTCCTTTCTGCATCGTGGGCACATAGCCTTAAAGAGGACATTTCACCAAATTTTTCATTTTGAGCTGGTAACACTATGTAATAGTGGCTACAGAGAAGAATAAAAATGTGTTGTTTTTTTTATTTCGCGTCTTTGTTGTATCGATATTAGCAATCAAAGTATTTGGCACTTAACAAGTTAACTTTAGTTAAGGCCAAGTGGGTGTTATCAGATAGTTTCCCCCCTGAAGACAAGTTTTATTGTGGTGATATCATGTGAAGTATAAGTATAATATGCATCGTGTGAAGTAGTGTATATGACTCGCCCCCTGGGCTGTGGGGCACTCGGATCCGGGCAATAGGGGGAACGATGGGAGTAGTAGTGGCAACCCGGTTCCGTGGCTCAGGGTGGTCAGGCCAGTGGTAGTCCGTTATGTGCTGATGATAATGTCCGACTACGCCACCCGTGGATTGCAGTTATTAGGAACCGCCGCTGCATGCAGACCGCTGGGGCTGATGAGGTGTGCAGCTAGGGTAGTATGACTCCCCACGGGAAGAGTTCGGCCCCAGGGCAGTGTAGTGGATGGTGGGAGTGATGGTAGTGAGGGTCCCAGTGCCAGTAGTGCTGGAGACGCGAAGGAGCACACAGACAATAGGTTGCAGTCCAGGGTCTTTACTGAAACAGGTAAACTGACCCATAAACAGTCCCAGCTAGGAGGGGACCTGGATGTCTGAGAGCAACGGGGAAATTGGCCCTGGTCAGGGTGAGGGTGTAGGCCTACCGTGCTTTCTGCGCTCCTTCTGGCTATCTCCTCCTGATAG
This sequence comes from Phyllobates terribilis, assembly GCF_046119375.1. Classification (NCBI taxonomy): domain Eukaryota; kingdom Metazoa; phylum Chordata; class Amphibia; order Anura; family Dendrobatidae; genus Phyllobates; species Phyllobates terribilis. Next base: position 74,814,037 of record NW_027362762.1, read on the forward strand.
GGTAACAGCCCACGTTTCCGAGCTTTCCGTGTATTCTCGCCTGTATGGCCTGCGACGTGGGTTCCTTTCTGCTCCCAGCCTTGTACGGCTTTACTGGTCCCTTCGGTTGTGGCAGGGCCTCCAGGCTTCTTAGGCCAAGGAATATACAGTCCCTTGCGGACTGGTTCTCTGCTGGGGGATGTGGAATCCTTCCAGCCTCAGACACCAAAGTCTGGTAAGGTCAGTCTCTGATTTGCCAAGACAGGCTCTCTTCGCCTCTCGTCTCTGGCTGGTGGCTCTCCTACTGCCACACTTCCTTTTAGGTGCAATCAACTTTCTGTCCCTGCTCCACTCTGGAACACGTCTCAGTGCTGAGACAGGCCATCCAGTTCTCCCTAACCCTGCCCCCAGTACCAGCTTTTATAGGGGCAGCCTGCTCCCCCTACTGGCCTGAGACAGGAGGCATTGCATGCTAATGTTCCCCTGACTAGAGAACCTCCCCCCTGCTCTCAGACACAGCTTTAATTACACTTGTGGCATCCAGGCCAGGGTGACACATTTAGGCAACGTTGGTAATGTATAGTAATATAATGCATGATAGAGATAGGTGTTCTGTTTGCATAGAACTGTGTGAAAGTTTAAGTCTGCCCAGCAACAGACTGCGGGAGCAGACACTACTACTAACAACATTGCCTGCTTGTGCTGATCACAGCGTGAGCAAAGAACCATGATGAGGGCAGTGTTCAGCACCCGGCGCTTGGGAACAGCGCTAACAGTACACGGATTCCCAGGCGCCAGTACGTGTGCTCCTGATGCAGTATACGGCCGGCACACGGTTTTACAAGTGTGAGACACACGGATATTTCCGGTACCGGAAATATACAGGGAAATATACGGACGTGTGAAACCACCCTTAGGCCCTCACATCACAAGTCTACACACCTAGCCAAGACCCACACTTTCATGTAACGTGCCGGGCGACACTGGGAACGAGTGCCTCGCCCACAGCTACCTCGCTGCGCCACGTTACAGGTGCAGAGCCAGACTGTATTCACCCATTGCAGTTGCAGCACATTTTTTTGTGGCATAACAGTGTGGTTTTTCCTGCAACCATTAATTGCACTGTGTGAATGCAGCCTAATGCAGACATCAAGATAGGACCGTGTTCATACAATGCAATCTCACTGCATTGTTTTTGCCATAATTTTAAAAATCAGAATTATCAGAATAAGTGCTCAAATCATCTAACAGAAATGTAAGCTGAAAACCAATGAAATGAGTCAGAGCATGTTCACACTGTGGCCTTTTCACAGAGAAAACCCAAGAAAAAAAACAAAATGAGCATATACCCTGAAATAAGTAAATAGTAATAGTACATGTAAATAACATAGGGGACTTAGTTTTCACTATTTTGCTAAAAGTTAAGTAAAAGTCATCCCACCACGACAAGGTGTACCCAATCGGGATGATCCTATCCTGTCTCCTATTAAAACCTTACCTTGCGTCAGTCGACCTCAATGTGAATATGGGAATGGGGCCCGACTGTGCAGATACCTGTCCATGGGCAGAAATGTAACCTGCAGGAAAATCACAGTTACAGCTCATTCAGACGTCCATTTTTTCACATACAAAAAAAACAGTCCTAGTTTCATCAATGATTTTGTTCAGAGTGTCATCAGACTTTCATCCGAACTTTATCCGATGAGAAAAAGAAAAAGTTTCTCTAACTTCTATCTAGCAGTCCATGAAAAGAGAACAGCACTTGGACGGCATCAGAGTGCTGTTGGATTTTTTCCACAGACTCATAGACTTGCATTTTGATTGGTCACTTGGATCAATATTGGACTTGTCTCCATGATTTAGCTCAGACCACTCATTCCACAAAGAATAAAAAAAATCGGATATGTGAACAGCCCCATAGACTATCATAGGTGTGAGTTATTTCCATATTTTCTACATAGACTTGAATGAGATGCAGAAAATCCACAGATAAAAAAACGCATATGCATTTTTAGTGTTCTGCGGCAGAAACATACTAAAAACGCATGTGGTCAATTTTATCAAAGCCAAATATCAGGATATATATATAAAAAAAAAAACTTTGTTGAAAACATGACATACCAAAAGGAGACAAAAACCAGCAGCACAAAGAATGCAATAAAAACGCACTTGAAAATGCAATGAAACAACGCAAGTAATCTAATTTAACTATTTGGTGCATAAAATCTGCAGCACCAACAACGTACCAAATACGTAGCTATCGACTATCTCGAATTCAGCTGGACTGTCCCGATTTGGGGGAGCTGTCCCGGGAGGTCAGCGGGCTATATCCTGACGTTTGCTCGCGCTGTCTGTGATGTCTTCTGAAGTGAAATCTTTGCTTCTTGTGTGCATTTCCTCTGTGGGAAGTGGGGCCGGCATCTCTCTGTACCTTTTATAATTACAGTCATTTAAATAACTGCTCTTTTTTCAAACTTTGGTCTCCCCGGGAATCAAACTCCCAACCTATATCACTGAAGGCAGCAGCAAAATGTATATGACAAAGGCAGCACTGTAGTGAGTAGGACAATTTTCTATACTTGGATGTGCACTGTATTCTACTTCTCAGTGGATTGGTATATAGAGATACATCTCTATATACCAGTACATTTCTATGTAAATATACAGCAAAATGACAAAAAAAAATGTAAAAAAAATATAGCAGAAAAAACGCAGCCATATTTACCAACGCAGGTCCCAAAACTAATGCACTTACAGGATGTCGCAGTCCCCATGATAAAGGCAGAGGCAGCACAGGTGTAAAACAAAATACTGATGAAACAACCACTCACACGCCGACCATTCATGGAGGAGACGGTTGCCTAGTTTTATAAATGTACACAGATAAGACTTGTATTGGGCACCAGTCACACAGATTTGTGTAGTGCACAGTGTCTGGCTGACAGCCTGTTAGTGATGCCCGTACTATTAGATCAGGTGGGCTGCCCAGCACTATATAAGTGCACCCATCAGTATTTTGCACCGGTTCTGTCCCCGCCTTTATCATGGTGGCTGCTGCATTCTGTAATGCTAGTTTTGTGACGTTTGTTTGCAATTACAGCTGCATTTTTTCTGTTATGGTTTTTTTTGCATTTCTGTGAACCGTTATTCTAGGACAGATTTTTTTTTCTTCCTCTAAAATTACTACAAAATAATAAACATATTAATGCACATCTAAAAAAAAAAATAGACATCACAAATCAGCAAATATTATGAATATATTTGGTGTCCCTGCCATCACAACAACCCGCACAACACAGCGATCAGATTATTTATGGTGATCGTTAAATGGCGTTAAAAAATGTTGTGATTGATTTTTTTTCCATTAAAAAAAAAAAAAAATGTAATGTACGTTGAAGCCTATAGTGAAACAAAAATACTAAAATCGCACAGTTCAGCAGCATTTTTAGATGCACAGTGGGCAGGAGTTTTCATAAAATCACATCCACTTTGTTTGGACAGGTAGGCCAGGTTCACACGTAGCGTAAATGCAGCGTTTTTTATGTGTACAGAAAATCTGCAGCATTTAACGGCGCCCACTGTGCGTCTACAGACACTGAACTACATGGAGCCTGAAAAAATGCAGTTGTGTTTTTCAGTGCAGAATCAAAGTTCTTCTGTACTATAAAAAAAAATGCATCAAAAACTTTGCTTCAAACCTGCACCAAAAACGCATCAAAAAAGGAGGAAAAGGCATAAAAAATGCAGCAAAAAATGCATTAAGAACGCTGCTACAAATCTGCACCAAAAAACGCATCAAATAAGGAGGAAAAGGTATAAAAAATGCAGCAAAAAAATGCATTAAAAACGCTGCTACAAACCTGCATCAAATAAGGAGGAAAAGGTATAAAAAAAATGCATCAAAAAATCCATTAAAACGCTGCTACAAACCTGCACCAAAAATGCATCAAATAAGGAGGAAAAGGCATAAAAAATGCAGCAAAAAATGCATTAAAAACGCTGCTACAAACCTGCACCAAAAACGCATCAAATAAGGAGGAAAAGGTATAAAAAATGTAGCAAAAAATCTATTAAAACGCTGCTACAAACCTGCACCAAAAACGCATCAAATAAGGAGGAAAAGGTATAAAAAATGCAGCAAAAAATCCATTAAAACTCTGCTACAAACCTGCACCAAAAACGCATCAAATAAGGAGGAAAAGGCATAAAAATGCAGCAAAAATGCATTAAAACGCTGTTACAAACCTGCACCAAAAACGCATCAAATAAGGAGGAAAAAGTATAAAAAATGCAGCAAAAAATGCATTAAAACGCTGCTACAAACCTGCACCAAAAATGCATCAAATAAGGAGGAAAAGGCATAAAAAATGCAGCAAAAAATGTATTAAAAACACTGCTTCAAACCTGCACCAAAAAACGCATCAAATAAGGAGGAAAAGGCATAAAAAATGCAGCAAAAATGCATTAAAACGCTGCTACAAACCTGCACCAAAAACGCATCAAATAAGGAGGAAAAGGTATAAAAAATGCAGCAAAAAATCCATCAAAACGCTGCTACAAACCTGCACCAAAGATGCATCAAATAAGGAGGAAAAGGCATAAAAAATGCAGCAAAAAATGCATTAAAAGCGCTGCTACAAACCTGCACCAAAAATGCATCAAATAAGAAGAAAAAGGTATAAAAAATGCAGCAAAAAAATCCATTAAAACGCTGCTACAAACCTGCACCAAAAATGCATCAAATAAGGAGGAAAAGGCATAAAAAATGCAGCAAAAAATGCATTAAAAACGCTGCTACAAACCTGCACCAAAAACGCATCAAATAAGGAGGAAAAGGAATAAAAAATGCAGCAAAAAAATCCATTAAAACGCTGCTACAAACCTGCACCAAAAAATGCATCAAATAAGGAGGAAAAGGCATAAAAAATGCATTAAAAACGCGGCTCAAACCTTCACCAAAAAAGATCAATTAAGGAGGCATGTGATGACCAGAGAAGATGTATTAGTGAGTAGTTTGGTGTGGACACCTGCAAAAAAATGCAGCATTTACTCTACGTGTGAACATGGCCTTACAGATGTGTTTGGCAATATGGCACATAAAAAAACTAAAAATTTTCTAGCAATAAAGCAGAGTCATATAGTGAATCTTATGTAAAAATGAAGAGGTTGTGGCTCTTGGAAGTGATGGTCACAGCTCACCTCCTCCTCCTTCCCAACATATGAAAAGGTTACTAATCATTTTATAGAAATTTCCTATTGTCCATGGGGGTGCTCTAAAGCAAATCTCTACCTTTCAGCCATCATTAATTTCATCCCCATTCAGTGAAATAAGGCTGAGCTGCAATACCATAATCACAAGGCATGGATAAAAGAAGCAAAATGGCTGGCTACGATCGGATCGGATGAAAAGGTGCTCCTGCCATGTCCTGCTCCACAGCAGAAGTTAAAACTTGATTTCCTTCTGACGGTGATCCCGGGGGCTTCTGATCAGGAGGCGTTCTTTATCTTTTTGACTCTCGTTTCAAGGAGATGAGATGGTGCATTTCTTGTTCATGTTTCCCACAGGCTCCAGAAGAAGCTACTTAGTTTATAATTTTGAAGTGTAAATTTTTTTGGGAAGGTTTAACTACTCTCTTCAATATTGTACCATTGCAACACCAAGAAGGAAAATTCAAGGAATTATGGGAGTCATAGGTTGAACAGACACATTAACCATCTGCAAATGAAGAAAAAAATGGAAACAACCTTTTCCGTTTTTTCATTTTCATCTTTTCCTCCCCTTCTTCCAAGACCTATAACTTTTTTACTTTTCAGTCAATATAGCCATGTGAGGGTTTGTTTTTTGCAGGACTAGTTGTACTTTTGAATAACACCATTGATTTTACCACATATTGTACTGGAGAACGGGAAAAAAAATCCTAGTGCGTTGAAATTGAAAAAAAAGTGCAATTACACAATTGTTTTTTGGGTTTTTATTTACCATGTTAACTAAATACTAAAACTGACCTGGCATTATAATTCCCCAGGTCAGTACGAGTAAGCAGATACCAAACATATATATTTTATTTTTTATTTTAAAAAAAATCCGAAATTTGTATGAAAAACAGTATTTGTGTTTGTCGTTATTTTCCAAGACCTGTGGCATTTTCATTTTTCGGGATCTGGGGCTGGGTTAGTGCTTATTTTTTGCGCCTTGAGCTGATGTTTTTATTGATATCATTTTAGGGTAGATACAATGTTTTGATCACCTCTAATTGCATTCTATTGCAATGTTGTGGCGGCCAAAAAACGTAATTCTGGCGTTATGCCGTTTACCGATCTGATTAATTTACTTTATATTTTGATAGATTGGACGATTCTGAACGCAGCGATACCAAATATGTGTATTTTTTTTCTTTTAATTGTTTTATTTTCAATGGGGCAAAAGGGGAGGGGCGATTTGAACTTTAGTGTTTTTTTATTTTTTTCATATTTTTAAAAACTTTTTTTCCCCACTTTTTACTGTTTTGAATAGTTCCCTTTGGAGACTTGAAGCTGCGATCGTCCGATCACCTGTGCTACGCATAGAAGGGCTTCAGCACCGATCACGTGACAGGGGCACCGATGGGTGGGATTTGTGACGCGCTTCCGGATGGCGCGTGTTAAATCCTACTGTTAGTGATTGATAGTGGGATTTAACTGGTTTACAGCCGCGGTTGCAGCTCCGGTCCACCCGCGGCTGTTAAAGGCTGATTAAATCAGCTGTCATGTGCGGGAAAGATGCAGGCTCAGCGCCGGAGCCCACATCAAAGTTGGGGACACGACATATAAATGTGTCACTCCAGCTCTATTCCCCGCCCAGCGTCGCCTACTCCTGCCTGACTGACAGCCTCAATGCTGTGCTACTTCAGACAGAAGAGCTGTCAGTCAAGCAGGAGGAGAATAGAACTGGAGTGACAGAGGCTTCAGATCTACCATAGCTCTTCAGCCTCTTTTGCATATCAATTCAAACTCTGATTTCTCGGTAATGGAGCAGTGGACTGGCCATGGCAAGGTATTGCTGGATTTGACATTGAAAGAGCTACATGAGTATATAAATTGTTTGGTGGGGGGGGGGTGAACTCCTGCTGATAGATTCCCTTTAAATAGTAGGATCAAAAATCTAAAAACACAAACAAAAAAATCTCTGTTTTGTTATTTTCTTATATTAGGAATTTAAAAAAAAGGTATTTTTTTTTAATTGTAAAAACTGAAGTAAAAGCAAGTCTTGACGGACAGGAATAAAACGTGCATGAGATCAATGCAAGTAAGGAGTCACCTTGAGTGAACCCTGAAGTCAGTGGCAATAGCTGCTGTCCCCTGCAGCCTCATCCTCCCTGTCAATTCTAATCTTTATCTAAATTTTCACTCACATCACAAGCAGCGGCGACATGAGAAAGTTCACAGCATCTAAAGACAAATAAATGTCGTCAGAGAAAGGCTAAAAGCCAAAGCGGCAACTGGATTCAAAATAATATATTCTCTTATATGGGATAATAAGCTGCAATGAGAAATGAGTTATGGGTCTGATTTTCCATTGCGGTTATGTAGGAAATTATACCTTGGGTATTATGACAATAAAAATGAATTAAAATTGATCCATCTATCGATACAATTAATAAAAAGAAATGTTAAACTTAAAGCCGTTCTTCAAAGATGACCAAATATTAAACTGTTGATTTCCCAACATTTGTACCTATACAATGGTGGACACAGACATAAGAGGCCCCTGTGCAAGAACAATGAATGGGCCCTTCACAGTCCAAATAACTCATTATAGTGCACATTTCCAAATGCTTTGGAGGTCAAAATGGGCCCCCTCAAGCCTTGGGCCCCTGTGCAACTGCACAGGTTGCACCAATGGTATGTCCACCCCTGTACCTATACATTCTGCAGAAAAGGTACAGGTTCAAATGCATATTTTCTGCAGAAGATATATACAGTACAGACCAAAAGTTTGGACACACCTTCTCATTTAAAGATTTTTCTGTATTTTCATGACTATGAAAATTGTACATTCACACTGAAGGCATCAAAACTATGAATTAACACATGTGGAATTATATACTTAACAAAAAAGTGTGAAACAACTGAAAATATGTCTTATATTCTAGGTTCTTCAAAGTAGCCACCTTTTGCTTTGATGACTGCTTTGCACACCCTTGGTATTCTCTTGATGAACTTCAAGAGGTAGTCACCGGAAATGGTCTTCCAACAATCTTGAAGGAGCTCCCAGAGGTGCTTAGCACTTGTTGGCCCTTTTGCCTTCACTCTGCGGTCCAGCTCACCCCAAACCATCTCGATTGGGTTCAGGTCTGGTGACTGTGGAGGCCAGGTCATCTGGTGTAGCACCCCATCACTCTCCTTCTTGGTCAAATAGCCCTTACACAGCCTGGAGGTGTGTTTGTGGTCATTGTCCTGTTGAAAAATAAATGATGGTCCAACTAAACGCAAACCGGATGGAATAGCATGCCACTGCAAGATGCTGTGGTAGCCATGCAGGTTCAGTATGCCTTCAATTTTGAATAAATCCCCAACAATGTCACCAGCAAAGCACCCCCACACCATCACACCTCCTCCTCCATGCTTCACGGTGGTAACCAGGCATGTAGAGTCCATCCGTTCACCTTTTCTGCATCGCACAAAGACACGGTGGTTGGAACCAAAGATCTCAAATTTGGACTCATCAGACCAAAGCACAGATTTCCACTGGTCTAATGTCCATTCCTTGTGTTCTTTAGCCCAAACAAGTCTCTTCTGCTTGTTGCCTGTCCTTAGCATTGGATTCCTACCAGGCCCGCTGCACAAAGTCTCCTCTTAACAGTTGTTGTAGAGATGTGTCTGCTGCTAGAACTCTGTGTGGCATTGACCTGGTCTCTAATCTGAGCTGCTGTTAACCTGCGATTTCTGAGGCTGGTGACTCGGATAAACTTATCCTCAGAAGCAGAGGTGACTCTTGGTCTTCCTTTCCTGGGGCGGTCCTCATGTGAGCCAGTTTCTTTGTAGCGCTTGATGGTTTTTGCAACTGCACTTGGGGACACTTTCAAAGTTTGCCCAATTTTTCGGACTGACTGACCTTCATTTTTTAAAGTAATGATGTCCACTTGTTTTTCTTTACTTAGAATTTGTATTATGGCAATAAAAAAGCAGCTAACAGTCTATTCAGTAGGACCATCAGCTGTGTATCCACCAGACTTCTGCACAACACAACTGATAGTCCCAACCCCATTTATAAGGCAAGAAATCCCACTTATTAAACCTGACAGGGCACACCTGTGAAGTGAAAACCATTTCTGGTGACTACCTCTTGAAGCTCATCAAGTAAAATGCCAAAAGTGTGCAAAGCAGTCATCGAAGTAAAAGGTGGCTACTTTGAAGAACCTAGAATATAAGACATATTTTCAGTTGTTTCACACTTTTTTTGTTAACTATATAATTCCACATGTGTTAATTCATAGTTTTGATGCCTTCAGTGTGAATGTACAATTTTCATAGTCATGAAAATACAAAAAAATCTTTAAATGAGAAGGTGTGTCCAAACTTTTGGTCTGTACTGTATATATATATATATATGTTTTATTTTACTCACTTATATAGCGCCATTCATTCCACAGCGCTTTACAGACATTATCACTGTCCCCATTGGGACTCACAATCTAGATTCGCTATCAGTATGAATTTGGAGTGTGGGAGGAAACTGGAGAACTCAGAAGAAACCAACGAAACACGGGGAGAACATACAAACTTCTTGCAGATGTTGTCCTTGGTGGGATTTGTACTCAAAACCTCAGATTCAAATGCTGTGATCCCCCATCAGAGAATTGAACTTATAGATCTTAATGCACAGGTAAAGTCCACTACTATGACAATCCCTTCTCATTCCTCATGTTTGGCTCCATTAAAATAATACAGCTTATACTCACCTCCGATGCCGGCGCTGTTCCAGCTGAGTTGGCACTCACGTTCCCGGGACTCACGTGGGGTTGTTATGTCACACAAGCCCTGTGCCCAATCATTGCTGGTGTCACTGACGCGCCCAAGGGATGGGGACTCGGCGCCCAGGCCTTGCTGTTGGTTTTGGGGGATGGCGCGGTGGCCGGCTCCGGGGCCGTACCCTGGGGTCACTCTTAAAAGCAAGAAGGAATGGGAAAAGGTGTATGGGATAGGGGAATCGTTTGTGACGTCACCCGTGGTGTCTGGTGAGGATCACCAGTGCTGCTACAGTCCTCTGAGGCCGGTGGTCAGGCAGCTTAGTTGGTGCGGCTCCCCACAGATGGAGCGAGGCCTCAGGGCAGAGTGGGAGAAGGGATGCAGAACAGAGCGCTGGCGGGTGCAGAGCCGCGGAGGAAAGAACAGACAGAGGCAGGATTTGAAGTCATCCAAGTCTTTACGCACGGTAGTGTTTTCTCAGCTCAAAGCTTCTCTCTGCAGTCACACGGCGAGCTGCGGCTGCCAGGGTGGAGTTCAGCACACTCCAGGTAGTTCAGGAGCGCTTGACAGGACCCCCCGCTTGCAAAGTGTTCCTCTCCTTGTGAAGCTTTTCCCGCCTTGTGTCCCCCACTGCATCCCGTACGGGTACTGCGATGTCCTGGATGGGTAGCTTGTAGCTCCCGGACCGACTGGGTGCCCTTCTTGGTTACTAGTGGTGAGAACTTGGCGTAAGGCCGGGTCCCTCTGGATGAACTCAGATTAAGGAATACAGGTGGCGACTCCGCTCCGTCCGTATCCCCCTGGGATCCACGTAAGCCTCCAGACTTTTCCGACAGAGACGTGAAGTGCAAAGTCAGATAATCGGGGACTGGTACCCCCTCTTGCGGCAGGGTCTCTCTGGCTGGGCCAGAATAAGGTATGCAGGTGGCGACTCCGCTCCGTCCGCACCCCCTGAGATCCTTTCGCCTGTGGAGCTTAACTCCTCTGCTCCCCTCCTGGGCCTTCTTTGTTGGACTCTGACCGGGGACAGAGCCGGTTTTAACTCTGCCCCAGTCCCCCGTCTCGAGGCCTGAGACCGGGAACCGTGGACCCTCCAGCCGGCAGCAGACTTGTGCTGACTTGCCGTCCCAAAGACCCACGACTAAAGACCTGGTTATTAAAATGGCCTCCAGTTATATATGATTCTATTAAGTGCTAAAGTAAAGTGCTTTCTCCACCCTCACTAACTACTTGGTTCCCCCTAACTTTGGTTCCCCCCAACTCCTCCATTCAGGACCGGGGCAGCACTATGGTGCTTTTAGGCCCCCTGCAGAACTGGAGTGGTGTAGTGTTGAGTGTGTAGTGGGGTCCTGTGTGGTGCTCCATCCTTACCTTGGAGAGGAGATACCACACCTCATTTTGAGGTGCAGTACCCCTGTGGCGACTGAACCCTCAGGGGCGCCACATCACTGTCCCCACCTTCAGTCGTAGAAGTAATTAACAGGGAGTGAATGGCCAGCCGCAACCTCACGTGCGCCCCGGAGAGCAAGTGCTGACACTGCTGGAATAGCACCGGCACCGGGGGTGAGTATAGTTGTTTTTATTTTATCAGTGCCAAACACTCAGATTGAGAAGGGGTTGTCCTAGTAGTGGATAATGCCTTTAAAGGGAACCCATCACCAGGTTTGTCCCATATGAGGTAAGAACACCACCTTGTAGCCCTGATATACTGTACAGCATTCTATAATGCTGTATATATGCCCCTGATCTGGCCTGCAAGAAAAGAAAAAGAGCTTTTATTATTATCACCTGGGGGTGGTCCAGTCTGAGGGGTGTCACTGTCTTGGCCTGACACCTCCTCTCTTTATTTATTTATTTTACTCTCTTATATAGCGCCATTAATTCCATAGTGCTTTACAGACAGACATTGTCACTGTCCCCATTGGGGCTCACAGTCTACATTCCCTATCAGTCTTTGGAGTGTTAGAGGAAACCAGAGAGCCCGGAGGAAACCCATGCAAACATGGGTCACATACAAACTCCTTGCAGATGTTGTTTTTGGTGGGATTTGAACCCAGGACCCCAGGGCTGCAAGGCTGCTGTGCTAACCACTGAGCCACCGTGCTGCCCTCTTCTTGTGATGCCGTCCTCATTCTTGCTTCATGTGGATGATGCATCCACACAGTGTCCCCGTCACTGTGCTCCTGCGCAGGTGTAGCGGTGCTTGAACAACTCTGCCGGGCAGGACTCAAATATGGTAGAGTAGGCAGAAACAGTACACCTGCTTTATTGAGAGACAGAGGATTATATGCTGGAAAATAAGAGTAGTAGTTATTGTAATGATAATAGCAATAGTGGATACAAGAAGAGATGGCCGGAACGTGTCACACAAGCTGCGCTCCAGCTATGGCAATGCACAGTTAAATGCAAACAGTATAAACAATTTCTACAAACTACTCTCTGCTAAATTACTACCTGGCTTCCAATAATCTGGCCACGTTGCTACAGCACCCAACTAGAGAAACCTTCTCTACACTGTAACACAGTTGAACACCGATGTCACACTCACCGTTCTGTATGGTTTAGAAGAAAGTCTGGTAGTTGCTGCTTAGTCCTGATGCAGTAGAGCCAAGCTGTTTGTATTGAGCTCTTCCTTCAGGTTAACAAATCCGTCCTCTTCCAGGTCTGGGCAAGACTCATTCCTACTCTCAATGTTGAGGGATCACTGGTACCACAGAGTTTTTTCATCCCTCAGGATACAGGTGCTCGGAGAGAACCACACTGGATATGCAATGCACCTCTTTCCTTCTGACACGGTCCTGCAGATCGATCGTGCGATAACCGGGCCCTATCTTCTCCCTTATTAGGACACACTTATTGTCCTACCTGTCTCTCATAGGCACCAGTCTCTCACAGGGCAGCACGAGACTCTAACAGTACTGATGTGTCGGTTGTGAATAGTGTTGAGCGAGTATGTTCTGTTAACCCTTTCGCCGAGTATGCTCGGGCCGATCTCCGAGTATTTACAGCTGCTCGGTGATATGGTTGAATCGCTCCCGTGTGCATGATTTGCAACTGTTTGACAGCTTTAAAATATGTGAGGAATGTCTATTTCTTACACATTCCTCAAATGTAATAAAGCTGTCAAACAGTCGCAAATCATGCACACAGCGCCCCTGGATGCCGGGTGTGACGCGGGGGGTAACCCCGCCCGCAACACAGCAGCCACCGCGGGGACCCCAGCGCTGAGTCATGCCTCACTTGTCGTGACGTAGGCGCTGGGGTCACGTGATGCCTGTGAGCGGCCACCGATAGCGCCACTCACAGGCATTATCAATAGCAGAAGGTATTTACAAAAAGTCTTAGGGACCTGGGGGCCGGATACATGGGAGGGTAATCTAAACTACCGCACAACCCTTTTAAGTACTGCAATGTGCTATTTTTTTGGTGCTGGAATAGTATGTTTTGCTGCACTGATTTATTTGGCGCTGCTGGGGAGGTATTTAGTGTTGTATTGTAATATTTGTATGATGCTTCTAGGGGTAGAAGTATTTAGCACTTCTAGGGTGGTATGTTGTGGTGCACTGTAGTACATAAATGTATTTGCATTTTGCAGTGAGAAATAAGTATTTGATCCTTCTGGTAAACAACATTTAATAGTTGGTGGCAAAACCCTTGTTGGCAAGCACAGCAGTCAGACGTTTTTTGTAGTTGATGATGAGGGTTGCGCACATGTCAGGAGGAATTTTGGTCCACTCCTCTTTTCATATCATCTCTAAATCATTCAGATTTCAGTCTGTCACTTGCAACTCTGAGCTTCAGCTCCCTCCATAAGTTTTCTATGGGAATAAGGTCTGGAGACTGGCTAGGCCACTCCATGACCTTAATGTGCTTCTTTTTAAGCCACTCCTTTGTCGCCTTTGCTGTACTTTTTGGGTCAATGTCTTGCTGGAAGACCCAGCTACGACCCATTTTTAATGTCCTGGCGGAGGGAAGGAGGTTGTCACTCAGGATTTTATGGTACATGGCTCCATCCATTCTCCCATTGATGCGGTGAAGTAGTCCTGTGCCCTTAGCAGAGAAACACCCCCAAAACATAATGTTTCCACCTCCATGCTTGACTGTGGGGATGGTGTTCTTTGGGTCATAGGCAGCATTTCTCTTCCTCCAAACATGGCAAGTTGAGTTAATGCCAAAGAGCTCAATTTTTGTCTCATCTGACCACAGCACCTTCTCCCAATAACTCACAGAATCATCCAGGTGTTCATTGGCAAACTTCAGATGGGTCTGCACATGTGCCTTCTTGAGCAAGGCGTAATGTGTTACCAATGGTTTTCTTGGTGACTGTGGTCCCAGCTGCCTTGAGATCATTAACAAGTTTCCCCCGTGTAGTTTTAGGCTGATCTCTCACCTTCCTCATGATCAAGGATACCCCACGAGGTGAGATTTTGCATGGTGCCCCAGATCGATGTCGATTGACAGTCATTTTGTATTTCTTCCATTTTCTTACTATTGCACCAACAGTTGTCTTCTTCTCACCCAGCGTCTTACTTATGGTTTTGTAGCCCATTTGAGCTTTGTGCAGGTCTATGATCTTGTCCCTGACATCCTTAGAAAGCTCTTTGGTCTTGCCCATATTGTAGAGGTTAGAGTCTGACTGATTAATTGAGTCTGTGGACAGGAGTCTTTTATACAGGTGACTATGTAAGACAGCTGTCTTTAATGCAGGTAATGAGTTGATTAGGAGAGTCTAACTGGTCTGTAGGAGCCAGAACTCAATTGTTTGTAGGGGATCAAATACTTATTTCTCACTGCCAAATGCAAAAAAAATGTATCTAATTTATACAATGTGATTTTCTTGATTTTTTTTTATATTCTATCTCTCAATGTTAAAATTAACCTACCTTTAAAATTATAGACTGTTCATGTCTTTGTCAGTGGGCAAACTTACAAAAACAACAAAGGATCAAATAATTATTTCCTTCACTGTATTTGGCACTTTTGGGGTGGTATGTTGCGGTACACTGTAGTATTTGGCACTTCTGCGGTGGTATGTTCTAGTACACTGTATTATTTGGTACTTCTGTGGTGGTTTGTTGCGGTGCACTGTATTATTTGGCACTTCTGGGGTGGTATGTTCTTGTGCACTGTATTATTTGGTACTTCTGTGGTGGTTTGTTGCAGTGCACTGTATTATTTGGTACTTCTGGGGTGGTATGTTCTTGTGCACTGTAGTATTTGGCACTTCTGCGGTGGTATGTTCTGGTACACTGTAGTATTTGGCACTTCTGGGGTAGTATGTTGCGGTACACTGTAGTATTTGGCACTTCTGGGGTAGTATGTTGCGGTACACTGTAGTATTTGGCACTTCTGGGGTGGTATGTTGTGGTACACTGTAGTATTTGGCACTTCTGGGGTGGTATGTTGCTGTACACTGCAGCATTTGGCACTTCTGGGGTGGTATGTTCTGGTGCACTGTATTATTTGTTACTTCTGGGGTGGTATGTTCTGGTGCACTGTATTATTTGGTACTTCTGTGGTGGTTTGTTGCGGTGCACTGTATTATTTGGTACTTCTGGGGTAATATGTTTTGGTACACTGTATTATTTGGTACTTCTGTGGTGGTTTGTTGCGGTGCACTGTAATATTTGGTACTTCTGGGGTGGTATGTTCTGGTGCGCTATATTACTTGGTACTTCTGGGGGGGGTTGTTGCGGTGCACTGTATTATTTGGTATTTCTGGGGTGGTATGTTCTGGTGCGCTGTATTATTTGGCACTTCTGTGGTGGTTTGTGATGGTGCACTGTAGTATTTTGCACTTCTGGGGTGATTTGTTGTGGTGTGGGCACATTCCCTAATAGTTTTATCCAACCTGACAGGTTCTCTTTAGAAGAATATTCAGCAAAATTCACCATAGTGTGCATTGCGTGTTACAATTTTTCTGCAACATGGGATGACATTGTATCTGGACAGGTGGTATTTGTGTGCCTTAGATGCTTTTTAATCCCAGCCCAGCTCTGCTTACTTTATAACATAATTTTGCCCTGACAGACAACCTGGTGCACATTAACTAGTTATGGAGGACACTTCAGTTAGGGTGTGCTAAATATAGAGCATTATTTTTTCAAATAGAAAGCTTAAGTCCATGTCAAACTTGTTTTATGCCCTTTTTGACTACAGCGCTTTCTTTTTCCCCATCCAGTCATGACCAGTTTATGGTAGTTATTCTATAACAGATAAGAAGTAACTCCCTGTATGCAGAATCAAGAATGTATTTGAGCTCTTGGATCAACATGGCATTATGAAAACCGTGTTACTCATGCTTTGTAGAAATCAGGATCATGAGGATGCCTTTGACTGGTGGGCTCACATTGCAAAGTCACGGTGTATACTATATGATGCAGTTTAATATTGCAGAGACTCATTGTATCCTATGTGATGCAGCTTCATAATGCAGGTTCCCAGTGTATCATTTCTGATGAAACTTCAGACTGTCTGTCTGCTTTTTACTTGTGATATGTTTCTCCCTGTCATCTCTTACAAGCAGGAGGCAGGAATGCATATATGGACGGGACTGGTAATGAAACATTATATGTGCAAAATAAAAATTGGTTGCAGTCATCACATGTTGACACGATGGTTCCCTGAAGAACAGCAACCACATGAGAACTGGGAAAGGGTCAATATGAGAGTGTCGGGGAATCAAGAAGGTGATTGTTACTTTATAGCATTCTAAGCAGTATTTTTTTATTAGGTGGCTGGGGAACCCCTAGAATACTAACAGTATGCAGTAAGCTCCTGAGCTCGCCCTAGTGATGGCAGACAGAATTTTATCTCTTATCTACATATCTCGGCAAGAGATTTGAATATATTAAAAAAGAAAAATCTCCCGTAAAATGACCGTTTTAAAGGTGGAATTTCACTTTAGAGGACAACTTCCTTACAAATATGTGTCCCAGTAAAAGCACACTATTGTATGATTGAAGAAGAAAATTATTAACCAGCTCCAAAAGGAAAACACATTGTATCACCAGAAACATTATATTCCTGTTCTGTTTTACTGATCAAATACACTAGAGATAAAGCTAGATAAAAGGCGACAAGACAAGCGATGGGTCGGCGGCGTCGGCCTTCACATGTAATGATCGATCCTTTGATCGGCTCTAGCCCGTATAACGATATTGTCAGGAGCGCCGGCAGGTTGGCAGAAGGCCCCGCTGTGAGCTGCCGGGGAGAACAAAGTTCATTAAACTGTGTTTGCTTTTGCAGGAAGATGAAATCACGCGTTCATGTTCCAGCCTGTCTAACATTACCCCTACATTCACGACTGTACAGAATTGGTGAGCAGGACACTGCAGCGCGATGTTTTCCTATAATATTTCTTTCCCATATGACTTAACAGTAAATTTGCATTTTTAAAACTGAAACAAAACAGATAAATCAAACATGCTAATATTTTTTAAAAAAAGTAAAAGTCTTATTTTTACATTTTAATGCTGCATTAATCGTACTGGATTTTTTTTTTTGCTAAAGACAAACGCCAGCATTTCGCCTTTCTATACAGATATCCAGTCATGTGCAATCACCTATTTCCCTTCCTATTTTTTCTTTCACTGCAGTATAAAGCATGGGGGAAGAGAAAAATGCAGCTAAACTAAATCACTGTTTATACCGGTTCTAACAATAGAAAAAAAAAAACAAGTACACATTTTGTAGAGATAGCCACTAACCTACAGAAGTACACATAGAGCAGAGGGGACCGTCCATGGCAAAAATATGTGAATGAGGCCTCTTGTAGGTGGTGGTAATATCTTTGCACCCACCATCCCAGAGAGTTCACTGTGTCTTATGTTGTATCTGGTGTAGCAGAGCGGACTGTGTGTTGTGTCCGGTTTACCAGTGCTGACTGTGTGCTGTGTCTGGTGTAGCAGAGTTGACTGTGTGTTGCGTCTGGTATAGCAGGGCTGACTGTGTGTTGCGTCTGGTATAGCAGAGCTGACTGTGTGTTTGTGTCTGCTGTAGCAGAGCTGACTATGTGTTGTGTCTGGTGTAGCAGAGCTGACTATGTTGTGTGTAGTAGAGCTGACTGTGTTGTGTGTAGTATAGCAAAGCTGACTGTGTGTTTGTGTCTGCTGGTAGCAGAGCTGAATATGTGTTGTGTCTGGTGTAGCAGAGCTGACTGTGTTGTGTCTGGTGTAGCAGAGTTGACTGTGTGTTGTGCCTGGTTTACTAGTGCTGACTGTGTGTTGCGTCTGGTGCAGCAGAGTTGACTGTGTGTTGCTTCTTGTATAGGAGAGCTCAGTGTGTTGTGTTGTGTTTGGTATAGCAGAGCTATACCATACACAATATATATACTGTGTGTTGTGTCTGGTGTATCAGTGCTGACTGTGTATTGTGCCTGGTATGGCAGAGCTGACTGTGTGTTTGTGTCTGCTGTAGCAGAGCTGACTATGTGTTGTGTCTGGTGTAGCAGAGCTGACTGTGTTGTGTGTAGTATAGCAAAGCTGACTGTGTGTTTGTGTCTGCTGTAGCAGAGATGTATATGTGTTGTGTCTGGTGTAGCAGAGCTGACTGTGTGTTGTGTCTGGTGTAGCAGAGCTGACTGTGTATGTAGATCTTCCACAGCACAGTAGTTAAAGGCAGAGTGAATGATTAAGCTGTGGGAAGGAGAACAAACACCTTGAGAAGAGTATAGAAAATTCAACTTGGATGAAAGGTGGGATGAAATTAAAAAAAACGCCATAGTAAGCATTATTGTTACGCCCACGGTGGCGCTTGTGGATTAGTGGACCCACTGTGGTACAGGGCCGGGCTTACTTAGGAGGGGCGTAGCTCACCGGCTACCTGGTGTTCACTGGAGCTCCTGATGATGGAGACAAGCTGGGCTGCAGGTATCCGCCAGGTACCACTCCTAGGCAGTGCCCGGTACTGCAGCTGCTGACCCCAGGAGTCGGGTTAGCTGACACAGACTAGGGCTCCATTCAGACTAATAGGTTCAGTTCAGATCACTGCTGAACGGTTAGTGACACGGAGATTCAGATTTGGAAACGTTGTGGCCGCACCTAGACCAGGGGACTTTGGGAACAGGACTGGCTGCACCGGGACCAGGGGACAATGTTCAGTCACTGGCAGCACATGGATCAGGGATCCGGGTTCAGGACACTGGCCACACCAGGACCAGAGGACCTAACAACTCGCTAGTAGGGGTGACTGCATACTAATAAAAGCTGTTGCTTCGGTGACTCCCCAAGGGAGAGGGAGTCTTTTAGGCTATGTGACCACGTTGCGGAAATGAAGCAGAAAATTTCTGCTTCATTTCCGCATGTCCTCTCCCGGAAAAATGCATGCGGAATTCCGCACGCGTTTTTTGCGCGTTTATCACGCGTTTTCCACATGCGGAATTGCCTTGCGTTTTTAATGCATTGCAAAGGCCATTCCGCATGCGGAAACGCAAAATTAATGGACATGCTGCGGATTTTTGAACGCAGCATAAACGCTGAGGAAAAATCCGCAGCATGGGCATAGAACTTGCAGATTCTCATTGGGGACAATGGGATGCTGATTACCAAACGTTTTACAAGCGTTTCCGCTGCGGAAAATCCGCAGCAAAAACGCTTGTAATCCGCAACGTGGGCACACAGCCTTATACAGGATGACTCTCAGAAAAAGTCTGAGAGCCATCCAGCAGGTGAGGTCATTAGACTAAATGTCTCTCAGTAACAGGATGAGGGCATTTACCATATGCGCGTTGCCCCTTTAAGGTTGGGTGCCCACGTAGCGTTTTTCAAGCGTTTATGCTGTGGATTTTCCGCAGCGGAAACGCTTGTGAAACGCTAGGTAATCCGCACCCCATGGTCCCCAAGGGGATTCCGCATGTTCTATGCACATGCTGCGGATTTTTCCGCAGCGTTTATGCTGCGTACAAAAATCTGCAGCATGTCATTTAATTTTGCGGAAGCGCAGCGGAACTCCTGCCATTGACTTGCATTGAGACGCATAGAAACCGTGTCTGTACATTTGTACAAGCGGCTTCTATGCGTCTCTATGTGCGGATGGTACCCAGTTCTGGAGGAGAGGAGACTCTCATCCAGACCTGGGTACCATTGTACCTGTAAAAAAAGAATAAAATAATAAATAAAGGTTATATTCACCTGTCCGGCGGCTTCTCTCTGAATGCCGGCATCGCTTAAGGACCTGCGGTGACGTCACAGTCATGTGACCGCAGGCCCTTCACCGCTCTGTCTCGCGATATGCCGGCAGCCGGGAACCAGACAGGAACGAGCGCTGCTGCACACACCGGGGGCCTCGGGGGTGAGTATAGCTTTATTTGTTTTCATTTTTACGGTTCACACTGTATAAATCCATGCTGTTTGCATGGATTTATATAGTGTGACCTAGTTGTCAAGCACTTTCCAAGTGATGCTATCGCCTGGAAAGCGCTTGTCAATCTGCATGCGGAAACGCATGTGAATCCGCATGTGGATCCGCATGTATTCTGCAGGAAAAACGCATGCACAATCTGCATGCGTTTTTTCTGCCAGGGAGATGCAGAAATGCTGCAGAAATTTTCTGCTTCATTTCTGCATCGTGGGCACATAGCCTAAGAGCAGGGGAGAGCACGCGTGCACTAGGCACTCTGCCGGGACTCAGTACAGAGCAGGGAGCCGGGAACGTGCAGGGGAGCACGACGTGGGGCCTGGAAGGTGAGTAAGCAGGTGTCCCTGCATGGCGGGGGAAAGCGACACTATGCAGGAGCGCCGGCCATTCCACTACAATTAGTATTACCATTTTGCAGAAGAAGCAACACAGATAAGAGAGAGGTAGAGCGAACAGTAAGATGAGGAACCAAGAGGTAACGAGGGAGGGGGAAGGGGGCGGGAGAAGGGGGCGAGAGGGAAGGGAGAAGGGGGGAAGAGTGGAGGCAAAAGGGGGCTTGCTAAACTAGTGACACACCACATCCCTGCTGCATTAGGGTATAAACAAGTGCTGCAGCTTGAAAGGGACTACATGGAAAGGAAAAGATATTCACAGTTTATGGTATGTAGGCACTAAGCAACATGGGCAACAGTACTTTTCTTTATTATTACTTTTAGACATTTTTACCAAAAAGAAAAACTCCTTTAAATGATATGGATACCTTCAGTGCATTTTAAATGTATGTATTTTGACCTAAAAATGATTATTTCAATTAGGTTCAATTGAAAATTTCCCACAATTTGCCTACTATAGCCCTTGTGTTGCACTACTACTGACTGCAGAATGAGTTAACTGGGAATCCATCAGTGAGCTCCTTTTGAGGGGAGCGTTGACTGTCTTTTATGAGCTCCCATGTGCTGATTTATGATGTAGTCCATGTTAGAGTAAATCCAGTAATTGTCCCCAATTCTGTGGTTGCGGGATTGCATGGATTACATGAATTTACGTGAAGACAGGCTCAGAGCTTTCCCTTACTTTTTGTTTAGCTGACTTATGATATCAGACTATATCTAAAATGAATTAAGCTTTATGGGCAATTAAACAATTACAAATTCTCCCGGAGTCTGAGCTCACTGACAGATTCTCAGGTTAACTGATATAGTAGCCAGCAATATGCAGGGAAACAAAAAGCCTGTAAAGTCAAATAGGGGAAAACATTTTTTTAATGAAAACCAATTGCAAAAAATTATTTTTAGCTCAAGTCCCTCACTGGCCACTTTCCTCAGCTGGAGTTTCTTGCTGCTCCCTCCTCAGAGGCATTTCTGCTCACTGTCTGCCTCCTGCCACATTCTACCATTCCCCTGCTGTGCACAAGGCTGTATAAGGGTCTTGCTTTATGCCGAAGACCCAAAGACATGTACAATGGAAGGATGTGTGCTGCACTTCAGGGGCCCATGCCAGCACTCCATCATCAGTACCTTCTCCTTCTTAAAGGGGCTGCATCCCAAGCATTGCATCCTGGGGCTTCTGGCATAGGTACTTAGGCAATACAAGAAATGTTGTCAGGCTTTCTTTGTTCCTCTCTTGGATGTCTGAACACAGCCCTGCAAAGTTCAGATAACAGGCTGACACAGCTAGTGACCAGGACTTTGTAACACTGCCAATGTATTATAGGTTAGAGAAGAGGAAAACAGGAACGGAGCTTCTCTTCACAGGTGGATACCCCATAGTGTCCTGTAATGATAGTGGTCAGAGCCATGGGGGCAGCACAACACATATAACAGACCCCCTACCCTACTCTCACAGTATTATGGCTAATTTATAGTGTTGAGCGAACATGCTCGACACTGCTCGGTACTCGCCCGCGCATCACGCTACTCGGGATGTTCGGCGAGCACCCAGCATTTCCGGTTACTCGGGCGGGAGCTCGGGTCTCCGCCCTGCATGTTTGGCGCTCTTTACAGAGCCAATGAACATGCAGGGATTGCCAGCCAGTCACTGTAATGCTGCAGCCATGTTGGTTGTGGGCATTACAGTGATTGGCTGGCCTCACAGCGTCACCTCGAGTATTTAAAACTGGGCGCCGCCATCTTGGACACAGTCGCTCCGGATCGGACAGCGCTGCTGATTTAGGGAGAGATATAAACTGCGAAATAGTTAGTGTAGGGTCTGTAAAGGCTGCCAGATCAAACAAACAGTCCTTTTCAGGACTAATATCCATCCCAGATACCAGGCAGGCAGGCTGTATAGGAGACACAGTGGTTATACCAGCAAACGCTGCATTACAGTCCTGTGTGCTCCTGTTGCTCAAATTGCTGGACTTAGCACCAGGTGTCGGGGGCCAGGAAAAATCCTTTTTTTTCCATCTAAATCCTCCTTTTTTTTTCCTCCTTCACACTGTACAAATACCCGTCTTATTAACCTTTTGGTGTGTCCGTTCCCCTCCCCCCCCCAAAAAAAAAAGCGTGTCTCTGATTTTTCAGACACAAATATAACTGTTGAAAATAGTCTGGTGTAGGCCAGAGAAATAGAAGTGTTGTTTTGCACTTCCACGGTTCAAACCTCTGTATTATCCATTTTGGGCCATTTGTATCTAAAAAAAAAAACAGTTTGAGTGTGTCGCTCACTGTTCAGCCGCAAATATCTCTATTTAAAAAAGTGTGGTATACCCCAGTAAACAATAACTGTGGTTTTGCCATCCCACGGTAAAAAATCTCTATTATTCAGCTTTTGGTAGTTTTTTCCGTAAAGAAAAACAGTAGTGTCTCCTGACTGTTGTGACACAAAAATATATCTGTTGAAAATAGTCTTGTGTAGGCCCGACATCCCAGTGTGGTTTCGCAGTTCCACGGGTCAAATCGCTGTACTATCCAGTTTTGGGCCTTTGGTATCTAAAAAAAAAGCAGTTTGAGTGTGTCGCTCACTGTTCAGCCACAAATATCTCTATTTAAAAAAGTGTGGTATACCCCAGTAAACAATAACTGTGGTTTTGCCATCCCACGGTAAAAAATCTCTATTATTCAGCTTTTGGTAGTTTTTTCCGTAAAGAAAAACAGTAGTGTCTCCTGACTGTTGTGACACAAAAATACATCTGTTGAAAATAGTCTTGTGTAGGCCCGACATCCCAGTGTGGTTTCGCAGTTCCACGGGTCAAATCGCTGTACTATCCAGTTTTGGGCCTTTGGTATCTAAAAAAAAAGCAGTTTGAGTGTGTCGCTCACTGTTCAGCCGCAAATATCTCTATTTAAAAAAGTGTGGTATACCCCAGTAAACAATAACTGTGGTTTTGCCATCCCACGGTAAAAAATCTCTATTATTCAGGTTTTGGTAGTTTTTTTCCGTAAAGAAAAACAGTAGTGTCTCCTGACTGTTGTGACACAAAAATATATCTGTTGAAAATAGTCTTGTGTAGGCCCGACATCCCAGTGTGGTTTCGCAGTTCCACGGGTCAAATCGCTGTACTATCCAGTTTTGGGCCTTTGGTATCTAAAAAAAAAGCAGTTTGAGTGTGTCGCTCACTGTTCAGCCGCAAATATCTCTATTTAAAAAAGTGTGGTATACCCCAGTAAACAATAACTGTGGTTTTCCTCTTCCACGGTTCTAATCTACTCTTTATTACCCTTTTTCCATTGATAGTGCAAGTGTAAGCTATTTTACTTCATTTACAATGGGCAGGGCGCGTGGCAAGGGACGTGGAAGTGGACGTTCTGGTGATGGTTCGTGCAGAGGACGGGGCCGTGGCCAAGGTGAAAATGTGCCACAACCAACAGTCACATCTTCTCGCTCCCACTTCTTGACCGATTTACTAGGGAAGCACAGAACAACACCAGTATTGAGAACTGATCAGTATGAACAGGTTATTAATTGGATAGCAGACAATACTTCCAGTTACCTGGGCACCACCACCTCCGGTCTGTCTTCCACACGGTCAACTCTTAGTAGCCGTGAGTCTCGACCGCATACTCCTCCTCACCCTGATGCTCCTTCCTCCCACCATGCCAAGTGTCGTCAGACAGCAAGTGATCCCACACTTGGACACTCTGAAGAGCTGTTCACTGGTCCATTTCCATATTTGGGCCCCTCGCCTGATACGCTTGAAGTGGTGGAAGAGGAGATCCCATGTTGCGATGCCCAAATATTTGAACAGCCACGGCCACAGGAAGTCGACGTTGGCAATCTGTCACAAGAGGTGGACGATGACGAGACACAATTGCCAGGAAGTAAGGAGGAGGATCGTGGTGCGCAAGTGGAAGAGGAGGAGGTGGTGGATGATCTAGTAACTGACCCAACGTGGAAGGAGGACATGCAGAGTGAGGCCAGCAGCACACAGGGGGAGGGAGGCAGAGTACCCCAACAGGCAGGAAGAAGCAGTGTGGTGGCCGCAGACAGAAGGCAGGCAACCGTTCCACATAACACCAACACGAGGGACGTTGCCAGTACAAGCGGTAGGTCTTCCAGATTCTGGAATTTTTTTAAAGACTCTGCTGATAACCCCAAAAAGGCCATATGTTCCACCTGCCATGCCAGCATCAGCAGGGGTGACAAAACTACCAGCCTGACCACCACCAGCATGATGAGGCACATGGCAGCAAAGCACCCGACTTTGTGGGGCGAAACCCAGGGTCCACGACCAGTGTCAGCGGGTGTCACCACTGCTTCTTCCACTGTTGTGCGTGCAATAGAACCCCCTGTTGTGTGTGCAAGGCAATCCTCTGTCCATACTGCATGTAAAGATGCCCCCTCCTCTCAGTCTTCACTTGTTATGGCAGTTTCTCAAGAAACAGCATCAACGTCCACGTCCACGTCCCACCGCAGCGTTCAATTGTCCATATCCCAGACCTTTGAACGAAAGCCGAAATTCGCAGCTAACGCCCCACAGGCCACAGTCCTAAATTCGCACATTTCACGACTGCTTGCATTGGAAATGCTGCCTTTCAGGCTGGTGGAGACGGAATCCTTCCGCAAACTTATGGCGGTGGCTGTCCCTCGGTACTCGGTCCCCAGCCGACACTATTTTGCCCGGTGTGCCATCCCCGCACTACACAAGCACGTGTCCCAAAGCATCTGCCGTGCCCTCAACAACGCAGTTACTAGGAGAGTCCACCTGACAACGGACACGTGGACAAGTGCTTGTGGCCAGGGACGGTACATCTCTCTGACGGCACACTGGGTAAACATAGTGGAAGCCGGGACCCAGCCGGACCTTGGGACGGAACACATCCTCCCCACACCGAGGATTGCGGGCCCTATGTCAGTCAGAGTTGCCCCCACAGTGTACAGCTCCTGCGCATCCTCCTCCTCCTCCTCCTCCTCCTCATGTTCAGCCTCCATCTCAGATATCACCACATCAGTTACAAGCTGGAAGCATTGCAGTACTGTCTCCGCCAAGCGGCAACAGGCTGTGCTGAAACTCATAAGCTTAGGTGATAAACCTCACACTGCTTGTGAGTTGTGGACAGCTGTGAAAGAGCAGGCAGATCTGTGGCTGAGACCGCTGAACCTACATCCCGGCATGGTCGTGTGTGACAATGGCCGTAACCTGGTGGCGGCTCTGAGGCGAGATAAGATCACACACGTACCATGCCTGGCTCATGTGCTTAACCTCGTGGTTCAGCGGTTTCTTAAATCGTACCCCGAGTTGCCAGATCTGCTCGTGAAAGTACGCTGCCTGTCAGCTCATTTTTGCAAGTCGGCTACAGCTTCCGCGGCCCTTGCTGTGTTGCAGCAGCGTTTGCAGCTTCCGGCACACCGACTGGTGTGTGATGTCCCCACATGTTGGAACTCTACCCTCCACATGTTGCAAAGGATTTGTGAGCAGAAGAGAGCAGTTGTGGAGTACCAGCTGCAACAAGGCCGTCGATATTCAGGTCAGACTCCACACATAAGACCTCAGGAGTGGACCTGGATGTCTGACATATGTACCATCCTGACAAACTTTGAGGAGGCCACCAAGATGGTGAGTGGCGATGATGCCATCATTAGTGTCAGCATCCCACTTGTCTGTCTTTTGCAACGCTCTCTGCAGAGAATTAAAGAAGAGGCATTGCAGCCAGAGTACGATGAGATGGATCAAGAAGCCGTAGCAGGCGATTACACACAGCCCAGCCTCATCTCATCCCAACGTGCATTGGGGGACAATGAGGGAGAGGAGGAGGAGGAGGAGGAGGAGGAAAAACAGGAGCTGCTATCATGTGTTGTAGACGGTAGTACCTGTACAAGTGTCATACCGTCGGTTCAGCGTGGGTGGCCTGAAGTCAGGGGGGAGGAGGAAGAGGAGGAGGAGAGCATGGTCAGTCGTCATCTTGGTGAGGACACGGAAATCTTGCCCGTTACCAGTCTGGCACGCATGGCTGACTTTATGTTACGCTGCCTTAACCGTGACCCTCGCGTTGTCAAAATGTTGGGTGACAGTCATTACTGGTTGGTGACACTTGTAGACCCCCGCTACAAGGAGAACTTTCACTCTCTTATTCCTGAGGTGGAGAGGTCTACAAAAATGGGGCAATACCAGAAGGCCCTTGCTGCAGAACTCTTAAAAAAATTCCCATCTGAACACGCTAGCGGCAGAGGTCACAGTTCGTTGCCCAACCAAGGCGTACAGGCGAGAGAGATGCAACTCCAATCCAGCAGAGGCAGGGGAACACTGTCAACATTCTGGGACAGTTTTCTGACACCCGCCCAGCTTACAGGCCCTGAGGCGCGGGGTACTCTCACAAGGAGTGGAAAGTTTCAAAAGATGGTGAGGGAGTACCTTGCCGATCGTACCAGCGTCCTCCGTGATTCCTCTGTGCCTTTTAATTATTGGGTATCCAAGCTGGCCACTTGGAATGAACTCGCTCTGTACGCCTTGGAGGTCCTGGCCTGCCCTTCCGCTAGCGTGTTATCGGAGCGTGTTTTTAGTGCCGCTGGGGGAATTATAACTGATAAGCGCACTCGCCTGTCAACTGACAATGCTGACAAGCTGACCCTTATCAAAATGAACAAGGGCTGGATTGGGCCAGACTTCTCATCACCACCAAATGACAGCAGAGTAACATAAAGTCAAATCCACTGTGTTATTTCGGGAGGTGTATTCACATGCACCGCTTCACACCCACACATGGGTATACGCTTCCTCGTTTCGGCTGTTTAATCTTCTTCTCCTTATCCTCAGCCTCCACCACCACTATACCACCAGGGTGCCAGCATTGCTAGTTCCTCCGTCCTTATTTTTGGCAGCTTTTGCTTGCAAGGCATAAGCAAATACTATGGGACACCCACTCCCCAATAATGGGACTTATGTTTGTAATATGCTGTACTGCATGGCTCTTGTAAGGGGCATTGCAAGTTGCTCCGTCCTAATTTTTGGTAGCTTTTGCTTGCAAGGCATAAGCAAATACTATGGGACACCCACTCCCCAATAATGGGACTTATGTTTGTAATATGCTGTACTGCATGTGACTAGCCCACTGGGCCTTGGGGCACTCGGATCCGGGCAATAGGTAACGATGGGAGTAGTAGTGGCAACCCGGTTCCGTGGCTGAGGGTGGTCAGACCAGTGGTAGTCCGTTATGTGCTATTGATTATGTCTGACTACGCCACCCGTGGATTTGTGGTCATTAGGAACCGCCGCTGCAAGGCAGACCGCTGGGGCTGATGATGTATGCAGCTGGGATGGTGTGACTCCCCACGGGAAGAGTGCAGCCCCAGGGCAGTGTAGTGGATGGTGGGAGTGATGGTAGTGAGAGTCCCAGTGCTGATAGTGCTGGAGGAACAAGGAGCACGCAGACAACAGGTTGCAGTCCAGGGTCTTTACTAGAACAGGTAAATTGACCCACCAACAGTCCCAGCTAGGAGGGGACCTGGATGTCTGAGAGCAACGGCGAAATTGGCCCTGGTCAGGGTGAGGGTGTAGGCCTACCGTGCTTTCTGCGCTCCTTCTGGCTTTCTCCTCATTATATGGTAACAGCCCACGTTTCCGAGCTTTCCGTGTATTCTCGCCTGTATGGCCTGCAACGTGGGTTCCTTTCTGCTCCCAGCCCTGTACGGCTTTACTGGTCCCTTCGGTTGTGGCAGGGCCTCCAGGCTTCTTAGGCCAAGGAATATACAGTCCCTTTCGGACTGGTTATCTGCTGGGGGATGTGGAATCCTTCCAGCCTCAGACACCAAAGTCTGGTAAGTTAAGTCCTTTATCTGCCAAGACAGGCTCTCTTCGCCTCTTGTCTCTGGCTTGTGGCTCTCCTCTTGCCACACTTCCTCTTAGGTGCAACACAACTTTCTGTCCCTGCTCTGGGACACCTCTCAGTGCTGAGGCAGGTCGTCCAGTTCTCTCTAACCCTGCCCCCAGTACCAGCTTTTATAGGGGCAGCCAGCTCCCCCTACTGGCCTGAGACAGGAGGCATTGCATGCTAATGTTCCCCTGACCAGAGAACCTCCCCCTTGCTCTCAGACACAGCTTTAATTACACTTGTGGCATCCAGGCCAGGGTGACACATTCCCCCCTAGTGAAATTTAGTACTCCGGGACTAAACAGTAAACAAAGACAATATGCATAACTATAAAACATTAATAGGCAAACTACGCACAGATTGAGTTCTTAAGGTCACAGTGTGGCCTGTGACCGGGTGTCCATATCACCAGCACAACGGGGAGCCTTAACCAGGTGGGGGTCTGTCCTACCCCAAGTCCTTCACAGTCTTAGTTCATTCCTGGGTTAGGCTCCGAACGCAGTCCATACAAGGTCCCGGTTATAAAAAGTCCATAACCTTTGAGTCCTTACGGTAGCTGCAAGAAACTGAAACACGCTATTAATAATCACGCAGGTAACTTGGCAAACATTTCAACATTTTGCAACAGGGTTATTTACAATTTTAGTACACTCTATATTCTCCAGCGAGCGGGTATCTGTCCCTTTGTGCTCCTGGTTGACCTACGTAGCCCACTGTCTGGTGGTGGACCAACCTGGCTTTCCCCACTAGCGTTAGGGGTACAGCTACCAGCTGGGTGTACAGGTAGGGCAGGCAGCTGTCTGCGGGTTCTTTGGCTTACCGCAGGCATGGCAGGCTCACTGTCAGCAGAGGGTTGACTCTCCTGGGCTGCTGGTACAGGCTCTTCTGCCTCTGGAACCGCTTGCTCCTCTTCACCTTCCGGCTCTGGTGTTGGTTGTTGCTGGGCCGGTTGCAGGAAATGCAGGACGGGTACCACTATAGCATCATTTATGCGAGTCCAGGACTGAGGGAACTCTCCGAGAATGGTGCTGATCATTTCTTCCTTGTCCTCTGCGGGTTCAAGGTCACTCTGATCCTCTTCTGCACTACGGAGTTGCTCGGGGCATCTTTTGAGGTGGTCTCTGGAGACGACACTAGTGGTTTCTCCTCCGTCCTTGGTGATTACGCACACCTTTGGGTTGTCGTGGTCAGACTGCAGTACGGTGTAGGGTTCCCTTTCCCACTGGTCGTCTAACTTATGTAGCCTTCTTTTTCGCTTTTGGACTTGCTCACCAGGTTCTAGGGGACCAGCAGGGGCGTGTTGATTGAAGAGTTTTTCTTCACTCTCTCTCTCCTGGGCCAGGCTCTTCTCCACACTCTCCTGTACCTTCTTGTACTGCAGTTGCCTTTCCGTATCCCAGTCCGCATCCGGGGAGGTGTCCTCAGGTATTAGGACTCCCATCTCCAGGTCTACGGGCAGCTTACCTGGTCTAGCTCGCATCAGGTAAGCCAGGGTGCAGTTTGTAGCATTCACCGGGATATTGTTGTATAGGTCTATCAGGTCCGGCAGTTTTTCTGGCCACAGGCTGCGTTCCTCCAGGGGCAACGTCTTCAGGAGATCAATGACTATATTGTTCATCTTCTCACACATCCCGTTGGTTTGTGGATGGTAAGGCGTTGTCCGAATTTTCTTACAGCCATAGAGGTTGCAGAACTCCTGGAAGATTTCAGCCTCGAACGCTGGACCCTGGTCTGTCAGGACCTGTTCCGGATACCCGTGTGGACGGCAGAAGTATTGCTGGAAGGCTCTGGCCGCTGTTTGGGCTGTCAAGTCCTTTACCGGGACCACCACTAGAAAACGGGAATAGTGGTCCACGATTGTCAGGGCATAGATGTATCCTGACCGGCTGGGAGCCAATTTGACATGGTCCAGAGCTACCAGCTCAAGAGGCTGCGTGGTGACGATGGGCCTCAAGGGTGTCTTCTGGCTGGTGCGGTCCTTCCTCCTCAGGTGACAAGGGCCACAGTCTCTGCACCACTTTTCTACTGCTCCTCTCATGCCGACCCAAAAGAACCTTCCTCTTAGTAGGAACTCCAGTTTCTTCCAACCGAAGTGCCCCGCTCTGTCATGGTAAGCCCCCAGGACCATAGCTGCATCTCGCCTTGGGACCACGACTTGCCAGGTCAGCTTGTGCGTCCGGTGGTTAACAATCCTTCTGCACAACTTGCCTTCGTAGAGGAACAGCTTGCTCTTCTCCTTCCATAGCTGCTTGGCTTCCTCTGGGGCATCTGGATCTAGGCGGGCATCTTCCCGGGTCAGCAGATCTTTCACCAGGCGGACTGCAGGGTCACTATCTTGGGTCTCGGCCCAGCTGTGGTGAGGTAGGGGATTGATCATCACAGTTGTTAGATCCTCCTCCTTCACGCGGTGAGAGTATTGAGCGGCTCCATACCGGTGAAACGCGGGGAGTTCTACCTCCTCCAGCTCTTCTGGGTCTTCGTCACCTTCAGGTAAGTGAGGCATCCTTGATAGGGCGTCTGCATTGGCGTTGGTTTTGCCTGCCCGGTACTTGATCACGAAGTCATAGTTGGAGAGACGGGCCATCCACCGCTGTTCCAGGGCACCCAGTCTTGCATTGTCCAGGTGTGTCAACGGGTTGTTGTCCGTGTACACGGTGAACTTTGCGGAGGCCAGGTAATGCTTGAAGCGTTCCGTCACGGCACACACCACCGCCAAGAATTCTAGCTTGAAGGAGCTGTAATTCTCCGGGTTCCTCTCGGTGGGCCTCAGCTTCCGACTGGCGTATGCGATCACCCGTTCTCTGCCCTGTTGGTTTTGGGACAGTACGGCTCCCAGTCCCACATTACTGGCGTCTGTGTGGAGAATGAAAGGCTGGCCGTAATCAGCGTAGGCCAGGATCTCTTCCTCCGTGAGGGCCATCTTTAGCTGGCGGAAGGACTCCTCTTCCGGTTTATCCCACTTGAAGGGTGGCTTTTGACTTCGGGACTTAGACTGTCCGATCAGGAGGTCCTGCATAGGAGCTGCCATCTTAGTGAACCCGGGGATGAACCTTCGGTAGTAGCCTACCAACCCAAGAAACTGTCTCACCTCTTTGATGTTTGAGGGGCTTGGCCAGCTCTTGATTGCCGTGACCTTGTCAGGGTCGGGGGCCACTCCTTCCGCGCTTACCACGTGCCCTAGGTACTGGACCTTTCGTTTCTGCAGGTGACACTTCGATGGTTTTACCTTCAGGCCATAGCCTGCCAGGGCTTCGAACACCTCGGCCAGGTGATTTAGGTGGTCCTCGTAGGTCTTTGAATAGACGATCACGTCGTCCAGGTAAAGGAGGACCGTCTCGAAGTTTCGGTGCCCTAGACAGCATTCCATCAGCCGCTGGAAGGTCCCTGGTGCGTTGCAGAGCCCGAAAGGCATACAGTTGAACTCACTCAGTCCCATCGGGGTGGTGAAGGCGGTCTTCTCCTTGTCAGCCTCTGCCACAGGAACCTGCCAGTACCCGCTAGTAAGGTCCAAAGTAGAAAAGAAGTTAGCTGATTTTAGTGCGGCTAAAGACTCTTCTATTCTAGGCAGCGGATATGCGTCTTTGTGGGTGATACGGTTGATTTGTCTATAGTCCACGCACATTCTCATGGTGCCGTCTTTCTTTTTTACCAGAACCAAGGGGGCTGCCCAGGGGCTACAGCTGTCTCTAATGACCCCAGCTTCTTTCATCTCCCTTAGCATGCCCTTTGCGTTCTGATAATGTGCAGGGGGTACAGGTCTGTGTCTTTCTTTTATCGGTGGGTGGCTCCCTGTGGGGATGTAGTGTTCTATCCCCTTTACTCTGCCGAAGTCTAGCGGGTGCTTACTAAAGACTCTCTCGTACTCCTGTACCACCCGGTAGACTCCTTGTTTTTGGTGCAGGGGAGTGGAGTCAGCACCCACATGGAGTTTCTGGCACCAGTCCTCCTTTTGTTTCTGGGAGCCATTACCCTCCGCCTGTGGAGATGGAGGCAAGGGCTCCACGGCCCTGATAGCTTGGTGTTCGACAACAAACAGTTTGGCGAGTGTAGCGTACCTGGGTAAGTGTACTCCCTCTCCCCAATGTTGAGGATGCGGACGGGCACCCTCCCATGACGGACATCAACCACCCCCCGGGCTGTCAAAATGGTGGGCCTGCTGTCTGAGTACACGGGTTCTACCATGGCTTGGTAGTCTCTACCTCTCAACCCGATTGCAGTCCGACACCAGATCATCATTTCACTTTTGGGAGGCATGGAAATGGGGAATGGATCACTGAGTCTTACGCTACCGATCTCACCACCAGACAGTTCTACCTGCTGCCGTCTCATCAGGGCTTTTATCTCCTTGTTGAGGACTCTCTGTTGGCTGGAACTAGCATTCACCGCCACCTGTTGTAGAATTACAATTACCTCTGAAAGACAATTTTCAATTATGTTACTACCCACAGTTATTTTAGGGTGACTTTCATGACGGTCAATGTCCACAATAATCACTCCCTGTGCCGGCAGTTCAACTTTACCAATTTTAATGGTCATCTCCTTGAACCCCATCTGCGGCACGGGTAAGCCATTACTGGCGATGATGCTCAAGTTACTGTCTGGATACCGTGTGATATCAGCATCAGTCCAATACTGCTTAAAAAGTACATAAGGGATTGTGTTTACTTGCGACCCAGTATCCAGCAAGGCGCTCATGGGGATACCGTCCAGCACCACGGGTAAAACCGGGCGCCCCCCAACGTACTTATCACACCAATTATAAGGGCCTGGTGATCTTATGCCTGGGGGTCGGCCCTCTGCCCCAGGTTGGACCCGTTTAAATTACAGTACCTGGAAATGTGTCCGGGCTGGTTGCATCGACGGCAAATGGGCTGTCCATCCTCTGCGTAGCGGTCTGTGGGCCTCCCTCGGAACGACGGGATCCTCCTCTGTCGACGCCACGGGACATCCTCCGGACTTGAAGCCAGCTCGATGGGTCTTGACGGGTCCACTTGTAACGCCTGGACGGTCCTGGTCAACGCCGCGACGCTCCTGGTCAGCTCCTGGACTTGGTGGTGCAGGTCTTTCGACGGGGCCTGGTTCAGGGCCTGTGCATCAGCCTCCACGGAGTCCATAGAGGAGGGCGCCGCCTCCTGGTGGTAGGTGATAGCAGGGCGCCGGGGGTTTATAGCGCCACTGGTTGCAGATTCACGGAGAACCCTTATGGCCCTGTCCTTAAATTGGGCAAAGGTCAGGTCGGGGTTCTGAAAGAACATGAGGCGCAGTTGGGCCCTGTGGGCGCTAGACAGCAGACCTTCTATGAATTGTTCTGTTAGCAGCTTATCGGATTCCTGCACACTGCCAGGGTCAGTTTGTTGAATAGCCCTCAAGGCTTCCTGCAGATTTAGGGCATAGTCTCTGATGCTGTCCTGTGCCCGCTGCTTACATCCATAGAACCTCATTTTAATCTCAGCGGAGGTACGTGTGTCAAAGGTACCCCGCAGCCGGGCCAGAATACCCTTCACAGTCCTTTTCTCCTCAGTGGGCCATGATTTTACCTCCCTTTGGGCTGCGCCAGTTAACTGCCCTGTTAGTATGCTGACCTTCTGTTCCTCTGTCAGGGGGTAGACTTGGAACAAACTGTACAGCCTTTCCTTGAAGTCAGTTAGGGCATGGGGCTCCCCTGAGTACTTGGGCAGCCAGGCCGCTCCAGGGATGTAAGGCAGGGAAAAGGGCATCACCGCTGCTGCAGCTGCGTTGGTGGTAGTGGGCGCCTCTGTGTCCGACATCTTCCTCCCCCCTAGTTAAGCGTGGCCTACCTTCCGACGATCCTCTTCTGTATGCCGCGGCTCCGCTGCTGCTGCTATGGACGAGGACCTGGCGTCGCGTCCTGATGACGTCAGCGTCGCTCTCTCTCCCTTCCAGGACCTTGCGCAGCGTCGGTGCGTGGGGCGGAGCTTCGGATCTCGCGCGGTTTTGACGTCCACGCCCCTCTTCTTCCCGCGCGGCGTCCTGAAGATGGCGTCCGATGGCGGGAAGCAGCTGCGGATGGCGGGAAGACGGCAGAAGACGGCGGGAAACGGTCCAAGATGGCGTCTGATGGCGGGAATCGGCTCCGGATGGCGGGAAACGACTCCGGACGGCGGGAAACTTCGCCACAGGTAAGTTACAAAAGTCTTTTTCAGGCACGCAGTACCCGGTGGTTGCGGGCACGAAATCCTGCCGACTACGCCAAAGCTGACTCGCCCACTGGGCCTTGGGGCACTCGGATCCGGGCAATAGGGAACGATGGGAGTAGTAGTGGCAACCCGGTTCCGTGGCTCAGGGTGGTCAGGCCAGTGGTAGTCCGTTATGTGCTATTGATTATGTCTGACTACGCCACCCGTGGATTTGTGGTCATTAGGAACCGCCGCTGCAAGGCAGACCGCTGGGGCTGATGATGTATGCAGCTGGGATGGTGTGACTCCCCACGGGAAGAGTGCAGCCCCAGGGCAGTGTAGTGGATGGTGGGAGTGATGGTAGTGAGAGTCCCAGTGCTGATAGTGCTGGAGGAGCAAGGAGCACGCAGACAACAGGTTGCAGTCCAGGGTCTTTACTAGAACAGGTAAATTGACCCACCAACAGTCCCAGCTAGGAGGGGACCTGGATGTCTGAGAGCAACGGCGAAATTGGCCCTGGTCAGGGTGAGTGTGTAGGCCTACCGTGCTTTCTGCGCTCCTTCTGGCTTTCTCCTCGTTATAGGGTAACAGCCCACGTTTCCGAGCTTTCCGTGTATTCTCGCCTGTATGGCCTGCAACGTGGGTTCCTTTCTGCTCCCAGCCCTGTACGGCTTTACTGGTCCCTTCGGTTGTGGCAGGGCCTCCAGGCTTCTTAGGCCAAGGAATATACAGTCCCTTGCGGACTGGTTATCTGCTGGGGGATGTGGAATCCTTCCAGCCTCAGACACCAAAGTCTGGTAAGTTAAGTCCTTTATCTGCCAAGACAGGCTCTCTTCGCCTCTTGTCTCTGGCTTGTGGCTCTCCTCCTGCCACACTTCCTCTTAGGTGCAACACAACTTTCTGTCCCTGCTCTGGGACACCTCTCAGTGCTGAGGCAGGTCGTCCAGTTCTCTCTAACCCTGCCCCCAGTACCAGCTTTTATAGGGGCAGCCAGCTCCCACTACTGGCCTGAGACAGGAGGCATTGCATGCTAATGTTCCCCTGACCAGAGAACCTCCCCCTTGCTATCAGACACAGCTTTAATTACACTTGTGGCATCCAGGCCAGGGTGACACACATGGCTCTTGTAAGGGGCATTGCAAGTTGATCCGTCCTAATTTTTGGCAGCTTTTGCTGGGAAAGCATAAGCAAATACTATGGGAGACCCACTCCCCAATAATGGGACTTATGTTTGTAATATGCTGTAC
Organism: Phyllobates terribilis; assembly: GCF_046119375.1. NCBI lineage: Eukaryota > Metazoa > Chordata > Amphibia > Anura > Dendrobatidae > Phyllobates > Phyllobates terribilis. The sequence goes on from NW_027362762.1 coordinate 74,849,950, forward strand.
TGCATGGCTCTTGTAAGGGGCATTGCAAGTTGCTCCGTCCTAATTTTTGGCAGCTTTTGCTTGCAAGGCATAAGCAAATACTATGGGACACCCACTCCCCAATAATGGGACTTATGTTTGTAATATGCTGTACTGCATGGCTCTTGTAAGGGGCATTGCAAGTTGCTCCGTCCTAATTTTTGGCAGCTTTTGCTGGGAAAGCATAAGCAAATACTATGGGAGACCCACTCCCCAATAATGGGACTTATGTTTGTAATATGCTGTACTGCATGGCTCTTGTAAGGGGCATTGCAAGTTGCTCCGTCCTAATTTTTGGCAGCTTTTGCTTGCAAGGCATAAGCAAATACTATGGGACACCCACTCCCCAATAATGGGACTTATGTTTGTAATATGCTGTACTGCATGGCTCTTGTAAGGGGCATTGCAAGTTGCTCCGTCCTAATTTTTGGCAGCTTTTGCTTGCAAGGCATAAGCAAATACTATGGGACACCCACTCCCCAATAATGGGACTTATGTTTGTAATATGCTGTACTGCATGGCTCTTGTAAGGGGCATTGCAAGTTGCTCCGTCCTAATTTTTGGCAGCTTTTGCTTGCAAGGCATAAGCAAATACTATGGGACACCCACTCCCCAATAATGGGACTTATGTTTGTAATATGCTGTACTGCATGGCTCTTGTAAGGGGCATTGCAAGTTGCTCCGTCCTAATTTTTGGCAGCTTTTGCTGGGAAAGCATAAGCAAATACTATGGGAGACCCACTCCCCAATAATGGGACTTATGTTTGTAATATGCTGTACTGCATCGCTCTTGTAAGGGGCATTGCAAGTTGCTCCGTCCTAATTTTTGGCAGCTTTTGCTTGCAAGGCATAAGCAAATACTATGGGACACCCACTCCCCAATAATGGGACTTATGTTTGTAATATGCTGTACTGCATGGCTCTTGTAAGGGGCATTGCAAGTTGCTCCGTCCTAATTTTTGGCAGCTTTTGCTTGCAAGGCATAAGCAAATACTATGGGACACCCACTCCCCAATAATGGGACTTATGTTTGTAATATGCTGTACTGCATGGCTCTTGTAAGGGGCATTGCAAGTTGCTCCGTCCTAATTTTTGGCAGCTTTTGCTTGCAAGGCATAAGCAAATACTATGGGACACCCACTCCCCAATAATGGGACTTATGTTTGTAATATGCTGTACTGCATGGCTCTTGTAAGGGGCATTGCAAGTTGCTCCGTCCTAATTTTTGGCAGCTTTTGCTTGCAAGGCATAAGCAAATACTATGGGACACCCACTCCCCAATAATGGGACTTATGTTTGTAATATGCTGTACTGCATGGCTCTTGTAAGGGGCATTGCAAGTTGCTCCGTCCTAATTTTTGGCAGCTTTTGCTGGGAAAGCATAAGCAAATACTATGGGAGACCCACTCCCCAATAATGGGACTTATGTTTGTAATATGCTGTACTGCATCGCTCTTGTAAGGGGCATTGCAAGTTGCTCCGTCCTAATTTTTGGCAGCTTTTGCTTGCAAGGCATAAGCAAATACTATGGGACACCCACTCCCCAATAATGGGACTTATGTTTGTAATATGCTGTACTGCATGGCTCTTGTAAGGGGCATTGCAAGTTGCTCCGTCCTAATTTTTGGCAGCTTTTGCTTGCAAGGCATAAGCAAATACTATGGGACACCCACTCCCCAATAATGGGACTTATGTTTGTAATATGCTGTACTGCATGGCTCTTGTAAGGGGCATTGCAAGTTGCTCCGTCCTAATTTTTGGCAGCTTTTGCTGGGAAAGCATAAGCAAATACCATGGGACACCCACTCCCCAATAATGGGACTTATGTTTGTAATATGCTGTACTGCATGGCTCTTGTAAGGGGCATTGCAAGTTGCTCCGTCCTAATTTTTGGCAGCTTTTGCTTGCAAGGCATAAGCAAATATTATGGGACACCCACTCCCCAATAATGGGACTTATGTTTGTAATATGCTGTACTGCATGGCTCTTGTAAGGGGCATTGCAAGTTGCTCCATCCTATTTTTGGCAGCTTTTGCTGGGAAAGCATAAGCAAATACTATGGGAGACCCACTCCCCAATAATGGGACTTATGTTTGTAATATGCTGTACTGCATGGCTCTTGTAAGGGGCATTGCAAGTTGCTCCATCCTAATTTTTGGCAGCTTTTGCTTGCAAGGCATAAGCAAATACTATGGGACACCCACTCCCCAATAATGGGACTTATGTTTGTAATATGCTGTACTGCATGGCTCTTGTAAGGGGCATTGCAAGTTGCTCCGTCCTAATTTTTGGCAGCTTTTGCTGGGAAAGCATAAGCAAATACTATGGGAGACCCACTCCCCAATAATGGGGCTTATGTTTGTAATATGCTGTACTGCATGGCTCTTGTAAGGGGCATTGCAAGTTGCTCCGTCCTAATTTTTGGCAGCTTTTGCTGGGAAAGCATAAGCAAATACTATGGGACACCCACTCCCCAATAATGGGACTTATGTTTGTAATATGCTGTACTACATGGCTCTTGTAAGGGGCATTGCAAGTTGCTCCGTCCTAATTTTTGGCAGCTTTTGCTTGCAAGGCATAAGCAAATACTATGGGACACCCACTCCCCAATAATGGGACTTTGTTTGTAATATGCTGTACTGCATGTGACGCGCCCCCTGGGCCGTGTGTACACGTGTGTGGGATACCCGGTGCCGGGTCTCTGGGGTCTGTATTCTCCGTGGCGGTGACCCGGTCCCGTGGCTCAGGCTGGTCAAACCAGTGGCAGTCTTTCTTAGGTTTTGAGGTTAATTGTCCGACTGCGCCACCCGTGGATTGCGGTCAGGGAGTACCACCGCTGCGAGGCAGACCGCTGAGGCTGGTGTTGTGTGCGCAGCATAGAATGGGATAACTCCCCTCGGGAGGAGTATAGCCTCAGGGCAGTGAGTGTGGATGATGGGGGTGATGGTGCACGAGCGCAGCAGGAACGACTCAGAGTCTTTGCAGTGCAGTTCAGGGTCTTTACTGATGATTATAAAGTAGACCCTCCCGGGAGTACTGGCTAGCATAAGAGGCCTGGTCAGTCTGTGAGCAAGCAGGAGTTCCCCTGGCCAGGTGGAGTTGTAGGCCTCCCCGTCTGTCTGCACTCTTCCTGGCTACCTTGCTGTAAGCGGGTAGAAGTAGCCCACGTCCCTGAGTGTACCGTGTAGTGCTCACCCGTATGGCTGGTGACTTGGGGCCTTCTGTTAGCCTCCGCTCCACGACGGCGGTGCTGGTCCCTTGCTTGTGACTGAGCCTCCGGGCTTCTATGGCCAGAGGACCTGAAATCCCCTGCCGGCTGGTTTCTGCTGCTGGATATCTAAGTCCTCACAGCTTCGGACTCCTGTGTCCGGTTCCTATTGTCTTCTGCCAGGGCGAGCTCTGCTCAGCTTCCAGCCCCTGGTCTTTAGCTCCTAGCTTCTACAGAGCTCCTTGCTGTTACTTTCCCTTGCTCTCACTCTGACTCTGACTGTTCTCTGACTCACTCAACCCCGCCCCAGATCCAATTTATAAGGGCAGAATTCTCCCCTCCCAGGACTGGGGCAGGAGGATGTTGCATGTTTAAGGGATCCTGACCAGGAAACCTCCCACTTGCTCTCCGACGTAATATCTCTATTACTGTGGTGACCAGACCCCTGGGGTGCCACACATGGCTCTTGTAAGGGGCATTGCAGTTCCTCATAATTTTTGGAAAGCCTTCCATTCACTGCTTAGGCCAACAGTGCACGGGAGACCCAGTTGCTATAAATCGAAAAAAAGGTTTAGTTAACGCCCTTTGACCTCCATGTCATTTCCAAGGGGCATTGGAGTGGCTCGAAATTTTTGGTAGGCATTGCACTCACTGTATGCCCTATAACTGTGTAGCCGAACCGCTCCTTTTGGTACAGAAACATATCCTACAAGACATGTGTGGTTGACTGGCCTGATATTGATGTGAATGGTCCCTGTTCCTCCTGCTCTTTCTCCTTTGCCACCACCTCATCCATCATTTATCACCTGAAGCTTTGTTTTAAGGGGAGTCATAGAACTGGGATAGTAGCAGGAAAACATCCAGCAATCCTCGGAGGAGGTAGGATATGCGCCAAAACGCGGACCACCTCAGGCCTAGCCGCTACTACATACATGCACTTGCATTCCAAGAAAACAAAGCAGATGCTAACTTCTATCATCATCATCATGCTCCTCACCTAGGCACTCTCAACTCCCCTGATGGAGAAGCCAGGGCCCACCGGAGGAGTCTGGTTCTCTGGTGGGCTCGTCCAATGCTGCCCTAAAGCAGGCCAGGCTAAGAAAAGTGTGGGGGAAGGTGACAGGAGAAATCAGGGCGGCTGGGGACTGAGTATGGACACCTGGCCGCCACCTGGCGGCTGGGGACCGAGCGTGGACACCCGGCCGCCGGGCGGCTGGGGACTGAGTATGGATACCTCGCTGCCGAAGCGGCCATGAGGTAGTGGCCAGCTTCGGCCTCCTCCAAACTAAAAGGCCCCATTTCAAGTGAAAGCTAGCAGTATGGTATTGCAGCCTGCGGGTGGGTGGGTGGTTGGCTGCATATTTTCGCTTGCATTACAAGGAATGGGGGAGGTACAATTGAACACTGCCCTGGGACAAGGACTTGCATGGGGATAGTTGCAAGTCTGCATCTTCTGATGCGGCAAGGATCACTTCTGATGGGCACACTTTTAGACAGTGACCTGGGGGTCAGAGATGCTTCCAGGGGTCTTCCCCATGCTGATCCCTTGTCTTTTCAGCACTGCATGCATGTGTCACACAGCACATGGCCAGATAAGGTTGTAAAATGTTAAAATGACATTTCCCGGTGAACGCATTTGTCACGGTTGAAAGCAATACAAAAGTGCAAAAACGCATGAAAAATGCTACTTGTGAACATAGCCCAAGGTGTGGAGGAGTATTTTTGTTTTTGGTTATTTATTTTACCTTATACACAAGTTTTTACCCTGGAAAGGAAATTCCTTAACATATTTCACAGGAAAACCGTTTCAGTTTCGTTTTTGAACGTTTTATTGTGAGCCCGCAAAAGTGGCTTAATACCTCTGACCACGTTGTTGACAGCAGTGACCTGGGGGTCAGAAATGCTTCCAGGGGCGATCCCCATGCTGCCCCCATGTCTTTTGAGCACTGTCACTATCGTTTTGGGCACCTTTTAGGCTTTCTACAGACTGCCGGGGGTGCTGCCGCAAAAATGCTCGGGTCTCTCATAGACTAACATTGGGCTCGTTGCTCGGGTCGAGCACCCGAGTATCACGGTCAGCTCGGCCCGAGCTTCGAGCACCCGAGCATTTTAGTGATCGCTCAACACTATCAGTCGTCATCTTGGTGAGGACACGGAAGTCTTGCCCGTTACCAGTATGGCACCCATGACTGACTTTATGTTACGCTGCCTTAACCGTGACCCTCGCATTGTCAAAATGTTGGGTGACAGTCATTACTGGTTGATGACACTTTTAGACCCCCTCTACAAGGAGAACTTTCACTCTCTTATTCCTGAGTTGGAGAGGTCTACAAAAATGGGGCAGTACCAGAAGGCCCTTGCTACAGAACTATTAAAAAAATTCCCATCTGAACACGGTAGCGGCAGAGGTCACAGTTTGCTGCCCAACTAAGGCATACAGGCGAGAGAGACGCAACTCCAATCCAGCAGAGGCAGGGGAACACTGTCAATGTTCTAGGACAGTTTTCTGAGATCTGCCCAGCTTACAGGCCCTGAGGCGCAGGGTACTCTCACAAGGAGTGGAAAGTTTCAAAAGATGGTGAGGGAGTACCAGCGTCCTCTGTGATTCCTCTGTGCCTTTTAATTATTGGGTATCCAAGCTGGACACTTGGAATGAACTCACTCTGTATGCCTTGGAGGTCCTGGCCTGCCCTGCCGCTAGCGTGTTATCGGAGCGTGTTTTTAGTGCCGCTGGGGGAATTATAATTGATAAGCGCACTCGCCTGTCAACTGACAATGCTGACAAGCTGACCCTTATCAAAATGAACAAGGGCTGGATTGGGCCAGACTTCTCATCACCACCAAATGACAGCAGAGTAACATAAAGTCAAATCCACTGTGTTATTTCGGGAGGTGTATTCCCATGCATCTCTTCACACCCACACATGGGTATACGCTTCCTCATTTCGGCTGTTTTTTGCTCTTCTCCTTATCCTCAGCCTCCACGACCACTATACCACCAGGGTGACCGTGGTCCATGTTGCCAGCATTGCAAGTTCCTCTGTCCTAATTTTTGGCAGCTTTTGCTTGGAAGGCAGAGGCAAAGACTATGGGAGACCCACTCCCCAATAATGGGAATAATGTTTTTAATATGCTGTACTGCATGGCTCTTGTAAGGGACATTGCAAGTTCCCCCTTCCTAATTTTTGGCAGCTTTTGCTTGGAAGGCATAGGCAAAGACTATGGGAGACCCACTCCCCAATAATGGGAATAATGTTTTTAATATGCTGTACTGCATGGCTCTTGTAAGGGGCATTAAAATCGTCTTGTTAAGCTACTGTGACCTCCACGTCTCTTCCAAGGGTCGTTAATATTGTCTTTTTATTCCACTGCGACCTCCACCACTCTTCCAAGGGGCATTAAAAGCGTCTTGTTAAGCTACTGTGACCTCCACGTCTCTTCCACAGGGCGTTGATATTGTCTTTTTATTCCACTGTAACCTCCACCACTCTTCCAAGGGGCATTGATATTGTCTTTTTATTCCACTGCGACCTCCACCACTCTTCCAAGGGGCATTAAAACCGTCTTGTTAAGCTACTGTGACCTCCACGTCTCTTCCACGGGGCATTGATATTGTCTTTTTATTCCACTGTAACCTCCACCACTCTTCCAAGGGGCATTAAAACTGTCTTGTTAAACCACTCTGAACTCCACGTCTCTTCCAAGGGGCATTAAAACCATCTTGTTAAGCTACTGTGACCTCCACATCTCTTCCAAGGGGCATTAAAACCGTCTTGTTAAACCACTCTGAACTCCACAGCTCTTCCAAGGGGCATTGACATGTTGTTTTTAATTACCTCTAACCTCCACGACTCTTGCAACGGGCATTGCATTTCCTCCTAATTTTTGTCAGCTTTTGCTTTTCAATGCATAGGCGAACACTAAGGGAGACCCACTCCCCAATAATGGGTAGAAGGTTTTTAATACGCTGTAATCCATGTCTGTTTCAAGGGGCATTGCAGTGCCTAATAATTTTTGGAAAGCCTTCCATTCCCTGCTTAGGCCAACAGTGTACAGGAGACCCAGTTGCTATAAATGGAAAAAACAGTTTAGTTAAGGCCCTCTGACCTCCATGTCACTTCCAAGGGGCATTGGAGTGCCTCGAAATTTTTGGTAGGCAGTGCATTCACTGTATGCCTTATAACTGTGTAGCTGAACCGCTCCTTTTGGTACAGAAACATATCCTACAAGACATGTGTGGTTGGCTGGCCTGATATTGATGTGAATGGTCCCTGTTCCTCCTGCTCTTTCTCCTTTGCCACCACCTCATCCATCATTCATCACCTGAAGCTTTGTTTTAACGGGAGTCATAGAACTGGGATAGTAGCAGGAAAACATCCAGCAATCCTCGAAGGAGGTAGAATATGCGCCAAAACGCGGACCACCTCAGGCCTAGCTGCTACTACATACATGCGCTTGCATTTCAAGGAACAGAAAGCTAAGGAGGTGGATGACCTCATGATCATAAATAATTTACTCGTTGTGTAGGAGGCCGACCACTGCTGCTGTCTACCTTCTGAACTTTGTGTTGAAGCCTGATTGACCCAGGACCCGCAATCCTCTATGTCTGGAGGACGTGTTGCATCCCACTGTCCAACTGTGTCCCGGCTTCCACAATATTAACCCAGTGTGAAGGCGTCAGTGAGATGGACCATTCCTGGCGACATTCACTTGTACACGTGTTTGTGGTTAGGCTGTCCTTCCCACTAAATGCACTGGGGAGGGCACAGGTAATGTTTTGGTATGCGCGCTTGTGTATAAGGTGCACCGGGACAAATAGGGGCGGCTGGGGACCGTTTATGGACACCCGGCCACCCCCACGCGGCTGGGGACTGTGTATGGGCACCCGGCTGCGGGGCGGCTGGGGACTGAGTATGGACACCCGGCCGCCCCCTGGCGGCTGGGGACCAAGCGTGGACACCCGGCCGCCGGGCGGCTGGGGACTGAGTATGAATACCAGGCTACCGACGCAGCCATGACGTGGTGGCCAGATTCCACCTCCACATGCCTAAAAGGCCCAATTTCAAGTGCAAGCAAGCTAGCAGTATGGTATTGCAGCCTGGGGGTGGGTGGGTGGCAGGCTGCATACTTGCGCTTGTATTGCAAGTTATGGGGGAGGTACAATTGAACACTGCCCTGGGACAAGGACTTGCACGGGGATAGTTGCAAGTCTGCATCTTCTGATGCGGCAAGGATCACTTCTGATGGGCACACTTTTAGGCAGTGACCTGGGTGTCAGAGATGCTTCTAGGGGTCTACCCCATGATGTTCCCATGTCTTTTTAGCACTGTATGCATGTGTCACACAGCACATGGCCAGATAAGGTTGTAAAATGTTAAAATGACATTTCCCGGTGAATGCATTTGTCACGGTTGAAAGCAATACAAACGTGCAAAAACGCATAAAAAATGCTACTTGTGAACATAGCCCAAGGTGTGGAGGAGTATTTTTGTTTTTGGATATTTATTTTACCTTATACACAAGTCTTTACCCTGGAAAGGATGTTCCTTAACCCCTTTCCGATCTGGTCAGTAATAGTACGCACCAGGTCGGGAAGGCCGGTTCAGCAGGGGCTCCGGCGGTGAGCCCGCACTGAAGCGAGCACATGTCAGCTGATTATTGGAATCGCAATCCACCCGCGGCTGTTAACATGTTAAATCTCTGACAGTGGCATTTAACTCGCGCTTCCGGGAGTCCTAAGCCCCGCCCATCAGTGACCCCGTCACGTGATCGCGGGTCACCAGTGGGTGGGCATGACAACTCAGGGTCTGCCGCAGACGCCTGTGGTTGTCATGTCTCAATTGCTATGAGCGCCACCTAGTGGTCAGCGCTCATAGCAAGTGAGCATTTCTCCTGCATACAAGCGATCTGCTCATCGCTTGTATGCAGTAGAAGCAATCAGACAACTGCTGCTTCTAGTCTCCTCTGGAGACTATAGAAGCAAGCAGAAAGTGTAAAAAAAAAGTTTTTAAAAATATTAAAAAAATAAAAAATATATAAAAGTTTAAGTCATCCCCCTTTCGCCCCATTCAAAATAAAATATATATATATATAAAAAAAAAAAAACCACATGCACATATTTGGTATCGCCACGTTCAGAATCGCCCGATCTATCAATATAAAAGAAGAATTAATACAATCAGTAAACGGCGTAACGAGAAAAAAATTTTAAACGCCAGAATTAAGTTTTTTTGGTCGCTACAACTTTGCAATAAAATGCAATAACGGGCGATCAAAACATCGGATCTACCCCAAAATGGTATCAATAAAAACGTCAGCCCGGCACGCAAAAAATAAGCCCTCACCTGGTCCCAGATCCCGAAAAATGGAGAAGCTAAGGGTCTCGGAAAATGGCGTCATTTTTTTTTTGTTTTTTTAGCAAGCTTTGGATTTTTTTTTCACCACTTAAATAAAAAAGAACCTATACATGTTTGGTGTCTATGAACTCGTAACAACCTGGAAAATAATGATGGCAAGTCAGTTTTAGCAATCTGTGAACGTGGTAAAAAAAGGACCCAAAAAACAACTGTGGAATTGCATTTTTTTTTGCAGTTTCACTGCACTTGGAATTTTTTTCCCATTTTCCAGCACAAGATATGGTAAAACCAGTGATGGTGTTTAAAAGTACAACTCGTCCCGCAAAAAATAAGCCCTCACATGGCCATATTGAACGAAAATTAAAAAAGTTCTGGCTCTGGGAAGAAGGGGAGCAAAAAAGGAAAACACAAAAACAGAAAGACCCATGGTCGTTAAGGGGTTAACATATTTCACAGGAAAGCACTTTCACTTTCGTTTTTGAACGTTTTATTGTGAGCCTGTAAAAGTGGCTTAATACCTCTGACCACGTTGTTGACAGCAGTGACCTGGGGGTCAGAAATGCTTCCAGGGGCGATCCCCATGCTGTCCCCATGTCATTTGAGCACTGTCACTATCGTTTTGGGCACTTTTTAGGCTTTCTACAGACTGCCGGGGGTGCCGCCGCAAAAATGCTCGGGTCTCCCATAGACTAACATTGGGCTCGTTGCTCGGGTCGAGCACCGAGTATCACAGTGAGCTCGGCCCGAGCTTCGAGCACCCGAGCATTTTAGTGCTCGCTCAACACTACTAATTTATAGTACTTGTCTTTATGTATGGTGCAAAAGGATCTTTTGTGCCCACTCACAATTCACGGCTTAAAGAAAGTCTGTTAGCATAAAATGACTGTTCAAACCAAGCACAGGCACTTGGCGCACACTTGGTGTGGCAAACCAGCTCAGTACACCTTAAGGCTGTGTGCCCACGTAGCGTTTTACAAGCGTTTTTGATGCGGAATTTCCGCCGCGGAAACGCTTGTAAAACGCTTGGTAACCCGCACCCCATGATCCCCAATGGGTTTCCGCAACTTCTATGCACATGCTGCGGATTTTTCCGCAGCGTTTATGCTGCGTTCAAAAATCCGCAGCATGTCATTTAATTTTGCGTTTCCGCAAGCGGAATTGCCTTTGTCCAATGCATAAAAAACGCAAGGCAATTCCGCATGTGGAAAACGCGTGATAAACGTGCGAAAAATGCGCGATAAACGCGTGCGGAATTCCGCATGCGTTTTTCCGGGAGAGGACTTGCATTTAGGCTGTGTGCCCACGTAGCGTTTTTCAAGCGTTTATGCTGCGGAATTTCCGCAGCATAAGCGCATGTGAAACGCTAGGTAATCCGCACCCCATGGTCCCCAAGGGGATTCCGCATGTTCTATGCACATGCTGCGGATTTTTCCGCAGCGTTTATGCTGCGTACAAAAATCCGCAGCATGTCATTTAATTTTGCGGAAGTGCAGCGGAACTCCCGCCATTGACTTGCATTGAGACGCATAGAAACCGCGACTGTACATTTTTACAAGCGGCTTCTATGCGTCTCTATGTGCGGATGGTACCCAGTTCTGGAGGAGAGGAGACTCTCATCCAGACCTGGGTACCATTGTACCTGGAAAAAAAGAATAAAATAACAAATAAAGTTTATATTCACCTGTCCGGCGGCTTCTCTCTGAATGCCGGCATCGCTTGAGGACCTGCGGTGACGTCACAGTCATGTGACCGCAGGCCCTTCACCGCTCTGTCTCGCGATATGCCGGCATCCAGGAACCAGACAGGAACGAGCGCTGCAGCCACGCCGGGGCCTCGGGGGTGAGTATAGCTTTATTTGTTTTAATTTTTACGGTTCACACTGTATAAATCCATGCTGTTTGCATGGATTTATACAGTGTGACCTAGTTGTCAAGCACTTTCCAAGTGATGCTATCGCCTGGAAAGTGCTTGTCAATCTGCATGCGGAAACGCATGTGAACCCGCATGTGGATCCGCATGTATTCTGCAGGAAAAACGCATGCACAATCTGCATGCGTTTTTTTCTGCCAGGGAGATGCAGAAATGCTGCAGAAATTTTCTGCTTCATTTCTGCATCGTGGGCACATAGCCTTATGCAGCAGAAATTTTCTGCTTCATAAATGCAACGTGGGCACATAGCCTAAGGCTGTGTGCCCACGTAGCATTTTTCAAGCATATATGCTGCGGAATTTCCGCAGCGTAAACGCTTGAAAAACGCATGTATATCCGCACTCCATGGTCCCCAATGGGATTCCGCAAGTTCTATGCACATGCTGCGGATTTTTCCGCAGCGTTTATGCCGCGTTCAAAAATCCGCAGCATGTCATTTAATTTTGCGTTTCCGCAAGCGGAATTGCCTTTGTCCAATGCATAAAAAACGCAAGGCAATTCCGCATGTGGAAAACGCGTGATAAACGCGCGAAAAATGCGCGATAAACGCGTGCGGAATTCCGCATGCGTTTTTCCGGGAGAGGACTTGCATTTATGCAGCAGAAATTTTCTGCTTCATAAATGCAACGTGGGCACATAGCCTTAGGCTATGTGCCCACGTAGCAGATTTGATGCAGAGCGTTTTTGCCTCTCTCTGGCAGAAAAAAATGCATGCAGATTTACATGCAGATTTACATGCGTTTTTTCTGCCAGAGAGAAGCGTTTTTACATGCGTTTTCACATGCGTTTTTTCAAACAGTTTTCCAAGCGATTTTGAGCATCACTTGGAAAAGTGCTTGACAAGTTGGTCACACTATATAAATCCATGCAACCGGCATGGATTTATATAGTGTGACCAAGTAATAGTTAAAAAAAGAATAAGAATGGTAAAAAAAAAAAAAGATTATACTCACCTTCCGGTGTCTTCCCGGTGTCATCTCTGCTGTGTCCTGTCTCTTGCATTGCTTGCGGTGGTGTGAAGGACCTGCGGTGACGTCATTGAGTCATGTGATGGGTGAGTATAAACTTTATTTTTTATTTTAAATTCTTTTTTTTACAGTTTCTATGGTACCCAGGTCTAGATGAGAGTCTTCTCTCCTCCAGACTTGGGTACCATCCGCACATTAGAACGCGACAATTACGCAAGTACCGATGCAGTCTTGCGGAATTGGCGCTTTCTAATGCAAGTCAAAGGCGGCGATTACGCTGCGTGTCTGCAAAATTAATGGACATGCTGCATATTTTTGAGCGCAGCATAAACGCTGCAGAAAAATCCGCAGCATGGGCATTGAAAGTGCGCAATTGCATTGGAGACCATTGGGGAAGGTTTACCAAGCGTTTACACTGTGGAAATTCCGCAGCATAAACGCTTGAAAAACGCATTGTGGGCACACAGCCTTACACCTACTGTACACCTGTTATTCATCGCTCCTGTAAAGCTAGAGCTGTTAATCACAAAGAAAGAGGAAGAGGAGAGAGATGGAAGACACGTAGGAAGGATGACGTACTGCTGTTCCCAGGGTGTGTAACGTGGCGTGGGCCGGTAGCTGTGGGTGAGGTACTCATCTCTTACGCCCCGGCACATTACATAAAGGTGGGGTCCTGGCTGGATGTGTGGACTTATGCTATGGGGGCGCTACGCCCTTGCAGGCCACATGTTACCGATGACTTTGGTTGGCCAGGACCTGATGTTCAACAGTTCAGTGAGGGAGACCATCAGTCCAAAATAAACTTTTTACTAAACGATAACCTGTTGGGAATTATATACAGTAGATAGCGGGCACACAACTTTATGAACGTTTCCTTTACAATACGGAGCATTTTCCAGACACAGTTCCAATTCCTTCCTCTTTACTCACTTGTTCTCTATCTTCACCATTCCCCTCAGCTTCACTACAGCCCAGCTCAGTACTACAGTCCAGTTAGCAAGAGTCCTATTCTCAACACGCATCTTCTTTCCGCTCTAGGGAACTATATTGCCAGTATGGCCGGTACTTATCTTCTCTGTCCCTGACGCTCTGGAACTCCCACCTGGGGAACTCTCCCCGTCTCATGCTGCACATAACACATCTGCATCTCTGGCTGCTATGGGCATAAAAGGGGACAAACTTATGGTGTGGCCCCCATGCTCCCCTGACCTCTACCCCATTCAGAACCTTTGGAGCATCATTAAAAGGAGTGTCTATGATGGCGGGAGGCAGTTCACATCTAAGCAACAGCTCTGGGAGGGTATTCTGTCCTCATGCAAAACAATTGAAGCAGAAACCATCCAAAACCTGACAAATTCAATGGACGAGAGAGTTCAGAAGCTTCTTTCGAACAAGGGGTCCTATGTGCAAATGTAACATCACCTAGAATAAAGTTTTGAGTTGAAAACTGTTTGATTTCAGTTTGTAATAACCTGCTAATGCTTATAATTTCAAAAATGACCATTTTTTTGTTCTTTATTAAAATGAAAAGGTTGAAAACTCTGCTGTGCATAATAATTTGGAACATGCATTTTGAGTGCAGTTTGAGTTTTTTATTTTTTTAAAAATATACTGTTATCAAAGGCAGTTTGTACAAAAACCTTTCAATTGTACTCTAATAGTTATTTGACTGGAAAATTACAATGACTGCAATTCATATAGGTAATTTGGGAAAATCTGAGAAAATATTATTTGCATAATAATTTGGAACACAGTGTAAAGTTATATCAGTAGACACACTGAATATGCTGGCACTTATTAACAAAAAAAGTGAAATAAGTAGTCAAGTAAAAATATACTGTGAATGTTATTGACGCACCCCTTGGGGCCGTAGGGTACTCAGTAGCCGGGCCGGTCCTTTTCGGGGTAGTCATGGTGGCAGTGACCCAGTCCATGGCCCCGGGCGGTCAAATAATTAAAGAAAAGGGGAATAAAGTTTTTGGGAATAATGTTCATGACGCCACCCGTGGTTTGCGGTTATATGGGGCCGGCTCTGCGGTGCAGATCCTCTGGAGCTGATGGTGACGCAGCAGAGTTGGTTCAGCTCTCCACGGGCAGAGCTAAGCTCCAGGGCAGTGTAGATGATTTTAAGAGGTAGAATTTGTTGGTGCAGTGTAGTGCAGGGCGGGTGATGGTGCAGCAATTATTTAAGGACACAGAGGGGTGCAGTCTTCAGGTTTTACTCACAGTTGTTCAAGGTTACAGTTACCGGTGTGTAACCGCCCACGTTGTCCTGTGTCCTCCGGGGTAGGGGTCCAGCAAACTCTCAGGTATCTCAGGAGCACTTGGACGGGACTCCGTTCTATGTACTTTTCCAGGTCTTCTCACTGCGCTGGCTTTCTCCCTCCTGCTCAGTGCCTCACACCCAGTGTCCCAAGCCAGTGGCCGCGGGCCTTGTCGGGCGACGTCCTCTTCGTCCCCTGGGTCCTCTATGGCCACCTTTTCGGTGATTAGGTGTGGAGTGTGGCTTCAGCATCTGAAATGCTGCAGCCTCCAGTTTGCTAGCTGATACCTAAAGTACTCCACTAGGCTGAGGCCGGTACCCTACTGCGGCCTGATCCCTCCACGTCAGCATGAATTCAGGCGCACGGGTGGCATCTGCACTCGCCATGCCCCTGGGATCCCCTCTGTCTCTCTGGAGCCCTCCTCACTGCTCCCATCTTCTTTCCTCTCTTTCTCCTGAGCTCCCAACTCACTCTGCACTCCTGCTCCAAGGACTGGAGCAGGAGACTGGCTTGTTCTAGAACCTCCTACCTTCTTTTTATACTCCTACCCTTTGTGCTCCACTAAACTTCTTCCTCCACCCACCTCCTCTACCTAGTTCCACCCTCCAGCTAGAGACCATGGACTGTGCTCTCCCTTAGGAGCAATCTTGCCCTTCCTTACTGAAGTGGAGTGTATTGGATTTGGGTGTGTGGGTCCAGGGTAGTACTCCCTTCTTACCTGAGAGTGGGGTACAACACCTCTTGGTGAGATGCAGTACCTCTGTGGCAACTGGACCCGCAGGGGCGCCACATTATCTAAAAGCAATCACAAAGAAGCAGCAGCGATCTGCAGGTGGTCATCTATCTAGACAAACAAATCTTCAATATGATTCGTTTCTTGGGTCAAAACCTCTACTTCATCTCCACACTTCATTCCTACATGAGGCCCAATGACTATGGGTCATTTCATATTCACAGTGGAAATGAACGTATCAGACAGACAGACTATACAGACTAAATATAGTTAACCACAGTTCTTATGCCCTAGGGCCCCGAGAACTGGCAGCGGCTCCTACTTTTCTTTTTTACTCTGCCACAGGCTTCACAATGTCATATTCTGCCAAGAACTAGCATGCCTTTGTTGCCACAACAATCAATGTGGAAGCGTGAGGAACACTATTGCAGAGACACATGACCAGACAGAACTTTATATTGACCTTAGGTAGGTAAACCGGTCACATTTGAGGTCAGCATCACGCAACACCTTTCTGGCATGGAAAGAGAGTCTAAAAAAAATGGGGAAAGCCTTGGTCAAAAATAAGAAATCAGGTATTAAAAAACATCTGCATGTGTTCTCTAGCGACACAAGAGCAGTCTATTGGGTGATTTTTGAGACTTATGGTGCCATCCAGAATGGAAGCTTGTGGGTTAATGTAATTAGCTCCATGCTTTGAGCCTTGGCGGTGCTACACTCTATTTAAACCCTCAACAGCTACTTCTACCTGCCGGTAATAGTGCATTACTACAATAGTTTGTTTCTTTGTCTGCCCCTTGTGCCCTGTATCTTCTGGTATTTATTTTTTATGTTTACCTGACTGATTCACGATTCTGTCCCGGACCTTAACCTCGTGATAATGACCCAGCTTGACCCACACTTGTCGCTGCCAGCTTGCTCTACCACCCAGCAGCCACTCCATGGACATAACCCAAGGCACCTTGCCCAAGTCCAGATCTCTGTATAGAAGTTTAAGGTGAAGCCCAAGGTCGTCCTCTTGGGACCTGCTAAATGGAGTAGCTTGTGCAAAGCCTGTCTGTGGAACCTTTATTAAGAGCCCACTTTCATCTGTTTCTGAGAGCGAGCATGCAGGACTCATGGTTTCCCTGTTGCAAGGTGACCCCAGGCTTGGGCCTTCTTCTAACCCTTTGCTGCTTCAGAACTCTCCTCATGTAACTCTTTTGTTGAGGCCATTTGGGCTCCTTTATGATGACCCTGTGTAGCATTAGCAGAAAGTAAAATTGCATCCTTCCGCCAAGCGAAACACTACCCAGGAATGCCATACTGAGCACATAGATTCTCAATGTAACTACCGAGTACTTCACTATCATTTTCGTACTGGACTTTCTGACCAAATTAATGACTTGTTAGTACAGTTTCCTTCTCCTGATTCCCTTAACTCTGCCAGTCCTTGGCAATTCCTCTTGATAGGTTGCGTGAACCCAGACAGGAGCATATCACTAATTTTTTACCTCCACTTAAGACTCATGTGCCTACTACGCTTACTGAGGATCCCATGCAGATTAGGGTGACTCAGTCCAATCAACAACAAAAGATCAAGCGTCTAAAGCAGGGGTGGGGAATCTCAGACATGCGGGCTATTTACGGCCCTTGATGACCTTTTATCCGGCCTCCAGGCAGATTTCGGGGGACTGCAGTGCTTGGGCCGGCACCTGTATATTGACGACCGCCGGCCCATTCATTTCTTCTTGCTCTGTGTTCAATACTGAAGCCCGTGCAATGAAAGATTCTGTCCTGACACCCAGCGTCAGGATGTACTTTGTGGGAGGAGTTATCACGATTTGTACGGCCCCCGAAGGATAGAATAATAATAATACTGTAAATATCCAAATGGTCCTTGGCAGAAAAAAGATTCCCCACCCCTGGTCTAAAGCAAGATCTGTTTAGAAATTGTGGAGATTCTGGACATCACATAAATGCCTGCCCGAGACAGCTGCTGCCAAAAAAGCACCAGCACCTAGTTAGATGCAGGGATATTTTTACCTATGGTTCTGCAAAATTACCTGGTGAATGATTGTCACCTGGGTGATATTGTACAATGGGGATTTGTCTAAAGCTTTACCAAGTGGTCTTATTGATCTGGTACCTATCTCCCACCCCCCAAGGGCAAAATATATAATCTTTTAGGTTCAGAACATTAGGCCATAAAATTTTATATAGCAAACAGTCTGCAAAAAGAGTTCATAATACCATTCTCGTCACCAGTAGGGACAGGTTTCTTTTTAGTTCATAAAAAAGATGGTGGTCTAAAACCATGTATTGACTACTGAGAACTTAAAATTACTGTAAAGAATCAGTATCCTCTGCCACTCATCCCTGATTTCTATAACCAGCGGTTGAGAGCCCATTGGTTCACCAAACTTGATCTCAAGGGGGATTGTAACCTGATCAATGTAAGAGAAGGTGATGAGTAAAATGCAGCATTTAATACACCTGAGGGTCACTATGAGCATCTTGTGATGCCTTTTGGGCAAAGTAATGACATGTTAAGAGATATGTGACTATCTATGTAGATGAAATATTGGTGTATTCACCAGATTATGAGTCACACATCCTACCTGTATGGAAAGTGCTTCGAAGACTCAGAAAATTCTTTATTTGCTTAACATGAAAACTTTTTTTTGGGTTCAAGAAATAAACGTTCTGGGGTATATCCTGTGTTACACATATGCCGCCTAAGTTCAGATAGGGGCGAGACCTTTAGGGGCGAGACTCAATAGTACTTATCATTCTTTATCCTGCATGGAGATGGAGCGGGGGAGGGTTTGATGAGGGAGATGATCCTTATGACAGGATTCCTTCCAGTCCTTATCTTTCTGCCTGATAATACTCTGCACTGTTAGCTCAGGGAGTCTATCTGACCTGTGTTTAGCTTCCCTCCTGACCTGAATTCTGTTCCCTTGCCTTCTGTGAGATGCAGATCATACACCACCTTTCTCTTTGGCTCTAGCCAGACAGTAAACAACTACCCCACAATCCCTGTGGGGCTCTGATAAAACACTCCCTGTCTCGGGTGACTGTGTTAACCCCTTTAGTTGCTGGATGCTTTTGGAGCACAACACTTCCTGCCTCCTGTGCTTGTGTTACTTCTAATAGTTGCTGGATGCTTTTGAAGCAACAGCACTACTTCGACATCTCACACTTGTCCACCAAAAGTTTTCCAAATTGATCCCTCAAAGGTCCAAAATATTAAGGATTGGGTACAAATCTCCAAGACCTTTGCAGCTTTCTTGGGTTTGCTAATTACCATTGTAAATATATTCACATTTTTTTCCAAGATTGCCAAACTGATCTACCTAAGAAAGAGGCTGATGTGATTAACCTCAAATCTGAGGCAATCCTGTCTTCACTGAGTTAAAGGAAGTTCCTTATCTGACCCTGTATTGGTGCAGTCTGATCTAAAACTACTTTTGTAGAGGAGATTGATGACTCAGAGGTAGAGTTGTGTTATCACAAGGTCATAGAATGTTAGAGTTGGAAGGCACCTCTAGGGTCATGGTGTCCAACCTCCTGCTCAATGCAGGATTCACTAAACCATCTCAGACAGATGTCTGTCCAGCCTCTGTTTGAAGGCCTCCATTGAAGGAGAACTCACCACCTCTCGTGGAAGCCTGTTTCAATTATTGATCACCCTCACTGTCAAAAAGTTTTTTCTAATATCTAATCTGTATCGTCTCCTTTTTCTCTTTCATTCCATTGCTTCTCGTGTTTCCATGTGAAAATGAGAATAAAGATGATCCATCTATGCTGTGACAGCCCTTCAGATATTTGTTCACAGCTATTACGTCTCCTCTTAGCCTTCTTTTTTGTAAGCTAAACATTCCCAGATGCTTTGATTGGTAATTGTGACTTTTTTGTCAATTAATTGGGCCTTCAAGGAATGGCGCCACTTCATCAAAGGTGTCAAAAATAAAGTCACAATTAACCCACAATCTTACTTATTTAGAACCAGCAAAGAAATTAAACCATAGGCAGGCTAGATGGACTTTGTTCTTCTCTATACCTATGGCTGTCACATACCGAGCTCCGGGCCTGGTCACTACCTTTATTGACCAATTCTCCTCCTGGCTTCTTTACTTTCTCTCAGCTGACATTCCCACAATCATCATGAGCGATTTCAACATCCCCACTGACACTCGCCAGTCAACAGCATCCAAACTCCTGTCGCTTACTTCATCCTTTGGACTTACTCAGTGGTTCTCCTCAGCCACCCACACAGATGGACACACACTAGACCTCATGTTCACCCGATTCTGCTTCCTATCTAACCTCACAACCTCCCCCTTACCCTTATCTGTCCACCATATACTCACTCTCTCATCCCTGTCCTCCTCACCTGTCACCCATGTCCAGCAACTAGCACACCCCTACAGAAACCTTGCACATCTAGACACTCACACACTCTCTGACTCTATTCTACCACTGACATCCATCTCCTCGCTCCACGACACAGCGCCACTGCTTTCTACAATGCCACTCTCACATCAACTATTGACTCGGTCGCCCCTCTTATGCATGACAGAGCGCGACAAATCAATAGGCAACCCTGGCACAACAACCTCGCTAAACAGCTTCGGCAAGCGTCCAGGGTTGTGGAGTGGCGTTGGAAGAAAACACATTCGCAAGATGACTTCACTGCATTCAAACAAGCAACACTGACATTCAAATCAGCCCTCACCTCTGTTAAACAGGCCTACTTCACAACCCTCATATCTTTCTTATCCTACAACCCCAAACAGTTGTTCAACACTTAACTCTCTCCTCCGCCCCCCACTGCCTCCTCCAACCTTTGTCATCTCTGCTGAGGAGTTTGCCACACACTTTAAAAACAAGATTGACCAAACACGGCAAGCCTTTACTGTCCGACCATCACAACCTCTTTGTTTCCCAGACCATTGCCCTTCCCCCATAACCTCCCTTTCCAACATCATGGAAGGAGACCTCACTCGTCTCCTCTCCAAATCACACCTCACCACTTGTGCACTCGACCCCATCCCACCTCTTCCCCAACCTCACCCCCACACTCATCCCATCCCTAAGCGATCTCTTCAACCTATCATTAACTTCTGGTACCTTCTCCGCTGCCTTCAAACATGCCACAATCACGCCCATCCTCAAAAAGCCATCCCTTGACCCAACCACCTTGTCCAGTTACCGCCCCATATCGCTGCTCCCATTTGCCTCCAAACTCCTTGAGCAACACGTTCACGCTGAACTTTCCTCTCACTTGTTATCCAACTCTCTCTTCGACAACCGACAATCTGGCTTCCGCCCCCACCATTCCACCGAAACTGCACTTACCAAAATTACTAATGACTTCTTTACAGCCAAAGCTAACAGACAATTCTCTGTACTCCTTCTTCTTGACCTGTCCTCTGCCTTTGACACAGTTGACCAATGCCTCCTACTACAGATCCTCTTCCTTTGGCGTCAAAGACCTTGCACTATTTTGGATCTCCTCATACCTTTCTAACCGCACATTTAGCGTCTCCCACTCCCACGCTACCTCCTCATCCCGCCCCCTCTCTGTTGGAGTCCCTCAAGGCTCTGTCCTAGGACCCCTACTCTTCTCAATCTATGCCCTTGGCCTGGGACAGCACATAAAATCCCATGGCTTCCAATACGATCTGTACGCTGATGTCATCCAGATCTACCTCTCTAGCCCAGATGTCACCTCTCTGCTGTCCAGAATTCCAGCATGTCTATCAGCCATATCCTCCTTCTTCTCCTCTCGCTTCCTCAAGCTCAATGTGGACAAAACTGAACTCATCATCTTTCCCCCATCTTGCGTATCTGCCCCACCTTTCTATCGTTGTATCACAATAAATGACACCACACTTTCCCCTGTACCGGCAATTCGCTGCCTCGGGGTAACCCTTCACTCTGCCCTGTCCTTCAAACCCCACATCCAAGCTCTCGCCACCTCCTGTCGCCTCCAGTTCAAAAATATTTCCAGAATCCGTCCTTTCCTCAACCCTCAATCTACTAAACTGCTTTTGCATGCCCTCATCATCTCCCTCCTTGACTACTGCAACATCCTCATCTGTGGCCAACCTGCTAACAGTCTCGCACCCCTCCAGTCCATCCTCAACACTGCTGCGTGACTGGTTCATCTCTCGCCTCGCTACTCCCCTTTGCAAATACCTTTACTGGCTCGCAATTGCCCAGCATATCCAGTTCAAACTAACACTGACCTACAAAACCATCCATAACCTTTGCCCTCCATACATCTCTGAACTAATCTCCCGATATATTCCCTCACGTAATCTCCGGTCCTCCCAAGACCTCCTTCTCTCCTCCATACTTATTCGTTCCTCACCCAATCGCCACCAAGATTTCTCCCAAATATCCCCCGTCCTATGGAATTCTATGCCTCAACACGTCCGATTAGCCTCCGCATTTGGATTCTTTCGACAGAACCTGAAAACCCTGAAAACCCATCTCTTCAAACAAGCGTACAGCCTCCCATGACCTTGCTTGCTGCCACCTCAACACCGGAGCTACTGCAACCCCCAACCTACTGTCTCCTTCCCCATTCCTGTAGAATGTAAGTCCGCTAGGGCGGGGTCCTCTTCCCTCTGCATCAGTCTATCATTTAGTTTTGTTTACTGTAAGTGATGTCTGTATCTGGTATGTAACCCTTACTTATGTACAGCACCATGGAATCAACACTATATAAATAAATAATAATAATATTAAAATACCAGATTTTGTGGTGATATTTAGAAATGGTACTAAAAATGTTAAAGCCAATGCTCTATCATGAAGTTTCTGTCCATCTCGAACCGAGGACTTTGAATAAGTTCACATTCTAACTGAGGGTCTAGTCATGTGCTCAGTTTCACTGGATCTTGTTAGAAAGATTAAAAAAAACCACAGTAAAATATGCAGCAGTATTTACCTGCTCAGATCTTCAGACCTAAATGCACTACCAGAATTGCACACAAAAAGGCTTGTATAGGGTGCTGTTCACACTTGGGTAGTGCACAGTATCCGGCTTACAGCTTATTAGTTATGCCCATACTATTAGATTAGGCGGGCTGCCCGGTACTATCCAAGTGCACCCCATGGGAACAGACACCCCAGCTTACACTGCCAGCACTGATGGGCCTGGAATAAAAAAGTGCAAAAATGCATTATATATATATATATATATATATATATATATATATATATATATATATATATATATATATATATACATATACATACAGTGGTGGCCAAAAGTATTGGCACCCCTGCAATTCTGTCAGATAATACTCAGTTTCTTCCTGAAAATGATTGCAATCACAAATTCTTTGGTCTTATTATCTTCATTTAATTTGTCTTCAATGAAAGAACACAAAAGAGAATGAAGCAAAAATCAAATCATTGATCATTTTACACAAAACTCCAAAAATGGGCCAGACAAAAGTATTGGCACCCTCAGCCTAATACTTGGTTGCACAACCTTTAGCCAAAATAACTGCGAACAACCGCTTCCGGTAACCATCAATGAGTTTCTTACAATGCTCCGCTGGAATTGTAGACCATTCTTCTTTGGCAAACTGCTCCAGGTCCCTGATATTTGAAGGGTGCCTTCTCCAAACTGCCATTTTGAGATCTCTCCACAGGTGTTCTATGGGATTCAGGTCTGGACTCATTGCTGGCCACCTTAGAAGTCTCCAGTGCTTTCTCTCAAACCATTTTATAGTGCTTTTGGAAGTGTGTTTTGGGTCATTGTCCTGCTGGAAGACCCATGACCTCTGAGGGAGACCCAGCTTTCTCACACTGGGCCCTAGATTTTGCTGCAAAATTTGTTGGTAGTCTTCAGACTTCATAATGCCATGCACATGGTCAAGCAGTCCAGTGCCAGAGGCAGCAAAGCAACCCCAAAACATCAGGGAACCTCCGCCATGTTTGACTGTAGGGACCGTGTTCTTTTCTTTGAATGCCTCTTTTTTTTTCCTGTAAACTCTATGTTGATGCTTTTTCCCAAAAAGCTCTACTTTTGTCTCATCTGACCAGAGAACATTCTTCCAAAACGTTTTAGGCTTTCTCAGGTAAGTTTTGGCAAACTCCAGCCTGGCTTTTTTATGTCTCGGGGTAAGAAGTGGGGTCTTCCTGGGTATCCTACCATACAGTCCCTTTTCATTCAGACGCCGACGGATAGTACGGGTTGACACTGTTGTACCCTCGGACTGCAGGGCAGCTTGAACTTGTTTGGATGTTAGTCGAGGTTCTTTACCCACCATCTGCACAATTTTGTGTTGAAATCTCTCGTCAATTTTTCTTTTCCGTCCACATCTAGGGAGCTTAGCCACAGTGCCATGGGCTTTAAACTTCTTGATGACACTGCGCACGGAAGACACAGGAACATTCAGGTCTTTGGAGATGGACTTGTAGCCTTGAGATTGCTCATGCTTCCTCACAATTTGGTTTCTCAAGTCCTCAGACAGTTCTTTGGTCTTCTTTCTTTTCTCCATGCTCAATGTGGTACACACAGGGACACAGGACAGAAGTTGGGTCAACTTTAATCCATGTTAACTGGCTGCAAGTGTGATTTAGTTATTGCCAACACCTGTTAAGTGCCACAGGTAAGTTACAGGTGCTGTTAATTACACGAATTAAAGAAGCATCACATGATTTTTCAAACAGTGCCAATACTTTTGTCCACCCCCTTTTTTAGGTTTGGTGTGGAATTATATCCAATTTGGCTTTAGGACAATTCTTTTTGTGTTTTTTCATTGAAGACAAATTAAATGAAGATAATAATACCAAAGAATTTGTGATTGCAATCATTTTCAGGAAGAAACTGAGTATTATCTGACAGAATTGCAGGGGTGCCAATACTTTTGGCCACCACTGTATATATATATGTAGTATCGGCGTCTCTGCCCCCTGACAGGCAGAGACGCCGTCCCACTTACCGCCGCGCTCCCTGCCCGGCGTCCTCCGGCCCTCCTGCCTCTGTTGCTGCCCGCGCACGTAGCTTCCCGGGCACTGTGCTTAGGGCGCGCGCGTGCTCCCTCCCTCTTAAAGGGGCCGCGCCCGCTGTCATAAGGAGTCCCCGGCCAATGGCTTGAGAACCTCTCATATAAAAGGCACCTCCTCCAAAATGGAGGTGCCCGTGCAAGCTTGTAGCTTTGTGTGTAACTCTGCTTCAGCCCTCAGGTCCAGTCCGCCCGCCTGACTACCAGTCCTGTCCACCAGCCTGACTACCAGTCCAGCCTGCCAGCCTGACTACCAGTCCTGTCCGCCAGCCTGACTACCAGTCCTGTCCGCCAGCCTGACTACCAGTCCAGTCCACCAGCCTGACTACCAGTCCAGTCCGCCAGCCTGACTACCCGTCCTGTCCGCCAGCCTGACTACCAGTCCTGTCCGCCAGCCTGACTACCAGTCCAGCCTGCCAGCCTGACTACCAGTCCTGTCCGCCAACCTGACTACCAGTCCTGTCCGCCAGAATCTCTGCTCTCCAGCCCGACAGTCTGTCTACAGTCCAGTCCACCAGTCTGTCTAGGGGCCATACCCGCCTGCTTACCTGGAAGCACCTGCCTGTTACCTATGCTGCCTACCAGCCAGCCTACCTGGAGGCTCCTGCTTGTTACCTGCCGTGCCAACCTGTCAGCCTACCTGGAGGCTCCTGCTTGTTACCTGCCGTGCCGACCTGTCAGCCTACCTAGAGGCTCCTGCTTGTTACCTGCCGTGTCAGCCAGTCCGTCTACCCGGATCACCCGTCTGCCTGCCTGCCCTGCTCATCTGCTGTACCGGTCAGTCCCTGCCTTCTGACCCGTGGGAGTCACCTGCTCTCATACAAGGTCAGTCCCCAGAGTAGCACCTGGTCCCTCTGCTTGGTCCTTCCCCGGTCATGGAGTCGATTGAGCCGCCGTACGACCTTGGTCGGTCCGAGTTGATACCTAGTTACGCCCCTCTGGTCCCTCCTTGCACCGCAGCACAGAGGTTCCACCACCCGGATCCGTAACAATATATATAATATATGAGGTATTAATCAATATTTTTGCCAAAATACTCAAGCTCGTAACCCGTGTCAAGGGTCCTCATGCTTATGAGTCCCTACACTAAATACGAAAAGCAAAGCCACATTATAAAGAATTAAAATTCCAAAGATCCATAGTTCTCAAACATTAGATCCTGGCAATATTCCTTTCCAAAAATTATTTGTTCCTCCTCAGTTTCGGCCAGTGTCGGACTGGAGTGCCAAGGGCCCACCAGTAACCTACTCCAGGGCCCCACTTTTCGGCTACATGCTCACTCTTGCACAAGGGGCTCACCAGAGGATTCTCCTGTGGGCCAGTCCTAGCCTGCTTTCGACTGGGAGCTCTTCAGGAGTCCTATGATTCAGTACTTGCAGGTCACCCTGGGATTAACAATACTATCTTACTAGTAACAAAGATTTTTTTTGTGGCCAACCATTGTTTGAGGTTATGGGGAATATGTGTTTGCATGTGAAATTTGTGCCCAAGCCAAAACTTCCCGAACCCATTATGCTGAACTTCTTCAGTCCTTACCTACTCCTAAAAGTCCTTGAACCAACCTGTCCGTGGACGTACAATGGGGAAACTTATTTGGGTTGGGGTTAACAAAGTCAACACACAGTGTTCATCTGTCTAAGTTACCAAACTTCTGAATCTTGGGGCTATCCATCAAACACATTACATGTTGGCATGGTAGTCCAGAAAATATAGTTTCCGACTGAGGAACTCCATTTATTTCCAACTTTTGGAGGCCATTCTGTAATAAGATTAATACTGAATTGTCTTTTTCATTTGCCTCATCACTCAGCCACCAATGGTCACACTGAACGGGCTATTCAGACACATGAGAAATATCTTCAGTGTTATTAGACTATATGGAAATCTTTCTTTAGCTGAGACTGCTATTAATCAGTATCTAGAGTCCATTAAGACTTCTCTGTTTTTCTACAATTTTGGACATCATCCTCGCTTTGGTTCTCTTTAGGCCTTAGAGATGGATACTTCAGAAACCGATAAATCCATGAATAGGTCAAAGCTTATCTGGTCTGAGAGAACTTAAGGAGGGCACAGGGTGGCCAGATCTCTTCTGCTAATAAGATATGAATAGGTTGCCCAGGCTTTGGTGTTGGCGACAAGTTTGGGTTATCCACTAAAAACAGCAAACTTAAGGTTCCTTCTGTTGAGCTAAGACCCACATTTATTGGCCCATATGAAATAAGAGGTCATTAACCCAGCAGCTGCCGCCTTCCATTTCAAACTTCCTTCTGGATACACGTGTTTGATAAATCCTTACTTAAAGTTACTGCCTGCCAGTTCACCCTGCTAGAAATCCTCCTCCTGCGTTGGTCAGAGACAGTCTGGAGTGTGAAGTACAAAAAAATTCTAGATTCCTGGCTGGTGAGAGGGTTTTTAGAGTATCTTATACATTGGATGGCCAGAGGAGAGATCCTGGGTTGTGGCTCGAAACATCAATGCCGACAACCTGATCAGGAAATTACATCAGTCATTACTAGTGATGAACGAGCATGCTCGCTACTGCTCGGTGCGCGCCCGAGCATCTCACTGCTCGAGATGCTCGGCGCTCACCGAGTATTTCCGGGTTGCTCGGGCGGGAACTCGGGTCCCCTCCCTACATGTTTGGCGCTCTTTAGAGAGCCCATGAACATTTAGGGATTGCCTGCCATGCACTGTAATGCCGTAGCCATGTTGGTTGTGGGCATTACAGTGATTGGCTGGCCGCATAGCGTCAACAGGTGTATATCAGACCTGGCGCCGCCATGCTCGTCACAGTCACTCCGGATCAGACAGTGTAGGGAGAGCTGCTGCTGCGTCAGGGAGAGATTTGATTGTGTATTAGGTAATGTAGGGAGAAAAACCGTACATTACATATAGTCATCTTAACAAATAGTCCTTCTGAGGACTAACTAATCCATCTGCAGAGATATCAGGCACGCAGGGTGTATAGGCAGGCAGTGTATATAGCAGACTGCAGTGCATATAGCACAAGAGGCTCTATTCCAATTCTGCCTTCTGCTGCTGTTAGATATTTCTATTCAAAGGCCCAGGTCTCAGGGGCCAGGAATACTTTTCTTTGGATCTTAATCCTCATTATTGCTTAAAAAGCAATCTAGAGAACACCGTTTTTTCTGCGCTATTTGCCATGGTAGCCATGCTGGTTCAGTATGCCTTCAATTTTGAATAAATCCCCAACAGTGTCACCAGCAAACACCCCCACACCATCACACCTCCTCTTCCATGCTTCATGGTGGGAACCAGGCATGTAGAGTCCATCCGTTCACCTTTTCTGCGTCGCACAAAGACACGGTGGTTGGAACCAAAGATCTCAAATTTGGACTCATCAGACCAAAGCACAGATTTCCACTGGTCTAATGTCCATTCCTTGTGTTCTTTAGCCCAAACAAGTCTCTTCTGCTTGTTGCCTGTCCTTAGCAGTGGTTCCCTAGCAGCTATTTTACCATGAAGGCCTGCTGCACAAAGTCTCCTCTTAACAGTTGTAGAGATGTGTCTGCTGCTAGAACTCTGTGTGGCATTGACCTGGTCTCTAATATGAGCTACTGTTAACCTGCGATTTCTGAGGCTGGTGACTTGGATAAACTTATCCTCAGAAGCAGAGGTGACTCTTGGTCTTCCTTTCCTGGGGCGGTCCTCATGTGAGCCAGTTTCTTTGTAGCGCTTGATGGTTTTTGCAACTGAACTTGGGGACACTTTCAAAGTTTGCCCAATTTTTCGGACTGACTGACCTTCATTTCTTAAAGTAATGATGGCCACTTGTTTTTCTTTACTTAGCTGCTTTTTTCTTGCCATAATACAAATTCTAACAGTCTATTCAGTAGGACTATCAGCTGTGTATCCACCTGACTTCTGCACAACACAACTGATGGTCCCAACCCCATTTATAAGGCAAGAAATCCCACTTATTAAACCTGACAGGGCACACCTATGAAGTGAAAACCATTTCCGGTGACTACCTCTTGAAGCTCCTGAAGAGAATGCCAAGAGTGTGCAAAGCAGTCATCAAAGCAAAAGGTGGCTACTTTGAAGAACCTAGAATATAAGACATATTTTCAGTTGTTTCACACTTTTTTGTTAAGTATATAATTCCACATGTGTTAATTCATAGTTTTGATGCCTTCAGTGTGAATGTACAATTTTCAAAGTCATGAAAATACTGAAAAATCTTTAAATGAGAAGGTGTGTCCAAACTTTTGGTCTGTACTGTACGTTGTCAGAAAATACTGCCATTTCTGGCCTCCATTAAAAATTTCATTTGGTGTGTCAGTGAAGCAATTCACCGCAGTTTGCTGTTCAAACTACTTACCTACAGGCCAGGTATTTAAAACTCGGTTTTCTCCGTCACACAGATCACATATAAGTTTGCTCCAAACTCAGTCATTTGTAGTGAGCGTGGAAGATACTGTCCTCCATTTAAAATGGGCAAGGCACGTGGCAAGGGACGGGGAACTGGACGTGATGGTAATGGTGCATGCAGAGGCCGAGGACAAGGCCGTGGGCAAGCCGAAATTTTGCCACAACAAACACCCACATCTTCTCAACTGACCTTCCTGTCCCAATTTCTAGGGGACCGCAGCACACCACTATTGAACCCAGAGCTGTGTCAAAAGGTTGTTGGTTGGATAGCAGATAATGCTTCCAGTCACTTAGCCACCACCACCACCACCTTCTCTTCCACACGGTCAAGTCTCAGTAGCCGTGAGTCTGGACCGCATATTCCTCACCCTGATCCTCCTTCCTCCCACCATGCCGAGTACCCAGAGACAACTGATCCCACACTTGGACACTCTGAAGAGCTGTTCACTTTTCCATTTATAGATTCGGGCCTCTCGCCCGGTCCACTTGAATTGGGACAAGAGGAGATTGCGTGTAGCGATGCCCAAATATTTGAGCAGCAACGGTCACACGAAGGCGACGGTGGGAAAGGGTCACTAGGGGTGGACAATGATGAGACACAATTGCCAGAAAGTCAGGAGGAGGACCAGGGTGTGGAAGTGGAAGACGAGGTGGTGGATGATATAGTAACTGACCCAACCTGGCAGGAGGACATGCAGAGCGAGGACAGCAGCACACAGGGGGAGGGAGACAGAGCACCCCAACAGGCTGGAAGAAGCAGTGTGGTGGCCGCAGACAGAAGGCAGGCAATCATTCCCCGTAACACCAACACGAAGGAAGTTGCCAGTACAACTGTTAGGTCTTCCCGAGTCTGGTTGTTTTTTAAAGACTCTGCCGATAACCCCAAAAAGGCCATTTGCACCACCTGCCAGGCCAGCATCAGCAGGGGTGGCAAAACGACCAGCCTGACCACCACCAGCATGATCAGGCACATGGCAGCAAAGCACCCGACTTTATGGGCCGAACTCCAGGGTCCAGGAACAGTGTCTGCGGGTGGCACCATTGCTTCTTCTGCTGTTGTGCATGCAAGCCAATCCCCTGTCCATGGTGCATGCGAAGATGCCTCCTGCCCTGCACCTGTTGTTGCACACTCTCAAGTAGCAGCATCAGGAAGCACGTCCATGTCCTTGTCTCAGCGCAGCGTTCAGTTGTCCATACCCCAGTCGTTGGAACGCAAGCGCAAATATGCAGCCAACGTCCCACAGGCCACACTACTAAATTCTCACATTTCACGACTGCTTGCGCTCGAAATGTTGCCTTTTAGGCTCGTGGAGATGGAAGCATTCCACAACCTGATGGCGGCGGCCGTCCCTTGGTACTCGGTCCCCAGCCGCCACTATTTTTCCCGGTGTGCCATCCCCGCATTACACAAGCACGTGTCCCAAAACATTAGCTATGCTCTCAACAACGCAATTATTGGTAAAGTCCACCTAACCACGGACACGTGGTAAAGTGCTTGTGGGCAGGGACGGTACATCTCGCTGACGGCACACATAGTGGAAGCCGGGACCCAGTCGGACCTTGGGACGGAACACGTCCTCCCGACGCCAAGGATTGCGGGCCATAGGTCAATCAGGGTTGCTCCCACGGTCTACAGCTCCTGCACCTCATCCTCCTCAGCCTCCTCCTCCTCTTCAGCCTCCATCTCCGAAATGACCACATCAGTCACATGCTGGAAGCACTGCAGCACTGCCTCGGCCAAGCGGCAACAGGCTGTGCTGAAGCTAATATGCTTAGGTGAAAAACCGCACAATGCTGAAGAGTTGTTGACAGTTCTAAAATAGCAGGCAGATGTGTCTCACACCGCTGAACCTACAGCCAGGCATGGTCATGTGTGACAATGGCTGAAACCTGGTGGCAGCTCTGAGGCGAGGCGAGCTAACACACATACCATGCCTGGGCCATGTGCTTAACCTCGTGGTTCAGCGGTTTCTCAAATCCTACCCGGAGCTGCCGGATCTGCTTGTTAAAGTATGCCGCCTGTGTGCCCATTTTAGAAAGTCAGCTACAGCTTCCGCCGCCCTTGCAGTGTTTCAGCAGTGTTTGCAGCTTCCGGCTCACAGACTGGTGTGTGATGTCCCCACGTGTTGGAACTCTACACTGCAGATGTTGGGAAGGATTTGTGAGCAGAAGAGGGCAGTTGTTGAGTACCAGCATCAACAAGGCCGTCGGTATTCAGTTCAGACTCCAAACATAAGACCTCAGGAGTGGACATGGATGTCAGACATATGTACCATCCTCCAAAACTTTGAGGACTCCACCAAGATGGTGAGCGGCGATGACGTCATAATTAACGTCACCATCCCGCTTCTCTGTCTTCTGAAACGCTCTCTGCTCATAATCAAAGAGGATGCATTGCAGGCGGAGCATGATGAGATGGAGCAAGAAACCATACAGGGTGATTACACACAGCCAAGCCTCATCTCATCCCAATGTGGATTGGATGATAATGAGGAAGAGGAGGAGGAGGAAGGACAGGAGCTAGTTTCATGTGTAGCGCCCCGAGGGTTCGGCCGCTACAGGGGTATTGCACCTCAGACCAGAGGTGTGATATTCCACTCCCAGGTAAGGATGGAGTATGGACCAGGGCTCAGTTAGCTGCATACAGCACACACACCCCATTTCCGAGGGACAGCTCAACGGTGCTCCCACTAGACAGAAGTGCAGGCACGACCGACCATGTCCCTGCTGGAGTGGGGAGGGAGGGGTGGAACACCCAGTGCTGTAGGGGCAGATAGGGGGCGGTTCCTGAGCGTAGGAAGGAGCCCATTGGTTGCTGGTCACCTGGGCTCATGGCTAGAGGGAGGTATAAAAGGTGGGCACCATCTTAGATCTAGGTTCGTTCTGTGGAGAGGAGAAGACAGGGAGCAGCAGCTCAGGCTGAGTGCTGCTCCAGAGGCAGGCCTACGGAAGAGGCTGGGGCCTGAGAGGAGAAGGAGAAGTGGGCCTGGAGAAGAGGCCGAGGAGGAAGTGAAGGGGAGCTGAGATTCTGGCTCATCTCAGCTCCAAGAGAAAGGAACAGAAACAGAAAGGAACTGCAAAGAAGGAGAGACAGAGAAACAGAAGGGCTCAGGAACAAGAAGGTGGAAGGGACCCTAAGAATCCATGAGAATCCAGGGTGCAGGGTCAGGCAGATTAAGGGTACCGGATCCCAAGTTGGTGGAGGAGAAACAACCCTCAGTCAAAGACCGGTCGTCGTGATCATATATTGGTGCGACACCTCATCAAACCTGCTAGGAAGGCACCATATAGGACAGCGGAGGACGGGGCCCACATTTAGCCGCACAGGTCCGCGGCAGCTGGACAAAAGTGGGTCACTGGTGAGGCAGGCCAGTGTAAAGGATAAAAGGGGGTCCTGTGCCATGCTCCTGAACTGCCTGGGAGTTGACCGAGCCCCTCACCTGGTGGACGCAGCATGGCTCGGGCGGTCACTGCTGGCCGAAGTGACCTGGAACAAACGAATTGTGAGTAAAGACCCTGGACTGTAACTTGTTGTCTGTGTGCTCCTTCGCGCCTCCAGCACGATCAGCACCGGGACTCGCACTACCATCACTCCCACCATCCACTACACTGCCCTGGGGCTGCACTCTTCCCGTGGGGAGTCACATCACCTCAGCTGCACCCATCATCAGCCCCAGCGGACTGCCTTGCAGCGGCGGTTCCTAATAACCGCAATCCACGGGTGGCGTAGTCGGACATTCTTTGGAGCGCATAGCAGACTACCATTGGCCTGACCACCCTGAGCCGCGGGACCGGGCCGCCACTACTACTACCCCCATCGTTCCGCTATCGCCCGGATCCGCGTGCCCCACGGCCCAGGGGGCGAGTCAGCTTTGGCGTAGTCGGCAGGATCATTACCAACCCGCCACAAGCGGGTATTGCGTGCCTGAAGAAAATTGCACATGTACCTTAAAAAGAAGTTTCCCGCCGTCCGGAGTCATTTCCCGCCATCCGGAGCCGATTCCCGCCATCAGACGCCATCTTGGACCGTTTCCCGCCATCTTCATCTGTCTTTCTCGCCCTGGCAGAGCGGACGCCATTATGTGCGCACCAAAAGACAGCAGGAAGCCACCTCCCATCGTGGGCCAGGTCCCAGAATGGCGCCAAAGAAGGAGCCCGCCCCCACCAGCCATGAATGCAGAAGTGGAGATGTCCATCAACATGGGGGGGCTGCCCCTGAAAGTGATTGTCAGCAGAATGCCCCAGGACCACCCCCTCTGGGGGCGGAGAGAGAAGAAAACTGTGGGGCAGGGCGCAGTCTGGATCAGTCTGGCCAGGCCGCACCCGGAGATGGAGGGAGAAACCAGTTCCGGTACCCTGGCAAAGGGCCTGCTGCAAGCTACACCACCATGCAGCCTCACCGAGCTGTTAGCCCATCTCCCCAAGGAGGACCCCGAATATACACGGGCGGCGTTGGAAGAGCTGGACCAGAGGATGGTCCGGGCGCAGCAGGACGTGATCGCCGGATGGAAGAAGGAAGTGGCCCGGCGGGCTGTGATCTTGCAGCCGAAGGCGCCATCGACGAGCAGCGCACCAGCCACCGAGGGCAGTGAAGGCCGAGCGGAGGCCGAGGACGACGCCGCGGAGGAGGCCGCGACAGCAGAGGCAGGTAACGGAGACGCCCCTGCACTGAATCCTGAGGCCGCCGACCTGCCCCTGCACCCCGTCACGGAGCCCAACGCACCGGGACCCGCCGTCGACACCGTGCCCCCGCCGCCATCAACGGACCCCCAGGCCGTCGACGCTGCCGGTGAGCCCCGCCCCACGCCGTGCCCTCTGACCCCGGGCGTGCTCAGCCAACCACCATCGCAGGCCCGGCCGCAAGGCCCTGTGCCCCCGGGCGCCGCTGCCCCGACGGAACCCCCTGTACCTGCTGTACCGCCCTTGGGAGCAACCAGGAAACAACCAGCACGGGCCTGGTCGCAAGGTCACGTGCCCCCGGGCGCCGCCAACCCACCTGCGCCCCCTGCCGCTGCAGTACCACCACTGGGCGTGGATCTCTTCGCCCAATACACCACTCCGGATGGGCTGCCTTTCATCTGGCCCCCCGAGTTTGTCAACCCCCGCTTCCGGAGGAGCCCGTCCGCGGAGGTCGAAGTACCCTCTGAGCCCCTCATACCTGCTCCGGCGCCTCAGGAAATCCCCCAGCTGCCATTGGAAGATGCCCAGTTTGAATGGGACCCCACAGGGGAGGACCTGATGGGGTTCACGAAAGAAACGCGAGCGGGCGCAGCTGAGCGGCGGGAGGCCTGCCGCCAACAGCTGGAGATGTTTGAGACGGAGCAGCGAGAGCGGCGGGTGAAGCAAGAGAAGCTGAAGGTCCAGAGCGCGGAGCAGAAAATGAAGGCGCGACGAGATCCCCGAACTGGCCGCAGACCCCGAGTCACCGGGACTGTGGTGAAGTTCCAGATGGAGCGCGGCTGGGGCTTCATCCGAGACCCCGAGACCATCAGTGACGTGTTTGTGACAAGGAGAGATGTGGAGAGTCACCTACCGGAAGGCCATCGTGGGCGGGATCTATTCCCAGGCGACGTGGTGTCTTACACCCGACACCAAGGCGTGAAGGGGTGGTACGCCCTACACGTCCGCCGAGTAGTAGAGGAGGAGGAACAGCACTACTCGGACGTTGAGTACCAGGAGGGCCCGGACGGGCCTGAAGATCCGTATGAGGAGGAAGAAGGAGCGTCACGAAGACACCGTTACCAGTGAACGGTCAAGTGGCATTGTAAATAGTTACCCGTAAGGGTGCAAAGGAACTGTGTGGGACTGTTTCAAATTGCGTGTGGTCCCCGTTGGGACTGATATAGGACTGTGTGAACGTTATGCCCTATCCCCTAAGTAACCTGGCTGAGGACTGAGAACAGCCACCCCTCTTCCCCTAACAGGCTGAGGACTGTGAGCAGCCATTCCCCTATCCCCACCGGCCGAGGACTGGGAACGGCCAATCCCTTGTACATAGTTGCGCTTTTTAAAGCGCCCCCTACTGGTTTTATACAAGAACCGCAACGTCTACCTCAAAGTTAAAATGGACTGTTGCACCTTTAAAAAGAAAGAACACCTGGTCGCAAGTTGCACCGCCGCCAGGATCCAAGAATGTGCTTTACTTAAAAAAATGTTTTATGTGAAAACGTTTTATATGCTGCTAAATAGTCATGTGAAAGTTTTCTATAATGTTTTATACAAAAGAGTTCCGGAAGTATTGAAAAAGTTTTCTATAATGTCTAGTGAAAAGACAAGTGTGTCCCATAAAGGGAGTTGAACCGTAATGTCTGTTTCTAATGTAAAAAGTTATTGAAAAAGTCTTTGCATGTCCTGTAATCAACTCTTTTTGCTCTTTTCCAGCCCGAGGACGTGCTGTGCTTTACCAGGGGGGAATGTAGCGCCCCGAGGGTTCGGCCGCTACAGGGGTATTGCACCTCAGACCAGAGGTGTGATATTCCACTCCCAGGTAAAGATGGAGTATGGACCAGGGCTCAGTTAGCTGCATACAGCACACACACCCCATTTCCGAGGGACAGCTCAACGGTGCTCCCACTAGACACAAGTGCAGGCATGACTGACCATGTCCCTGCTGGAGTGGGGAGGGAGGGGTGGAACACCCAGTGCTGTAGGGGCAGATAGGGGGCGGTTCCTGAGCGTAGGAAGGAGCCCATTGGTTGCTGGTCACCTGGGCTCATGGCTAGAGGGAGGTATAAAAGGTGGGCACCATCTTAGATCTAGGTTCGTTCTGTGGAGAGGAGAAGACAGGGAGCAGCAGCTCAGGCTGAGTGCTGCTCCAGAGGCAGGCCTAGGGAAGAGGCCGGGGCCTGAGAGGAGAAGGAGAAGTGGGCCTGGAGAAGAGGCCGAGGAGGAGGTGAAGAGGAGCTGAGATTCTGGCTCATCTCAGCTCCAAGAGAAAGGAACAGAAACAGAAAGGAACTGCAAAGAAGGAGAGACAGAGAAACAGAAGGGCTCAGGAACAAGAAGGTGGAAGGGACCCTAAGAACCCATGAGAATCCAGGGTGCAGGGTCAGGTAGATTAAGGGTACCGGATCCCAAGTTGGTGGAGGAGAAACAACCCTCAGCCAAAGACCGGTCGTCGTGATCATATATTGGTGCGACACCTCATCAAACCTGCTAGGAAGGCACCATATAGGACAGCGGAGGACGGGGCCCACGTTTAGCCGCACAGGTCCGCGGCAGCTGGACAAAAGTGGGTCACTGGTGAGGCAGGCCAGAGAAAAAAATAAAAGGGGGTCCTGTGCCATGCTCCTGAACTGCCTGGGAGTTGACCGAGCCCCTCACCTGGTGGACGCAGCACGGCTCGGGCGGTCACTGCTGCCCGAAGTGACCTGGAACAAACGAACTGTGAGTAAAGACCCTGGACTGTAACTTGTTGTCTGTGTGCTCCTTCGCGCCTCCAGCACGATCAGCACCGGGACTCGCACTACCATCACTCCCACCATCCACTACACTGCCCTGGGGCTGCACTCTTCCCGTGGGGAGTCACATCACCTCAGCTGCACCCATCATCAGCCCCAGCGGACTGCCTTGCAGCGGCGGTTCCTAATAACCGCAATCCACGGGTGGCGTAGTCGGACATTCTTTGGAGCGCATAGCAGACTACCATTGGCCTGACCACCCTGAGCCGCA
This sequence comes from Phyllobates terribilis, assembly GCF_046119375.1. NCBI lineage: Eukaryota > Metazoa > Chordata > Amphibia > Anura > Dendrobatidae > Phyllobates > Phyllobates terribilis. The sequence continues at coordinate 74,886,503 of NW_027362762.1, forward strand.
GGACCGGGCCGCCACTACTACTACCCCCATCGTTCCCCTATCGCCCGGATCCGCGTGCCCCACGGCCCAGGGCGCGAGTCACATGCACTATAGATGGTACTACCTGCACAGCTGTCATACCGTCTGTTCAGCGTGGATGGCCAGAGGACAGAGAGGAGGAGGAGGAGAGCATGGTCAGTCATCCTCTTGATGAGGACACGGAAGTCTTGCCTGTTAGTAGTCTGGCACGCATGGCTGAGTTTATGTTACGCGGTCTTTCCCATGACCCTCGCGTTCTCAAAATTTTGGGTGACAGTCATTACTGGTTGGTGACACTTCTAGACCCAAGCTACAAGGAGAACTTTATATCTCTTATTCCTGAGGCGGACAGGTCTACAAAAATGGGGCAGTACCAGAGGGCCCTTGTTGCGGAACTATTAAAAAAATTCCCATCTGAAAATGCTGGCGGCAGAGGGCCCACTTTGTTGGACAACCAAGGAGTACAGGCGAGAGAGACACAACTTCAATCCAGCAGAGGCAGGGGAACACTGTCAAAGTTCTGGGAGAGTTTTCTCAGACCCTCCCATCGCACAGGCCCTGAGGCGGGGTACTCTCACAAGGAGTGCAAAGTTTGGGAAGATGCTGAGGGAGTACCTTGCCGACCGTACCAACATCCTCCGTGATTCCTCTGTGCCTTATAATTATTGGGTATCCAAGGTGGGTATCCAAGGTGACTCTCTTCGCCTTGGAGGTCCTCGCCTGCCCTGCTGCCAGCGTTTTATGAGAGCGGGTTTTTAGTGCCGCTGGTGGAATTATAACTGATAAGCGCATCCGCCAGTCAACTGAAAATGCTGACAGGCTGACTCTTATAAAAATGAACAAGGGCTGGATTGGGCTAGACTTCTCAACACCACCGAATGATAGCAGCGTAACATAAACTGAAATCCAGTGTCTTTTTTTGGGAGGTGTATTCCCATGCACCTTTTCACACCCACACATGGGTATATGATCCTGATTTTGGCTATTTTCTCTTGTCCTCCTCCTTCTCCTCATCCTTCACCACCATATCCCCAGAGTGACTGTGGTCCGTGATGCAACACCCACATAATTTTTTTAAAGGGTGTTTATGATGCCCGTAAAAAAAAATTTTTATACAGTATGTTTATGTATACCCCCCAGGGGTAAATGTTTGTCAGCCCATACACTTAGTGCATGGGCATTACTAGTATAGGAGGCCCTCTCCTTTCTAATGGGAACATTTTTTTATGAGGCCCTCCTCCACATCTCTTCCAAGGGTCATTGAAGTGCCTCCAAATTTTTGTCAGACCTTGCATTCACTGCATAGGCCAACACTATGGGAGACTCTCTCCTTTCTAATGGGAATTTGTCGTTACTGTGGCCCTGCTCTGTGTGTCTAAATTCTTAGTGGGGTTTTTCCTAAAATTGCTCAGCCGTTGGACTCACTGCATACCCTATAACTGTATAGCAGACCCTCTCCTTTCTAATGGGAACATGTCATACCTTGTTACTGTGGCCCTACTCTGTGTGTCTTTAACCCCTTTAAAGCCCAAGACGTATTAATACGCGTCTGCGCTCTGGGCTTTAAGAGCCTGACCCGTATTAATACGTCATTGCGATCACGCGCGCACACAGGCTGAGCGGGCGCGATCGCCGCCGGGTGTCAGCTGATTGTCACAGCTGACACCCAGTACTATGTGCAGGGAGTGGTCCCGCACCGCTCCCGGCACATTAACCCCCGCAATGCTGCGATCGAAGTCGATCGCAGCATTGCGGTGGCTAAGAGGAGGTGATGGCAATACTCACCTCCTCTTCCCGCCTCCAGCGCTGTCTGCCGCGGCTTCCCGGATGTTGCCATGACGACCCGATGTCGTCATGACAACATCCGGGTCACCAGACAGCAGGAAGATTTTTTGGTCATGCGCAGTGCATGACCAAACTATCTTCTCCCTGTGCAGCGCTGACAGCCTGCATAGCACAGGTATGGTGCTCCATTCCTGTGCTATGCAGGCGATCAGAGTAAAAAAAGTGAAAGTCCCATAGTGGGACAAAGTATAAAATTAAAAAAACTGTCAGAAAGTGAAAAAAAAAT